>NC_046294.1:19013243-19651784 GCF_004115265.2 Rhinolophus ferrumequinum
TAGCTAACAGAAGGTTTTGGATAAAGACTGGGGAGAAAAAAAAAAAAAAAGAAAGAAAGAAAGAAAGAAAGAAAGAAAGAAAGAAAGAAAGACAGAGAAAGAGAGAAAGAAAGGAAGAAAAAAAGAAAGAGAGAAATAAATTAAAAAAAACACTATGTTTAAGAGGATTAGCATATTCTAAAAGCCAATCATAAATTACTTGAAGAGTCACAGGGATCACCCTTTTTTAATGATCACACCTCTTTAGTTTTGTAGAGGACAAAAGTGTGTCGAGTAAGTGATATGCCCACAACAAAGCGATTTTTAAATGCAAGAATAAAAAGTAGAATTTAAGTCTCTAACACCAGTGTTAGCATAGTTACATAAAGAAATGTGGCAGGAAGAAAGAAAGGTGAAATCAATGTTATTTGGTGATAGTTTATCCATAATCACACACTCGCACACACACAGAAAAAGAACTGAGTAGAGGATTTAGGTTTATAGCAGCTCTGTTTATGGAAGGAGGGAAGTGATGTCAGAGAAAATTGCAGTGTTGATTTTTCTATCCATAGTGTTCTCAGCTTTCATATATTTAACTGACATTTACTAAGCAGCTATCACAGACAAAACATCAAGGTTAGGCAGTGTCTTAGATATAGAGATGACTGAGTGAGTCATGGTCTGTCATTTAAGAAAGAAATATGCAATTTAGTGAAGGGAGTGAAAAAATACACAAATAACTGAGAGCTAACATAAGAGGACAGAGAAGGTGCTGCAATGCAGGCTGGGGATTTAGCTAGCCAGGCTTTAATCCCAACCGGACACTCGGACTGTCATGAAGATGGGCACCTCTACCCCAGACCAGAGGCGAGAACATTGTTCTGTTAAAGATGAGGTGTGAGATCTGAATTTCTTAAGTTGGACTTCCTCATCCTGCCCAACCTGAAATTAGAGAAAAGAGAGCTTTTACCACCTTTTAAGAAAGAGCCCACATATTTAAAACAAACAGACAAAATACCAACCAACCGGCTCTCCTTCGGTTATAAATTACTGTCATGCAGTAAAACTAGTAAGTATTGCCACTTTCAAAATTTCTGTGTGTCTTATTTCTACTAGAGAGGTGAAGGATCCCTTCAGAAATGTGTTTCTTAATTGAACCCTGTAACAATGTGGTTGATTTCCTACTAATATTTATAGGTGCTTTGATGAGGACACAAATGTCAGGAATGATGTTGTAAAGTGAAAATATGCCCCTCTGGACAGGTTAGTATGGACTTTTAGGCATAATCACCATCGACGTGTCAGATTTGACACATGGCTTCTAGTACAGTTACTAGAGCACACACCCCATTTATAGGAGACTCAGCTTTATTATAGAAGAGAAATTCTTTGGGAAGGACATGTTCTAGGGGAACAAAAATACTGTTTGAAACTATTTGAGTCTATTTCTGCTAGGAACCCAAAGAAGCTCAAATCTAGGTTGCGGGATGAACAAGGAATATATGTCATATATATATTACATATATATTTATACATATATATTTTTTAATAGTGAGGATTGAAATTGTCAAACTGAATTTAGAAGGAATATTCTTTCCTAACCCAAATTTCAGAACTCTGTAGGTGGGGGTGTCGGGGCAGCGGGGAACACTGGTCGGCTTTTATTCCCATTCAGGTCTCTCTTCAATTTATAAAATATTTGGTCAAGGTATACAATACTCCTGACAAAGAAGGAGCTTCAGAGAAGCCTTTTGAAAGAGAATACTTAGCTGTTCGGGTTTGGAAAATAAGAAGCCAGAGGTGAGGTTGACAGGTTGTGTTCTGGGAAACAGACAGACCTGACAGTTTATTTTTAAGCATTTCAAATTTTGGCGGATCAATTTGCTGAAAGGGTTTCCTTCTGATTGTTCTTTTGAAAGTAAGAACTGCCAGGGCTACAACAGAAAGTTGACACCTATTCAGTTCAGCACTTAGAAAAAGCTAAGAGGGGAAAGAAAGACTTTCAATTCTTGTCCTCTCTATTTATTGTGGCGTACAAAGCAGTGAATAGTGGAGTTGGTGCTGAAAAACATTTCCATTATATCTACTGCAAAGTCTCCATGAGTCTCAATGAGTAGGGAGAGTCAGGAAGTAAAACTTTTTGCAACTGGAAGAGTTTGAAGGTGCATTCTCATAGAAAACTGAGCTGGGGTATTGGATTTGGGCTCAAACCTACATGATGAGAAAAATAAAATTAAACTTTTTAGGTCATTGCTCTACTTTAATGCTATCACTGCATATTATGTTATTTTTCAGAACTGATTATGCATTATCTTTTATCTTTCTGGGATAAAATTTGGAGGGTATTGTCAGCTACTAGCCTGAATTAATCAACTTTTCCGTTAGATTCACTTAGTATTTAATTTGGCCACTTGTGATTAGTCTGCATCATCATGTACATTATATATGTTTTTTTTTTAAGTGTGTGTCTATGTTCTTCACTAGATTATAAGCCAATGAAAAGGCACTTGATATTCTGTGTAGAGTGTCTAGTGTGGTGCTTTTCAGCTAATTGCGTACTCAATTAATATTTAATGATTTGGATCTTTTCAAACTTCCCCATCTCTTTTTTGTAGTTCTTTTGTATATTAAATTGAAATACATGTGGAGTTGGATGCTAGAGGAGGCATGGGAATTTCTACAACTGACAACTGGATGGAGTTTCACACTTACCATTTATTTAATAGAGGCAATGTTAGGCTCTGGGGTTATAGTGATAAAAGGAACAACCCATGCCTTTTAGGAGTGCAGCAGAGGAAAAGGGCATAAAAATAGATAATGCTATGAGCACATGGCCAGAGGTTAATATAGAGTGCTACACATTGAAGAGATAACTTTCCATGTCCAAGCAACCCTAGACAAACTCATCATTAAGGTGCTCAAGGATGTGAGAGGGATGACTTACTTTGGTCTGAAAGTCAACGCTGAGAACACAGCAGTGTCATAAGACATCTATGGGTCCTGATAAATGACTCGCTGATGAAAGCTTTGGCTAATTTGTATCATGTTAGCAGTATCATGTTTCTTCATATGCCCCTGGGACGAGAATAGTGCTAGTACATTTTGGTTGGCAAAAGCTTTTACTTCTCTTGGGCAAGGGACTAAGTATTTGTGAAGGGGCTAAAGAATTAGATCAAAATAAGTGCTGCTGCTTAAAAATACACCCAGAATGATGAGAGCCGGCATTCTGAGAGTTGCCTGCACATTGGAATCACGTGGAGAACATTAAACATATTTCCTGAGTGCATCCCATGCCAATTAAGTCAGAGTTTATAGGGATTGGACCTAGGTCTGATAAATTCTCTGGACGACCCAGTGTATAGCCACTTTTGAGAACCAGTGGACTACTGCCAGGCTTCTCAGGCTCTAACAGGCTACACCTCACCTCAGGGTCTTATTGCAATGCAGATTCTGAGTGAGTCTGAATCGGGGTTAGGGACTGAGGTACTGTATTTCTCACAGATTCCCAGGGGAGGCCTACCCTGCTGTTGAGTAGTAAGGGGCTGTGGTCACTCAGGAATTAGAAAACTTAATTTATTACCGCTCCAGTCTCTTCTCAGACACTTGAAGGTAAAGTGGTTTCAACGGTCTTATAGCTGTTACATAATAGCTTTCTTTTTTTTTTTTTCCTTTCGTTTCCCAAAGAACTGATCTGTACATAACATAGGATTTGGGGATTTGACGTTAAGAGCTGAAAGGGTCTGGCCATGAATTATTAAAACCATTAACATTTGAGATACATTTTTGGGAACCGGTTGGACTTGGAGGCCAAACTTCCTTCATATAGAAATGGGCACTTTAAATTATTGTGAGTTTTTGAGCTTATGCAATTTTTGTGAAAATGCCTCTGTAAGGTAGCTGTGTTTTGAAACTTCTCCTGACTCTCACATAACGAAACTATCTCCTACAATGCCCATATAATTGGGGGTACAGAATTAATTGTAAAGGGGTAACAATCGTGGTCGCCGGTGTCAGTGTTGGAGTTTAGATCCTGTCTCAATCACATTCTGAACAAGAATACCCAGTCTCTCCCCTTTTCTTTACAATGGAGACAGAAATAAGGCCTGTTGCATGTGAGGACTGAACAAAGTGGCATTTATAGGCACTCAGAAGAGAGCATGGCTGTTACCCACATAGATATATTCTATTGCAGTCTCACTTTCGTCAGAGAGACAGAATTTAAAAGGAAACATTCCAGCCTTTCACAAAATAGGCAGTCATTTGGAGAATTAAAAGATATGGCCACTCTTTGTTAGTAAAGACCATAAATTGCCATTTATTCCCCCCACGGCCAATATTGACAGCTCATAACTGGAGAGGGTTCATTCGCATATTAAATGTGTATTTCTTGAGAATGAAATGTCACTGTTCTGGAGGCTATTGTTAAAGCTGTGAACAAAACAGACCGACACTCCCTCTCCTACTATGCTGACATTCTAAAAGAGGTGCCTAACAATGGGGAAAAAGGTAAAATATGTAGGACGCTGAGGGATAATTGCTATGGAGAAAATTAAAGTAGAGGAGGATAAGAAGTGGCAGAGGAGGGTGAAGTGGGTTAGCACTTCTAAACAAGGTTCTCAGGGAAACCCTGGAAGACATCTGTGTTCACATATAGAAGGAGAACTGCAACGCCTTGTAGAGATCTGAGGAAAGAACGTTCCAGGAAGAGAGACTGGCAATGGCAAAGATTCTGAGGTGGGAAGA
Organism: Rhinolophus ferrumequinum; assembly: GCF_004115265.2. Classification (NCBI taxonomy): domain Eukaryota; kingdom Metazoa; phylum Chordata; class Mammalia; order Chiroptera; family Rhinolophidae; genus Rhinolophus; species Rhinolophus ferrumequinum. The sequence continues at coordinate 19,017,966 of NC_046294.1, forward strand.
CTTGAAAAGCTGTTACGGAAAAGAGACTGTCATGTAAACCAGGAAGGAATGTGGCCACAGTTGAACAAATGAGGGGGAAAGTAGTAGCAGATAGGTGAAAGCAGAGCTTCTCAGACAAGCAAATGTCAGGATCACCCGGAGGACTTGTAAAGATGTAGCCTGCTGGGCCCGTGCCCAGAATTTCTGATTCATGAGGTCTGGAGAGGGGTTTGAGGATCGCACTTCTAACGCGTTCCCAGATGATACGGGGTGGGCGGTGGTGAGGCAAGTGGAACATCACATTGGGAACGATTGGATGAGACTGAGAAATAGTGGTAGACAGATCACACTGGGTCTTATGGGACATTGCAAGGGTTTTGGTGTTTGACTCTAAGTGAAAAGCAAAGTGACTAGAGAGTTTGCATCAGAGCAGTCGCTTAATTGAATGCACAGTTTATGTGTAATCCTTCTGACAAAACCACAGTAGGTCAGAGGCCATGGCTAGAGTGGGGTCTACATGAGCTGGTATCACTTCAGGGTCTGTGAAAGTTTTCGAGCATTTCAACTGGAAATTTGGTAAGACATATTTCACCTTATCATGTATACTCTGTACGCTTACATTTCAGCTTATTCGCATGTCTGGTCAAATGAGCTGACATCAACATCAAATATAATAGTAAATTCTTAGTTCAGCATGATTTAAACCCAATGGCAACCCAGGAGAAATCTAAACCAGGTCATTCAACAACAGGTAATTTGTTTAATTTTTTTTTTCAAATAATTATGGCGGCATCCTGTGGACCAGGTCTGGCACTGGTGTTGTCACTTTTTAAATATTGCCTCACACTAGGCTTAATTATGTCCTTAGGGGAAGCAGATGAATGATGCTACTATTGTCTTCACTTTTTGGAAATGTCATGCTATCTTTAGTACAATATCGTAGTCAGAAAGGTAGTCTTTCTTAAGAACAGAAAAAAAGTCAAATTGATCAAAGTTTTCTTTTGCTTGTTATAATATTTTTAAAGATTTTTTTCTTAAAAATATAGCTAATATACCATATTATATTGGTTTTAGAGGTACACCATAGTTATTCAGCATGCATATACCTAAAGAAGTGATCACCTTGATAAATCCAGCATCCATCAGATACCACACTATGCCATCACAATATTATTGACTATATTCCCCATGCTGTACATTACATCTCCATGACTTATTTATTTTATACCTGGAAATTTGGACCTCTAATTCCCCTACCCCTACCCCCTTTTAAATGTATCAATTACAGCTGACATTCACATTTATTTTATATTAATTTTAGGTGTATAGCATAGTAGTTAGACATTTATATAATTTAAGAAGTGATCCCCTGACTAGTCTAGTACCCACCTGGCACTAAACATAGTTATTACCATATTATTGACTGTATTCCCTATGCTGTACTTTATATCTCCGTGACTGTTTTGTAACTACCAATTTGTACTTCTTCATCCCTTCCCCTTTTTCACCCTGGCCCCCCAACCGCCTCCCATCTATCACCCCAACAAATCTAGTACCCATCTGACACCATACATGGTTATTTAAATTTTATTGATTATCTCCCTTATGCTATACCCTATATACTCATGACTGGTTTGTAACAACAAATTTATACTTCTTAACCCCTTCCCGTTTTTTCACCCATAGCCCCAACCCCCGTTCCATCTGACAGCCATTAAAATATTTTCTGTATCTATGAGTTTGTATCTGTTTTCTTTGTTAATTGTGTTCTTATACTCCACATATAAGTGAAAAAACATTACATCTGTCTTCGTCTGTGTGATATACTCCACTCAACACAACCCCCTCCAGGTCCATCCAAGCTGCTGCAGGTGGCAAGAACCCCTTCCCTTCTATGTCCGAGCAATATTCCATCATATGTATGTACCACCTCTTCTTTATCCATTCATCCATCAACAGATACCCAGGCTGCCTCCGTATCTTGGCCATTGTAAACAATGCTGCAATGAATATATGTATGCTCTTTTCCTCTCAAAGTAGTGTTTTGGGTTTCTTCAGATAAATACCCTGAAGTGGGATTACTGGGTCCTTCATTGTCTCTTGTTATAGCCTTTCTTTTAAAGTATATTTTGTCTTGTATTGCTACTCCAACTTTTGTTTTGTTTTCTTCATTTCCATGTTCATGAAATATCTTTTTCCATCCCTTTACTTTCTGACTCTGTATGTCTTTCAATCTGAAATGAGTCTCTTGTAGGCAGCATACATAAAGATTTTGTTAAAAAACATTCAGCCCTCCAGTGTCCTTTGATTAGAGCATTTAAACTATTTACATTGAAAGTAATTGTTGATAGACATGTAGCTATTGCCACTTTGTTATTCATAATTTTGATTTTTTCCCCCCATCTTGAAGAAGTCCCTCTAACATTCCTTGTAATACTGGTTTGGTGGTGATGAACTCCTTTAGCTTTTTCTTGTCTGGGAAGCTCTTTATCTGTTCTTCAATTTTAAATGATAGCTTTGCTGGGTAGAGTAGTCTCGGTTATAGGTCCTTGTGTTCCATCATGTTGAACTTTTCCTGCTGATCCCTTCTGGACTGCAAAGTTTCTGTTGAGAAATCAGCTGACTGTGTTATGGGAGCTCCCTTATAAGTTAGTAGTTGCCTTTCTCTTGCTGCTTTTGGTGTGCTCTCTTTGTCGTTAACCTTTTCCATTTTAATTATAATGTGTCTAGATGTGGGCCTGTTTGGGTTCATCCTGTTTGGGACTCTGAGCTTCCTGGACTTGTACGTCTATTTTCTTTGCCAGGTTGGGAAAGTTTTCAGTCATTGTTTCTTCACACAGGTTCTCAATGTCTTGCTTTCTCTCTTCTCCTTCTGGTACCCCTATGATGCGAATGTTGTTATGCTTGGTGTTGTCCCAGAGGTCTCTTAAACTGTCCTCACTTTTTTTTCTTTTTAATTCATTTTTCTTTTTGCTGTTCAGATTGGGTGTTTTCTGCTACCTTGTCTTCCATATTGCTGATTTGATTCTCTGCTTCATTTAGTCTGCTGGTGATTCCTTTTAATGCATTTTCATTTCATTTTATTGTATTCTTCACTTCGGACTGATTCTTTTTTATGGTTTCTAAGTCCTTTTCTATGCTTGCTATCGCTTTGTTGACATTCTCACAAAGTTCTTTGCGCATCCTTATAACCATTGTTTTGAACTCTGTCTCTAGTAATTTGCTTGCCTCCATTTCATGTAGTTCTTTTTTTTTTAATTAAAGTTTATCGGGTGACCATGGTTAGTAAAGTTACCTAGGTTTCAGGTGTACGGTTCTGTAATACATCATCTATAGATCACATTGTGTGTTCACCGTTGTTCTCCTTCCATCACCATATATTGGATCCCATTTGCCCTCATCTACTACCCCTTTCTCCCTTCCTCTCTTGTTCATTCAGCTATTTTTCTGAATTTTTCTCCTGTTCTTTCATTTGGGATGCATTTCTTTGTTTCCTCATTCGGGCTGCCTCGCTATTTGTTTCTATGTGTTAGATAGATCTGCTATGTCTCCTAGTCTTGGCAGGGTGGCCTTACGTCGTAGGTTCCCTGTGGGGCCCAGTGGCACAGTCTCCCTGGTCACCTGAGCTGGGTGCTCTAGGAGTGTCCCTTGTGTGGGTTTTGTGTTCTTTCCTATTATAATTGACCCTGATTGCTATCTGCATGTCAGTAGGTGGGATTGACCTTCAGGCTGACTGGCTGTGGGGTTTGGCCATGTCCGCAATTTACAGGATGCTGTGTGGGGGGCTTACATCATTGAGTGGGGTTTGTTCTAGTGGGCTCTGGTGTCTGTTGAGACTACCCTTTGTGTGTGCCAGTTGTGGGGCAAATTGAGCAGTGCTCTGCTGTGGTCTGAAGCCAACCTCCAGGTATATTGGTTCTGGGGCCTCTTGGGAGAAGCTCCAGTGCAGGCCCAGGTCACCCACTGCCTGTGACTGTCTGGGAGCTACCTGGTAGGAAATACAAAGTGATCTACAGTTGTTTTCTGCCTGTGTTAAACCTGGAGGTGCGTGGGAGATTTCATGCTATGAACCAAGGATGGATGCCACCAGTACCAGGCCTGGAGTAACTCCACAAAAAGCCAGGAAAACTGGAGGCTTACTGCCACCTGCTGGCTTCCTTAAGATTCAGCCACTGGTAAAACCTTTTGTGGTATGTGAGTTGTGTGAGACAGGGTCTCAGGGAGTCACTAGAGTGGGAAGAGTTGTGGTCACCAAGTTAATGTACACTCTGGTTTGGTGCCAATGCTTCACCTGGAGAGACTCAGTGAAAGTCTCAGAGCACACTGAAGCCAGTCGCCGCCTACCTGGGGCCCATGGACTCCAATAGTTTTCCAAGAAAAAGTGCGGTGTGGGAGGGTCTGGCTGCTTGTGGGGAAAGTTCCTCTAGCGGTGGGAGTTGGGTGGGGTGGGCTCCCAGCTGAGTCAACAGGTCAGAGCAGCAGAGCTCACCAGGCCAATCAGATTAGATTTGGCCTGAGGGGGTTGGCTCAACATAGGAAAGATGGTGCCTACCTGCCAGCTTCATGGGAGGATTATCCCTCACTATGAAAATGCCAACTGTCCTCTAGTACTGCCCCTGAAACCACACTTTTCAGTCTGTCCCCCGTGTTTCTGAGGCCCCTGGGTCACCTTGCATCAACTGGAGCCCAAAGTGAGTGCCTGTGAACGAGTGAGTCTGTGTGTGAGCTGTTTAAGAGGATGTCTGGGTTCCCCATAGCCTTCTGTCCCATCCGAATGGTTGGAATCCCCACCGTTTTTTATAGCCAGATGTTGTGGGGGCTCCTCCTTCTGACACCAGTACTCCAGGCTGGGGAGACTGGTGTGGGGTGCTGCGGTCCCTCCTCTGGGGTGAACCTCTGTGGCCAAGATATCCACCCTGATTCTCAACCACCACAGGGAGGTTTGGGGCCCATTCCATTTCTCTGTCCCTCCTACCAGTCTTGACATGGCTTCTTCTTTGTATTTTCAGTTATAGGACTTCTGCTCAGCTAGACTTCAGATGGTTCTCTAGATTGATTGTTCTATAATTAAGTTGTAATTTTAATGTGTTCATGGAAGGACACAGGCAGTGTTTATCTGCTCTACCATCTTGGATCTTCCCCCAAATCTACTGATGTTATAACATTTTTAAATGTTAGGCTCCATAGCATTTCTCTGGGATCTTTATTTTACATAAGTCTTGTTGAAGGCAAGATTTGTGAAATGGCATGCATCACAGACACCCTTCATGAAAAATATGATTCCAACCAATGGATCAAGGTAGCTATTATATGTGGTAAATCTCACTGGCTTACTATACTCCAGTTTTTCATGTTTATTTTTTCCTATTTATGTTTTCTGGGTAAAAATTTTGGACCTGTTTTTTTAGTTTCATTTATCTTCATTTTTAAGTCCTTGCTTGTCCAAGCACAGCCAATTTGCCATGTCTGCTTTTTTTAGTTTTTCTTTATTGCATAAAAATCAATCCTTTAGAAATTAATTATCCAAAGAAAATGACTATAACTTAAAATATAAATAAATTTAGTCCCACACTTCACTGACTTCACTGCTACCCACAATTCTAATTTCCTGAATTCTAGTATATATATATATACAAACACACACACACACACACACACACACACACACACACACACATATATATATATATATATATATATATATATATGTTTTTGTTTTATTTTGTTTTTTCTGCAGCATTTATTCTTCTGATTGCTTTTGATTGCTTTGTAACAATACCACATACTTTTACTGGAATAACATTTTCTATGGAATGTATGTTTAGATACTGAAAGCACAGGGCACTCTGACATTAAACAGTATTTACTGAGAGCATGCTGTCTCCTCTTTGTTTTTGCTTCTCCTAAAGCTTGTGCGATGATTTTTCAACTGTGGCTAAACACCATCTTCCTTCATAACTCATCAGCACCATCCACTCTAACTTCTTGAATTTCAAATAATAACTGACAATTTGCTCTAAAATCCAAAGGCAGTGTTAACATTGGCTAACACTCCCTAACTGAGAGCTTACTATATGACAGGCAGAGGACTATATATGTCTATTCATTATTACATTTTATACCCATAAAATCCTACGCATCAACTACTTAGAAAGGTAAGTGTCTTGACAAAGCCACACTGCTAGAAAGCAGGAGGATAAGGATCTAATTATGATATTTATCTTCAGAATTTATGCTTTTAATGTCTATGTTCTAACTAAAATAAAATCATCTGACACTGATGATGTTTTAAGTATATATAATCATAAGCCATACAATTAATAAGTTGGAGGAAAACATGGCATAATGAAGTAATAATAATTTTGGCAATTATAATTGCAATAGAAGCAACAAAACAATGATAATAATTATTATTAAGCATACCATATACACTGGGCAGTGTGCTAAGTGTCAACCCACTTCATTGTCCTAATGACATAATTATCCCCATTTGACAGATGAGGAAACTGAGACTCAACTAAGTTAAGTAACTTCCTTAATTCACCTATATAATAAATGGTTGGACCATTTATTTGCATTTATTTGCATTATTATTTGCATCTAATTCAAGTTCATCACCAGTACTCCTAAATCATTAGCACACGTGCCTGGAAGGCTCATGAATACTTAGTGAATCACTGTTCTATTCCAGGCACTCTCTACATGTAGGCACTCACTTGGTGCTCTTTGTAAATGAGAAGCAGGTGTGATTATAAAACTCATTTTGTGGTTGAGGGACAGTCTCAGAGAGGTGGAGTCTTGTGTCTATGGCCACATGGCTAAAGGTAAGAAGCTAGGATTCACTCATGTCTCCAGGCTTTTATATCCATGCTTTCTTCCAGCAAGAGCCTACCAAAAGGGAAGACCCATAATTATGATCAGAATATCCTGTCCTGTATCCCAGATGCTTGTATGTAAGTAATATTGAGAGAGCTTCTGTGACTAAGCCTCTTTGAAAATAGTGTGGACTCTATACACTTGTGTGAAAGAAAGTGACAGCTAGGAACCTGAACAGGAAGGCAGGATAGATGGTAGGGAAAGAAAAAAAAGAAAAGAGACAGACAAGCAAACAAAAATGAAATGTCCACTTTCTGGAGGGTGATAATGATTTAACATTCTGGGTCAATTATTCCTGCTTTCAGTCAGAGACCAACTGAGGAAGAGAACCAAAGGAATTTAGTCTTACACAAAGAAAAGAGACACTGAGGGACACAATTATATTACATTACTTTTGCTGTTAAAAGACCCACGTGAACTACTTGGGAGCTTCTGGTAGTTTGGGAGTGAAGTTCTTCAGTCCCCAAATTCAGGACATGTAAGTCACTTCTACTAGACAAGTAAGCCAAACTAGAGTCTTCTTACCTAGAGAATACTATAATTATGCTAAAATGTTGTGGGTTTTTTGTTGGATTTTTTTGTTGTTGTTGTTTTTCCCTTGGAGAGTGCTCTAATTATTATTTTAAAAATAGCTGTACATGAATCAATAAAATTGTCATCATTTAAAGGCAAACTTTGCTATTTTGGTCTCTGAATTTCAAGTACTTGTAACATAGCCCCAAGGTGATACCAGTCACATCTTTCAATTTAGTGATCTTATATCTACATTTACCATCTCCACTCATCTACTTCTCTTTCTTCTTACCATCCTTCCGTGTTGTTTACCCCCATGCTAGTCACACAGCATTGAAATTTTAACAGTGACGTTTACTCCTGCTTTCACTTTATATTCCCAACAAGACAGCAGGGTCTTCTGGTATCTCTGAATTACATTCTTTCCTGCATTTCCTACCACTTCACCCAGTTTTCATATCTCGTTTTCTCTTAACTTGTAATTATCATATTATGAGCTTTTTTCACCCCCCCCCCACCAAGTTCTACTCTTTTCTAATCAGACTTAGTTCAAGGACAATATATGATCCATAGATTTAATTTGATACATATATATATTATATGTATATATACACACACACATACATACATACATACACACACAGGGTATCAAAATATACACATTTTAAGAAAGGAAAACTGTATTAAAATTGTAGTACTCAGTATATACCAACAACAAAACATGAATACATGTGACATTTGACTTCTGCAGTTACAAGAGGTGCTCAAAGTGGTTACCATCAGCGTCCAGACACTTCCGATTATGGCGAACTACTACTTGAGCAACGTTGACCAAAGTGTCCGCTTGTATATATTTTTTTGGCACCCCTGGTATATATACTCATACATATGGATGTGCATGCTCTTAAAAATTGAATGTCAGTTAGTTTGTAACAGTCTCTATCATTCCCTCTTATTTTACACTTGATTTGTTTCATTTATTTATTACCTATCTGGCCCCTGTAAAGGTTAGACATTTTGTAAATACATTCAACACATTATGTCAAATGTAGCAAACTGGTTAAAAACCTAAGATTAGAACCAGTAGAGTTTGGTTGATACTTCTAACTACAATACATACCAGCTCTGTGACCTTTGGCACATCCCATAACTTCTCCAAACCTCAGATTCTTTATCTAAAAAGTATGATCACAAGGGTCCCCAGTTCCTGGGGTTGTTGGAGAATTAAGTAAGAAAATGCACGTGAAGAAAGCTTAGCACAATGCATAGCCCATCTTAGATGTTCTGTAAGTATGAATTAAGCATTATCATCATCTTCATAAAAATACAAGTCCAATCATGTCATTCGTCCCTCAGAATTCATTTTTATCAAATCAAAAACTATATTATTTCAGATTCTTCCTGATATCAACCGTAACTGCCTTTATAACTTTTTTTCTTTCACTACCTTATTTTCTGTACTATGTCCTCCAGCCAAACTGAAGTGAATTATATATAATGAGTCTCTTTGATCAAGATGATTCAGCTTCCAAAGCATCCTTCCCTTTCATTGCTTCACCTTAAAGCTACCTATTCTCCAGAACAAAGTTCAGATGCCATCTGGATTTAGTTATCTTTCTGGTTGCCAATGATAGAAATTAATACATATTCCCTTCAGCAAAAAAAGAAAATTACTAAATTGAAAGAGTGAAGTTGGCCTAAGGAAAAAAACAAAACTAATGTCTAATAGTTGATATTTTCTATTTTCCACCTCTGTTTCTCTCATGTCTGCTTCATTTTTTTGTTTTCTTTTTTAATGTGCCCTTTCTCTGCAACTGAGGCTATTAGCAGAGTATTCTGTTCACCACAGCTCCCAGGTTTATGTAAAATAGGTCCTTTTGCGCTTGAAGATGGACTCAACTCTAAATCACAATTCCAAATCCCTGGGATTTCTATTTTAATTGGCTCAACATGGGTTAGGTCAGTCGTGGTGGGAGAGGTGAGATAGGTAGGATCATTCTGTGTTACCTTGGCTAAAAAGAACCCACCCAGAGAGAAAGGGCAGGTAGCATGTAAAGAACAGGAAGCTGGCTGTGCGGGCTGAATATACAACTAACATTGTCCATTGACATTTAGGAATTACTCACTGTGTGTCAGGTGAATTTTTAAAATGCTTTAAATATGCTACCTCGTTTATCTACTAGATATTATTAAAAACCTCATTTTATGGATGAAAGCACTGAGTTACTGAAAGTTCAAGTACTTGTACAAGGTTACTACTAACAAATGGTAGAGTCAGAAGTCAAACACAGGCCCCTGTATTTCAGTCTGCCCTTGTATTACTCTACTACACTTGTCCCTGGCAATGAAAATTTTCCAAACGTTCAGAAGTCAGAAGTCTCTAGCTCCTCTAAATTCCCCTATTCTTCCCCTCCTCCTCTTCCTCCTCCTCCTCCTCCTCTTCCTCCTTCTCCTCCTCCTCCTCCACTTCCTTCTTCTCTCACTCTCTTTATTAGCACATGCCGCTTCTTATCTTGGATGAAAGTCACAATTTCTGTATGTATCTTAGTTATCTTTCATATTACAAGCATCTTAAGGAGAGGGGCCTTATCCCATTCATCACTGTGACCTCCACAGTATTTACCACACTTCCTTTGATGTGTGTACCCCTCATAAATAGTTTTTGAATGCATGAACTGATTCATAAGGTTCTCCTTGGCGTTGTTGGTGTTCATTCTTAGTTAATAATAACAATACTAGCTGTACTCACTGAATGCTCTCTGAGCACAGGGCCCTGTGCTAAGCACTTTACATCCTACGTACTATTATTTATGTTTTACATTATAAGTCTGTTTATCACAGATAAAAAACAATATTTCTGAGTGATTAAACAGTCTGATTAATAGGACGTTAAACTAATTTTTTTTCCTGAAATTAGAATTTTAGAAACCCTTCGTCTTGATGGAAGGGGAACAATCTCTGGGTGGTAAACACACAATGTGATATGATATATTAGAGATGATATAGATGATATATTATAAAAATGTATACTTGAAACATACAATTTTACTAACCAATGTCACCCCCATAAATAAAAAAAAAAAAACAACAACCAAAAAATAAACCCCTTTCACCTTATAAAAGTTTGTAGGAATGATTCTAATTCTTGGTATTTGTTTCTGATATGCCTAGTCTGAAATGTCCAGCCAAAGTTCCACATTTTTAAATGATTTTCCTGAAAACCAGTAGTTTGAGGATGTCAAAACAGACACTTGAACAGTCTTTGATTTAAATACCAAATTGCAGTGTGTTTTGACTAATGAGCCTAATTTTAGGCACCTAAAGCAGAATTGTAAGCAGACATTTAAAAGATCAGGTTCTGCAGTGTCACGCTAGAACCTTTTGCTTTAGTGAGGTTTAGAAGAAGATCAACAGGGGGTTACTGGGAAAACAAACTCTAACGAAATCCGTGGTTAGATCCTTTCTCCACTCTGAATGATGAGTTGTTTTACACAGAAAATCTAACTGTGTTCATTTATTTATTCATTCAACAAGAATGTATTCCGCTGAACAAATGTATATTCTCAATTCACCCTTACTTGACCTCTCAAGAGCAGACAACACTGATAGCTTTTCCCTATTATTTAGTTCTTTCTCTTAGCTTCTATGACCCTGTTGTCTCCTACTGTGTTTCCCCAAAAATAAGACCTAGCCAGACCATCAGCTCTAATGCATCTTTTGGAGCAAAAAATAATATAAGGCCCAATCTTATTTTACTATAATATAAGACCCAGTCTTTATAATATAATACAATATAGTATAACATAATATAATACCGGGTATTATATAATATAATATAATATAATACCGGGTATAATATAATATAATACTGGGTCTTTAATATAATATAATATGATATAAGACTGGATTTTACATAAGACCAGGTCTTATATTAATTTTTGCTCCAAAAGATGCATTAGAGCTGATTGTTTGGTTAGGTCTTATTTTCAGGGTAACAGGGTAGCTTTTATTCTTATCTGAACACTCCTTTTTCTGTCTTATTTATTTAATCATCTCACACTAGTATGCCGTTCGCTGTTGAAGTTCCTCAAGGCACAGTCTTAAGCTTTGTATATTTCTCATGTACTTTATATCCTCTCTATGCAATTTGACCCTATCCATAGACAGATAATTTATGAATATATGTATATTTTAGCACTGACTACTCTTTGTACTGTACACTTCTATCCTAAACTATCTACTCACCATTTAGATGCTTTAATGGAATTTCATAGTTTTTTTCCAAAGGTCAACTGATAACTTTCCTTTTAGGAAAGTTGGAATTCAGTATTTGAATTCAAAGAGTACAGTACTACCATCCTCACCTTCATGCAAGCCTAAGACTGGGGATCATGACAACTCCCCCTCTTTGCCTCCCCACTGTTGAATCCATCAGCAAATCCTATTTATTTGACCCACCGAATATCCCTGTTCTGTCCATATTTTTAATTTCTCCTATCACCGCCATCTTATCATACCAACATTCCTGACTAAAACCTTTCAACTATGTCCTTCATTTCTTAGACTAACGATAAAAAATATCATAGTTTTTAAGACTATGCTTTGGCTACATCTGCTTTCAAATTTAAATTATATATTTCTTTATTTTTTTAAATAAACATTTTATTAAAGTGTAACATGTTACAGGAAGACCCACAAATAGTAGGTGTATAGCTTGATAAATTTTTGTACAGTTAGTGTACCCATGGAACCAGCAGCCAGAATCAAGAAACAAAATATTTCCTGTACCCAGAAGTTCCCTGTTTGCCTCCTTTGGAAACTACCCCACAAGGGTAACAACTACCTCTACCATCATTCATTAGTTTTGGCTGTTTTCCAGTTTTCTGTAACTGGAAATGTACAGTGCATAGTTTACAAATCCAGCTTCTTTTGTTTAACATTAGATTGTCCCCACTACACTAAAATATGTGTCCCTTTTGTTATACATAAGCTGACTATACATGTGTGGGTTACTTCTGTTCTAACTCTTCTGGTCCATTGATCTATTATATTCTTGCATCAACAACATATCATCATTTATACTAACACACCATTATTCTGTTGCCTTATAGTATATATTGTAAAAAATACACCGCACTTTTTAAATCCTCTCTACTGTTGATGGAAATTTAGGGTGTTCGCAGTTTTTAACTCATGCAAATAATAATGCTATGAACATTCTTGTATGTGTTTTTGTTGAATATACCCATGTCATGCGGTGGGGTTTACATCTAGATATCAGGCATACATGTATTCTACTTTAGTAGGTATTTCTGGTATTTTCCAAAATGCTTTACCAATTTGTCCTCCCACCAGTACTGCATCAGTTTATGTGTCCCCACCCTTGGTATTTTCAGTTCTTTTCATTTTAACAGTGGCTATGAAGTAATATCAAATTGGGTTTTAATTTATATTTCCCTTATGGCTAATGAAGTTGAGTGCTTTTCATTTGTTTATTGGTCACTTGGATGTTCTCTTTATTTAATTCCTGTCCAAGCATTTTGCTCATTTTTTTCTATTGTAGGCAATTTCAAAGGGATTTAAGGGTTGTTGCCTTTTTTCTTCTTCTTCATGCATTCTGGCTGTGAAACCTTTGTTGAAAATATGTATTACAAATATTCTTTCCCAGTCTATACCTTTCTTCTTCATTCTCTTAGTGGTGTATTTTTCAATGCATTCTTATTCCTTACTTTTTTATGGTTAGTCTTTTCTGTGTCCTACCTGTCTTTATCTACCTAAAATAAATAATAGTCTGTTTTATTTCTAAAATTTGTATTGTTTTATCTTTCAAAATTAGGTCAAAACTGAGATTGATTTCTTTTTCTATAAAGCATTGTATCGTTCAAGAAACTTTTTCTTTCATATGGATGTACAATTGACTTAGGAACATTTATTAAAAAGACCATGTCTTTCCCTAGAGTACTGAAATACCCTTTTTGGTATGAATCATGTGATTGTTTATGTGTGAATCTGTTCTGAACTCACTGACCCATTGGTCTAATGATCTGTATCTCCACCAATATCATCTTGTAATAATTTCTATAGCTTTATAATCAATCTTGATATCTTGCAATATAGTTCCTACACTTTGTTCTTCTTTGTGATCGGCCTGCTATTTGCATTTCTATTGGCATTTCAGAATCAGCTTGCCAACATCAAGATAAATTGCTCAAATTTTGTTTGAGATTTTATTGACTCTATAAAACGTTGGAAGAGAATTTATATCCAAAATATTGGATTTTCCAACACATAAATAAAATAATCCTTCTATCCATTTAGGTTTGTTTTAACTTGTGTCCATCATGGCTTTTAGTTTTAGGTGTAGAGGTTTTTTCACATCTTCCATTAGTTTTTATTCCTAGGTTTTTTTGTTTTGTTTTGTTTTGTTTTGTTTTGAATACAAATTTTGAAAATCGAACTGTGGGCTTATTGCTGTCCAGCCCATCTTGATCTTAATTTCTCTCTCTATTACACTTTTCTTTCCCTATTCTCTCCTTTTTTAATTGGTTTGTATATATAATTTTATATTTGTATATTTCTTTCTTTTTTTTTCCAGTTTCCCTTCTTTAACAGTCTCTTTCCTTTTACTAGTCTTTTTTGCTGTGCTTTCCTCATGCAGTTTCTTCACAAAACTAATTCATTCTTTACATCTCGGTTAAATTTCATATCCTCGAGGATGCCTTCTCTGACCTACTTATTTATATGTACTCTCCTCATTTAATCTACTATCACAGTACATAATAATTTCTCATGTTACTTGTCAGAGTTGAAAGTTTATGTTTGTAATTATTTGATTCAGGCTTGTGTAAGCTTTATAAGGGCAGGGCCACATCTGGTGTTTTTTTTTCACCCTACTCTCTGCAGGACCTAGCAAAGCATCTTACCCATAATAGGATCCAAATAAAGATTGTTTTTTTTAATGAATGAATGAATGAATAAATGAATTTCAACTTTTTTCCAGGCACTGTGTGAAGGTCTGAGGATACAGAAGTGAATCAAACATAGTACAATCCTTGGCTTCTCATTTCAGAAACTTTCCTCAAAACCTCTTTTTTAAGAATCTGAAATATGATCACAGTCTAGATTAATGATACCCAACTTCTTGATCTCTGAGTTCATGGTTTCTTCTGTAATCTCCCAAACATTTTGATTATAAACTAAATAATAATGTTAATGATTATTGTAAGAATTTTACACTAAAGCTTTAAATAAATAAAGAGACATATACATTCAGTGAGAAGAATCTCTGACCTATTGGCTGATGATTGTAATTTTAATTTCAATTTAATAGTATTTAGTAAACTTGTGCAGAAAAATAACTCCATTGTCATCTAGTCTAACTCTCCATCTATTGTGGGAATCTTCTCTATAGAGTACTTGATATAAAATCATTAAGTCTCAGCTTGACACTTGATATGGTAGGAATTACTTGTTTGTCCCATCCAAAGCATGTGACATTGATGTTAAACTAAAAGGTTTCCAGGAAGCTCAGCATCAGCAGCAGTGGGACGGGGATAATGAGGCCAATCTAGCAAAAAAGCCTTAGTTCAGTGTTACTTGTTGGGGATTTTGAGAGTGATAATTAACCACAGCCCTTTCACATCTGGATCCTCAATCAAGCAAAAAACAGAAGAGTCATCCGATAGGGATCAAAGTATCAACTTACTTGCCACTAAAGCTAGATGGGAGAATATTGTTTTGTGTACAATGAAAAATAAGGTTTATTGCTACTTCCACTGAAGTTTAGACAAACTTGAAGGGGAAACATAAATATCAAAAACTTTGAATTTTCCAGTGTGAGGGACACTGTGAAAACAAATGTGTATATGGCTTTTAAATCATTGATTCCAGCCAAACAAGTAATAGATGAAAGATTCTCAGTTATTCGCCAATCGGATAAATCAGTACTCTTCCCAGAGTGAGGAATGAAAGGCAGAAAGAGGACTCAGTGGTAATGTTAAGGCTGTTCTTAGCTGGGAAGTGAAATGTACCAGGTCTTACAGGTAAGTTTGCAAACTTGTTGCAATGATATTACTAACCTTTTTTGCTATCAGGGTGATTATTCATTATGAATTTGTACCAACTGGACAAACAGTTAACCAAGTTTACTACCGTGTTTCCCCGAAAATAAGACCTAGCCGGACAGTCAGCTCTAAGGCTTCTTTTAGAGCAAAAATTAATATAAGACCCAGTGTTATGTTACGTTATGTTATGTTATATAAGACCGGGTCTTATATTAATCTTTGCTCCGAAAGATGCATTAGAGCTGATTGTCCGGCTAGGTCCTATTTTCAGGGAAACAGGGTATTTGCAAGTGCTGAAAAGGCTGCGTGTAAACGTTAGATAACCTGAATTTTTTTGCTAACAATTCTTGTATCAGTCTTGCATCACGACAATGCACCAGCTCACAGGGCACTGTCTGTGAGTGAGTTTTTAGCCAGTAAGGAAATAACTGTATTGAAACATCCACCCTACTCATCTGAACTGGCCCCAATGACTTCTTTCTTTACCCGAAGATAAAGGGTATATTGAAAGGAAGACATTTTGATGACATTCAGGACATCAAGGGTAATATGATGACAACTCTGACGGCCATTCCAGAAAAAGAGTTATAAAATTGTTCAGAAGGGTGGACTAGACACTGCCATTGGTGCATAGCTTCCTAAGGGGAGTACTTCGAAGGTGACCATAGTGATATTCAGCAATGAGGTATGTAGCACTTTTTCAAGGATGCGTTCACAAACTTAATTGTCCAAACTTGTATGTCCCCTCAAGAAAATCCAAATATAGATGAATAGGTTCTATTTAACACTTTTTTGTATATCTTTGATACGACTGTCAAAATATATTAAAAGCTATTGTAAATCACTGACTGATACCATGGAATGGGAAAAATATTTGCAAATTATATATCTGATAAATGATTGATAGCCAGAACATATAAATAAGTTCTACAATTCAACAACAACAAAATAACTAAACAACTTGATTAAAAAATAGCTAAAGGACCTGAGCAGGTAACCAACAAGCCCACAAAAGGTTGGTCAACACCTTTAGTCATAGGGAAATGCAAATCAAAACCAGAATGAGATAACAATTCACATCCATTAGGGTGGATATTATACATAAATAAATAAATAAAAGAATATAAGAAGAAGGAAAGAAAATAAATGTTGATAAGGATGTGGAAAAATTGAAACCCTTGTACATTGCTGGTAGGAATGCAAAATGGTGCAACCATTGTGAAAAACACTATGGTGATTCCTCAAAATATTGCCACATGGCCCAGTAATTCCTCCTCTTGGTATAAACCCCAAAGAATTGAAAACAAGATTTTTGAAGAAATATTTGTATACCTATGTTCATAGCACCGTTATTCACAATAGCCAAAAAGTGGAAGCAAGTTATGTGTCCCATCAATAGATGAATGAATAAACAATGCAGTATTCATCATTCAGCCTTAAAAAGAAAGGGCTTTTTAATTTTGACACATTTTAAGATATGGATGAAACTTGAAGACGTTATTCTAAGTGAAATAAGCCTTCCACAAAATGAAAATATTGTGTGATTTCTTTTATATGAGGTTCATGGTGTACTCAAATCCATAGAGACAGAAATTATGATGATTCCGTAGACAGAACAGGGAGAATGGGGCATTAGTATTTAATGGGTACAGAGTTTCAGTTGAGAAAGATGAAGAATTCTGGAGCTGTTATGGTGGTGATAATTGTACAACAATGTGATGTATTTAATGCCACGGAACTGTACTCTTGGAAATGTATAGTTAAATCTCATATTACATATATTTCCCTACAATTAAAAAACAACAAGAGACACTGCAGCATCATCTCCTTAATTAAATAGTTTCAAAGATAAAAAATAGCAAACAAGTCATAAGGGAAACATATCTACTATAAAGCTATATTTCTATAGAGCTTAAATGGAGAGATGCTTATTTTATAATATACTAATAACACACATGTGAGTACCAGGCATCCATGAGACATGAAATATATGATTTCATGTCTCTGAAAAAAAAGTGTAAACTTGTGAACATTTATTAAAATGAGGGCTACATGAATTCACTATAAGTGGCTAAATTTTTGCCATCTTTTCAGTCCATGAGCAGATATTTATTGAGCTTCTCTGTGTTAGAAATTGTGCTAGGGTGTGATTATACAGTGGTGAACAAGGTAAGCACAAAGTCCGATTTCCTAAAGCTTCCATTCTCATGAAGAAGACATACAGGAACCAAGAAAACAAATATGCAAATTATTGTTTCACATGCTAATGAAAGTAAAGTGAGTAACAAATGAGGAGCTAAGCTAGATCCCAACAACAAGAAGCCTGCTTTGGATAGGGTGATCAAGAAAGTCTTCTCTGTGAAAGTACATGTTAAGCTAAAATCTAAGTGAAAAGGATAACAGAGCAATGAATAGAGAGGAAATCCAAAGCATAGGAAGAAACCTCTGAAGTGATGAAGAGCTTGACATGGTAAAAAATCTGAAAAACAAAGTCACTAGAAAGTGCACAGCAATGGTAAGAAGGGTGTTGCATGAGTTTGAGGGGATGATTATCAACTAGTGTCATTTTTCAACAGGGATTTCTGCATCGATGGTAGCCACTGACCGACCGCCTGACTACTGAGTGATTGATATGTAGCTAGAAAAAGTGAAGAACTGAAATTTTAAGTTTTATTTTGTTTCAATTGAATTAGATTTGAACCTCACAATCTCATGCAGGTAGTGATCATTGTACTAAATGGTGCCGGGATAGTTCCTGCAGAGCTACACAGGCCACAGTAAGTGCTTGGATATTAGTATGAGTGATGAGATCCAACGTATGTTGTAAGAAAAGGTTACAAAGCTTATTGTTGCTGGTTTTTTTTTTTGTGTGTGTGTGTGTGTTAAATATGTGAAAGGAATGTAAGAAATGGAGTAGAGCAAAAAGATAAGAGATAGTCACAATATTCTATGGAAGAGTTATATGGCTCAGACCAAAGGGATATTAGTGGAGATAGAGAGTAGATGTAAAATTTGAGGTATTTCTAAGGGATGGGGACTAGTATAATTAATAAGAGTTGCTAATGGATTAGATGAAGATGAGGGAAAGAACAAAACAAAGATGGCCTCTGTTTTGTGTCTCCAGGTAAACAGTTTATTGAGATAAAGTGCACTGAAGGTCAGGGAGGGGCAGGGATACGTTTTGAGGAAAACTCAAAAGTCATGTTTAGACTTGATAAGTTTGAGAGATCTGTGGGATGTTCGTGTGAAGATATTAGATATTTAGATATTTGAGTCTGGAGAAAAGGTCAGGGCTAGATGTAAATGTGGGAGACATCCGTGTAACATTTGTATTAAATTGATGACAATTGATAGATGCATTTATGGGGAGAATGGAGGGCAACCGAAGAGCTAAGGGACAACCACAACATCTAGATCAAGCTTAGGTTATAGGAGTTCAATTATACAACTTCTCAAGATTTTGCACATCTCTTTAACATGTAGTGCTGGTGGTTCATTTAAGTATTCTTTCTCTTCACTCAAGGTATCTGGACTTCAACTTTGAAATTGACATGGTATATGATTAATTAGTATCATGTTGTCTAAAACTAAAAATGTCACTAATCCTTCTAAACATCGCATCAGAAGGAGAATTCTACCAGTCAAACAAACTATTGCCTTGTAGCTCTTTTAAATATTGTTGATGACCAACTCTAAGACAAATACCAATGTTTAGAGATTTTTTTACTCTAGACAACGTGAGTAACTTGTGGGTCAGAAGGACAATAATGGGTGAGTAAATGATGACTTAAAAATGAACAACATCGTATAAACCATCCTGAGAAGATATAGAACATAAAAGGAGCTGAGAAACCCGGTACCTATCATCTGGTCCTATATCAAACAGATGTGGCATTTTCCTGATGTAATGTTCCTTAACTTTCCTTTCTCCTTCTGTTACTTCCCCGACCTTCTCTGCCTTTCAGTACAATCAATAAGAAAGGGATCTTATGTTGTGAACACCATTTGCTATCTACCTATTCAATTAAATTATTTGGAAGAGCTAATACTAGTATACAGTTCAAAATTTGAACCTATAAAATCAGACGATTTGTGGAACTTTAAAAGAACCCAGCTAATAGTCACCTGTGTCAGTATCTTGCTTGACTATACTAACATTATTTATCCAGGCTAGGCTTACTCAAAATGAAAATAGTCTCAGTTAATTTTGAATCAAACAATAAGGTCTTTGCACTATGGATGTCATCACATTGCTCACTTCTTCCCGTTGTAACAATCCAGATTTTCTGGATTGAAATGCAGGATTCTTTGAGTATGATGAGTGGCTATCTTTTAGATGACATATGTCATAGATAGATAGATGATAGATAGATAGATAGATAGATAGATAGATAGATAGATAGATAGAGATAGAGATAGAGATATATAGATACCAAGAGCCCTAAGTAGAAGCAGGCATTGTTTGTTTTGTTTTTGATGGCAATGTTTATTGTTTTCTTACTCTGCTATGATGATATTATCATGAGTTCATATCAAAGTGCTGAAGGCACCTCTGGTAGAGAAACGCATAAGTCAACACATTCCATCATTTTCTTCTCCATGCCACAGAGCCTCTCCTAAGAATTTAGTGTTCTGTGGAAATATTTCAAATGAAATTCTCTTCAGAAGTCCACCCATTACAATAAATCACAGAAGTAGGAATCATTCAGTGTGATTCAAAGTGCTAATTCAAAATTAGCCCAATAATGTGGGATAATTGTCAATTTAACAGAACTTTAGAGGAAATATATTATAGCAAAAAAAAAAAAACAACAAAAAACAAAAAAACAAAAACCTGTGGTCTGCAGTATTTCCTTTTGAACCTACTAATTATGATCATGTTGGCAAAATGCAATACTACATACATACAGTAATAGGCGTGGTTTTTTAGGGCCATAGATTTGATACAGCCAAGAGCATTGCTCCAGTGAATTCATTTGAATTTAGCATTTTTACATACTGATGCATCATTATTTCATTTAAACCTAAAGAAAAAAACAAAAACAAATGAACAAAAAAATGATGAAATAGTAATGTATGTCTATTTTACAGGTAAGGAAACCGAGATTGAGGAAATATGGCTCTTATAAGTGAAAGTGTTGGGTTCAGTCCTAGATATTGGCTTTTTGTCTAATTTTTCCCCCAATATTCTGCAGCTGTTTCCAAAGTTTTCCAGTATTAATGGTGATTTTTGGCTTTATGAGAGGGCCTCTATGAACTCTAGACAAATAAGTTTGTCTGTGTCTAGTTACCTGACTTTGGTTTATGAAGAACTTTACTTCATAAAACCAAATCAGGAGTTTCAGTAGCATTCTAACCATTTAAATGAATTATGCCTCAAAAAAAAAAAAGCGTTTTGAAAAATCTAATTATTTCCTGAATGGGCAGCATTTTTCCAAAAGGAGCATGTAAAACGAGGTGCCCGGATATCCCCCATCACCATAAAAAGCAATGTGCTGTGTGGGGAAGCCTATCTTGGTGGTAGGATTTGCCCATCAAACCAAAAATGTATAAAAGGAGCATTTAACTCCTCCCTACACTCTCAGTTTATTCCTCTACCGGTCATTACCATCCTTCCAGTTCTTGAATTTAAAAACAAAGGTGGCAGCTTTGATTTCTCTTTCACTGACTCACTAAATCCTCTTTGTTCTGCAAATAAAATGTTATTGTACTAAAATACATCTTGACTGTCACGCCCTTTTTCACAGCATCAGCATTTCTCACTTGGAAAATTCCAACATCGTCCTTTCTGACCTCCCTGCTTCTACACCCCATCCCACTCGCAGTGATTTTTCAGCAGAGTGCAAGGGATCTGAAGGAGGTTCCCATCCCTCCAAATTAACCTCACAGCATGTGCATCCTTGCTCAAAAATCTGAAGCGTTTCTGTGATTGGTGTTTTTCTAACTTGCCAAATCTGTCACTTCCTCTTCCATCTGGGGGAAATGTTCACATGCATAGATTTGCATGCCTGTTCTTTGACTCCTTCAGCAATCAGTGTAAATGCATGTTTTCAGAAGCGGTCTTACTTACCTACTCCAATCAAAATGATATGCCTCTATTAGTCACTAATTCATCGCCCTGTTTATTCCCTGAAAATACCACAATAGAGGGGAAAAAAGATCCATCCATGGATTTGTTTACTTCACAATTTTCTGTGTCTTCTATTATAGTATACATTTCATGAGGGCAGTGACCATATACATCATCTCGTTGTCTATGCACCTTATCACATAATATAAACTCAATAATTATTTGATGAATGAATGAATGAACATGAATAGTGACTATCCAAAGCATCATAATTTTCAAAAGAGAGCTGATTGCTATGAGCCCAGCCTCCAAGCGGATTCTTTCTTATCGCTGGCTGTTTATTAAGAATTATTAAATACTCATCTTTCCTACTATAATGCTTCATGTCTCATGGACCCTTCTTTTTAAGTTTACATCTGAAGTGCAAGCTATGCAGATAGTTTGTCAGTTTTTCTTTCCGAGTCACTTTTTATCAGAGGTGACAGGATTCATTTTGGACACTCATTGCCCTTTCGGCTCCCATAGTGAACCACAGTTTCATTATTGGGGGGAAATTCACATCTTCTACACTCCACAAATGGTCACAGGCTTTGTTAATGCTCGTCATCTCTTTATATCTCTTGCTTATGCATATGTGTCTTTGTATAAAGAATGGATTTGGCTTGAATATTTCTG
The DNA here is from genome assembly GCF_004115265.2 of Rhinolophus ferrumequinum. NCBI lineage: Eukaryota > Metazoa > Chordata > Mammalia > Chiroptera > Rhinolophidae > Rhinolophus > Rhinolophus ferrumequinum. Next base: position 19,040,142 of record NC_046294.1, read on the forward strand.
CTTTTAAACAATACATTATACTAACAGCAATGAATATTACAATAATGTCAATAACCCCTTGAATGTATGCCATTAATATATACTGAATGCACAAGAAAATCAGTTGAAAATAAGGCAAAGTATCTAGTGCTACGATCAAGTAAATATAATATTAATTAGAAGAAGGGAATAAAGAGAGAAGGGGAGAGCCATCATATGCTACACTTTATGTCTTAGGTGCACTGCACAGATAACACCTAATCCTAGCAATAGCCCCTGTTAGAAGGGATTATTGTGTCCTCCAAAGGTAAAGTATATTACATTGCAATGATGTATATGTCTAAAGGTCATAAGTGAGTAAAACTCTTATCCAATATTTAATCTAAAGTCAGTCTGATTTCATAGCCCCAGGAACCTCTACTTTTTCAGGCTTCCCATGGAGGTAGAACTCATATTTAAAGAGGAATAGATCCTCATAGCTTTGTGTGGTCCGATTCGGATTTCTAGAAAGTGGGTGTCATTCTTGAGACATTCAGTTGCAGAGAAGCTTGGAGAGGAACGTAACCATCTCTGCCTTCTAGGACATGTAGCATAACCTTGAGAAATTCCCACTGTCCCCTTATTTTGTTTCTCCAGATGTTATAAATTTGATATCATCCCCTTTTCCTTTCTGACAGGCTCGTTTTCCTAACTCAGTACCTTCTAGGATAGACATTGTCAAGCAGAACATTGGAGAAGTTGTGAAGGTGACCCCTTTATTGTCCCACACGCTTTCAGATTGCATTGAGTCTAAATTTAAAAGAGATTGTAGGATGGGGTGGTCACTCTCTATTTGAATTATTGCACGTGTACATTTAGCATGTTGTCATTTCCGCCAGTCAGTGACGCATATCCATGATTCTCAACATGTGTGCTTTGGAGAGAGGCGCCTTAGAATTTCTAGAGATAATACATTCCATCATTATATTTGAGACCTGAATCTTGCTCTTCAGAAGAAGTCAAGCCAGAGCCCGTGTGAACAGGTGCCAGGAACGCACCGTTATGCACATTCATTGCTGGTCAATGATGGAAAGCAGTTGCCAGTCTTTCAGTCTGGCTTATTTCAGGGACAACGCCCTCCGCTGCAATGCTCTGGGCAGCATGGACTTTCAATAAATAGTGCAGAGTACGTGCTTGACACTTTATGACAAATCCTCCTGTGACTTAGAAACAAGATATACTTCATATGGAGCTGAGGGGTAATTGAAATGTGGTTAAAGGGTCATATGCCACTCCAACGATTTTTTTTTTACGGTAAACACTTATTTTTAGCTTCATTTTAGAGGTAATTTTTATACAGAAGGGAAATTGGATTGGATTCTCAGGGATTCTTCTGTCCTTAACTGAATATGTCTATTTCACTTCTTGCATGGGGCACTGCTGATTTCAGGAAGTGAAACAGAATATTCCCCAGTCATATACTTGGTTTGCTTTCAACTCTGTCAATATTAGTTATGAGAAATGCTAATATCTCCTTCTTTAGAACTTATTACAAGAGACAAGAGGTGGCTATATACTAATCAAGTGAATATACAATTTTTAAATGTCTAATGATTCCAAGCAGAGGCACTAATTTTTTCTGTTTGAAATTTTATATTTAATTAGTTTAGCAATCTTGTTGTTAAATGTGAAACCTAGTAGGGTATTTGGAAAATAATTCACTTGGGAGCTAGTTGGAATCAGGTTCCTTTCTGACTTAGCAGAATGACCTGGGATAAATCCTTAGAAATTGTAAGAATTTCTTAATTTAAAAGCTGAAATTAATTATTCCTACCTCTTAAGGTTGAATATGATTATGTAAATAAAATACATGGAACATTTTCCTTCACAGTAACAGCAGCTATTATTATAAATGAACATTATCATGCAAATAAATATTACTAAAGTATGAGAAGTAATTTGACTTCTCAAATACCTTTTAAAAAGGAAAACCTTCACCCATCTCCTTTGTTCAGCTAAAGATTGCTTCACCTGTAACTGTGAATTTATTCTCAAGCCTCTTTTCCCCTTTATTTATCACAACATTGTGAATGAAGAGGTTCTGAGTTAATGAGATTTTGTTTCACATGCACCGTTTTAAGTAAAAGGAATTGTAGTCACATGGACAGAGCTACATGAATTTAACATTGTACTTAGTCATGAAATTACATCATTTAAATATTATACATGTGGAAGACCCTTTCTTGGTTGTAGGCTTCATGAAGCCTAATTGGTTCACTCCAAATACACTGGCAATATTTAAGAGGGATAAAAGGTCAGCTGTCTCCCAATCATTGTTGGAAACACTGTTGGAAAAATATTGTTCCACAAACTACGAGTTATTTTCTTCCTGAAAGACATCATAAGTAAATGATTTTGTATTAGGTTGGTACAAAAGTAACTGTGGTTTGAAGGGTTAAAAATAATTGCAAAACCTCAATTACTTGTGCACCAACCTAATATTTGAGCCTAGCAAGTCTTACAGTCTAGTATAAATATAAACAGGACTGAACTCAATTAGAACTGTACAATTAGAAGTGGAAACAACGAGCCCACTTCATGATATCAAATATTATCCAAGGATCAATCCTGTCAGCGTGTTCCATGGGATAAAAATGTTTAACAGGAACACACAAATATTATGTCGCTTCAAAACTTGAGCGAACAAGCTTTCATAGTAAGGTTGGACAATATAATTACCATTTGCACATACAAAGGAAAGTTTTTATTTCCTGACTCTGTATTTAAAATATTTTGACTATTAAAGTTTCCACCAATTCTAACAGTGCAGCGAAGTTCACTGAGGGGTTCTTTTCTGCAAACCATATATCAGAAACAGGTATTCTTTTATAACTAAAGAAAAATATGCTTGGTATTGCAAAGTGTCTCTTCTATCCCTGATATGGGGGTATTGTTAAAGAAGGCCTGATTTATGCTTACATGTTAATTAAATTTTACAACACAGACTTATCCATTACAGGACTTAGATGCAAACCAAAGTACCATGTAGAAATGAAAGGAGTTTAGTTTTTAGAACATAAATAGCAATATCTGAACCTAGAGTAAAATCAAAGGTATTATGAACTCCATAAAAAAATTGAAATCGTATCCATTTCATGGTTGATAGACACTCAGCAGGCTATTTATGAGAGACAGTGTGTGGATGTTTTAGTACCACGTTTTTGGTATGTCAACTGAGGACAGATAAAGTATGGGGACTTATAAAATTCTAGTCCTATTTTAAGAATTAAATTAGTTTGGTAAATTTTTAAATTGTGACTTCTTTCCCTGTGTTCCAATAATTTCATTTTCCAAAATTAGCTTTCTGAATCTGTAGGTGTTTGTATCGTTTCTATGATTTTACTATTTCTCTTGTTCAAACTTTGAGTGAAGGAGGGAGGGAGGCAGGAAGGAACTGAGGGAAAGGAGAGAGAGAAATGGAAGAGAATCCACAACATATAAGGAAGGTTGCGGGCAATTATGAGAAGACAATGTATGGGGAAAAAAAGTCCTAGAGAAGGGGGAAAGAAGAATTTAATTAAATTTATTGAGTGCTAATAATTTTTGTAATAATAGCAGTTATCAGCTATTAAATGTTGGCCATATGCGAGTTACTCTATTCAGTACTTTCTATGGCTTTTGTCAAGTAATCCTCATAGTCACACTATGAAGTGATATTATTTTTGTGTGCATTTCACGAATAAGAAAAGAATTGATGTTTCAATAGAGTAGATAGGAAAGCAGACATGAGCAGCAGCAGGAGGAGGAGCTAGGAGGCCCCCCCAGGTAACCCAGTGTTTTTATTAGCATGCTGTTACAGACCCACAGAAGCGAGTAGCCAGAACAGAGACCGGGGCCAGTGCAAACACACTAGGATGAAGGAGACATGCAGGGTGAGGAGAAAACCAGGAAAAAGGAAGGAGGAGGATAGCCCATCTATAAGACATAAGGCCGTGTCCCAGAGACGTTGGGCTGCTACCCACCCTCGGGTCAACCTGCTCCATGCTCGGAGTGTTCTTGCTTTGCAAATAAACTTTGATGTCTGCTGCTTGCTTGACTCCTGTCTCTTTACTGAATTCCTTCTTTCAAGAAGACACAAACTGAGGAAAATCATCGTTCCTGGTGACAGATACAGTAAATAACTTGTTCAGGGCTCTTAAATGGAAGAACTGGCAATTGACCTAAGATTGATTTGTCTCTAAAGTGTATCTTGTAACCACTAGGTTGTACTGACCTCGGCTAAACCCTTTGAAAGGATCATCTCATTGATTCATTGCAACGCTTTGGACCTATACGGTTAGGATCTTTATTTTGTTATTAGATAAAAATTTTGAAATTCAGATAGGTTCATGAACTTATGTAAGTTCATCCAGCAAAGCAAAGGTTTGAACCCATGCCTGGGTCACTCTTTGCACCAAAGACCACTTCTATTTGGAGGAGCAGATAAATTAACAAGAATGTTTAGAACTTGAGCTTAGAGAAAACAAAAGAAAAGGATGATGAAGGCATCACTGTTTGCCTTATTGTAGATTCCAAGAAGATTCATAATGGGGGATGACGACACTGAGAGAATTGACAATTTAAGGGGAATCAAGTTTGGCTCTTTGTCTTGCCGGCCTTTTAAGATACTCTTTACTTCATTTGATTGGTTTCGATCACTCTTTCTTTCCTCTGAGTTGTTTTGGACCCAGAATCACTTTTATTTGAGTAAGAAAAAAGAAAATAGAAGCCAAAAAACTGATTAGAAAAGAAATGAAAGCAATTCCATGAGTGCCTGTCTGTCATGAATCCAGCACTCCTAAGATATATGAGATGAAGGAAGTAGCTCACCTCTCACCTGGAGGGTTGCAATATCCTGGTGGGTGAAATAAAGTCATCTTGGAGACACTTTCTTTAATCTGCTCTCTACCTTGCAGCCAGAGGGATCTTTTCAAAATGCAAGACTGATCTGTCACCTCCTACTTTGAAACCTTTTAGTCCCTTCCCATTGCTGTAAAATGAAGACAAAGCAAGACTTCTGTGGGCCTCACCAGTCTGCTCTACATCACACTGTCCCACACAGTTTTTCCGCTACAAATTTCACTGTCCTGCTTTGTAGTGTGTGGTACTTGTTATGTCTTGTATTTGTGCTATTTCCTCTAGCTGGAGTGCGTATTCCATCCCTTAGTCATGTGGCTTATTGTTATCCACACTTCCCACCAGCTCGAGCTTTATTTCTCCAGGAAGCCTCCTTGATTAGTGTAAGTTACCACCTGAGAACAACAGTACTTTCCCTTTGGAGCAGTTGTTATAGTGGAATTCTTCCTGATTGATGTTTATCTTCCCCTCTAGACTCTAGGGTTCTCGAAGGCAGTGAGCTCGTGTGAGTTTACACGCTATTGTACGCCAGCCCTCTCACTGAGCCTGACACATAGCGGATACTGTAATGTGATAGCTCATCTCCAAGGCTGACTCGCAAAGAACCCTGTCTTCGGGATTTGTGATCATGGCTGGTTTCCTCCCATGTTGAATCTGAACTAGCGCTGTGACTCACTTTATTAACTGAATGTGGAGGGAATGGCATTGTGCCAGTGCTGAGACTAGTCCTTCAGGAGGCGTAGTGGCTTTCACTTTTGTGCCTTTGTGGGAATACTGAGATGTCCTGTATGTCCAGAAACCCTTCTAGAGAGACACTGTGAAGAACCCACGATCCATGTCCAAAGAAGAGGCCGTGAAACTCCATGAGCGGGGAGAGGCCTGACTTTCCCAATGTGTCGGTCAAACCTGCCATTGGCTTTGGTCTCCCCACCATCTGATTACATCCAGATAAAATGCTCCAAGTGAGACTAGAGAAAGAACTTGCCCATTTGTGCCCGAGCCACCCACATAACTGTGAGATGCAATGAAATGGTTATTGTTCTAAGCTGCTAAGTGTTGTTGCTTGTTACACCAATAGATGACTGAGACAGAAATGCATAATACAGAATTGTAGAATTTATAGATTAATCTAATTTTCTCTTAATTGAATTCTTGCTACTCAGGATGTAGGAAAAGTTATCAGGGTCAGACCTCTAAGGATATTCTTCTCTTCTGGACCCTCCAGGCTCATCAATTGCAAAATTCTGCTTATGCGATAGATATGAAAATACATGTTAACTTAAATTAACTCTTGCCTCACAGCCTTTACATACTAAAAGAGTCATTTTAATATGTAATATCAAAATGTATTATTTTAATACCAAAATTGCTGATGGCTCACCCCCTTCAAAACATAGCCCCTCTCCTTGATATCTCTGGGAGTACCCAGAGTGTTTTCCACATGTGCCCACAGGCAAACCCTGTGGACTACTCTCCAGTCATGCTTCTTTGCAGTATCTGCCATTATCCAAGGGTGTCATGCTCTCTATTTCACTTTCTCATCTTGGGAAAGGATGCTGCTCCCTCCATGATTCCTTCTCCCAGTGTTTCTAGTTGTGCAAAGCCCATGAATTACCCAGCAAGCATTGTGCTGCTTTCAGTACTTAGTGCACAGGATCCGTGAGGTATTCTGTGTGGAAATGTGGAAGTTGTCCCTCCTTCCACTGTACAAACTAGATGCATGCAGGAATCATTGGTCCACAGTAGTCTCAGCCCCCTGATCAAGGTCAAGTCCCTCCCTGTGAATGGTGTTTTGTAGGTCACAGCTCCATCCTTTCCTTAGTTTCTCCTCCTGGACCGTCCTTCCTTTTCCATAAAAAGTAACCGTGTTTGTAGCTGAATAGTTTTCACAGCTCACTTACTAACCATAGAAATTTGGGTGTCCTGGGCCTCTTTACATTTGGCATTGTTTCTTTCTGTCACTTTCAGCATAAAATGATATCATTTCTTTAAAACCTGTGTGGGCTTTCTGTGTATTAAATTGTAATTGTTTCTATTCGACAAAATCTAACTGTAATTTGCTTCCCATGTGAGATTGCTGTGTTAAGATGCCTTTAATAGTCTTAGAACCTTTTTTTGTTAACAGATATTGCCTAAGCGTTAGACTATTATTACTTATTATTATTTATTACTTATTATTTATTATTTATTATATTTTATTATTATTAATACAGCATGTTACTCCCCTACCATGGATTTAATTTTTGCCCTGAAGCCATCTCTTACTTTTTTTTTTTTCCCCTGGGAAAGCCCAGGCTGAGAAACAGTTGTCATTTTTTCCACTAAAATCATTAGCTTCTTTAATTTTTCTGGAAATTTTGCCCAATATCTAAATCTTTTTTACTGCCAGTTGTCATTGAAGAGCCATCCTGAACTCTGGTGTTATATTGTTGTCTCCGTTACCTTATATCTCTCTAGAATTTCTATCTGCTAACCCTGTGAAAATACCCTCCTCAAAGTCCTACAATGTTTTTCCTCTTGCCTCTCAACTCAGGCAAGTGGCTGGGTGAGCAAGTCACCAGATGCCACACACACACATTGTTAAGTCTCTGTTTAGGCTCCACTGGGGTCTGTCATCACATATGAAAACTCTAAGCATAAGGGACTTTCCATCAAGAAGAATACACCCACATGGTCACTTTTCTTTTGTTTTGATTTTATTGTATTTGGCTGAGGGTGAGATACTGACCCTCACTGACCCTCAATTTATTCAACTCTGAAATCATATAATCAATGTATAGGATTTTTTCCTGGATTAACTTAGGTGTATGCAAGTTTCCCACCACATAGTAAATATTGAGTTAAGTGTTCTTTATTAGGGTCTTTAATATGGACATTTTATTCGCTTGGGTGCATGCAGGTGTGTTTGAAAATCAACTAGATCTCTTTTAATGGCATTGTGAACTTAGATAAGTGATTTTACCCATCTCAACCCCATTATGTATTTTTATAGCAATTTTTTTCGCAAAATTGAATCATACTGTGCATACATTGTTTAACCTTTTTATTTAATATTTTCTGTACATTTTAAAATTTCCTACAAGGTTATTTTTTAATGACTACATGGAACACCATAATTATTTAACCAGTCTCCTGTAGTGGGCTGTTATATCATTTCTAATTTGTTACTATTTTATACTTATGCTAGGATGAAATACTTACACATTATTTTCTCGAGACACATTCTTAGAAAGGGAATTACTGGTTCAGTGGTTCTACTTGTTTTAGGACATGTTAACATATATTTCCAAGTTGCCTTCCAGAGAGACAGTCTATTTTACTCCTCCACAACACTGCATTTATCAAGGATTTTTTTTTTTTTAAGCATTGTAGTTTGAGAGGCCAAAGCCAGTATTTCCTTATTTTAATTTAATAGCTACAATTTTGAAAACTCATGGTTATTACTTATGGTGATGTTTTTCTGCCTTAAGCCAACACTTGAACAATAATAATTACCTTGAATGTACCCTTTGACAACATTTTCACATTTATTATTTCACATATTATCCCCAGCAGCCTTGGAAGATAAATAGTGGAACCAATAATCGTTAAAGTATGTCACTAAGCATAACAATTAGTTCTACAAGTATTCACACACAGACCTCTCAGTTTCAAATTAGGGTGAATTTCTTCAGTAAGCCCTGCCATTCTAAATTGATGAGAAAGAAGGAATTTGTTTCTTAGGATTAATCCTTTTTGGATACAGATGACAAGGTATTATATTATTTCATCCTGATCTGGTGAGTAGATGAGCTAACTGCTGATTAGGCAGTTTTTTTCTTCACAGGCTAAGATTTTTTGGGGATAGACTTCCATAATTTCAGTTATAGAACATCATTATAAATGCTATGCTTTATTTAAATCTAGGTTTTTTATTTGTTTGTTTTTTCACCAAGCCTTGTCTACCTCTGTTACTTTGTATTTCATGTGATTGTTATTATAATAGTGTCACATTCTTATTACAAAAAGTAATTAAACTACAGGGATGCACAAAATAAATGTAAGCCATTTGCCCTAAGTCTATCACCAGGATCAGCCACCATCGGCAGTCTAGTGCTAATCCTTTCGTATTTTCTAACCCTATCTTGACACAGTTGGGCTCATTGTATCCTTATTATTCTGTTAAATGCTTTAGTAATTTGTTATTATACAGTATTCCCCTTTGCTTCAGAGTATTTCATTGGAGGAATATAAGAATTTAAGTCGGACCCATTATTGATGAACTTTTATGTTTTTTCCCCAGATTGTTATTGCCAATATTAAAGTAAACATCTTTCTACACCAATATATTTCTAAACGTGGATCGTTAACAGTCTACACTGTAAAAACTGAGTGAAAGCTGATTTACATTTATAGTTTTGATAGGCATCACCATATTGCTTTTCAAAAATATATTTCTAACATATCCATCAATAGCGTGTTAAAGTGTCTATCTCCATACTGTTACCGACACTGAATATATTCATTAGCTTCTATTTTTTGCTCATCTTAATGGTAAAAAAAAAAAAAAAAAAAAAAAAAAAGAAAGAAAAAAGAAAAATACCTCACTGTTTTAATTTTCTTTCTTTTTTTTTTTTTTTAATGAACATGAGGTCGATTGTCTGTTTATGTACTTAGAGGTATTTGGATTTTATTTTTAGAAAAGTGCCTTTTTATACCCATTGACTAGTATTCTATTCAGTTTTTAGGCTTTTCTTCCTGATTTGTCAGCTTTCTTTGTATACATCTAAAATCTTGTGTTGTACATGATGATGTGTTATTCACATTTCCCAGTTACTATTATCTTTATGTTTTTCTATTTGTATAATTTTTGCTATTGTAAAATGTTAATATTTTTATGTAGACATCATCTCTTTTTTTTTTAAGGCTTTTTGTTTTTCTGTCATACCTATAAAGGCAATCTCTATTACAGTGTTTTAGCATTTTTTTTAATTCATGTGCTATTCTAATAATTTTTCTTATTTTCATTATTCAGCTTTAAATCTTGATTTAACTAGAATTTATTGTCAAATAAAACACTAAGGATATATACTTGTTACACCCATCCTATATGTTTCATACTTCCTCAAATTAAAAGCTGATTACTCTAGCATTAGTCATTAAATAATCCTTAGTAATTTATTAAATTTTTATTGGTTTGATATTCCATCTTTATCTTATACATTTAAATTAATTTAAAAGTGTCTTGGACTTTTTAAATGTTCATTTATCTGTTTATTCCTGAGGTGTGCTTTTCTGTTTTAATTACTCTAATATTCTGAGATACTTTATATCTGATAGGGCTAATTTCATCCAATTTCTTTTCTTATTTTTTTCCATAGATATTCTTATGCTATTCTTCCATATTAGAATTGTTTTTAAGTGACAACAAACAAAAAAATGATAGTTTGATAAAGATTTTCACAACTAAACCTTGGTACAGCAGGGGAAGAGAGCAGATACTGTTTCCTTTGGCTCTGTTCCCGTTGGCTGTTAAAGCAGATAAATAGTTTAGAATTTTAGCAACTTGCTTTATATAATTGTTTACAGTTTTATTCATTAGTATCTATTTCACTCATCAGAGGGAATTTTCATGTAATGAAATGGGCTAATTCAGTTTACTGAAACTGTGTGAAGGGAGTAAAAAGACACATTTTCATTCAGCAGTTTAAGATTTTTGCTCAGATGAAAAAGCCACACAGCTGCTTATACTCCACAAGCTCTTGAATTCTCAAAGAAACCAGAACGGCAAAGAAACAACTTATACGAGAAATTGGGGAGTCAAAGCATGTAATGCCTTCCAGTTTATCTTGTCATTACAAGTCGAATTAACTTGAATTAACTGAATTAACTGGTACTATTAAGCCTAGTTTAAAAAAAAAAAAATTAGAGCCACTAATTGCAAGTGAAAATGGAAAGCATAGTAAATGTATGGCTGCCTTTCCAAACATAGAACATTTCTGACTTGCCTTTAGGTTAAAGCTCTGAAAGTTCAATCTAAATCTGTGGTTTGCCACTTGAGTGTATCTGTGTACTATATAACAGGATGTTAAAAACGGGGTTTCCAGGAAAATCCCAAGATAGGATAGATGTAACATTCCAAGGCCAAATTTCCATGTGTAGATTATTCAAAGGAAATTAGGGAAAAGTTTCAAGCCTCTTGGAGTCTTCCAACCAGATGAATTATATAGGAAAATGGGTCAGAATGTGAAGAAAAGGGAGTTTGGAATGAGATTCTTCGAAGAGAGCTGTTGTAGGGCATTGCGTTCCACTTCCTCCTTGAGAGGAGAATAAGCATTTGCTCTTCCCCGCTCCAAACCTAGTAAAGTGGGTTTCAAAAGGATCCCCCACACAATATCGCAATGCACTTCCTGCATTTGGGAGTCCCCTTTGCCTGACTAACACCTGGGAAATCAAAAGTCAACTGTGGATTGGGGTTTGACTCCTTTCCAGGAAACCCTAAGGGCAAAACAAAGGCTATTTACTTGGAGATGAGACCAACAAAACGCACCCTGTTGAGGTAGATGTTCCTTCCCACAGTGCATGGGGAACAAGTATTTGACAGTGTTTGTGGTGGGCCACATCCCAACAAGAGACTTTCTTGGCTCTTGTCCAATGAGGCTGTCTGAGTCCTGAAATCTGAGCAGAAAGAGATTGAATGCCTATTGAGGTAGGGCAAGCAGAGAAAGGAAACACCAGTTAGCAGAGTAGAGTTGAATCTGTTAGGCAACTGCAGGAAGTCAACAGTTAAACTCAAGAAGCCAGTGGAATCCTCTGCATCAGAGAAAACATAAGGCAGGCCAGCCCAGAGTTGCAGGCTTTAACCCTCTGCCTCACAAAAGAACCACCATCCACCACCAGCTGGATAAAAATTTGACCTGTCTCCTTCCCTACTCCCCTTCTGTCTGCCCGATCCTCCCAGTACCCAAATTTGACCTGTTCCAATTAAATCATCAGTTAGAAAGTGAAGGAAGAGGTACAAATACACAGGAGGAAAAAACAGGCCCTTTTCTTTCCCCACTGCAAGACTCGAGCCCAAAGCTGGCCCAGACTTAGGAGGGGAAAAAAAAAAAAAAAAAAAAGGAAAAAGAAAAGAAATGCAATTTATGTTAACTCTAATGTGAAATTTTGATTAATATTTTGGACTGAAATGCCAGCACTGTGCTGCTTAAAGTGATCCCAGGACTGCTATTATCTAAAACGCAGCCAGAAAGGTCACGAACCCTGTCATGCTTTTGACCAGGAAAAGGGAAAATTTCTGTCCTCTATATAAAGCAAATGATGGCAGCGGGAAATGTCCCGATAACAATACGTTTCAGTCAATTCAACAAACAAGCAGCAAATAAAAAACACTATAAAACTATAAATTAGTATTACTTTTAGCCCAAAATACTTATTTCAACCTATGAAATAGCTGATGTACACAGGAGTCCTGGCAACATATCTTCCTTCTTCAAGATCATGTCTGCCTAATCTCAAGTCTGGAGCCTCCCCTCTACTCAATTAAGAATCTTATGTGTAGATTCAAAGTCATTAGACTGAGGTCTGAGTCCTGGATCCTTGGCTTCTGACCACTTGGAAAACAGACCTTTGACACATCCTGTTCTTCCAAGCCTGCATGCATGGGGACTAAGGACAGGTAATTATGACTGTTTCCCCATCAGTGGTCTCCTTGACAACATCAACCTGACCCCCTATTACATGTTTCACCCCCCCCCCAGTGACTCTCTCTTAGAAGGGAATATAGACAGAAGAATATTTATATCTCTTCAACCTCACAAAAGATATATTTTTGTATGTAGCTAGTTGCTTATCTATTCATTCCATTATCCATTTATTAATTATTCACTTACTATTTATAGGGTATTAAAAAAAGTTATTATAAGATGCTAAATGGGAAGTTTATAGTCTGGAATTGGGGCCATAATAAATATATAAGTATTTGTCACCCATCTTCATCATTTAAACAGACAGATAGATGAGGAAGAAGATGAATAGTGACAGTTTCTTTGGAGAGGGTTATTGGAGGACTGTGCGTGTCTCCTCTTCTCCACAAGAGGTCAGAGTTTACTGCCAGATGACCTTTGAAAAGTGAATAAATAGGTGGTGAGCTGGAGAGTGTACCGAAGCACAGAATAGTGTATAAAATATACACTGTATCCCCCCAAATTCGTACTTTGAAACCCTACCCCCCGATGTGATGGGATTAAGAGGTGAAGATTTTGACAGGTAATTAGGTCATGAGGAGGGAACCATCATGAATGGGATCAGTGTCTTTAGAGAAGAGACCTCAGAGAGCTCTCTCACTTTATCTTTCTGCCATGTGAGGACACAGCGAGAAAGATGGCTGTGTATGAACCAGGAAAGGGATTCTTACCAGACACTGACTCTGGCAGAGCCTTGATCTTGGACTTTCTAGCCTCCAGAACTGTTAGAGATAAATGTTTGTTCTTTAAACCACCTACTTTGTGGTACTTTTAAATAGCCTGAACTGACTAAGACATCCACACAACATCACAAAAGAGCCCATAGTGTTTCTCTTGAGGGGAAAAAAACAGGATCTGGACATTCATTTTTTTCTACGTCATTAAATCCAGATTACTGCTGCACTCATGAAATAAGGCCTTTTTAACCCCTTTTTCTCTCTTCTCACTTCCCGTTGAGCCTAACCCTTGAGTGGACAGAACTAGAAATATGAGAGGTTGGTAAAATAGTAGTTCATGAAAGAGAGTAGACATACAACATGGTAATTTATCCCCTTCAATCTTGAGGTCTAGGTCTTGCCAAGGATGGTGACAGGAAGTTTAAGCTTTAAACTGAATAAAAAAAAATTGAAGTTTGGGTATTAGATGGCATGGTCATACAAGATATAATAAAACTCTTTTAGGATTTCACAGTAACCAGTTCAACATTTTTAGCAAATTGCTTATACACTATTTTTAAGGAGTTCAATGTCTATAATACAGGGAGGCTGTATATAAATCATTGAAATGCAATTCATTTATTCAACCAATATTTATTGACCATGTACTCTATGCTAGGCATTGTTCCAGGACTGGGAGTATATCCATAAACACTGTCAGATGCTTTAATATAGGTTTAAGAAAAAGTGCTTTGAAACTAAAGAAGCAGTTAGTTCTGTCCTGGGATTTGTGGGCAAACTTCACTGCAGTAATGTTTTTATGTGTATTGACAGAAGTAGAAGTTTGCCAAGCTTGGAACTATCAGGCAGCAGAAATAATGTATGCAGGAGAAGAAAGGGGAAAGGTTTAAACAGCATGGTAGCCATGTACTAGGAGTCAGCATGGTGTGCTGCGGGAAGCAAGGGTATTGAGTCAAACAGATCTCAGTTTCCATCTAGGTGATATCTTAGTAGCTGACAATTGTATTACATTTTCTGCATCCCTTAAGTTTAATCAAGTTTTAGAGATCATGAATAAAACATAGCTCAGCTGGTGTTAGTCTCATGCTTCCTTTACTCTCAGGTCACTTCCGTAACAACCCTAGATATGTCTGTAACTGTGAAAGCCATTGGCAGTGTTCTGATCTAACATTTACTTAGCTAAAGTCAGGGAGAACAGTTCTAGTGACAATTTCGCCTATGGGAAAGTCACTTCCATCAGGAAAGTCACTTTTTTTTCCCTCTCAGTGGGAATTATTTTCCTATATTTTAGACGTAGGAGAGAATAACCCTCTAACCAGGTAGAGAAGAAACCAAGTCATGATTAAGGAGTGAAATATGTCATCGATGGAACATATGCTGTTAGCCATAAAGCAGATCTACATATGTACGGAGATGCATGTATATATGTAAATAATCATACATTTTCTTTGTTGAAATATGGAGAATATCTATCACACTCTGCTATGTATTCTAGATACTTTATCTTATTTCATTCTTCCAACAATTTTATGAAGTTGGCAGTGTGATCCATATAGATGACTAAGTTGCTGATCTGAGGGGTTCGGTCAATGTTTCAGTCACATGCATTGTATTTCACACACCTGTTGTCTCTGACTCAAGAACCCATCGACTTTTCCACTATGGAGCACTGCTCTTTTGTCTGAATGACTCTTTATTGTAAGCATTTCCATCCAGTTCCCACAATTGTATAATAATCTGTGAGAATCTAGATTATTATAGATCCAGCAACCATGGAACGATCAATTATACCTTCTCTCTGGTTTCCACCTATCATCCCCGGCCTGGGGCTCACTAAGCTGTTCGTTTTTCTCTCCAATGGAGGTGAGTTATTTCTTCGTCTACTACACTCCCACAAGTTTCAGAGACCAACTCTGTTGTTGGTCCTAGGGCCTTTTCCCTCAAGGCATCCACTCATTTCACCTCACATGTGTTGCCTTGACGTTCATTTACGTAGATCTTTCTTGTCCTCTTGACATGCTTGAGTATATCTATATGATCATCATCATCATCATCATATTTGGCAGAAATTGAGGGCATCATTTGTAGTTCTTTTCCTGATGTCAATGATGTAGAACCCCGTGGAAATCAGTCACTTAAAAGGCAAGTGTTTAGTTTATTTCTTACTCAGAGAAGGATCTCTGGACGGTAGGGAATTCATTCTTCCCAGTGGTTAATTACATGGCCATTTTAATTAGAAGCCCTACTCTAGAAACCGTGTGTGTCATGTGCTGGGTCTGTCCAATCATATGACACGCACTGAACGGGATGCTTGAAAATGCATCTACATTTTCTGACTTGTCAGTGTGTTTTCCTGGTGGCCATATGGAGGTTGTATAAATTCGGTCTAGGGGTTTGACAGGTTATTTCTTTGGACAGCAGAGTTAGGACATGCTGTTCACTTAAGTCCTGTCAGTTTTGGCATCAAACATGCATGATGTCTGCCAAGGCTGACATCTTTCTCATTCTCCCCTCCTCTCTCCAGCAGGGAGACTCCCCTGCCAGCCCACTTAAAATAGTTCTTTCTGTTGTGCCTGGTATCTGTTAACTCATTTGAGGCAGGCGACAATTTGTAAATCCTTGGTCACAGTTGCACCACCAATTACCAAATTAATAATGTAGAATTAAAAGTTCACTGACCACATGAGAAAAGGGAAGGAAGAATGTAACCTTCTACCACCTCAACATTCTGACAGTTGTTCAAACATACTCTATAGGGTAATTGGCTTTATCCACAGTTATTGAGTTCTAAAAGCTATTTTCCCAGTAAATCCCACTATGCCCAGTAGATATGTTCCAAAGTCTTCTTGTAGACACGAATTCCATACTCGTATGTCTAGCATCGTATCATAAACATCACTGAGGGATTTAATTTTACTAAGACATTATCACAATTGTGTTTAACATAACCATCATTTCTGCAATACCTGTTTCATAGTATTTTGCATTTATTCTGAGTCAGTTTCTACTACAACATTGCTATTTAGCAATTATCACCATTTTCCTTATGAGAAAACCAAGGACCAAATATACTTATGTTATCTTCAAAGTCCATAAACCTAAGATGGGGTAGGATTTTAATCAAAATTTGCTAATGCTAAGAACTAAATACTTTCCTTCTTATCGTACTGATTTTCAATACTAAATGAAAAAATAAATTGGTTGTAAAATGAATAACCCTATGTAGTGTAAACTATGACTAAAAATGCAACTAACATGCCCTTTTACATTTTTCGTAGCATTAATGTGCAATGAGGGTAGTGTGGGAGAAAGGGTGGACAAAAAGATATTTTTAAATTGGGTGTTACATTTCAGTGCTATTCTAGAATTCATCCAGTCCAATTTCAATGTAGTATAGGTTTCAAGTTTGTGGTTGAAAGAAGTTAACTCACTTGCCTAATTCCAGGTATTATTTAAAAGTCATCTCCAGGGCCAGAATCCAATCATTCTGACTCATGGTATAAAAGTACAATAGCCCAAAGCCTTGATTTCGAACTCCCTACTGGGTGGTGGTCTAGGTAACCACTTGAAAGATTTCACAAACCTATCTCTGCTGTAAAAAGGATTAATCATGTAGGTAAAATTTATAATTTTTTTGTCATTTAATTTTAAATGAAATTTATAGAAGTACTAAAAGGCTAATATACCTTTGTTAGAAGTACATTTTTCTTACACAATACAATGAAAAACCAGAAATAATGCCTATAAATGAAAATTTTATTATATATATATACATACATATATATATATATATATATATATATATATATATATATATATATATATATTTAGTTTGCATTCAGTTTTCATAGGAATTTAAATCTTCACTATACTGCTTGAAAAAAGATTGTCCTGTGGACTTGTGTAAGGTCAACTCCCCTGATTTTCATTTCTCAAACATCTCAGGAAGAGGCGGGGCCAAATACCAATAGAGACTCTTCATGACTTCTGATGATTTCTGGCTTGGTAATCCCAGGCAGGTAAAAACACAAAACAAGTCTGGATGAGGTCCACGAACAGCTATGATGCAGATTGGGGGTCACAGTGCCATGGCCCTTCAATCCACCCAGAGAGTTCCTCAGTAGAGTTTGTCATAACGATGTAATGTCTTGTAGCACAGAATAGGAACTTCAGTCCTACAAAATCAGTGGAGCTATTGCATTTCTAGCTTCATCATTGTGAACTTTACTTTTTTAGGTTTTGGAATTATTAAAGGTTTCCCTTCACCTACACCCTTAAGAGGCAAACATGCCTTAGGAGTATGTATTAAGATATCAATGAAGATTGCCTGCTAGAATTTCAGTTGATACATTCTTTCTCCTTATGGGGAATGATTCATCAGCTTTGACAATTTAGAGCAATGTTACTGGATCATACTTCTCTTCCTTTCTATCTTCCTCCCCTCCCCCACCCTCCCCCACCTTATTTTCAAATCAGTGATTCAATAGCAAGAACTAAACAGTAGATGGGTATTGAGGAAAAGAATGGTCTCTAGGAACCATGAGAGGACACCAAGATAAACACAAAGTGTTTAGCATTTTTGTCTCCAGAACAACAGCCATTAATTTCCAGAGAATTTATATAAGTTATTTTGGGATTGGTTAGAAGCCTGAGCTTTAGGGATCTTCTTGTGAAATCGAAACAGACAGAAGATTAATACATATAATTTTACTCCCATCACAATTTCTTCCTTGAGGCAGAGGGCGATCAGATTAGCGTGGAACCAAGTTATCACATACATACAAGGTGTGATAAAAAATTACGGTGAATGCTGGTGCTGAATGCTATCCAATGGAAAGGCAGGGATCTTCAATACGGGCAGCAGCACATCGAAACTTAATGACACAATGCAAAGAGTTTCAAGTTGTTTTGTGCAGTCAGTCATGTGTGAGCTATAGTTGAGAGAAGGTGTGTTTTAAAGTGTGCTGTAAATCATGGATTAAAAACAATGCATTAACATGAAATGGCAAATGGTTTCATCCTTCCTCATGACAATGCTCCTGGTAGTATCACTTCTGGTAGTATATTGCAATTTCTGTCAAATAAAAACATTACAGTGTGTCCTCATCCACCTTGTAACATCTGGCTCTTACCCAAAGTCAAAATGACCATGAAAGGTAAAAGTTCTGAATCGATTCAGGACATCGACACAGCCAAGACAGCACAACTAAAGACACTCACGAAAGAGGACTTCCAGAACTGCTGCAGAAAGTGGCAAGAACAATGGGATAAGTGTGTTTGAAGCAAGGGGGGGTATTCTAAGGGGGATTCATGGCACTGTGTCTTTTACTGTCATATTTTTTTTTATTTAAATACTCACCGTATTTCTTGATCACCCCTTGTAAACACTGTCTCGAGATTTGAGATATGCTTCTTCTCCTCAGAAGAAATTTACTTTAGTCATTGTCCCTGTCATTGATGAATATTTTTCACATCCCTCAGGTGTATATGGAGGCAGAAAAATGATTGACCACCATAAACTGAAATTCTTATGCTTCTTTCTTGTACATTTTCCCTCTGGTACATTCTTAAGAAAAAAGTTGAATTTGTGTATCTGGTGAGAACAAACAAGAAGATGAAAGAGGGTTCATCACAATCAATGTGAAGTGTTAAAAATTATGTCATATCTCTTAATGTGATTGTTCTGATCGTATGAAAGAAAATTTATGGGAATGAATTATATCCTTATCTATAGAACTACATCACCAAATCTAAAATAAATAATGTAGGGCAAAGAGGTAAAAATTGAGCCATGTTTCTGTTCATTCTTTGCTTGTAGCCATTTAAGATGTATTTATTTAGAAACTTCGTCCAAACTGTGTCCCAAGTTCTGTGGTTTCCAATCGAATGCAATCACCATTAGTGAAAAACAAATCTCATTCCAATACAGTATCTGGAAGATTATTTTACCCAATTTATTAAATCAAGCACTGCTTAACAACAACACTTGGAAGATGACAGGTAGAAGCTTTCTCACTAGAAGTGGTCCTATGTGCTGTCATTAATGACCTATAACGATTTTCATAGTCATCCTCTCCCTCCCCCAGTTGTTTTGAAGGCATCTGTCTAACCCTTGATCATTCTCTTAGGGAAAAAATTTAACATATACTATCTTAACTCAGGGCAGTTTCTTTCAACCCTCCATGGTTTTACTGTATTTGATTTAGTGAATTATGTATGTTATTCCTGAGACACTGTTATTTTATTCTACTCGAAGTATATTTATTTGGGTATGATATTTTTTTTTTCAAGTACTGACCTCTGTGTCATTTTTCAAATATGTGGGGATTCAGGCAAGATATTTGGCCACGAGGAAACAAACAAACAAATTTTGTTTACTGTATTTTATCTATCCATTTTAATTTTTCTTGCTTCACACACCAAAAGTGCTATTTGGGTTTATAAATACTTGAAGAAGCATGTTTAACGTGAACTTTGAACTCTCCATTAAGCTTTGATGTAGACTACACATTACTGATTCAAAAAATCAACAGAGTACAATAAGCAGGAATTCTAGGTTGAGAAAAGCACTGTTATTAATAATAATTTCCAATTCATTTATTATATTAATATTAATTCACTCTTTCCTAGGCCTTGTGCCGAGCTTTATGAATACATTTTATTCAATCCCGGAGATTCTATGAGAGAGATACTATCATTTTTTCTAATTTAGAGATGAAAAATTAAAGTTTAACAATGTTTAGACTAATGTCTAAGCAACAGAATTGGGATTCAAACACATAGATTTTGATGGCAAATTCCGTTCCCTTATTTACAGCACTCAATTGCTTCGTACAATGGTTTGTTGTAACCAACAAAAAAGATGGGAAGTACCTTCTCAGAAACTCTTCACTACTTCAAAAGTAGAAGGAATAGTGTCTATTTTCTCAGAGAACAGAGATCCCTCCTTCATATATCATGAACTCATCATCCTCTTTACCAATGCATATTATTTACCAACCAATTATATCTATGCATGTGGTACAATCTTGAATTGCTCGTTCTGCTTGCTAGATGCATGACCAAAGTTTCATTTACGTTTATGTAACCTAAGACCATAGAAAAGCACCTGTACATAAATGAGATAATTTAAGAAATCTCCTAATGTGGGTCCCAGTACAAAAAGGCCAACACACATTAACTCTTTTCCCTCAGGCATCATCACTCTTCTCTATCTGGAATTGCAAGTTTCTAGAAATGTTTCCCAGGTATTTTCTAAAAACTATATTTCTCTCTTTTTTTTTAATTTAAAAGTAATGCATGTACTTTGTCGGGTATTTGGGAATTAAAAAATGTAGTATAAAAAACAAATAAAAATAACTTGAGTACTGTGAGAAAACAGATGGCACACTCAATCGAAATGACTTAACATTTTTTTTTTTAGAGAAATTAAGTTTTCAAGAGACCCACTGTTGAGGATCCCTTACCACCCATAGTCCTTCAAGGAGAAATGAAGGGAACGGTTAGTGGAATAGGAGGTATATAGAGTGGGCTACTTGCTGTAAGCCTTGGTCTTCATTAGATAAATGTTCCGAGCTATAATGCCTTAACAAGGATGGAAGGAATTAATTCCTTAATGTCATCCTTCTATTACTTCTGAAAGTCCTTCCAGGACCTCCCATTCCCTGAACCCAAAAAGAAGCCAGGCAGCAAAGGCACCAAGTAAAAGAAAACTTCAAGGTCAGACTCCCAGAATGTAGAGTAGGATGAAGAAGGTTAAGGAGTAAATCTAAGGAGACTAAGAGAAGAGAGTCAGCACCCAGACAAATTTGGCCTTTCTAAATGGTAATGCAACATTCCATTTAAGTACATTTAGTAACTTTAGTTGATATTGCTGGGAGTCAGGCTCAGAATTTATTTATGCTGTTATTGTGTAGCACAATATAGCGTGTTTCTGTAATCCCCTAGTTAGGTTACTTCTTTTTGTTTTGATAATTTATAATTAAGCTTCTAAGAATTTCTTTATATTCCAGCATTATAGAACTTGTCTGAATAGCTTGAACAGACATGGATACACATTATTTGCATTTCTCTTGCTTCTTGACCTTTATCCATTTAGTTTGGAAAGCTCCCAACTATCTTCATGAACAAATCCCCAAGTGCTTTAATCATCAGTTGTATTTTATATTCCTTTTCTTATTCCATTACAGTTTTTGTGTTCTGGTGACCAAATCATGGTGTGATGGTTGTATTGGATAAGATTTTTTTTGGTTATAAATATCAGAAATGGAATCCAAAGTAGTTTAAACAAAAGACTTTATTAGCTTGCATATTTGTAAATTACACAAATGTTACCAGGAATAAGGTATAGCCGAATCTAGAGGCTCAAAACTATTCATAATTACTTTGTTTTCTTATGTGATGTGTATAAGTATAGACAGATCTATGTAACTGAATCTGTTATCTATCTATCTCTATATCTATATTTGTAACTACGTATATGAAATATGTGTTATATCTCTCTATTTGTATCTACATCTTGCCACTGTTTTTCTCTATTTTGGCTTTATTCTTAAGTGGGCTTTCTTTATATATAAAAGTTGCAGTTATGGGTGATGGTCTGAAATCTCTGCAACCCAGCAAAAAGAGAAATCCTTTTTTCTTTATAAATCACTACAGAGAGGGACAGGGAATACTCTTACATATGAGGCATAGATCAAAGCTGTTGGTGTTTTGCATTTGTGTATTTTTCTTGCTATTTCATTGCATTTTTTATGAAGCACACAGCTAAAATCTAGGTTTCAGTGACATGGCTCTACTGTTCAGAAAGATCTCTGGGAAGAGAGATAATGTCAGTCTGGGAGGAAATGGATAACTTGTTTGAAAGCAACCTAGTCAATATCCTAGAAAGAGATAAGAATCATTTACTAAAAGACAGACAATAACTTGTAAGGTGGCCTTTTCTGGGAAAGATTTAAAAAGAAACCAAAGAAAATTCAGAAAACATCAGCAAACCACCTTTGAAATGAATCATTTTTTTCTAAAACTTCTTAAAAATGAAATGGAAAGTAAATAAAGCACATTAACCATGGAAGCTAAAAGCAAAATGGTCTTTCATAGTCATAATTCGTGTATCTGTAAAATCTACTTTAAATGGATGTTAACCATTAAAGTAATAAGCAGTTCTAGAATATGATTCAAATAGTATTAAAGCTCTGACATAATAGTAGAATGATGCGTGTGTAAATGAAAATACAATTCAATTTAACAAATCTTTCCAGCCGATAAAATAAAACCACGGTCTTGCTTGGTTTGTAAACACTTTCAATTATGTGCGTAAAAAGTTGCTTCCGAACCTCTTAAATTTGCTATCTGAATTTTCTCTTTAAAGAAGGTCTCCAGAAAAACTAAGTGCATACACAGAACACCATCGTCTCTAAGCTTAATGAGTTGTGTCAATGTAAAATGTAAATCTGTGGGCTTTGGGTAGCATTGAACCAAACCCTCTGAATTAGTAAAACGTGGGATATAATGTGATACGGTAGGCAATAGTCTAAGAGAACCCCTCAGATTCCTGCCTCCTTTTGTATTTTCCCTGCATAATCCCCTCCATTTCAGCGGGGGTGAAACTATGAAAATGATGGGATATTACACTCGTGATTGGATGCATTATAAGCAAAGGTGAAGCATTTTTCAGCTATAATTAAGGAGCCTAATAATTTGACTTTGAATTATTCAAAGGAAGCCTATGCTAGCCAGACCTGACCTATCAGGTGAGCCCTTTAAAAGATGCTGTGGGATAATGGATAAAAAGCAGAAGCAGATGTATTCTTGTTAGCCTTGCAGAAGCAAATTACCATGTTGTGGAGAGGGCTGTGAGGCTGGAAATGATAGCTAGACTCTAGTGGATGAAGGTCTCACACTGTCACCGAAGTGAAGTCTGTCAAGAAACAAACAGGGAGGTTGAAAGAGGACCGTGAGCCTCAAATGAGATTGGCGCCCTAGCCAACACCTGATTGCAGCCTTGTGAGACCCTGAGCAGGGAACTAAGGCGAGACGTGTTCAGATTCCTGACCTGTGGTGACTATAAAAGGATACATGTGTGTTGTTCTAAGCTGCTGAATGTGTGCTAATTTGTTACACAGCAACAGAAAACTGATAAACATGGCTTAGTCACGTTTTGAAAATAAGAAGTGATTTACCATTTCCATATATACTCATTCTCATTCTAAAAATAGTCTGTATTGAGATAAGCAGTGCAGTCACTCAGGAGCTGTCTGTGCGTCAAAAAGAAAGTCATGTTATTCATGAGCTTTCTCCTAAACACTGAAAATGCTTCTTCTACCTTTGTTTTGCATTTCTCGTCCATTTTTTAAAAAATAATCCTGAAAGTCATGGCATTATAGATTATGTTTCCAGATTGAAGCACAGTCTTGAGTTGGGAACTTTGAAATGAGATGGAGGCTGCTCAGGACTTCTTGATTAGTATTGCTCCTGTGGTATCTTCACCAGTGCAAAATAAGGACTATCTTCCCTAGATGCTGCAGTCTGGAGCTGCACTGAGACTCACTACAGAGGCTCAACAGAGAATTGAGAACATAAGTTAGAAAATAAAAGACTTTGAGTTTTCTTTCCTTTAGATCTGTCTCCCATGAACAATCTCACTAAGTAAGTAATTTTGGATGGGGGTTTCCCAAAGAAGATATGTGCAGCATACATACATCCATTGCAAGGTCAAGTTATAGGTTGTCCAGCAGGCACCCAGCATTTCATTAGAGAAGCCCAGCTTGACATTGTGTCATGTCCAATGTTCACTAATGTAAGGTGATGTGTTTGGGTGCAGGCGTGTTGAAAAGACAGATGAGTCCTTTATCTAATAATAACTCAAAGCACGATGTGAGCTTGGTCAAGTACTACTGCAAGGCAGAGGAAGAAAAAAATAAAATCCCAACTTTGTGAGTAAGCTCCAGCTACTGGGATTGAATATTTTATGGAAGTACTGCTACATTTTATTTTTATTGTACATTTTATTTATATGTTTATTTGCATATATATGTGTATATATATATTTGCATATACTTATACATTTTATTTACTCAACGCATTTATTGAATACCTACTATAAGCCAGACACTGAAAGAAAAATGATATAATAATGGGGGGAAAAAACCTCATTTTCCATAGGTGATTGGGGAGGGACAGAGGCTATTTACAACAATATGTTTCTATTATA
Organism: Rhinolophus ferrumequinum; assembly: GCF_004115265.2. Lineage (NCBI taxonomy): Eukaryota > Metazoa > Chordata > Mammalia > Chiroptera > Rhinolophidae > Rhinolophus > Rhinolophus ferrumequinum. The sequence goes on from NC_046294.1 coordinate 19,064,609, forward strand.
TTATGACCTTAAAGGCCTATATTTTCCTTCTTCTTCTTTTTTTTTTTTTGTACCCATGGCTCCTTAATAGAGTTTCAGAAACATAGTGAGTGCTTAATAAATGTATGTTAAATGAATAAATGGTTGAATGGATGATGAGTTTACTTGCTACTCGTCACTACAGATGTCACAAAATCTAGTCAATATTATCTTACTTCCCTGCCTTAACATATATCTTCAAATGTAAGCAAACAGTAAACAAAAGCAGATATAGTAGACTTTCATAGCTGGAGGTGAAAAAGAGAATGTGACAAAAAGTATACGTTGCTGAAGGATAAAGCAAGTTCCATTTATCGTGAGTTCTCAGTTGCTTCTGGGAACAGAAGTGGTACCTTTGACTAACAAACATTTTGGGTACTTAATACGTTCCAGGTACTGTGCTAGGAACCCCAGACACAGAAGTAAGTAGTAAGTTCCTGCCCTCACAGAAAAACTCATACACAAACAGTAACAACCTACCCTAGCATGGTAAAGACAAATGCAAAGTATTTTGCAGGGTTATGTAGGATTGTTTGAGAGGCCCACCTAACCTGAGGGTCGGTGAATATGTGTGTGGGCAGAGAGAGGGGATAGTGGAGGGGTCACATAAAGATTCCCAGAAATGGTAACATCTAAATTGAGTTTTGAAAAATGAGTAGGAGTTAGTAGAAGAGAGAAGGCATTCTAAGCAGGGAGTGAAATGTAAAAACATGGGGAATCTTGGAAGCACTGAAGGCAGTGAACTTTAAAAGGAGCAAAACTCAAGGCAGAAACTCCCGTTAGAAATCTCTACAAGATAAAGGCGGAAAATTCACAAGGCCTGGGCTGAAGCAGTGCATGCAATAGGGTGGGATTGGTGGAGTTGGATTTGGCAGGAAGAAGGAGATAGGGCCTGGTGACTATAAATGTGGTGCACAAACCCAACAGAGGAGAAAGTGATCCGTTCCTGGTGGTTACCTCTTGCATTGTGAGTGTATGGCAATGTCAGGAATTCAACGCAGGTCTATCTGATCCCCAAACTTGGGATGCCGTCTTCTATTACATAATGCTCCTTTTTTTTTTTTTTTAATACAGAAGAAACCTTCATAAGCCATCAGATCATTCAAAAGTATATCATACTCCATAATACTGTTAAAAAATAATAAAGGAGAAGTCATAACACTGCGAGGCAGCCATAAGAGCATTCAAACCAGAGAAAGCTGACAATTGGCCATCAGTTAGCCATGGAAAGTTGGGTTTGTCAAGGATGGGCTCGTGGGCAAGCAGGTGGAATGTTGGAAACTTCTGTTAAAGATTCAAAACACGAAAAAAGGAAATACAGGAAGCAAAAAGCCCCAAACAAGTCCAAAACACAGAAGTCCGAGCCATAACCAAAGGAATCCACTTAGGATTCAGTCATTTACAAATCCAACAGACACGGCAATGTGGGGGAGAGCCAGGGCAGACACAGAAGAGTTAGTTACTGGGGGAGCCGGAGAGCCAGAGGTAACAAGTTCAATTCTGGGGAAAATGACAAGGTCCAAATTAGTGTTGAATAACAAAGAACCCATTTTTGGAGAACAAGAATACAATAGTCTAAGCAAAGCTGGTAGCAAGGTTCACTGTTACTTTATAACTAAATTGCTGACAAAAAGACTCTTGTATTTTTCCCCATGAGAATGTGAGGTCTCACGCTCTGAGTAAGGGTCAAACGCCCAGAGAGCTTTAGTTGGTTCTGCTGTACAAGTTACAGATTTACAAGGACAAGTTGCCAGGCAGGTCATGGCACATACTTCTCCTTTTATTTTTTTGCCTTGTCTTTTTAAATGACTTGAGTTCAGCCAGAAGAATTGGAATTACAGCTGCCAAATGCTTACACACATGCAAATTCTGTTTGTCCTCTTCTAGTTGATATTGTTTCTCACCTGTGAGATTTTCTTACCGCTCGCTCCCTGGCAGTCCCATGCAGCTAAAATTCTGTGTAGACTTTAAAATCTGAAAGACTTTATTTGAAAAGCTAGTTTAACATTGGCTTGCTGTGTGACTATGGATAGCGACTTAACATATTGAAATTCACTTTATTTGCCCATAATATGGGTGTTGATAATAACATACACACTTTACAGTATTGTGAGTTTGAGATTATTTTCTTTGTGGGAATGTTTAGCAAAATACAAAACACTAATAAAAGTGATAGATATATAAATTGGTAAGTAAATGAATAGTATTAAAATATATGATTGTCCCATAAATCAAAATGAATTTGTTTTTTGTTATAATAACAAATTCTTGAACTCAAGGGGTCAATACAAATTTGAAAATAAAACAAACAAATAATATGTCTAGCTTAGTCTGTATGAACAGAGATAAAGATAACTTGTTCATTTAAATATGTTCTTGTTATAATTTTTTTGAATTATGTTGCTAGGGTTTCCTTCCTAATGAAAAGCTATTTCTCTCACTTGAGCAGGTAGGTTTTTTAATGTTTTACTAATTGACAATCACTCCAAAATTTCCTACACGATAATAGGTTGCATTTTGCATGCATTTTGGAATTTCTTTGTTTCCTAACTCTTCTAGTGTCAGATTCTAGCTAACCTTGCTGGTAATGGTGCACCCAATATGTCTCCATCTATTAGAAGTTACTGCAATGAATGCTTAATAAAGTTTTCAACCTGCTGGACTTTGATTATTCTGTAGGCCTGAGAAAAATTTGTGACCAAGTCTGTCAGCTAATAGTACAAATTACAAATAGAAGTCTATGCATTATAAAAAGAAGATAATTGATTTGTACCAGGTACCCCAGGTAGACTTAATTCTTAGGTCAGTTCTCCATTTTCAGAGATGGTGAGTCATAGTGGTTGAAAGCATAGATGGTGGAGGGAAACAGCTCCGGCCTTGGCTTGGACTCTGCCACAACTGAGACTATGGGTTCTTTACACTGTGTGAGTCACTGTTTTGCCCTCCTCATAGGTTGTTCAGATTATTTGACATATTGTATCAACAAGCACCAACACTGAGAAAGCAGTCTGTTAATGGTACTTGCTGCTGTTGCTGAGTGTACCGGAAAATGAAGAACTCTTTTCATTCTGCTTTTTTACTTGCCTTCAATTAGATCTTAATTTGGATATCTTAACCAGATGGTGAAACTTCACAGTCCAGTGGGATGCTACAAATGTGAAATAAATACAAAGCATACAACTGGCTAATCACTTTTTACATATGGAAATGGGTGTTGTATTAGTTTATTGTGGCTACTGTAACACATTGCCACAAACTGCATAGCTTCAAACAACAGCAATTTATTATTATATAGTTCTGGAGGCCAGAAAGTGATTTCAGTTTCACTGGGCTGAAATCCCAGTGTCCGTTGGGCTGTACTCCCTGGGAGCTTCTAGGGAGAATCCATTCCTTGCTTCTTCCAGTTTCTGGTGGCTGCTGGCATCCCTTGGCTTGTGATCACATCTCTCTAATCGCTGTCTCTGTGGTCACATTGCTTTCCCCTCTAGTCATTCTCTCAGTCCCTCTTAATAGAATGCATGTGATTTTATTTAAAGCTCACCTGGGTAATCCAGGATAATCTCCCCATCTCACAATCTTTCATTTAAACACATCATCGAAGTCCTTTTTTACCACATAAGGTAACACTCACAGGTTTCAGACATTAGCACATGGGTATCATACGAGGGCCATTTATCAGTTCATAACAGATAGCCATACATTTTCCCTCATATAACCACAACCAGAATCTGGACAGGAAAATACGTTATGCATGTTATATTTGTTAGAATTGTTAAGTTGAAAATAATAGCAGCCTTAAAATTATAGTGGCTTAAACACAAAGGTTTTATTTTTCGTTCGTTAAAATGTCTACCAGTAGAAAATTCACACTCATATGGGAATCGGTCATCTTCTGTCTTCCCACTGCACAATCCTTGGCATGTCAGCTCAACCCAGTATGGTAGCTAAACCTTCCTTCAGCCATTGATTGTATGTTCTAATTGCCATAAAACAAAAGAAGAAATTTAAGAGCTTTTGGGAGTAATTCACCAAATAATTCTGCTTACCTTTACTGCCTCCTCCGATTTTCAAAGGAGGTTTTCAGTGGGGCACAATTTCCAATTTCTGATACCAAAAAGATGGAGAGAATGAATGTAGGTTAGACTGCTAATCAAGCCAGATTAACCAGCTAGCTGTTCTAATTTGAACATCACCCAAAGAAGACTTAATGTCCCCTCTAGAGTTGTTTACACTAAACACAATCATAAAGCTTTTATTATGAAAATGTACAAACAATGAAATAATTTTAATATATTAAAAGCATAGTGATAATGATCTCCATAACCACACTATATTTAAAAATTAACATTTAGCCATATTTGTTTTATCATTCTATTCATCAGTCTATTCATTTTTCTATCAAATCTACCTAATCTTTCCAACCAGTTGAAAAGTTAAAAGTAAGCTGCACAGGTCATGATAGTTTACCTCTCAATACTTCAAGAAGTTTCTTCTAAAAATAAAAATATCCATTACCTCAATATCATCACACCAAACAAACAAACAAACAAACAAAAACAGTTTTCTAATATTAACTAATATAATGTTAATGCTTAAATTTCCTCTTTTGTCTCAAAAAAAAAAAATAATCCTACACAGGATGTAACACCAGCAACTAAGTTAAGTTCATGTGTCATATTTACTCGATTTTTTAGTCTTTTAAAGTTTACACCAATTCCTCATTTCCTACCCTGCCTCCAATACTGACTTTTTGAAGAAATCAAGCCAGTTATTCTATAAAACGTCTTATATTCTGGCTTTGCCAGATTGTTTCCTCGTGGAGTGTATTAACTCCCCACCCCCCATCTCCTTTATATTATAAACTGTAAATGATGTCCAAGGCTTGATTTTTGCCTTTGGCAAAAAGACTTAGAAAGCAATGCTGTGTGTTTTATTCTGTATCATATCAGGAGGCACATATTGTCAGGTTGTGTCAATATTAGTGATTCAAAGTCGGACAACTTTGTGAAAGGACGGTTGGCAGATCTTTGAGAGGTCTGTTTTTCTTTCGGCTGTTAGCAAGTCCCCTGGAAGACATTTGGCACCCTGAGAGTAATGAGGGTCATGGTTTCAGCATCCATGGCTTTCTGAAACAATTGGTTCACTGGGGCTCCAAAATGGTGTTTTTCTCTCATATTCATTCCACATATTGGCTCGCATTCTTTCAAGAAAGAACTTTGCCACAACTGAGTATGAACACGTCATCTTAGAAAAAAAATAAAGAGAGAGAGAGAGAGAGTTCATTTCCCTTTTATTTCTAGTTTTCATAGTAAGGCATTGGAATAACAATTAGTTCCATTGATGGCAAGTGTGTACATATGTGTGTTTTCCTCTTGTTTTAATTATCAACATATTTTGTACTCAGTCAATATTTTAAAATCAAGCATCATCATTTTTCTTTATTATACGCAAATTATGTCACATTTGGCTAGTGAGTGCCTCTTAAACTGGCTTCTGCATCTTTGATATGCCCTATATAATATATTTTTTTAAGTTTTCAATTACAATTGACATGCAATATCATATTAGTTTCAGGTGTACAATATAGCAACTAGAATTTTATATAACTTACAAAGTGATCCCCCTGATAAGTCTAGTACCCACCTGGCACTATACATAGTTATTCCAATATTATTGACTATATTCCCTATGCTGTACTTTATATCCCCATGACTGTTTTGTAACTGCCAATTTGTACTCCTTAATCCCTCACCTTTTTCACCCATCCTCCCAACTCCCCTCTTGTCTGCAAACCTTCAGTTTATTCTCTGTATGAGACCATTCTGTTTGTTCGTTTCTTTTGTATTTCAGATTCCAAACATAAGTGAAATCATATGGTATTTGTCCTTCTCTGTCTGACTTACTTCACTCAGCATAATACCCTGTAGGTCCATCTGTCTTTTCACAAATGGTGATTTTGAGCCCTCCCCGCTTTCAGGCACAGCAAGAAATCCCAAGTTCACCCTGTAATTTCTCTGCTTGGAATTAGCCAAGATCTGGACTCCACGTCTCCTAGGATGCTATTCTTACTAGGCTCTTCCAGTGAAGAGTGCTAGAAAATTTTCATGTCTTTTCTCTGAATCCAAAGACTTTCTTTCTAGTGATATTTAAATATTTACTTGTTCCTTTTACTCTGTGAGACTCAAAAGCTAATTCTAATTGCACAGTCAGTAAGTAGTATATTAGCAATAGGCATTGTAAGTGAAATTCCTTTTGCAGGTTTTTTTGTGTGGTCCCACGGGATATGTCTGACAGAGAAGAAATATGTTTAGATTACTTGACTGATTCTTTTCTTTTAATGGATATATTAGAAACTAGATATACAGTTAGGATAAATTCTTCAGTTTTTTTCCAAGTCTAAGTTTTGCACATTTAACATTTTATTTTACCTTTTGGATATACAAAGCATTTAAGTAATTCAAAAAAACTCAGAAAAGCTTTGTTTCTATTCCTTCTCTTCCACCTCACTTTTCACCATCCCAAATCCTCTAACAAGTTATTAGTTTATTGTTGATGTTTCCTGCGATCTTTCTTGCCTAACATATCCTTGTTCTCATCCCTTTCTTATTTTTTTTTTAAAAGTCTACTAGGAACATTGATCTTTATGTTGCCTTCTTTCTTTTGGAAATCACTCCAAAACAGTATACAGAAAGATCCCTTGATCTGTTTGCTTATTTGTGTGTTTATTTTTTAACATGCCATAATATTCCGTTGTTTTAATGTTCCCTGTTGATAGACATTTGTATTGTTTTCAATACTTTACTATTACAATTAATGCTAGAGTGGATAACCTTGTGCATGTATGTTTTATATTTCTGGAGATGTATCTTCAAGATAGATTCCTAGAAGTGGGATTATTTGATCAAAAGACAAAGGATTTTTATGCAATATTGGAAAATTGTCAAACATTAGTCTTCACAACATTCCTACCAGGTAATAAATGTTCTTCCCATAAAACAGTTTGCCATGTCTCTCAGGTAGTCACTTAGCAATCTCTTTTAAGCATCTAATTTTCAAAACCTTATATTTTGTTCCTAATCTGGGCTCATCTGGTATCTTAGCTTTTCAAAACAGGCAAAGCAGAAAAAAAACAGACCAAACAAAGAAACAAAAATCTACCAAAAATAAGGGAACGTAATAAAAAGAAGCAAGCATGTTAAAAATGCATAACAGTTTGCTTCATTTATTACAGGGATAGTTTCCTGAAAATGATAGTATTAAATGAATCTGTATTTCATGGGATACTTAAAAACTAATCTCTATGAAAATTATATTACTTATGTTCAACAGAAATTTAGAGGAGTTTACTGGCTAGCTCCTTTTGAGCATTTAGTATGATTGACTTTATGGTACAAGTGGTAGCTGTTACTAAGTTTAAAGTAAGACCCTCACTCATCTGACACTCAGTAGTCTCTGATGGTAATAAAATTACATTTTAACATCTGGTGTGTACTTGCAACATTAATGTTTTGTTCACTTATTCTTTGGAAAATCCTCAGAATATTTGCTGATATTCATAACCATTGGACAGGAAATAAGACATTAATGGCTGATAGAAAGACCACTGTGTTGTGAACAAAGAGGCATATTGTTGAATGCCACTCAAAGAGAGGCAAAAAGAGTTCGACATGATGAATGAGCGTGTACAAGAGGGTTCACTCTGCTGTCCTCACTGATGGTTGCAAGGAAAAAAAAAACATTCACGTGCTGTAAAGTGAGGTCTATATACAGTTAGCAATTATTGTTTCCTTTCTGCTGGACATATGACAATCATCATCTCATTTATTCATAACATGTATTTTATAAGTGAGAAAACTGAGGCTCAAAGTAGATTTAAAAAAAAAGAAAAGGAAAGAAAAGAAAACACTTGCACAATGTTACATAGCTGATAAGTGATGATTCCAGGATTTTAACTCGCATGTATTTGACCTGGAAGTCGTTCTGGTTTTTCCTCTAGATTAGGCAACTTCAGACATGAACAATTTTAAGGAAAGATTTATATCTCTGTTTTACTGAACATAATTTTCCTTGTGGTCCTTGAGTTTGTTTTAATCCTTGCCCTTGCTTTCAGTTTAATTGCTTTTTAGATATAGGATTAACTCTCTTTGAGGAAAAACAATTTAAACAGAACAACTATTTGTTTATATTCAGACTCATACATCCATTAGAAGCAAGGAGTAATAGAGGTCATCTTTTCAAGTGCTTTTGTTATACAGATGCAGGAAATAAGATTTCCCAAGGTCACAGTGAGGAAGGAAGCAGGCCTGAACCCAGATGTCTGATATCACAAACCTGTGTTTTTTCCAATAAAGAAAACTGTGTGTTCCCTGTTACCCCAGTCTCTCCACTGATTATTTTTCATTAAAATTTTGCAAGGAAACAAACTTTGGGTTTTCATTCTTTGAAAAGGAAATGATAAGTTAACATGGGTTATACATGAACGTACCCTTTAAGGGATTCGTGGATGACAGTCTCTGATTTGTGTAGGACGCTATGTTTGAAAAACTGCCTTGTTTATTTGGCAGCTTAATGTGATCTAACTTAGTCCCTTCATTTTATCATAGATAAAATTTGACTAGATTTTCCCTGGCATATATGGACCATCTAACTTTGACCTGTATTAGTCCTTCTCTATCATATTTCCATTCTTCACAGCACTCACAACAATCGGTAATTGTCCTTTGTCAAAAATTATCTGCCCGTATATATGTGGGTTTATCTCTGAGTTGTCAATTCTATTCCATTTGTCTGTGTGTCTGTTTTGCTGCCAGTGCCATGCTGTTTTGATTATTGTCCCTTTGTAGTATAAATTGAAGTCAGGGTGTGTGATACCTCACTCTCCCTTGTTCATTTTTGTTAGGATTGCTTTGGCTATTTGGGGTCTTTTGTGATTCCGTACAAATCTGATGAGTTTTTGTTGTATTTCTTCAAAAAATGCCATTGGGATTTTGATGGGAACTGCATTAATCTGTATATTACTTTGGGTAATGTGGTCATTTTTAACTATGTTGATTCTTCCAATCCATAAACATGGAATATCTTTACATTTCTTTGTGTCTTCTTCAATTTCTTTTAATAATATCTATTTTCAGCATAAAGGTCCTTCACATATTTTGTTTTTTTCTGAGTATTTTTATTTTTCTTTTGTTGCAATTGCAAAAGGAATTTATTTTTTCATTTATTTTTTCTGAAATTTCATTGTTAGTATATAGGAGCACAATGGATTTTTGTACATTGACTTTGTATCCTGAAACTTTACTGTGTGTGTTTATTGTTTCTACAATATCCCTGTATTTTAAATGAGGAATAGGAGAACCAGTGGGAAAATATAGCTTGTCTCAGTCTCATAGTGGCAAACCAAGACCAAAATCCATGTATCCAGATAGTTTCCCAAACTTCTCTTCTTTCCATGGCACTTGTAAAAGTGGCTGCTATGGACTTAACAAGGATGAATTTCTTTTTTGAACTTTCAAAACTACATGGGGCTAGAACATGCAAACAAAATATCAAACGGCGATAGATATAAAGGACATCAAACCATATTTTAAAGAAAAGCAAGGACATAAACAGTTGGTGGCTTGTCTTAAGAGAGGAATAGTGCAAAGGAAGATAACAATGATGAAAATAATTGTATTACTCTGAAAAGAAAGGCAAGTGGGTAGTGAACTGATGTGCCACGGTTAAGGAGAGAACACTGCTGGGAACAGACAGCTTATCCCCAAGCCAGATCATCCCTGTCCTAATTAGTTTCTTACAGAGAGGTTACTACTGAATGGAAATGTAAGCAGCCTGTTTTGAATTAAGCAGTCTGATTTTCTCTCTTAACACCCATCTCCTCCCAAACTGAATAGTGCCATGTTCGAGCAGAAAGTGCATGGCATTCTTCCTTTCTACTTAAAAGTATATCATTTATGATGACTAGAATTCTAGAATCAAAGCTAAAAGGGACATTCACTGGCATCCATTTCAACCTACTCCTTTTATAAATGAATCCCAGAAAATTAATGGAACAAGCTGGAGAAAATGAAAGTAATGCATGAGCAGAATAGGCTGTTGGTTTTCGACTTGGATTAATCGGACTGCTATGGCCTTAGAACCCGAATAAACTGAATTATTGCTGGAATTTCAAAGGAGAGAGGTGAAAAAGTATCAACCCATTTTTTTGTACTTTGTGGTCCGTGGTGGCAAGATTGCTGAACTCTCTGGTGCATATTAATAAGTTGGCTCTAGGACAGGATAAATTACAAAACATCTTGTAAGATGTTTGTCTCAGATGAGAATAGTTTAAATGAGGCAGAATATTTACAGCTTCGCTTTTCTCCCAAAGCACACAAGTTCCTACACTCTTCTACATTCCACAGCTTTGTGAGGCTAAGTGTCATTATATTATCATTCTCTTTTTATACTAGTTAAGCAGAATATGTAACAGAGAGGAAACATTTGAACCTGTTTTTGTTTGTTTATTTATTTGTTTTTAATTCTACCTTCTTTCAGTCCACTCTTTATCTCTTAGGATACAGCTTGATGAATTATGGGCTTTTATAAAAATGATACCTCCGACAAACTGAGCCGGGGGTGTACCTGAAAACAGTTCCCCAGTGTTTTTTGCAGCTTCTTTTTTCTAGTATTTGATTTCACTTATGAGGTTGGAAAAATAACAATCTGTGGGAGAAAAAAATGGGGTTCTATGGAAAATAACCTCACAGGGTGATCTGATCATAAATTCCTAATTGGGCAGGGCGTGGTGGGTAGTCAGGCCCCAGGCATACGAGTATAACTTCTTTGGTAAAAGGTTTTAAGCCAGCCCTGTCTGTGGCTTCTGTGTGTCGAGGGTAGCACACCTTTGAAATAAGCTTAACCACAGTCAGCAGACCACATAATCTTTTTAACTATCTTGTACTCCATTCCCCGCCTTGCTTCCCGCCCCCCCCATGTAATCTTCATTATGTTCCCTCTTTAATTTCAAATGCATAAGAGAAATTGCAAAACTGTTATTCTCAGGAGCATTTGAGATCTTGCTACCTGGCATATAATCATCAGTTTGGTTCAAATAAACTCTTATAAAAATTCTCCACAGGTTTGGATGTTTCTTACATCGATAAATTTGTTTCAGATTAGATAGACAGGTACAGCCATACATACAGATAGTCACACATGTATACTATAGCTTATAATTACAGTATGGACAGAAAGAGCTCTGTTGTACACACACACACACACACACACACTCACACACACACACACACACACACACACACACACATCTGGGCTATTGGTTCCTGTAATAGTTTATGTATGAACTGGTTAGGGTCCGGTGCCCAGTTATTTGGTCAGACATCAGTCTACATATTGGTGTGAAGGTATTTTTTTAGATGAGATTAACATTTAAGTTAGCAGACATTGTGTAAAGCAGATCACTCTCCATAACGTGGCTCATCCTCATCCAGTCAGTTGAAGGCCTTAAGACAAAACACTGAGGTCCCCCATGGAGGAAAGAATGATGTTTCTAGACTGTCTTCAGATGAAACTCAACACTATAACATCAACTCCTGCCTGAATTTCCAGCCTGTTGGCCGGCCCTGCAGATTTCAGACTTGCTAGCCTATGCAATTATGTGAGCGAATTCCTTAAAACAAATCTCCCCCCGTCTCTCTCTCTCTCTGTCTCTCATATATTCCTATTCTGCTTCTCTGGAGAGCTCTAACACATTTCCCAACTTATTTAACCATATGCTAAGGATTTATCATACAAGGTGGCTACAGAACAAAGGAGTAAAATATCTCCTTCCAATTGCAATGTCCGTTAAACCTGGATCTAGGCTATCAGGATCTGCAGATGCTTCTAGTACAAATGCACATTCAAATGCTTGCTTAGCACCAAATTTATACATCCTTATCCTATCTAGCCTCCAGCGAATTACTTTACTTTCCCTGTGAGCTCCATGATGTTCTCAAAAAAAGAAAAAGCCCCCCCCCACACACACACACCATGATTTGGGATGTGATATATTGGTAGGGAGATATATTTATTTTGTAATATAGCATACCCTGTCCTGGTTCTTTTGTTGCCTCTGTGTTTTCCACAGGGCATGTAGCACCAAGAGACGGTATTTCAGCACATTTGAATCCTGTCAGAATTTTGAAAATATCAAGTGTCTTATACTACTGTCCATTTATATATACTTTGCCCTAGTGCTCGTTTCTTTTTAAGAGCATGTTTGCAAACATCCAATTTTCTTGATACTTGAAACCAATTAAGTCCTAGTAAGACCACATCCTAACCAGGGGAATACTTCAGTATCATATTCAGGGCACTGTGCCTCTGTTTCCAGTGTCTAAAAGCTCATTCTTCCCTCTCTTTTCTCTTTCCCGTCTCATCATACATATTTACTATGCTACGTTATGAGCTTCCACTTGTTAATAACATTGTACTAGTATTAATGAAATAAAGATGCATATGAAATAATCTTTATCCCCTGAGTAGCTAGCATGGCAATTCAGTTTAGTTCAGAATAATAATGATGATTAAAAAGAAGAGATCAGTTACAGAACTATAACAAAACCGAGTAGAGAGAAGGGAGAGGTTTTAAAACAGAAGAGGAGACAACAAGGCTTTCGACTCACTGTGAGACTTTGCATCTCTTATACAAGCGTCCCACTTTTAAATCTCCACTCCCCAACTCAGCCTCACAAAAGCTGTGTCAGACTCCACAGCCAGTCACAAAACTGAGCTCAAGAGGTTCTAAAAATTTGGCCGTCCCTCTCAGAAAGATACACAGCTTTCTTTCCTCAGTAATGGCAGTATGGCTGCATTTTTTCCTTGAAAGAAAATTGAACTTCATATGAATCAAGGCAAACATTCATGCCTCATCAAACAAAAGCACAGTTATGAAAATGTAAATGATCATATATTCATTTGGTAAATTAAACATGACACTTCCAGGCCCCTGACTCGAAATCGTTGTGGTTTAAACTGAAATGAACAAACCTTGTTTTGGGGGAGAAGGAGAGAGGAAGTAAAGAATAAGATAGAAAAATAAAAAATTGCTTTGAATGAACTGAATATAAATTTCTAAAAGGACATATAGAATGCAGTGGTTCCAATGCATTTGATCAAGTAACCCTTTGTTCATCAAGCATTTTGAAGGTCGAGGCTTTCCTAGCACATATGTTGGGAAATTTTGCAAGGCTGTTCTTAGAAGATGTGACCAGAGTTACACAAAATTTTTCTTTACTTTGACTTATTTCCAGCCTGAGCTGATATTGCCAGTATCAGATGCTACTCACCCTTGGTAATACAAGTCTCTGTTTTAAATGTTAGTAAAATAAAGTCTCCTAGCTGAAAAATAACACATACTTGTTTTATATATTTATTTCTCCTCTCATTCCCCTTCATGAGCTCTTTGAGAACAGAAATCCTATATTTGCCTTCTTATCTCTCTAAGTTTACAAAGCAGCATGCCTAGTCCATAATCAGTATTTAGTAATATTTTGTTGAATTTAATTTGTTGATCTTTATCAGAGCTTCATGTTAGTTTGAACACTGTGTATCGTCTCTTTAAAGGAACGAATGAAGAACCTGAACCCTATAGCTTAAACTTGGGGAACATCAAGTCACCTGGATTATTTGCTATTTCTGATCTGGAGAATCAAACCTGTGTTTCCAACTGTCCCCAAATAATTAAGATATTAGCTGCATAAAGTGTTCTCTGCCGCGCTCCTTAGTCATTTATCATAAGTATCTGATCTGATTGTTGCTGAAAAGGAATTTAAATAACTCTCAAGTTATGGATGGAAAGGATTTTTAGTCTCACCTTCCATTGGTATCAACAATATTTCATGCCAGGAATTCCTAGACTAGTATCAATAAAATGCAATGTTGAGAGGACTTCAGGTCGCATCATTTACAGTAACTGTCCTGAAAATATAGCAGATTTCCTATTCAGGAAAATTATTTTGTCTTTAAAATTAGCACAGACTGTTCAGAAATATTATTAACATGTGGAGAATAAGGACCCACTGTAATGGACTATCTAGACTTCCTTCTTTCCTTCCTTTCTTCCTTCCTGCCTTACTTCCTTCCTTTTTTCTTTTTTTTTAATTCTCTTTTCATATCTATGCTTATTATAAAACCCATGTCCAATTTTCAGGCTTACTCTTTATTTCACAGATAGATTCCATTGTTGGTTTCCCACTTATTATTTATTTATTTATTTTTTATTTTTTAATTTATCCACCCAATAGAAGTCTTATATAAAACTACACACAGACATTTTTAGGAAGATTGTTATAATATAATAGGAGGGTAAAAAATTGGAGAAAGTATTATATGCTGTAGACAGTGAGTTGAGGGCCTAAATTAAGGGTCATTTTATTACGCTATCCCAGGACTTTGAGAAGTAAACTGAATTACCTCTATTTGCTGAGCATTTGCTATGTGTCAGAGATTATACTGAGCATTTTACTTGCATTAAGTCATTTCATCCTCACAGCAACTTTCTGAAGTAGTTTCTTTTATTATGTCCAGTTTACAGATGAAGAAACCGAGACTCTTAGGAGTTACATATCTTCCCCAAGGCCACACAGCTGGTAAATGGAAATGCTGAGATTCAAAGCTAGGTAACCGGGCAAAGGACTATGCTTGACTTCCTCTCAGTGGTTACTGCAGAAGCAGCAGTCAGCCCCAGATTGGTTGGAGTTAAAGTCCATAGCCACAAACAGTGCCCTTGAACACGCTGGTTAACCCTGAGGGGGCTCAAGAAACTCCCCATTTTTTTTGGAGGGGGAATCTAGGCCCGCAAGTACCATCTACAAAGGAAAAAAAAGTTTAAGATTGTGCAGTCAGTCACAGAAATGCTGTTTTGGAAAACTCTGTTTACTATCGGTACCTCTACCTTGAAAATAGCATTTGGGTTTGCTGCCAGTAGAATGGAATTGGAAATAAAGTTATCTTACCATTATTTTCATATTTTGAGAAAATGTACTTGGTTTACTCGGTACATCATTACAGTTGTTCCGTAGCAAGGCTTTCTTCATTCTTCATTCATTCATTCATTCATTCATCAGTCAGTCAGTCAGTCAGTCAGTCATCACTCTCAAACCTGTAATATACGCCCCACAGAGTTTTAGGTCCTGGGGATACAGCAGGTAAAAATGTCAAAGTCCCTGTTTTAGTGTAGCATCTTTTCTAGTGCATATCAATAGTTGAAAAGGTCTGGAGATTTTACTTTATTATATCCTTAAAAGGTGATGAAATTTTAATGAACTAATTGTTGCTTACCTCAGTCTATTGCCAATGTTTTTAAAATGTGGTATGACTGTGAATTTCTTTCGAGTTTGGTTGATGCCTGAGGTATAATAATATAAGAAAGCCCATCCAAATCACCTAAGAATATTTTCTCAACTGATAACGATATTCTTTCTCTGGATACTTACTACTTGAGGAATTTTTCCCAAAGTCCCCTTCTCTCTTCCTCTTCTATTTTATTACCTGGGGGCATAATGTTTTCTAGGATCATTACTATTTATTTTAATTCCTGTTGGTTTCATGAGCTGATTTTAATTTCAAGTATAGAAATTTCTTCACCCCAACCTTACCCTATATCCGTCTTCCCTTCAGATGTTAGTTTTTATAGTAGGGAAACCACATACTTCTAATATGTAGCACAGTGTCTGATGTATAGTGTTTGCTCAACTCATACAAGATCAAATGAAATGCAATGAAGGTAGCTGTAGTTGGTCCCATTCAGGCTACTGACCACTTCCGGGAGAAAAGTAGGATTGAAGTTTTTGATGAAGAATAAACCACCTCAGATATTCTAACTGTTGAAATGACTGCTGCAATTGTCTTGCTGCTTGCTTTCTTTTCTTAGTTTTTTTGCCCTCCTGTGAATGTGCATTGTTGCTGAAAGGAACTTGACTGTCAGCCAGAGATAGTGAAAGCCTTTTGTCTCCAATCCTCAATAGCCTTTGCAGGAATAATGCAAACTTCATGCTGCATCATGGATGTGATTCAACTTTCACCTGGCACAAACAACACAGAAGGTGAACGGGTAGTCAGCCCAGGTGCCTGGTCTTTCTATGTAGCATCAACAACAAGGACCCTTGGTTGTGAAGGCTTTGTGTAGTGGACATCAGTCTATAGCAGCAAAATTCTTCCAAAATTCTGACTCACAAGTGAGCTTTGTGAGTCACCATGCTTCTTCTCTCATAATGGTTCTGCTTTGTCTCTAATGTATCTGCTCCAACTTAAAGACTGGATGGAGACTGCTTTTCTGGCTTGGATTGATTGACCGTATAATGCAATCATTAAATGTCTTAAAACTAGCTCTGAATTTGAAGGTGTTAGAAAATTCACAGGAGGCCATCCTTTGTGTGATTTTGAAATTATTTTCAATTACAGATTAGAGCACGGCAGTGTCTGTAATATCATTTAATGAGGCATAATGGTTCCTTTCGTCATTTCCCCCCCTTCCCCCGATTGAGATGGGCACCCTTAAGCAGCCTGGCAGATTCCTAAGGGCTGACAATCACTGCTCCAGCAGATGAGAAGGAGTACAATGATGCCACAAGTGAGTGCCAATGAAAGTGATAGATCTTTAAAATAAATTGCAGACGCCTTCCAAATGAGATATAATTGGAATGTATTCATAAAATCTTGAATTTGGACTCAATAGCAACAGGAAGTTAGTACTAAAACACTGAATAAGAGAACACTTATAAAATAGAAGTCAGTGATTGTGTATTCATATATGTCCATAGAGGGGAAAGGTCATAAGAATATTCAATGGCTAGTTTTCCCAAATATAGTGACCATTAGTAGGAAGAGTATGTACCATTTATATATTGTATACCTGAATTTGTGTGTGTTTGTGTTTTAATCTGTGAGTGTGTGTGTGTGTCTGCTTATCTAGGCTGTTTTCATCTTCCTACCTTTAAATTTCCAAAGAACATACTGATAATCAAACCACTTTTAGGAAGAAATATTATAATAGGATGTTCAAACAAAAACATGGAAGTAAATTCACTTATTTCTCATTCTTTGAAGCCAAGTAAAGGTAAATATATTAGAATATAGTAAGGGTTCAGTGAGATTGACATCCCATGGTTTGTTTTGTTTTGTTTTCATCAATTAGGAATTCTATATATCTTAATCTTTCGGTGGATTGATGAAATTTAGACCACAATTTTTTTTTGCTATTTAGTTTTTACTCAATTCACGCATTGAATACTGACCTCAGCGTGATGGGTAAACCAAACTCTCACAGAGGAAGTAGGTAGAAATGATGACAGAGGAAACAGGGAAGCTATGTATGAGGGAAAAGAGAACAAAAATAGTAAATGGCTTCAGTGGCAAGAATAGATGTTATATGGCAGATGTAGTAGTATACATGTTAGAAGATTGGCTTTAAACACATTATGAACTGCCTTGATGGTGATTGAAGAAGTCCAATATTATTAAGCAGGTGTATGAAGCTGTATTAAATATTTACGTGAGTGACAGAACATACAGCATTATAATAGTTTGAATATTATAGTGGCTTATTTCTTCTGAACATAAATATAGACAACCCATAGCTAGTAATGAGGATTCCATCGTCGTCAAGGATCCAGCTTCATCATCATCAATGCATGGCTTATGATTTTTATCTTATATCGTTGCTCCCATTTCAAGGATAATATTTCCCTTCCTACCTCTCAATAAGGAGTAAAGCAGAGGGCATTCTCTGTACTTTGAATGTTATTCCCTGAAAGTTGCACAACTACTTTTGTTTATACTCTTTTAGTCAAAACAAGGCTACATCTATATCCAAAAAGAAAAGAGAAATAATTCTATTTTACTCAGTGAAATGGCTAGGCAATAGTTGTGAGTTATATTGCTGTAGAAGAAAAGCAGAACACATTATGGAAGGAAAATAGTAGTGATTTCTGAAATAAGATTCAATGTATATTTTTTAAAATTTTATTTTATACTTCACAATATCAAATCATTGCATATAGACAATGTATGTAGTCAAAGGGAGAAACCCATCAGGAAGGGAGAATAGGTAAGATCTTGGAATGCTCCTTTTACTAATTAGTACCTGTGTTAGGATAGTGGAGATAGAAATCTCTATGGATTGAAGTTTCATTGAAGAGATAAGGATGCCAAAATTTGGTGATTCTCTGGTTGTAGAGTTTAAAAGAACTGAAGTCACATTTCCTTCTTAGTTTCCCAGGCCAGACATGGTGATGTACTTTGGGCAATCACCATGAGAGAGGAGACTTTATTTAGAAAAGTCAAACTGAAAAATGCCTGAGGGATATTCATGTATGATAAATGTCCAAGCACTTGGGATGCAAAGATAAATGCTGCCAGTGCCCTGCCCTGAAGGAGATCCTAAATTCAGTAGCTGCCAACACTCAGCTACGAGTGTTTCTTTTCTTTCTTTTCTTTTCTTTTCTTTTCTTTCTTTTCTTTTCTTTTCTTTTCTTTTCTTTTCTTTTCTTTTCTCTTCTCTTCTCTTCTCTTCTCTTCTCTTCTCTTCTCTTCTCTTCTCCTTTCCTTTCCTTTCCTTTCCTTTTCTTTCCTTTTCTTTTTCCTTTCCTTTTTTCCTCCTTATAGAAACATATGCCTTTATCAAAAAGTTAGAACCGTGTCATTTTTTAAACTATATATTTATGTAAGGAGCGTGCTTTCTTCTTGAGGATATTTTTCTATAATTCTCCAACTTTCTTTTATAATCTTACCAATTGTTTTCTGCTTCATCACTATCAATAGGTAATTTATTTTATTGTTTTTTTTAAAATTCTTTTTAAAAGTTTCTGTAGTGTATCTTCAAGTAACATCTATTTCAGAAAGACACATCAACTGTGGCTCAACATTCTGATCCGTTGTCATTTTAAAATACTATTATTTTGACTAAGAGATTTAGGAATTTAGACTCAAAATTACTTTTTGGACTTTGAAGAGAGTGTACTGCCGTCCTGTAGCATCCATAGTTTCTTTAAAAAAATATTAAGTTGAATTAGTGTTCTGGATTTCTCTGGATAGATACCTAGGGGAGGAATTCCTGGGTTATACACCTGAAATTAATTTTTAAAAAATGTTGATCGAATTTTTTTTTATAAGATCACAAAGCTTTTTCTTCATTCCCTGCATCCCACACATATTCTCTTTAAAAGTTTTTAAAATTATCTTTACAATACTCACATTTCTACAACAGATGTCTGAGCACAGATTTTCTTTTACTGATAACATTCAGACACTGGAAAGACTATGTCAGTCTTAAAGATAGAAGATCTTCTTTAACTTGAAATTTTATTTTATTATTATTTCTTTCTCTCTGTTGACTCTGTTCTTTTATTTTGTAACTCCACTTAGATGTCTTTTGGAGCCCATAAATCTACACTTTTTCTGATTTAACTTCTCTCATTTTTTTTTCTTTTTTTTACCCCTTGTATTCTGGAAGGTTTCCTTCATTTTTATCTTTTAGGTCTCCAGTTAGGAAATCAGGTTAAGGATTCCCCTCAAATGAAGCTGATTTCTCAACAGAAACTTTCCAGGCCAGAAGGAAATGGCATGCAATAGTGCAAGTGAAGAAAGGCAAAAACCTACAGCCAAGATTACTCTACCTACCAAGACTATCATTTAGAATGTAATCTCAGAAGAGATAAAGAGTTTCCCAGACAATAAAAAGCTAAAGGAGTTAATCACCACTAAATCAGTGTTACAAGAAATGTCAAATGGTCTTCTTTAAGTAAAAAAAAAAAAGGGAAGATAAA
Organism: Rhinolophus ferrumequinum; assembly: GCF_004115265.2. Taxonomy (NCBI): domain Eukaryota; kingdom Metazoa; phylum Chordata; class Mammalia; order Chiroptera; family Rhinolophidae; genus Rhinolophus; species Rhinolophus ferrumequinum. The sequence continues at coordinate 19,084,429 of NC_046294.1, forward strand.
AAAAATGATTAAGAAAATATAAGCAAGAAAACAATTCTTACAGGCAAATGCAAGCAGTAAAAGCGATGATCTACCAACTATAAAACAAGTCCAAATGTTAAAGGCAAAAGTAGAAAGAGCATGTAATGATTATAATTTGGATTCGCAGGATCTCTTTTTAAAATAGGATCATTGCTGTTAATAAATTGCTACAATATGCATAAAGATAATCTTCATTTAAATTAAACTTCTCTCTTGGTTAATACTGTTTGTTCATCTGGAAAGTTGTCTTTAGCATTAATTTTTTTTCACAATTTTATGATAATCCTTAGTTGATATTTTATATGCTGTTAAAGGAACTTCTAGGCTGATTAATATACCTGGTGGGTATTGGTCTCTTCTTCATTTGGGTAGACATTTCCCCAACTGAGAGGTGCTCATAGGCCAGTAGAATAAAACAAAAGAAATAGTTCTCAACTAGAAGAGAAAGCAAAATAGCAATGAAATTCAATGAAAGCTAATTATCTGGATATAGAGTCTGGATATGATTAACTAGATATAGTGTCTAGTTAGACACTGAGAGCATGGAATTAGCAGATATAGACAATTCCACGCTTCCTATTTAGAGCATTCACCATACATCAATCTCAATGTCACCTTTACATACTAATATGGCCATTAATATTCATCTCTATGTAGTTTAAAATTCACAGATAAAATGAGTTGGCCAGCACAGAGAGAGAAAAAAATGTGTCCAGAATACAGTTCTGCACTATTTATTTCAATTACAGGTCTGAGGTAAGAGTATCAATATCACCAATACAAAGGGTTGCAAAGGGACATTTAAGGGAGAACCTTACACAGGTTTTGATGAATTCTGGAGGCAACAGTATCTGCAAAAAGAGGATGTGTCTGGGGAAAGGTAATAGAATGGACATTTTCCTCTCTGTCATGTAAGTGTAAACTGAAATTAGGACTCAGGAAAAAAGAGAATAAGGACAGATGAAAAATTCAAGCATGGAGTATTAAGTATGTGAGAAATAGGAGCCAGTCTTCCCCCATTTTCCCGTCCCTTCCTTTCTTAGGAAATTTCAAACCTGTCACTAAAATAAATAGGGTGGAAGTATAGTTTGGGGGTATTACATAAGTCTGGCCATGCTGCCCAGTTTCCTGCCGCCAGGCAGAATTCTAGTTAAATAATTCTGGACAGATGGATGCCTACCCTTGGAGAGAAGGGACACAGCTGGGAATGAGGATGGACCCAGAAGCAGTGTGTCAGCCTGCTTCCTTTTGGAGCTAGTGAATACCTTGTTTTGTACAAACAAAGTAACCACGCCATTCAAATGACACTCAGTGTGATTCCATCATTGGAGGTAGACTTCAGGAGCATTAATTCCTAATATGGTCCAGATAAGTTGTATTTTAGGTCATGAACTGATGACCTGATGTCATTTTGGAGGTAACTTACTTTTCTACAAGTGTGGACAATGGGTTAAAGCCAGCTGTAGTCTGTTTTCATCATTGTGAGACACATGACCTTCCCGTGAACAGTAGACCCAAGGCTTTGTGCTATTTCTGCCATGCTGTTTCCATTTAAGAAAATAGTGAATAACATTATACTTTATCCCTCTATTTTGGGAATCATTTGAAATTTGAAGTAGTAATTAAATATCAGCTTTACTATTTACAAAGTTCAATTTGGGAATAAACACATGGACATTTTAATTCTCACTACTTCACTCCAATGTTTAAGTCTAGTTCTTGGACCAGCTCACTCAAGGAGGAATCTGCTAAATATATAATTGGAAAGGTGAAAGACAAATATTTGTTTCTTTACATTGAGCTTCAATAGCAGGGTTAGTGAAGGATGAGTATTCACATATGCATGTAGAAGACAGACATAAGTCTTGCCCTAGGTGTGTTTAACACTTTCAGTCAAGATCAAAGGGAAATGCACACACTGTCAGGATAGGCAAGCCCAAAAGGTAGAACCAAGAAGAGGCTGAATTGCACAAGTTTGTTCTCCCATTGTTACCTTTCAGATAACTTGCTCTTTCTTGCACAGGATGAAGCAAATAATCTTTTCCCAACACTTCCAAGATGGTAGATGTCCTTACTTTAAATGCAAACGTAAAAGCGCTAAAAGAAAACTAGAAATATTTTCCTCACATTAATTACTTGTAACTCAATGCATAACTAGTTCTCTCATATTAGGAAAGATAGAGCACAAGTGAGTGATCATGACAAGATTATAGGGATGTCACTAAGTATTATGTAAAATAGTATTTTAACCATGATAAGTTACACATGAGTATTATACCTACTTTATAGCTGTTAGTGACAAATCACGGTCTAAGCAAAAAAGAACTCAATGAAGGGATACTTTAATAGTCATATTGGTAAAATGCAAGGGAAATATTATTCAAAGAAAACAATTAAGTCAGAAGAAAAGAAAATGTTGAATATGTCAGATCCAATGAATCTCACAGACCCTCCTTTCTAATTCTGTTCATTGAAGAAAAACCACACTACTAAAAATCTTTACTCCTTACTGCTACATGTTTAATATCTTTATTGAGATATAATTAACATATCATAAAATTAACTCATTTGAAATGTACAATTCAATGTTTTTAGTGTATTCACAGAGTAGTGAAACCATCACTGCTATCCAAATTTTGAACATACTCGTAACTCCAAAATGAATTGTAGCAACTAGCAGTCATTCTCTACCAAACCCCCAGCTTTACATAACTCCCACTGTACTTTCTTTATAGATTTTCCTATTCTGGACATTTATATAATGTGTAGATATAAACCTTTTTATTTGTTCCTCGATTTGTTTTGCTAGTATTTGCTAGTATTTTACTGAGAACTTTATTCATCTTTATTCATAAGGAATATTGATCTGTCATTTTCTTTTCTTGGAATATCTTCCAGGTTTTTGTTTTAGGTTAATGCCAAATACATTCTAATTAACAACCAAACTATTTAACACATAGATGCAAATCTATGGTTTAGAAGTTCATTTACATCAATAATGTGTCCATTACCACGGCTGAGCATGAAGATCATGCATATTAATTAAGCAAGCATCTATATAGACCGGAAGAGTTGGGGGAGAAAAGGACACATTTTAGGAATGTCTTTTCTGTTACCTACCCAGCACACATGTAATAATGAAGGCTTGCTGTAATAACAATATATTGGTGGTGTTATTTTATTCATAATAATGAATACAATTAATGAAGCATTTAAAAAAATACTGCCCCATCTAAAAAAAAAAAAAAAAAAAAAAAAAGCATTCTCCTAAGGATAATTATCCATAATTTATGAAAGACTCAAGGTAACTACCAAAGTGGAGATAAAACTTGAATTTCATCTTCCTCATGTCTCTCAGGTTGAATTCTGAGACTTTGCCCCTTAGATGAAAATATATTTTTCCAGATAATTAGCTTTCATTGAACTTCATTGCTATTTTGCTTCCTCTTCTCAAGAGCACTTGCTATATTATTTTTTGCTTGAAAGTGTAATTTCAAGGCTGTGCCGTTCCTTTTTCACTAGGGATGCCATTAGAAGAATAATGAAAGCATCAAAGTCATACTAAGCATAGGTGTTTTCCCCATCCATGTCTAGAGTGAAGTGTGTGTTCATGGAAGCAAAGACATAATTGGAAGTCATAAACAACTGGCTAGGAAGTAGGTTGTCAAAACTTGATTCTACTATTACCGAAACAAGTGACTAGATTATTTAATGTTTGGGGCTTCAGTTTTCTGTATCTTTAAGAGAAATGCTTACATTAAGTAATCACCCAAAATCTATATTTAATATATTTTTTTTTTCACTCCGTGGTGGTAAATGGGAGTTTAAAAATAGATTTCCCTGTTTATTGTTATAAAAAAAAAGGATGTAGCTTCTTCTAGAAATCCAAAGGGCCTGGGCTTTTTTTGTTTGTTTATTGGTTGAGATTTGTTATTGTTGTCATTGTTACTGTTTTATGTTGTTGTTGTTGTTTTAGTTAAGTGAGTGACAAAAAATAAACTAGCAAAACAACCCACTCCGACATTTGGAACAATTAGAGCTGAATGCTTAAGAGGTGGGGAGAAAGATAAGACCAAAAGCTTCCAAAGTTTAAAGTGAAATCTTTCTTGTCTCTTGTGGATTTCTTTAGAAACTTCCCAAGCATTTAAGTAGGGCATTGTCATTTTCCACTGGTGTGGATCTTTGGCAGGCAAGCTCATACAGCAAAACCACCATGATAGATTCACGTTCTGTACATGTGACAGGGCTGAAATACATGCAGAAGCCGTTATTTGGAGGCAGAAAGTTTTGCTCTAAGGGGAAAATTATCCAAAGTTCCACCTCTCATGGCTTGCTTTCCAGATAACACAATTTTCCTGAATCTTATCTTTAGTACTTAATGGTTGTTTGCCAAGCCATGTGTGACTAGCTTTTGTTTGTAGTGGATAAAATCATAGACAAACAGTAAGACCCCTGATTTGTTGAGAGAGCCATACTACTGTATATAAAGGTAAGTAGATATTAGCAATAGTCCTTTGACCTCAGATAATTTAATCTAGATAAATTAATCCATCTAAAAACAAATAAAACACATGCAAACCAAAACCTAGAAAGTGAGATAGTATGAAGTCATTCTTTCCGTTTTTTTTTGTTGTTGTTTTTTAACCTCGTTTTGTTTTATTATTATCAGGTATATAACTGATTTTGGTTAAGACTACTTCAATTCAGTTAAATAACACCTATGAATCAGAAGATATTTATTGAGGAATCATTAGATAAGACAATCCTGATTCTTATAATTCTAGAGTCATTATAATCTTAATAATAGAAAATGTTAAGACAGGGGTTAGATGAACAGACTCTGGTTATTAGCTTGTCTGGATTCATTCCAGGACCCATCACTTACTACTTGTGCGCTTTGAGAAATTTATGTATTCCCTTTGATCTTCAGTGTTCTCACCTGCAAAAATAACGATACTACCAGTCTTGTAGCTTTGATGGGAAGAGTAGATTAATTACTGTAAGATATTTCAACAGTGCCTGACACACTCAATAAATATTAGATAATATTATTTACCTTTTTATCTCCTGTAAATCCTCCCTAAATAATCTTGCCACTTTAAGGCTTTAAGCAGAATTTGTTGATCTGAGTGGAATTTGGCTGAAAATTCTTGTTAGGAAACTAATGCTTTTATAATATCAATTCTATGACATATAAAATTTCAGATGTTTTGTGTATTATATTTTTAAAAAATGAACAATATCAATGTACCATATACTGGTGAAGAGGGTTAATAATCCATAGACTATCCTTACTCTCAAAATGTGACTGACACTGCAAAGATGATTGGCAAAACACTGTGCTAGAACACAATTTTTATGTTTCCGCTATTTGTTGTTACCTTAGTATACTGTACGTCTCATAAGTGTTCATTCATAGTGAAATGGGAACGCTGCAGGTAACACTTAGTGAGTGGCCACTAAGTGATGATGGTCTGCTCTGTAAATACATGTCTGTCTCCTCGGCATGCTTTACTGAGAATAGTCAACTGGCCATTGGGTGAGGTGAACCCTTGGAGAGCTTTTGACATATTGTGGAATCTGACAGTTGAAGTGTTGGTGCCCAGTTTGAGAGCATTTCCCAGGTGATTTATGAATAACTAGGATCTGAGTGTCTTCTGTGACATCATTCTGCAAGACCAAACAAAGTTGGCCATAGGAATTTGCCTATTCCAAAGTCTAACACGCCTTACCAGGAACGGTGGTATACTTGAGATCTGTGTTCCCAATAATGATATTAGTTCCACTATTGGACATTTTAGGGACCGATTCAGGGTGATATCTTGTTTTTTGTCACAGTTGTGTGATCTCTTCCAACTACTGGGAAAATTCCTATGGTGCCAAAACACATAGGTATCAATTCCTGGTACAGTAGGTCATTACTGTTCTTTCTTGGGTCTATAAAAGTACACAGAAAAACAGACTACTGAACCAGCCCTTCTTGTGTGTCTCAGGCTGACAATCACAAAAATACCGATGAAGAAATTAAACATGGAACAAGAAATTAACTTCAAATGGGAAAACCCTGGACATGGACAGCAATTTTACATTGGAATTTCTGACCAGAGTCATTCTTGTCTTCTATATTCATAGCCATTCTCTGAGGAAGTTACTTTTTAGATCTCAGAATTTTGCATCTATTGGATGGGGTTTCAGACATACAGTATAGGTTCTTTAAGCTGGAATATATTCCAATGGTCACATAACCCCCTCCTTTCTAAATTGATATGTAAGAAGAGAGAAATGAGGAAGACTTAGCAAGGTCACAGAGTGAGTTATCAGTAGAACTTATATTAAAATACAAATGTTCTCAATAAAAATTCAGTATCTTATCTGTTGCTCAAAGTGTATTTGATCTCCACAGTCACCTTTAGGTCTAAAATTTGCAGAATATCTTTCAATTCTGTTTCCCTGGAGTGCTATATTTTATCCCTTGAGACAGAGCTTAAAGGTCAAGTTTTTACTGAAACTTTCCCCAGTATCTTTAAGCTTTGATAGTGGATTCTCTCTCTCTGCTTGTATAGTATTTGATTTTTATCTCTAACATAGCATTTACGTTATCACATTTCAATTATTTATGTATTAGCCTATCTCCAGCTGCAACTGGAATGTTTTCACTGTCAAAATCTCTGGGGTCTTTTTCAGTACTGGACTTGGTGCTGAAAAATGTTTTCTGAATAAACGAATAAATGATGTTCTCACTTGGAACCTACACTTGATAAGTTCCCGCTTTCCTCGTCATTGCCTTAAAAGTACCCTAAGAACTCATGACAGGAATCAAATTCATACACTCAGAACTTCTGAATGAGGCACTTTGTACTTTTTAAATGACTCTTATAATAAAGGGCATTAGATAATTCAACTTTTTAGGAAACAAAATGGACCATTTTATTTTTAAAATAAGATCAATCTAATGTTATCTTTATACAACACTCAATTTCTGGAAAATTTGTATCTGCATTGTCTCAATTGATCTTCACAGTAACCCTGTAATATAGTTGGGGAAGGTATTATTATAGCCTTCTCACAGATGAGTTCAACAGGACTCAGATTAAAAGGATGAAATTTTGAATTGAGACTTTCTGACTCCAAAATTAGTTCTTTAGTTCTTATTCAATTCTCATATGATACGCTTTTTAAATATTTGAACTTTCCTGAAAGATATAGCCTCACCTGAGTCTGTTTTCTAAATCAGGCTAGGCTCTTCTGGTTGAAAATGATAGAAACTCAGCTCCATCTGCCTTCAGCAAAAGAGAGAGTTTATTGTGTCATAAAAATAAATAATCTAGGGCTATAACTTCAGGCACCCTTAGTTCTAGCAACTCAAACTAGGTTACCAGAAATAATCCTTTTGCTTTCCTCATCCTTTGGGGCAATTCTTCTCTGAGTTGGCTTTATACACAAGTAGTATCTTGCCCTTGAATTTTCAGAATGATTGTGAATACACCATTGCACGTGAACACACAGAGTTATCACTGTTACAACCCAAGGAGTGGTAGTTGAGCAGATACCTAAGACCTGACACTCAGTGGTCTAACCTGTATCATGTGTTCATCACTGAAACAGTTACTACAGACATAAAGATATGACATTGTGTGATTGATGACAACTGGATAAGGGGCTGAATCCTGGAGCTTACTATCAAACTGAACAAAAGACCAAGAGTAACCGTGGAAAAGGAGGCTTTGTCAGTAAAAATGGAAGTGCTATTTTCAGGAGAAAGAGGGCTAGATATTGGGCTCATGAAAACAGCAGCTTCTACAGTAGTATCTTTGAAACCTTCAGACATTGTCAGATGGAACCCGGTTGACTTTCTTTGATGTTACCATTTGGTAGATAGGCCATTTCAATAAAGTTTAAAAATTAGTGGGTTTCGTAACTTGAATAGGAAGTCAAAAAAATCACCTTGTTTAAACAAATTTTGAGCAAACTTATCTTACCTATTTGTTGTGCTAATCAAAACAAAAATCAATTAAAAACAAACAAGCAAAAAAAGGAAACTACTGGCTAAGAGATTACATCTGTGCACAAGAGGGACAGGCTCCCGTCAGCCTGGTGTTTTATCAGCGGAATTGTTGGCTGAATTGTACAGCATCTATTATTTTTAGCTATAAAGAAGGTGGAGAGAACACAGCTGGATTTTCAGATCACAGCAAGAGCTATAATATAATCACTGTGTGTTAATATCTTTATTACTCTTAATGCATAAAAAATACCCCTCAATAGAAAAATTATTTTATGACTTGAAAAGTGAAGCAGGTAGATTAGGACATATCAAGAGAGAATGAACATGGAAATCTCTCCATGTCTTTTAACGTACTTTCAAGAGGACAATAGAATTTTAAAGGGGTGAGGGAGTGAGAAATTCATCACGGGTGGAAAATCATCCCGGCCTTTTGTTAATAATTACCAGTATTGAGGCTGAAAATGGAGCATCCATATAGATATTGTACTTTAATTACTTTTTGGTGGTAAGTTCCGTCTAAATATAACAGGGTTTTTGTTTAAGCAGATCTTTATAGAAAACCAGTTTGAAACTTAGGGGAAAAATATGTAAGGAAAAAAGGACTAAAGTAAAGACTTTGTGTTTTGGACTCACATAGACCTGGGCTCAATTATTCATTCATTAAAAAAAAAAAAATGTACTCAGCACTTTAGCTATGCCATGCAATATTCTAGGTGCCGGGAAAGCAACAGAGAACATAACAGACAATGCCCCAGCCCTCATGCAACTTACAGTTTATTATAGTGTTTGGAAATCTTGTTTCCTTAAAGAGCCATAGAGCAAATAATTTTGACTTTGCAGACCAGGTAGTCTCTGTTTTAACTATTCAATCCTGTCATTGAAATGCTAAAGCAGCCATCAATTATACATAGAAAATGGGTGTGGTTGTGTTTCAATAAAACTTTATTTAAAATAATAAGTAGCAGGTCATATTTGGCCTATGGTCATAGTTTGTCATCCCTTGGTCTAGTGGGTTGCTGGTTGAGGCTCTACAACATAACTAGCTGTTACTGATCCTTGCAAATTTGGTATTTCACTTGTAAATGTTTTTAATAGTAGCAACTTTGCAAAGTATGGCAAAGATAAAAGGAATAATGCATGCAACAGTCCCTAATACTCCTGGTGGGAACTTAATAAATATCATGTAATTCTCAGCCTAATTCTCTCATGTTGTTAATTCAGAAACCAGTAGACTAGGGAGTCCCATAACAAGAGCATTGTGTGCTTCTTTACCACTCCATTGTTTTTAGTTTCTTACCTCTTTGAGGTCTACCGGTATGAATAAAAAATAGCAACTTATAAAATCACCCTGTAAGTTTGAGGAACTAGGGTCATTTTGTTCCCAATTTGATTTCTAAAGTATATGGATAAAATTTATAAAAATAGACATTTACTTTGCTCATTAATATGGCCTTGTCAAAAGTAAAATAATAAATTCGTATAGAAGAAAGCATAGATACTAAACTTATGGACGTCAGATTCAGAGAAGATTTTATGAATTTGACATCAAAGCCAAGGGAAGTAAAAGCAAAAGTCAATGGATGGGACTCTATCAAACTGAAAAGCTTCTGTACAGCAAAAGAAACCATCAACAAAACAAAGAGGCAACTAACCCAATGGGAGAAAGTATGATGTCTGCCCATTAAGTTCGTGAACTTGTTGCAATGATGTTGCTAAACTTTTTTGACGTAAGAGGGATTATTCATTTTGAATTTGTACCAACTGGACAAACAGTTAACTAAATTTACTATTTGGAAGTGATGAAAAGACTGTGAAAAAATTAGACTGCCTGAACTTTTCGCTAAGAATTCATGGCTCTTGCATCACAACAATACATCAGCTCATACAACACTGTCTGTGAGGAGTTTTTAGCCAGTAAACAAATAACTGTATTGGCACCTCCCCAACACAGTCATATGATCTGGCCCCCAGTGACTTATTTCTCTACCCGAAGAGAAAGAAAATATTGAAAGGAAGACATTTTGAGGACATTCAGGACATCAAGGGTAATACAATGACAGCTTGGATGGCCATTCCAGAAAAAGTTACAAAATTGCTTCAAGGGTGGACTAGTCGCTGGTGTTGGTGCATATCTTCTGAAGGGGAGTACATCAAAGGTGACCATAGTGATATTCAGCAACAAGGTATGTAGCATTTTTCCTAGGAGGAGTTCGCAAACTTAATTGTCACACCTCGTATTTGCAAACAACACCTCCGATAAGGGGCTAATATCCAAAATATATAAAGAACTCATAAAACTCAACAACAACAACAAAATATACAGTCCAATTAAAAGATGGGCAGAAGACCTGAACAGATATTTCTCCCAAGAAGACATACAAATGTCCAACAGATATATGAAAAGGTGCTCATTGCCACTAGCTGTTAGGGAAATACAAATCAAAACCACAATGAGATACCACCTCACACCTGTTAGAATGGCTGTTATCAATAAGACAAGTAACACCAAGTGATGGAGAAGCTGTGGAGAAAAAGGAACCCTCATACACTGCTGGTGGGAATGTAAACTGGTACAGCCACTATGGAAAACAGTATGGATCTTCCTCAAAAAATTAGGAATAGAATTACCATACAACCCAGCAATCCCTTTTCCAGATATCTACCCAAAACATCTGAAAATATTTATCTGTAAAGATTTATGTTCCCGTATGTTCATTGCAGCATTATCCATGGTGGCTAAGACAAGAGAACAACCAAGGTGTCCTTTAATAGGTGGTTGGATAAAGAACATGTGAGATATATATATATATATCATTATATCATTATATCATTATATCATTGTGCATATATATATGCACAATAGAATACTACTCAGCTGTAAGAAAAGATGAAATACTGTCATTTGCAGCAACATAGATGGATCTTGAGATTATCATGCTAAGAAAAATAAGTCAGACAGAAAAAGTTGAGAACCATGTGATTTCACTCATACTCATATATGGAATATCAAATTGAAAGCAACATACAAACAAGACAAACAAACAAACAAAAGCTCACAGACACAGATGACAATTTAGTGGTTACCAGAGGGTAAGGGGGGAGGGGGAATGGTAGAAGACGGTAAAGGGGGTCAAATATATGGTGATGGAAGTAGGACTGAGTCTGGGTGGTGAGCACACAATGCAATATAGAGATGATGTATTACAGAAATGTATACTTGAAATGTATGCAATATTATTAACCAACATTACCCCAATAAATTTAATACAAAAGGAATAAAAAATAAAAGTAAAATAGGAAAAAGTCAGATTGTTTTTTTATTTGAAAAACAAATGTGTAGTTAGAGCAATGATTTAAGAACACTGCCTGGTTGGGCAAGGAATATATGTTTGCATGAATCTGGATCCATTACTATACGAAGCACTGTGGAACACACAGAAGATATATAAAACATTTTCTTCATCTTCTAGAGTCTTCTTCCTATCTGACTGGATAAACAAGATATTTGTTAACTAATTCAGTGTGTTTACTGAGTGCCCACTATTAGCCAAGTTTTGTTCTTGACATTGATGATAGAGCAGTGAATTTAAAAAAACAAAAAAACAAAAACAAAAACAAAACATAAAGGAAAAAGAAACAGATTTCAATGTCTTCCTGGAGCCCAAATTCTAACGGAGAGATATAGATGTAAGAAAATACACAAGTAAAATAAAGAGCATGGATTTGGAGGATAAAGAAAGAAAGAAAAAAAAAATGGGGGAGAATGTGTTTGTGGGGGGATGGTGGTTGTAGTCGTATTTTGTTTTTTAAGGATGGTTAAAGAAGAAGTTAGTGATAAAGTGGCATTTGAGAAAATCCTTGCAGAAGATGAGAGAGTGAGTCTTGTGCAAAGCTTGGGGCAGAGCCCATCAGTCCCTGACGTGGGACCATACCTAGATTCAAAAAACAGCTACGTAGCAAGCCATTGCCTCAGGAGGATCAGAATAAGCCAAGGGGACAGTCGCCAGAGGTAAGGTCCATATGCAGTGAAGCCTGATGAGTGTGGGCCCTTGGGCCACTGTGTAGGGCTTTGCTTTATACTCCTAAGGAGATGTTCTGAGCAGATGAGAGACAGGCTCTGACTTTGATATTAAAAGGATCACCACATCTTCTCTGAGGAAAATAGACTGTAGGAAACGGCAATGAGATCTATGATTGAAATGTGAATATATGAAACTATTATGCAGTTTAACCTAATCCGTGCCTTGGGCCACTTCATTTAGTAGGAAAAAAAGAAAGATCCTTAGATGATAAGCACCCAATCCCTGTTCTTGCTTCCATTATTAATAGGGAGAACATGATTTCATATGGTTTTGAGAAATCAAAACGACTATCAGGAAAGCTAAACTCAACCAAATAATATAATAAAAAATAATAAGTTTCTCATAGCCATAGCAGAAGCTCATACTTGAATGACCTGGGGTGGAAATGGGCAGTCCTACCCTGACCTCTAGAACTGCAGCTCCCAAATTTCCTCTGGGCCGGGAGGTCTGAACCTTCTTCCCTTCCTTTTCATCCCAAGCAGCTTCTCAGTGAGGCTTTCTATCAGTGAGCACTTCCTTTAGAGCTGGGCAGCCAGAACTCTACAACCTCAACCGGGAACCCCCGCTGCACTGGAAGCTGTCAGCAGAGCAGTTGCTGACGGGGCTCTTCTTCATTGTGCTGGGATCTAACTCTCTGAAATTTCTGCTGCCACTGTCTTCAGCTCAGCTAGTGAGTCAGAGTTTGAACTGCCTGTGGCAGACGGTGTCTCAGCCTCTTCCCAGTCCAGCATCGGAGGCTCATTTCAGACGTGTGTTCAGTATGTAATAGCACTATGGAGGCATGGAACATTTGGGTTAGAACTTTCCCTCCCGGGCACACAAACCAGACTCTAAAAGCAGGACAGGAAAGATGCCAGTTTGGCAGATTCTGTTTGTCTAAGTCTCGCCATCCCCGTATGTGTGGATTGGGGTATTTTCTAGTAGGTCTTGCTTCCTTTCTAGCCAAGAAATTCATCTTTGTTCCACAGACCATAGTCCTACTTCCTTAGGCTGACACTGCTTTTGAACAGGATCCATGTTTCATGTGCCTGTGAATTCCTACAGTCCTTACATCACTCTTATTAAAAATTGGATGAATGAATGAGGGAGTGAATGCCTCAGCTATCTGAAAAGCCCACCCAGGGGCTTCCCAAAGTTTTCCCTCTATGCTTAATCATTGTCTATGCTTAATATTGAGTACATAAGAACATCTAATTTTGGCCCATGTTGGCCATACAGCCTGGAATACAACAACCATTTCTTTTTGAGAGGCGAATACACTAGGTGTGAATGTAGTTATGATCTGCAGCTATTCCAAGGTTGAAGTGAGAGATAAACTTTTCTTTAGGTAACAGGGCTTGAGCTAAACAGTTAAAGATGGGTAGGGTTTAATACGGCAGGGGAAAGGATTTTCATATGGGAAAAAAAAGAGCAACAGATTCTGGGTGGAGGGATGAGCTTGGCATATTTGGGGTAATGGGAAGAGTCAGGACACCCATCTAATGGAAACTAATGCTGCATAAAAGAGGTTATGATAAATGAGCAAGGTGAAGTCAAAATACATATGAATCTTTGGCTGTTTTCTCGCCTGTCTCACATCCCAGGCTCCTCATTCCTATAGTGTCCCCACACTAAATGGTGTCAATCAAGACAATCATCGGTGTAATCACTGCACACTTGTGTAGCATATACATGTTATAGTTGCTGATACCTATTATCTGCCCTTGCCACTTCTGCCCCTACAATCTATTTTTCCACTCAGCAGCCACAGTGATCTTTGCAGAGTGTATACGTCACAGCCTGTGTCTCTGCTCAGAGCCCTCGAATCGCTTCCCATTTCATTCAAGGGAGAAGCCACATCCTCGCCATGGCTCTTACATGAAAGGTTTAGGTTTTATCCTGTAAGCACTGGGGAACCAATGGGGAAGCATGAATTGAGAAATATCTCATACATCAATGCAGATGGAACAATATGCCTAATCTTCCCACGGCCCAATCCCATGTTCTGAACTCTCTTGAAAAACATCAGTATCAATTCAAAAGGCTTAAGTTTGTTAAGCAGGTAAAGACCTCCACATCAGGGAGTTTGCCCAAGTTCCTGGTGCTGTCACAGCTCAGGTGGTTGGGCGCAGATGGGGGATGTCTACCACTGCCTCTGAAGATGGAATCAAGCACCTGTAGTCTCGGAAGCATATGCTGCTAGTTGGCTGCCTGGTTGCTCTGACTGGGTCCATTAATATAAAGCATAAACAAAGCCTGGGTGAATGGAGCTAGCCATTTTGTTGCAACATATGGTGGCAGCATCCCAGATATTTTTATTTTACCGTTACCCAGATGTTTAGCTCTCCTGACACTCAGCTTTATCTGGCAGGCAAGGTGATAGAGAATGCCTTTGTGGATTTTAGGGGTAGCATGTTGTGGGGTATTTTTTTGTTTGTTTTTCCAGCACCTTGCAAAAATAGGTTAGCGATCAACAAATAAGGGTTGTAGGGTATTTTAAAAATATTATTACATTTTTTAAACAAACCAGTAAATATCTATGAATTTACCATTCTCTTTCATATCCACTCGAAATTTTTTCAATGAACAGAATAAAACTTAGACATCCAAAGCATGTCTTTTCCTGAAAACGTACAATTAATTAAGCCACATATAATAGTTTAGCCAATATTATTCAGATGGCTTGCTTATTTTTGTCTAGTTACACAGTGCTGGCCATATAACTCTATTATGTTCACCAATAATTTTGAAGAACAACTTATGCATAGAACCTGTGGATGCCGCAGAAAAGATAAGTGCAGGTCTGGCATTCTTTCCCTAGCTGTCTGGGTCCTTAGGTTTGTCTTGAAAATCACCGGCTACCATTGTTTCTAGGATCCCTTTGGGGTTTCTGTTTCTGATTGTCAGTGTTCACAAAGGGTTGTGTTCAGACCCCTCCTCTCACTGAACACTCAGCAGTCATGTGCTTGCCACGTTTGGAGCCCTCCAAGGAGATGAAGAAGCCCAGGCTTCAGCTCTTTTTGCCTCACTGGCAAGGTTAGCAGTTATCACACTCTACTAGGTAGCAGGAGAATAGAGCTTGCCCTCTCAGAGCTTTGCCCTGACAAAGCTCTAGGGTAGCTGAGAAATTATTTAAGCAATCTCCTACCAGGAAAGAGCACAGTGCTGAGTATAATAATAACATGTTGTGTCTGCCTGGAGTGTTTCATCCCAAGATTGTTACGTGCTTTGCCAACATTCTATCAACTAATCCTAAGTGGCAAGTATTATTATCAGTATTTAAAGGTGGGGGGACCATGAGACATCTGGCCAATCTGAGTATTGAGAATCTAAACAAATCATCATAATATCATAGTTAATAAATTTGCTGAATTTCCAACTAAACAGCCAGATAAGTACAAATGAGGAAAGAAGAAAAGTAGCTGTTCAGACCAGTATTTTCACTTAGTCTGAACACTATTGTTCTTCCCATTAGGGTCTTTGAACTTTGGAATTATTTAATCGAATGTGCATTCAAGATTTTGAAAGATGTTCATCCTCAAATTCTCTGAGCCAACAATCGTTTGGACAAAGCCAGTCATTCCTTCCTCTTTGAAATATTTTCTTTTCCTGGTTGTCAGGACACCTCACACTCCTGGTGTTCTGCCTACCTCACTAATTCCTCCTTATCTGCCTCCTCCCTTCCCAACATTTGTTTAAGTCTTTGGCCCACTTCTTTATTTACATCCTCTTTTGACCATTTTTTTTTTATATCATAAATTTACATATACTGAAACTATACATATAATGTGTGTGTGTGTGTGTGTGTGTGTGTGTGCGTGTGTGTGTTCCCATGATTTTCTCATCATTCTAGAGCTCTCCTATCGGGTCTTTACTGCTGAGAGACAAAACTTAGTCAGGGACCTGTTACTATGAATTCAGCACCAAAACAGTGACTTTCTGATTTTTTTCCATCTTCCAACATCCCCGAACTATCCCTCTCCAGCCCACCCAATTTTGTGGAAAGTCAGGAAGTTCAGCTTTCTGAGCCCTTATACTCTGTTACCTGAATTCTTGCTGTAGGCTCTGAAATCATCTCCTTGGCACTTTTTAGTCTCTTTCCAAACAATCTCCTCACCTCCGTGCCATATATGATATCACCAATTCCTGGCTTGAAATACTTTAGTGTTCCCATCTTTAGAAGTATGACATCCGAGCAAGGTTGTACTAGCTGTGTTATTTATAATGCATAATAATATTTATGTATAATATATATCATTTATATAATATAAAATGTTTAGAAACAATGTAATATCAAAATAGATTATATCCACTGCACAACCTTTGAAAACAATTATGGAACTATAGCTAACTTTATAATGTATGCTATTTGCATAGTAAGTGAAGAAGGAAGCCACAGAAAAATATGTAAAGTATAATCCAATTTTGGTGTCAGGTGTACGTATTTAGAAACATGTGCAGTAAAGTTATTTCAATAATTACTCCTATGTTGTGACTTTGATTTTATCCATTATGGTATCCTAAATTTTCTACAAGGAGCACTTATTAAATAAAACAGAAACTATTTATATCCATTTAAGATGAAAAATTAGCTTATTGATTCTGCATTTAGTGCTAATATAAGCCTATTTATTGGTCTAAGAGAAGTATATATCTTGGAAAAATACTAATCCTTTGAAATTCACTCTTTTTTTGGTCTTTCACTATTTTTAAAATATTTTTATTAGAATGTAGCAACATACAATATTATATTAGTTTGAGGTATAAACCATAATTATTGAACATTTATATACGTAAATAAGTGATCTCTAGCAACCATCTGACACTGTACCATACTATCACAACAATATTCACTATATTCCGTGTGCTGTACATTACATCCCCAGACTTACTTGTTTTATCCCTGGAAATTTGAACCTCTTGCTCCCCTTCTCCTCTTCCCAACTTTTAAAATTTTTCAATTGCAGTTGACATTCAAAATTATTTTTATCTTAATTTCAGGAGTACAGTATAGTGGTTAGACATTTATATAATTCAAGAAGCTATGCCCCTGACTAGTCTAGTACTCAGCTGAGACTATACATAATTATTACCATATTATTGGCTATATTTGCTATGCTTTAGTTTATATCCCCATGACTATTTTATAACTACCAATTTGTACTTCTTAATACCTTTATCTTTTCACCTTGCTCCCAACCTCCTCTCATCTATAACTCCAAAAAATCTAGTACCATCGGAAACCATACATAGTTATTATGGTACCATTCATTATATTCCTTATGCTATATAGCCCACGACTACTGAGTAACAAGCAATTGGTACTTCTTAATCCTTTCCCCTTTTTCACCCATCCCCAAGCCCTCTCTCTTCTGGCAACCATCAAAATATTCACTAGATCTATGAGTGTGTTTGTTTTCTGTTTGTTTGTTTTGTTCTTTAGATTCCATATAGAAGCAAAATTACATTGTATCTGTCTTTCTCTGTCTGACATACTCCACTCAGCACGATACCCTCCAGGTCCATCCATGCCACCGCAAATGGCAAGAACGCATTATTTTCCATGACTGAGAAATATTCCATTGTACATATGTACCAATTCCTCTTTATCTATTCATCTATTTCTGAGAGACACCCAAGCTGCCTCTATATCTTGGCCATTGTAATCAATGCCACAATGAATATATGGATGCACACGTCCCCTTAAAATAGCATCTTGGTTTTCTTCAATTACGCAGAAGTGGGATTGCTGGGTTCTTCTTTGTCTCTTGCTAACCCTTTTGTTTTGAAGTGTATTTTGTCTGTTATAAGTATTGCTACCACAGATTTTTTTGTTTGTTTGTTTCCATTATCATGAAATATCTTTTTTCCTTCCCTTTACTTGCATTCGGGGTGTGTCTTTTGATCTGAAATGAGTCTCTTGTAGGCAGTTTCTTGTTTTCTTATCCACTCAGCCATATTATTTTTTAATTGGAACATTTAATATATTTACATTTAAAGTAATTTTTGATAGATGTGTAGTTATTGCCATTTTATTATTCATATGTTTGACTTTATTCATACTTATTTACTTATTTATTTATTTATTTATTTATTTATTTATTTATTTATTGTCTTAAAGACGTCCCTTTAAGAGTCCTTGTAATATTGGTTTGGTGGTGATGAACTCTAGCTTTGTTTTTGTCTGGGAAACTCTTTACCTGTCCTTCAACTCTAAATGATAGTTTTGTGGGGTACAGTAGTCTTGGTTGTAGGCCCTTACTTTTCATCACTTTGAATATTTTGTGCCAATCCCTTCTGGCCTGCAAAGTTTCTATTGAGAGATCAGCTGACAGTGTTATGAGAGCTTCCTTGTAGGTAACTAACTGCTTTTCTTTTGCTGTTTTGAAGATTTTTCTCTTTGTCTTTAACCTTTGGCATTTTACTCATGATGTGTATTGCTGTGGGCCTCTAGGTTCATCTGGTTTGGAACCCTTTGCACTTCCTGGACTTGTATATTTACTTCCTTTGCCAGAATAGGGAAGTCTTCCATCATTATTTCTTCAAATAGGTTTTCAATTTGTTGCTCTCCTTCTGGTACCCCTCTGATGCAAATGTTGATATGCTTGATGTTTTTCCAGAGGCCCCTTGAACTAGCCTTATTTTTTTTGGATTCTTTTGTCTTTTTACTGTTCTAGTTGGATGTTTCTGCTACCTTATCTTCTAAATCATTGATTTGATTATTTGCTTCATCTAATCAATGTTGATTTCCTCTAATATATTCTTCATTTCAGTTATTGCACTCTTTATTTTTGACTGGTTCTTTTTTATTTTTTTCTATCCATTTCTATGTTTCGTATCTCTTTGTTGAAGTTCCCCCTGAGATCACTGACCATCCTTATACCCAGTGTTTGGAACTCTGCATCTGGTAGATTGCTTGTCTCCCTTTTGTTAGTTCTTTTTCTGGAATTTTGTTCTGTTCTTTTATTTGGGACATGTTTGTTTGTCTACTCTTGTTGGCTGCCTCCCTATGTCTGTTTCTACTATGTATTAGGAAGAGCTGAAATGTGTTACAGTCATAGGTGTCTGGTGGGACTCTGGCTTAGTCTCCCTGCTACAAAGAGCTGGATATTCTAGGTGTATGCCTTGTATGAATGTATGTGCCCTCCTGTTGTAGTTGAGACTTGGCTGCTCTTTGCACATCAGTGAGAGGGGTTAACCCTCAGGCTGATTGGTTGTGAAGAGTAGCCATGACTACAGTGGATGAGCTGTGGTGTAGAGGCTGACACAATAGAGCAGGATTTGCTTTAGGGCTCTGTTGCTTTCCTAGACTTCCTTTTGGTGTGCCATCCTTGGAGGCAGCTGGTTGAAGCCCTGGCTTGGTCCAAAGCTAACCACTGGGTGTGCCAGACCTGGGGCCTCCTGGGAGGAGACCCACTGCAGGCCAATTTTAGCCACAGCCTGTGCCATATGTGGGGCCGCTTGGCATGAGCCACAAAGCCATCTGCAGATGGCTGTCACTAGCAGTGGGCTTGGAGATGCCTTCAGAGAGCAAGTCTGGCTGTCACTAGAGATGGGCTTGGGACTCCTCTGCCAGTGGTTCAAGACACACTGAAACTAGACAGTAATTTTTTTGGGTTTTGTAAACCTATGAGAGATTTTAGAAATGTCTGCAGTATGAGCCAAGACAGGCTCATGTACAGAAAAGCCACTGGAAGTGACTTGGGTGTCCTGACAGTTGGTTGGGGTGGGGTCTCAGGGAATCACTAGGGCTGGGTGAAGGAACAGTACTAGCCATGTTGATGGAGACTCAGATATGGCTTACACCTGCATCTGCACACTGTGGGGGGGTTGAGAGGCGTGGAGGGCTCAACAAAGAAAAAAATGGCTTTTGCCATCTCCTGCATTGGGGAAAAAGCTGGCCCTCCAGCTTTTTCCCTGAAGCCAGACAATTCAGATTCTCCCTGTATGTCTCTGGCATCTTTTGAGCTGCTGCCCCAGAAATGGAGCTCAGAGAGAGTGAGTTTGTCAGGTGTGGGCCCTTTAAGAGGATCACCTGGGACTGCAGCCATACTTGTCTCACCCAGCCACAATCTCTGCTGGTTTTCATAACCAAATATTATGGTGACATCTCTTCCCAGCCCTGGAACCCTAGGCTGGGGTGTCTGATGTGGGGCTGGGACCTCTCTCTCCCCTGGGGGGGGCACTGCAGAGTGGAGATGTTCCTCAAAATTTTTCATGGTAACATGTGGGTGTGAGACAAGCCCATTCTGCATCTCTGCCCCTTCTACCAGTGCCAACATGGTTTCTTCAGTGTGTCCTTAGTTGTAGGGCTTTTGTTCAGCTGGACTTCAGGTGATTCTCAATGACAGTTGTTCTGTAGTTTAGTTGTAATTTTGACGTGGTCATGGGCGGAAGTAAGCACAACATTTACCTATTCTACCATCTTGACTGGAAATAAAAATGCACTCTTGTTTAGTGCTGTTCATTGTTTGGGATTATTAGTTAAGTGAGTTTTTTTGACAAAGTGATTGTGGAGAGTACATTTATCTCGTGAATGCCAAAGTCAACCAGGGTATAATAAGTCAAGTAATAAAAATAAGATTAAGGGATTCAGACAAAAATTAGGGACTAGATTCTGAGAAAACAAAGCAATATCCACACATTACTTTGTGTGGAGCAGAGTAATTCATACGGAATGTCTTGCAACCATAATTTTAAAAGTTTCAGCACTTGGACAGTTTTTTGTGAGTTTTCTGCAATTCCTTACCTATTCCAAAATAACAGGGAGATTTCGGATGGAAAGTTCCAGTCATGTCAGTATTTTGTTCTAGCATTGTGCTAAAAAACAAAGGAAAAGGCTGATTTTCCTCCAGACACAACTTTGCCAAGGAAGAATTTTGACTGAATCAAGTGCTTAGGTATATGTTAACAGTATACATTGTGAGTGGTCACTACACAGGGAGAGTTAGTATGGGCTGAAATAGTCATAGAAAATGTCAAGGAGATGTTAGAAATTCACCTATGTCTTAAAAGACAGATACGTTAATACCAAGGGAGTATTTTTAGGCAGAATAAACAACAAGGGGAATGCCAGGGAGGCTGAACCTGAATGTCATATGTGGGTGGATGAGTTAATAGGGGGTAAACCTGACAAAGTATCAGTATTGTGTGGGTATAGTAAAAATCATGTCAGCTGATATGTCAACTCAAATAGATCTGACTACTTGCCTACAGTTTTATAGTGAGTTACAGGTAGAACCAGTGCCTCCATCTTGTCGGGTGTCGGATGAGAATTAAGAAGTTGAGGTGACTTTTTTCCTTTAAAGATTTTGGCCATATTTCCTTAGATCTGGCCAACAGGGGTAGGTTGTTCTTCAGTACTTGTAATTATAATAGCATAGTGAAGATGGGCTCAGCCCTCTGCAATAGGAAGGCCATAAGTCGCAGGACTAACCGTAACTATTCAATTGTGTAACATTGAAAAATGGGCATTACATGCCCCAAACTAAGCTTCCCCATCTGTAAAATGGGGATAACACATACACTGGCAGTATTGATGTGAGAAGGAGAGTTCATGCTAAGTATTTAATGTAGTTTTTAGGATGTGGTAGAGCTTCACTATGAGGTAGATCACAATTATTTTTTTTATTATTTTTTTTTTACCAGCTATTTAACACTTAGTGGGCTTTTAACACCAAAGTTAAGTACAAGGAGACAAGGAGGGGGGAAGAAAGAAGGAATTGGAGAAGGTGGAGGTAGAAAAAGAGAAAAGACTGGAAGGAAGAATGTTATATAAGGCATAACTGGAGGCTGTTTGCCTAACAAGGCAGCACTAAAAAAAAACAAAACACCTCTGGTTGAAAATTTCATATATATTTAAATATATATATATATATATATATATATATATATATATATATGTATATATTTAAACATATATATATATTTGTATATATGTATATATATATGTGTGTGTATATATGTGTGTGTGTGTATATATATATATCTAATTTAATGCATGTATATATATACATATATATACACACACAAAGAAAACAGGAAGATGGGAAGGAATTTCTGTTCTGACTAGCCAGGAAGTGGCTTTCTTTTGCCACTTCCAGAGAACTACTAGGCTCCATAGTTCTTCAGGAGGACAGTGGCATCCATAGAGGAAGAGTTGAAATGGGATCATCTGACCATGTAAATCCTGGCCTTCTTATTACCCATTGTGCCCGTTGCAGCATCTAGTGTTATTTGAAAGATTGTAGATTGTTGGAAATGACTCTTTCACTGTACTTCAAGTTGCACTGCTTTCCATCAGAAAACCTTTTGCTAGGACTTTGGTAATCCTTCATCAACCTTCTCCCAGAGTCTCCCTATTGGTACATTTTCTTTCCTTCTGAGATTTCTTATCAGTGCCCCCACTACTACACAGTGATTTTGTGAAAACCCTTTTGATGTGAAAACTGAGAAAAATCTTTCTGGAATCTTTTTGAAGCTTTGATTGATGTAAAGCACAATAAAAGCACAGCTGGAATTGGAGATACCAATCTCTGCTTTTTGGCTCAGCATTGAAGAGAAGGGGGAATAGCAAGCTTGGTTTGCTCTTGAATGTGAAAGCAGAGTTAAGATGAAGCAGGGTGCCATTTGTCAAAATACTTTGGAGCAATAACTGTGCTTTGAAACTAATGAGAATAATGTTTAGATTAATAGCTTCAGTTATATTTCCTGTATTATATTTAACACTGGAGAAAAAGACCAAAGGAGGAAAGTTGGCATACCCTTCAAAAATCTATACACATCACTAATCAAAGGACACATTTTAATGTTCTTGCAAAAAAATGTAATAATGCAATATTTTCTTGCTAAAATCTCCTACAGTTCATCCCATTTCTTCTATACACTTTTGTCATCATCTTTTAAAATTTGGGCCAAATTACTTTTCCCAAATATTTGTTAATAAGAGATTCTTAAACTTTTTCTCAAAAGGAAAGGATCATAGAGAACTTAAAAAGTTTAATGAAAGCCATACATTCTATTTTTTGAGATGTTCACATATCCTTACAAACACACACACACACACACACACACACACACACACACACACACACACTTTGAACCCGATCCAAAGAGATTCACATATCCATGTTAAATTCTTAGCTCAAATGCTAGACTAAGATTCCCTATTTTAAATCAAGTTAAATGTGAATGGAAATAAGCATGCTTATCTCCTAGGATGGATGAAAATATTAAATAAGTAAAAGTTGTTTAAGAATTCACCACAACTCAGAAACTTAGTAATTGCTCTTTTGTTATTTATCATGTTTATTTCTTAACATTGTTTTCAAGAATTGGAAAATCTGAATTTTGAAGAACAAAAAGTCCTTCAATTTCATGAAACAAAACTGTACAATTTTTCTACAATTATTTAGGGTACTTATTCATAGGTGCATGCAGGTTTTATAATACTTGGAAAAAAAGCAATTTATAAAATTATATTCCAGATAAGTTTTTAAAATGCAGTTTTAGAAAATATTAATTTACCAGGTATTAATCAACTTTACAACTTTTCTAAGTTGTTGAGGGGAAAAAAAAAATCAGGCTTTTTCATAGCATGCTTATCCTTATTGAAGAGATGTCTTTAATACAAACAAACAAAAAATGCAATCCATAACTACACTATGTAGGTAATATAGTCAATGAAGATAGTTATAGTTATGCAGTCAATAGGAAAAAAAAAACAAACAAGCTTTTGAGCTCTTTCACTCTAATCTGTTATACAGTTCCTATTACTGGAATTTCATATTCTTATAAAATGGTTAGCCTCGATAACATTAAGATTGATTAAACCTACTCTGCTCAGCCTGAAGAGTGGACATATCTACAGCTGGTGGATATTCCATGTTTTTTATTCTATGCCATCATGTGGTTCAGGGATTTTTTTCATATCTGGCTGAGTATTGGAATTACAAGGCTACCAGTGTTGGCTTTCATCTCTTGGAATTTCCTTATCCACCTCACTCTCTGCCATCTCTATGATTTTCCAAAATAATTTATGAGTTGTAGTAAAACCAAGTTTATCTTGGTCTATAACCCAACACAGGCTCACTGGTCCACTTTGTCCTTCTACAACCCTATTGCCAGCACCGTATATCACTAATGCCTACCTAAAAGTTGGAAATCTATGATCCAACCTCATTGAGTCTCTGACAATAGTAGTTTTAAAGCCAAAGCCTCTTGGAATACTCTCCATTTCCTCCATCTTTTCTCCACTATTGATCTTCTCATAATTCTGCTGGCAATTGTGTAGATGAGCTCTATGACAGACATATGAAGTGTGAAATGTTCAGGGTCTCCAGCATTATTCACTGTCTTGCGCTGGACCACACCGGGGTCTGCCCCCCACCAGGGCCTGCCCCCACACCCCTTTCTTTTTCAAACACAACTCTTGATGAAATTTCTATAATATAATAGAAGTTTCTGGAGTCTTTTATGGAAGTCTGGTTTACAAAAACTCTCTTTTGGTGTCATTCTTGAGGAATCAATCACATCAGGTTGAACCATTTTTTTGTCTCCAGTATCTTGCTTGCAAAAACACGTCCTCCCTGCCATGGTAATTCCTTTGTGAGCCTCCACACCATCATTCCCTGTGCTCCCACCCTTGGTGCTAAACTTGCTTTTGGGCTCTGAAGGCAGAGATTGACAGTGGGGAGAGGGATGGTGACTACTTGATCTTGCCCTCACTGTTCTTGAGGCAGAGCAGCCAAACCTGGTATGAAGTGATGAGTGGGTCAGCAATGGTTATGGCATGATTTCTCAGGGCTTCTCAGAACCTTCTACTGACTGAATAAAATCCCTCATTATAAACAAGAAGAAGATGATGCTGAGAGGAATGGAGTTGCCAAGAACCACAGAATGGGAGAGCAAGAAAGGGCTCTTAACAATAATTTCTTCCAAGCTCTATTCTAACCATTGTTATTTCATGGAGTCTCAGAGAGTCGCATTCATTTGCCCAAGGTCACTTGGCTATAAAGTTAGACTTCCTCTCAAGGGCTTGTGCTTTGAAAGAAAAGGTTACACACAAAACAGAACTAACTTTAGTTCTCCACTTTAGATATCTTTGGTCTCAGCTACTAGGAAGCCAGAGGAGGAACATTCAGAATCATGCTGAGGACTTTCATCCCTGTTCCCAAGAGTAAATCTCCTGCAAGGGCATGTGACCATCTTCACAATTGCACTGGTCTGGCCTCCCGTAAGTCCTCTTGCTCTAGAGATTGCCAGAACCTTCACAGCAAAGGCAGTCCTTCCCATTCATTAGAAACTTAAATGTTTAAAAATATCAAAAGGTAAATAGCTTACCCATAGGGCATTTACTCCTTACTTCAAGTCCTTCAATGTATATAAAGATAGAAGCTTTTATATCTTTATAAAAGCTGATAAAACCCTGATTTCAGCTTAACTACTTTTTCTCCCATTCCCAGATGATTTCCCCCCCCTTGTTACTCCTTGACCACTGCTGATTGCACCAAGATCACTGAAAAACACTTTCTGTATATAATAACTGACAATAAGTGACTAGGCTGAGAGTTAGGAATGCTGGCCCTGTTTATTCAGCTAAATGACTTTATTTAAGTACCTTATTAGAGAAAGGGGATTCTCTGCCTATTACGCCAGAGCTACACAAGTAGGAGATATGTCTCTCAATTCTCCAAGTGAGAAATATGAAAGTACCTCCAGAGAACATTTATATAAATGCAGCTATTTTCTATGAACTACTTTACCTGTAGCTGGATGGGAAATCTCACCACAGGTCAAATTATTTTGAGGCATCATATTACAGCAGAATTTAGAGAGACTTTAGAGATCAACTATTTCAAATTAACTTATTGGTCAGATGAGAAAACTGAGACTCACTGAGGATATGTTATTTGCCAAAGCCATGTAAGAAGTCTATAGCAGAATTACAACAACTCTCAGCATTCCAAGCCAACTCATCTATTCCGTCACCCTTCTGTAGTCAGAAAAGCCCTCTATGTAATAGCTCAGAAAATCAGGATTGTCTAATCCAAGTCTAAAAATGAAACTCCTTTGGGTTGAAATATAGTAGTAGTTCAGAAACAACCAATTTTCAAGAGACTTCCTGTACTCTATTCCTGGCAGCAGTCAGGTCTGGTATTCATAGGGCTCTTATTGATTTGAATGTTATTTTTTAGAAGGAAATAATTCTTGGGGATAAAAGTCTTTGCAACCCAGAAGGACTTGTAATATATTTTAGTGATCACAACATTTTTATTAGATTTTTTAAAAATCAGATAATCGTTAAGAGAAGAGTAGAGACTTTGCTGTATAGGTTTAGGACAAGTCATTTTGTCTGAGAATTCACAATTCAACTTTTCTTTAAAAAATCAGTGAAGCTTTCCTTCCTATTTTTCCCCATTCCAGTTTTTCTGCATCTTTTGCCAGCCCCCAGCCTTCCCTCTATATTATCATGAATAATAAATTTTACCTATGTGTTTTCCCATTATGTCTTATACATAATCACTTTGTTCTATATGCTACTGTATTCTTACTGAAATATTGCAGAAGGTGATCACAAATGTAAATCCTTCATAGATTTTGGGAACTGTGGTAGACAGTAATTGACACAGTAATCAAAAACAACTGGACCCAGGTATCAGAAAGAAGGAAGAAACTTGACCCAGAGAAGTATAATCTATAACTAGAAATGGAGGAGATTTAAGTTAGTACAGGTCAGAAACAGAACGAAGGTCTTTCAAAACCTGAAAAGTAAGAGCAGGAAATTCAAAGCATTTCGTGTGTGTCATGCTCATTCATTCATTCACCCATTCATTCATTTACTCAACAGATATTGATTGGACAACTGCTATGCACAGACACTAATCTTAGCTCTCAGGATACATCAATGAACAAAGTCAATAAGATCCCTTCTTCTACGAAGCTTTCACTATAGAGAAAGGAGATAGTAAATCACAAACTTTCATAAGTAAAGTATGTAGTTGATACGTGCTAAGGAATCAGTTGCTGCAGAACTAAATGAGTTGGTCAGAGCCGGTGTCCTTGAGAAGATGACAGATGAGCATGGATCAGATTGAGAGTGAGGAAGCTAGCTATGTGGATTTCTAGGGAAACGGCTTCCCAACTAGAGTAACCACTCAGTACAAATTTAGGAAGATGTGAAAACAGATGGCATCGTGGAGGGAAAAAAGTGACTGAATCAAAGTGAAAGAGGGGAGACTTACAGGAGATGAGATCACCGAAGTAATTGTGGGTCCAACCCATAAAACGTATTTTTGTTATCACCAACATTAAGCATAGTACCTGGCACAGACGTAATGATCAGTACATGCTAAAGCAATGGCAATAAACAAGGGGAAATATGACTAGGATGTACTTGCATTCCGTCCCATTGAAGTAGGAAGAGTAGGTGGGGTGATGCCTACTGCCCAGGATGCTTAATATCGGTGCATATGCTGACATGCTAATGAGATGGATTTGTTTTAAATATTTTTGATGTGAAAGAGAGATCAGATGTTGATTTAGGTCATGTTGTGCATCATGAGACAGAATCATTAGTGTCTCTATGTCTGATTCGGTTGAATTATTTCATGCTTATTTCATTTTTCTCTCCACTATTCTCACATGTCTCTTCTTTAATTGCTCTCTTCCATTCAGCTCCCATTTCTCTTCCATTCTAACTTCTCACCCAGAGGTATTCTGCGCTTGTGGAATTGACAGTGGCTAGCAGTGGTTTCCTCAGTTTTAATGAGTGTTGGATGAACAGCAGCAAGATAGAAAGGCCTGTACTATATACCGTTGAACAAAGCTAAGAGCAAGGTCACATGCAAATTTCCCGCTAGTCATCAACAATATCCTATTTTTTCTACTTGTCAGTGTGTTCTTGAAAGAGTGTGCAATTCCCCTGCTGGCTAAGCACATATAAAGGCTGATCCTGCCATTAATTTCATGATGCAACCTCTAGTCCAGATGTGATAGCATCATGAAAAAGGAAGGGACCTGGTTAGACTTTACTTGATTTCTTGTGATCTTAAATAGATATGATTTAACACCTCCAACCCATAAATTTTTTCATGTGTAAAGGTGAGATTTTTTTCATTTCTCCTCTGCACTTGATCTTAGCCAAAAGGTCAAGAAGCGATTCATTTCTCCTCTGAATGTAGGTTTATAATAACCTTGGAGGGAGCTGGAGGTTTTGTACATCTTGGCAACTATTTACCTTGATAACATTTGGGTTGTCAATGCTTTAATCCCTACCTCCCCACTTTCACCTGCAAGAAGTAAAGACCAAATCTACCTGGAACATCTGTTTCCTAAGATGACATTTTTTGGCAGTTCTTATTATTAGATTAATGCTTGCTCATTTGGAAAAAAATGCACACTGTACAAAAGAATACAGTAAGTTCTAAAAGCCCCCAAACCAAGTTTCCTATTCCTTGGAGGTTATCAGTAAGAACAGTTTAAAGAGAATTCTCCAAAGTTTTTTCTATGCTTAATCAAATATAGTATACTTGTAATTTTTAATTAAATTTATTGGTTGTGACCATGCTAGTAAAATTACATAGGTTTCAAGTGTACAAGTCTATAATACATCATCTGTATATTTCACTGAGTAGTCACCACCCAGAGTCAGTTCTCCTTCCATCACCATATATTTTAATCCCCTTTACCCTCTTCTACCTCCTCCCTTACCGTCTGGTAACCACTAAACTGTTGTCTGTGTCTATGAATTATTTTTCTTTATTTGTTTGTCTTGTTCCTTTGTTGCTTTCTCTTTCATGCATTCAAACCATGCAGAGTGGGCTACCTTTATTCACTTGACATCATTCCATGATATTGCATACAGATCTTTTTCATTTTTTCCAATAATTATTGTTTGGGTGGATTACTGTAAGGTATTTAGCTGATCCCTTTTTGGTGTTCTTATCTTTATCATTATTGCAAATGATGCAAGAAATTCCTATACATATGTATTTGTGCATTGAAATCTACTTGATGATGGAAATCTACTGAAAGTGCTTTTAAAAGCACTTTATATTATTTCTTTAAAAGTAAACTGTGTAGAAGAAATCTGTAAGAAAGGAGTTGCAAAACACCCCATATTTCATGCAACCCCCAAAATATAGGTACTGACTATAAAGTGAGTCATGTTTGTTTTTTTTTCTTCTTGAAGAAGAGGCAAATTACAGTAATCTAATAGTATTTAAGGTGCTTTAATATGTATCAATAAAAAATGAAAATATGACCTGTTTCAATTTGAAGTTCCGTTTAGAGCCCTACCTTTATGAGACGATCTTTGTTAGTTCATGCTTCGCTGAAATACCAGTGTTGAAAGAAACTCCAGGTTTCTCAGAGCAGGTGTGCCAAATTTTATAGATCTATGCAATGACTAATTAAGATGATTTCTACTCCTCTGTATGGCAAAGATGTGCTTTACCTTGCCTGGATTGTAAGAACCTCTATACTGTAATCTGATGTTACTTTGCTTGTCAATTTTGTCCAGTGGTTTGCTGGTAAGTGTTTAACTGGCCTCCCTCCACACTAAAAGAGAAAAAAAAATACATGCATATATATATACATATGAATATACACATACATAAGGTAATTATAAATTTCATTGCTGTAAAGCATATGCAGCAAGGAATTTGTAATTATTAATGACGTATGAAATTCACTTTATTCCAAATATCTAATTGATTCTCATACAACGTTCTCATCAATTTTAGCTAAACCCTTATTATAGTCATCGCTAACCTGCTTGCAATGCATGTGAATGTAGTTCCGATATGAATTGTAGTTAATATTTTAGTTATGTAAACAAGTGAGAAACGTGAAACAAGGAAAAAAGTTATTAAGCTGATGTCCCTGAACACAGAATTAGGAAAAGATGTGCAACAGCACACTGCTGTGTAGTATTTCTGCTGTATATTACAACAGTGATAGATAATAGTAAAAAGTCATAAAATAGGAAGTGATGAGTTTTGAATCTGTTTTACCTTTGTTTTAATGTAATGTATTTAACTGTAAATTTATATAGTTTAATTTTTAATAATGTCTGTGTTAGACAACTAGCTCACAAAAGTCTCAAAAGTTTGAGTTGAATTTAAAGTTACTTCAACCTTTAATTTTGTTGTTGTTGTTGTTCCAGCCTCAGGGAAATATAAAATAATGAATTTTTCCTTCCAAAAAAATAAATATTCAAATAATGAGATCATTATAGTGCCCCCTCTCAGTCTTCTACTCTGTGGTAAGCTCTGTCAAGTCTCACCAATATACCTTTGCTCATTAAGCTCTGCTTCTTGTCTCATCAATTAATGAGAGAACAAGGAGCACCCTGTCTCTTTTGTGTCCTTGGAAGACCCTTTATCTTTTTGTGATAATTACTATATATACTGTAACTTCCTTTACTTACTCCCCATTTCAATTCTAAGTGCTGCACTTTTCTTCAGCTAAAATTCCATGAATAAAGCCATATCTGTGTATGTAGATTAAATAACCAAATGAAATAAAATTAGCATTAACTGGGCAGAAGTTACCTTAGAGACTAGAGAGGGCATCCACTACGGAACTAGGACAGTCACTGAAACGGTGGACTTATTCTGGTGTAATGTGGTCTCACCTCAACAAGGAGAACGACTTTGCAGATTCTCCACACCGTTTTGCTCTTTATGTTTTCATTTAATGGTGTAACATCCTATGACAATTATCATTATTTTTGTTCCAATTTTCCCTCTGAAGCAGCTTTGACACAGATCAATGCATCTCAGTGTCGTTTTTTATGGAGCTGCGACATCAGAAACTGACAGCTGGAAATCTTAATTGGTCCAGTGACAGAAAATATAATGACGGCTCACAGTGACTTATTTTATCTGACCTTGTGTTTAATTCAAAGATAAATTTTTTATCTCACTATTGGAAAAGAGAAAGTTGTGGGGTGACGTGTAGGGCAGATGGGCCAGAGAAAGGCCCTTCTTTGGAAAGATAATGGTACTGGTTTGGGGGCTGTTATTCAATGAGGGTTTAAGTGTTGGTCTCAAATAATGGATACCAGGAGTCTCCATGCCCATTTGAACTGCCAACCTTTCTGCTGTGCCTGTCATTAGAAATGGCAGCAGGCACCAAATGCAACATGGAAGGTTGCCCACAAGTGACTGGCTGGAGGCCCTTTCATAAAGGCCACCAGACAGCTGTCAAACAGCCTGGCATTGGATCATTACTGACTTGGCCTGGAGCCCAGTGACTTTGACCCAGAGGTAAAAGGGTTCCTATATTACCACCCAAGTTGCCCTGTCTTTCTGGTCCTGGAGTAAAAGCGGTTTCTGCAATAAGGATATCAGATTCATCCTGCTGAGCCCAGTGATTAAACCAAATTTTCAAATATGCCCTCTTGATAGTTAAAAGCTGGTATTAATAAAGTGTTAAATCCCCAACATCTATTGTTCACCTTGGTCAAAGGCATAGCTTAGAGAAGGAGATGACCTGATACAGTGGGGGGAAAAAAATGCTGGAGTTAGGTCACAAAGACATATTTAAGCTTTATTTGGAAAGTTTGCCTAATTCACTGGAAATCATGACAACTAAAGAGTAAACTGCATATATGAATGCTCCATGAGAACACATCTCCTTTAGACCTATGACTGACAAGGATGATGGTGATGATATGGTAGAGTTAGTGGTGGTGAATTGAATTTTTTTTCTACAGACATATTAATGTTTTCTTCTCATATAAAAAATATATCGAGGGTACCGTTAGCCAAAGCTATAGTGTAGGGTAGTAAAAAACATAGACTTTAAAATTTAAATAAATAAAGTAAACTAAAGACCTGGCTTGGAATTCTGGCTATACCACTCATGAACTAGCAGGCTACAGGTTCATCTATTAAAACAAAACAAAACAAAACAAACAAATAAGCTACTACATGGGTTTGTTGAAAGGATTAAATGAGATAAGGCCTGAGAAGCAGTTAATACAGTGCCAACACATAATTGGAACTCAGTATTTTCCAGCTTGTTCATGTTCCTTTCAATTCAATAAGTGCTGAGCTAGCATGTTCCTCAGTAACTCATTCACCAGATGGAGACTAAGGAGTGGTTCACTCAACATGTTTCTCCACTAGCTGTATCTTTGTGTTAGTCCAAATCTCTCAAGAAGCAGATACTGAGACTGGGTTTCCTTCAGTTACAGCCCTTGAAAGAAAATGGAGACAGATCTGAGAGGCAGGCTGGGGGGTCCATCTGACCAGGAAGCACCTCTGATCCCAAGTGATGGAGACAGGGAGAGAGATTGGATGGAAGCATCCTAGATCTCTGTGCAGACTAAGGAAGATTGAGTAAGTTGTCAGGGAGTCCTCAAGACAGTCAGCTGTCAGAGGAGTCCTTCGTCTTAGGGACAAGCCTACTATGCTCAGTCATCGGCTGGATGCAGCTTGATTGGAAGCATAGCCTTGGGTCCAATGTGGCAATTGATTTCAGAACCCAGCAGCTGGGTCCCTTCAGTGAAGCTGTCTGAAGTTGGAAGTCTGCAAGGCACATTCTCATGGCCTCCACAATCTCCTTGCCTTTCAAAACTGTGATTGTGTTTTAACTGCAATTAACTCATTCAACCCTGCAATTTAAAAGTAAATCTATTCCTAATATTTGCTGGACTGCTCCAGTTGTTGGCTAGTATTGACTGTCTATTTGTTTGCATCCTTCTGATGTTTTCTATTCTTCATAAGCACTTAGTAAATAAAACCTGCCTTCTTCAATTGCTTATCCTCCTCAAATACTAGACTCATCAGAAGTTCCCCAAGCATCTGGACCTGGTGCCTCATCTTCATCCTTTGGTGATGCTCACTTCCTGTAAGAAATGGCTGCTGCTGTACGTGGGAAGCCATACCTTGATGTCAGAGCCCTGTACCTGTCTTGCCTCCATCAGACCTCCTGAACCCTGTGTGAGACCAGAGCACATCAGTATTCCTACCCTATTCCTCTTGATCAGATGCTCGCATCTGTGTCAACGGGACTGGTTTTTATTAGTGAAAGGTACAGACCTCGTTTTGTGTAGGAAGTTTTATAACTGTCTGTCTTTGCTCTTTCACCAAAGAAAAGTCAAAGTGAGGGCAACAGTCAAATGAGTCACACATTGGGATTTATTCTGAGTGTAGGCGTTATAAGTCTACATTACAGTAGCGTTGGCTCTGATTCTGCGTCATGTTTCAAAATGTAAATAGATTTGGCATTTACCAACTTTGAGTAACAGATAAACTCTAACCCATGTTTAACTGCCTCAAGGTCTTTCTACTTCCAGAAATGGAGATCGTTGTCCATTTCATCATTTCAGCAGGAGACTTCTTGCAAGCATACGATACACTTCTCTGAAAAGCTTGCTAAAAGGAATAATGAATGAATGAATGAATGAATGAATGAATGAATGAATGAATGAATGAATGAATGATGGAGTGAACTTGTTTGAGGAATTTGATGTGTCAGAATTGTATATATCATATTTTGTGTTTTCTCTCTGTTGTGAAAGAGAAATTTTGTGCACTGAGTTCTATTATTGCTAAATAATTCACAGAATAATAAAGTAAGAAAACTGGAAAGAACCTCACATGTTACCTGTTCTATGCTATTGAAAAAAAACAGAACTGAAGGGAAGTGACTTCCCCAAGCTAGTACAGCTAATAAATGCAAAGTCTATATCCTCCTTTCCTGTCTTTTCTCTTTCAACTAAACCTTGCTGCCTTCTTTTTTCTTTCTTTTCTTTTTATAGTTCATTTGAAAAGAAATATTACTGACTTTCAAAGTACACAAAAATCTCACCCAAATACTCCAGAATCCATTTGGAGGCATGAAGACACAGGAATTTCCCAAATAAGACTCCCAAATAAATAAATGAAGTCATTCAGTCATTTATTTAACAAATATTGAGAGCTTATTATGTGATCTTCATTGGTCTATGTGTTAAGAATACAGGAGCACAAAGACACGGCAGCTCCCTTCGCTCTTGGGGCTTACATTCCTGTTTATGTTCAGAAACAGTGGTTCATCTAAGACTGTCAGTCACTGGCTTTATGACCTGGGACACGTTTCCTTATCTGTCTGAGCCTCATATTTCCTTGTCTGAATAACAAAGCCAGTAAATCACATTTGCTTTGTTGTTGGAGGACCGCAAACATAGTGTCAATACGTCACTTGGCAGAGTACCAGGCACATAATAACTTAATATAGGGTGGCTTTTGTTATAATCAATTCTCAGTATTCCAGTTGCTGTCATATCAACCCCATCATTTTTTCTCTTCCTCAAGATGCATCGTGGTGCTTGGGTAAGCTCTGCCCCATGTGATCCCTTTCCTGCTAACTAAGTTCCGAGCACACTGACTGTATTTCTGTTCCACACACACTCCTAGCTCCTTCCTTCTTTAGTGTCCTTGTATCTGACCCTCTAGAGAGAACATCCAGCCTGCCTAACCCCCAGCCAGACTTCCTACAGCCTCTTTTATCTGTAGCACTCCTGATCATCTTTCCTCTACTTTAATTATCACTTGGCAAGAAGTCCTTCCCTAACTTCCCTGGTTCAGTTAGATCTATCTTATACATCCTTACAACAGGTCCATTTACATGATTTGCAAAGTCCAGCACAAAATGAAAATGGAGAACCTCTTTCAGAAAGCAAAACATAATTTTTGTTAAAGGTACTGGATTACAAAGCTTTTACCTTCTTTCTCACTTGTCAGGGTGTTTTCTTTTATTTGTTATATTGTTCTAAATAAAGAAAAATGTAATTTTCATTATTAGCATTAATTTGGTAAATTATAGCATAATAATTTAAATGATCGTATTTTGATCTTTATTCATAGTGTGTAATGCCACTTTCAGTTGCAAATATAAGCTTAACATGGATGCCGAAAATGGAATTATGCAATTCCTCTTTGTAGCTCATACATGTATGTGTATTTCCTTCCAGCCAGTAGAAATGTTGCAAAAAAACCCCACAAATAAACAAAAACAAACCTCATTTAGATGTTTTAATTTCACTTCCTGATAGACACACACTCTGCCAACATTCTCTACCATCAGCTTACTGATGGATAAAGAAGAACTGAAAGGAAAAGGCACATGGTATTACCCTATCTCCTCCTTTGCTTCAATGTCAGCATAAGTGGTTGGCTGACATAGAGAAGTAACTTGAATAAGAAAAGATGGGTAGGCTTTCTCAGTCCTTCACGCTTGTTTCAGTATCATTAGCCTCGGTTTGCATTCAAAGTTAGTTCCAGGTAGAACAGAAAGTGTTGCCTCCAGGTGCTGACAGTCCACCTGCCTACTCAGTCTTAGATGTCACAGACTTCCCTTAGACATCTTTAAGTATCACTGACCTCCTACGTGTCATAAGTCCACTAGCACTCTGTTCTGCATGTAAGTGGGACACGAGAGGATGGTGGACACTCATGCTGCATTATCTCCTCTGCTCGTGTGCATGTTCCATTCTGCTATTAGATTTAATTATAACACACAATTTCAAACATCACATTATCAAGACTTTCAAGACGTATGGGAAAGCCTGAAATTACATCGGTAGCCTTTCGGAGTGTAAGCTCTCATGCGCCTGCTCAGATCCTGTGCCCACGAAGCTGGCCCTGCGCACGGCATCCCGGGCCTCGACACTGAACCCCTTATTTCATATGTAATAGTATAGTCATAAAATTACTTTTTAACATATGCCTCCATGATTAAGCCACAAACTGCAGGAGGGCAGTGATTTTATAGTTCCCATTCATCTCTCCTCAGTAAATATTTTCAAGTATACGAATATATAGATGGAATGCACGGATGGGACGACCAGGAGTCTGAAAACTTCATGAAGAAAGGTTCAAAGAATGACTTGAAATTAATAACAGTAGCTAATATTCATGTATATAACTAGAATTCATAGATGCAGTCCATAGCTGTGTATTCCCCTCCTTCTTGGGGTTATTCTGTATGCTCAGTTTGATCAACCCTTAATCATAAAAAGAATTAATGCTACGGCTATCCATTCTAAGAGAAGATTCCTTCTTTTTCCTGTGTGTGTGTTGTGTGTGCACACACTTTAATGAATACACCACTGCCGTGCATAAAGAAAAGCTGTCCATTTCATTAATAATAGATTTTCACATTGCTCGAGTTCCAAAAGGAATGTGTCTTCTATTTTTACAGGTCTTATTTTACTAGCTGCACAAAACAAAATAACAGTTCATTTAACTATGTCAAAACCAATAGCAACTCACTGCTATTGACTTTCTTTTGTATAAATTGTAATGCATTTTTAATTCCACCCCACTGGTTGGTAAACCAACCATTACAGTTACTGCTGCCCTGTAATGCATTTCAGTCATTTCTAATAAATCCAGACTTTAAGATGGTTTATCATTATCTCTATAAGCTACTGAGAATGGACTCCCTCCCTGAATTCCTACGTTCTGTAGCACTCTAGCTAATGAAAGTGGATTTCGACACACTATTCAAATAAACAAAACTACTGAGATGATTTTTTTTTTCCAAATATAATGTCCAGCAAAATCTGTAATCTCACATTCTGGCCTTCTTTGCAGAAATTACTCATTTAAATAACAATCCTCTGGTCCCAGTGCTTGTGCTTCCTTTCTTTTACAACATTATTTAAAAAAAAAAATTCCATCTAATCATGTAAGTCTAGAATTTCCATAAACTTTAAATGGAGAAGATTATGTTTAAACACAAATACACTTCCATTACTTTTTAGCCATAAAAGAATATGCACACAGTATATAAAAATGTTGGTACATAATCACCTATATAAAATCAAATGAATGAATAAATTTAGATCTAATATTCATGTAGGACAGAAATTAACACAAATTGTGAGAAGCATGTATAATTCTTAGATTTTAAATGCTGCAAAAATTCATAATTTAAAGGTGCAAATTATGACCTTGGAGTTTTGAAGACTGGATTGTGGTCGATAGTTCTGCCACTGGTGTGATCTGCTTTTGAATCCCAAAAGTATTTGGGGCACATTATATCAAGAATATAGTGATGAACCAGGCTAACATAATTTCTCTCTTCAGGGAACTTATAGTCAGGGTCTGTGACTTAATAGTCACTTTTCCATCCTGAGTCCTTTTGGCTTTAAAACACTATTCATTTAATCACACAGATCTTTTCTGGATATTTAATAGACACATCCCAAGGGTTATAAGAGGTACAACAAATAAATTTTACCTAGCTCCTAAGTGCTTATAGTCTATACATAAATAACCATGAAGGTAGAATAGATGAAACACCACAGAAAGATTTAGCTACGACTGTATGCCATGGGAATAAGAAGAGAAAAGGGTTTCCTGTGAGTGAAATCAAGCCTTCCTTGTGCAAATGATGTTAGAAGATGAGGGAGATGTAAAGCATTTGCAAGTGTTGAAGATGAGGGGAAAATAGGAATTCTAAGCAGAGGGTATAGAAGACCTGAGGGAGGGAAGGCTCAGGCAAGTATGGAATGGGGCCCAATATGTCTGAGTATAGCATGTGGAAATCCTTTGTGTATCTTCTCTCCTTTACCAGTTGGTTTCGGTGAAATCCTCATTTATGCGGAGGACCAGTCCAAATATTGCCTTCTCAATGCAGACTTCTCTGCCTCTCCCCAATATGTCTTTTTTCTTTTTTATTATGACTCTTTTTTTATATATATATATATATATATATATATATATATATATATATATTTTTATATATAAATATATATATATTTATTATATATATAATAAAAAATATAATAAATATATATATATATATATCTATATATATATATATATATATATTTTAATTGGGGAATATATTGGGGAACAGTGTATTTCTCCAGGGCCCATCAGCTCCAATCATTGTCCTTCCAAGTTGTTGTCCTTCCAAGTCATTGTCCTTCAATCTAGCTGTGGAGGGTGCAGCTCAGCTCCAAGTCCAGTCGCCATTTTCAGTCTTTACTTGCAGTGGGCGCAGCCCACCATCCCATGTGGGAATTGAACCAGCAACCTTGTTGTTGAGAGCTCGTGCTCTAACAAACTGAGCTATACAGCCGCACGCCGCACCCCCAATATGTCTTTTTCAGAAGAACCAGTCTCTTCCTGCTACGTGCCACAGCCAGGAACTTGACTTGCTATAATATGTTATTTATTTATGATTCTGTTATAGTCTTACCAGATTTCAAGTTCCTTCAAGGTAGTTATGATGTCTGGGTTGTAAAGAGAGGAGGGGTTATGGCTAAATAGAGGTTGAACTGA
The DNA here is from genome assembly GCF_004115265.2 of Rhinolophus ferrumequinum. Lineage (NCBI taxonomy): Eukaryota > Metazoa > Chordata > Mammalia > Chiroptera > Rhinolophidae > Rhinolophus > Rhinolophus ferrumequinum. Next base: position 19,122,804 of record NC_046294.1, read on the forward strand.
ATTAAGTTGGACTCATAAATATATGTGATTGAAAAAATGGATTTAGAACTAGATAACAAGGGTCTTAAATGCCATGTTTAGAAACATAAAACCAATGAAGCTTTTTTCTGAATATGATAATCATAGCTAATAATTTTTGCTCTGGACACTGCTTTACGTGCTGTCCATATTTTATCTTACCTAGTCTTCGAACAACCTAATGACGTAGGCAACTGGTATTCCCAGGTTAGAGTAAGGAAACTGAGGCCTAGTGTTTCAGAGCTTGGCCCAGACTCAGAATGGCAGAACCCTGGTAACTGGACTCCAGGACAAATACTTTTAACTACTATGTAGAACTGTGCTTCAGAAAAACTAATTTTGTAGAAATATCCAAGGTGAATTAGAAAGAAGAGGCCTGAGTCAAGGATCTCAACTTAAAAGCAATTGCACAAGGACAGACAAAACAAGGGGCTTTCTTATACCGATGGAGGTGAAAATGAAAAAGAGGGGACGTTGTTTATTCAGAATTAAATGAGTTGATAGAGAATTCCATGTGGGGAGGAAACAATAGAAAGACTGTGGGATTTTGAGCCCCTGTAACTGGGAAGAGGATGGTCTCATTCACAAAAAAATTGGAAAATCAGGAAAGAAGCAAGTTCAACAGGGTCATGATAATTCTTAGATCAATAATGTAATTTACTTATTATTTATAAATTACACAAGTCTGAGTGTGACGTATTTTTATGGTTTCTATTCCTTAGTGAAAAGGCACTGTTTATAATGCAGTTTATTATGTGCCATTGTTGATATTTATACGAGTACTCTGGCTTTGCAGAGATATTTTTTCAAGATGAAATTATGACTTATTTTGGAAAATAGGCAGCATATGTAAAAGTTGTTTTAGTTAGAAGCTTAGAAGGAAAGCTAGAATTTTCACAAAAATATGCTTTAAAAGCAGATAGATCTTCCTTAGCAAAAATAGGAATTTTTACCATTGATTTCTCAATGCATAACCAAAAATACAGCACTTTATTTGAATAAATCAATTTTCTTATATATTTCAGTCTTGAGATAGTTACTCTACTTCAATAATTCTGTTTCCTCACCTATGAAATTGAAACAATATTGGGAGTAATCTTATAGGTTGGTGTCAGTATTAAATATGAAATCTTTGCATAGTGTGTAGCATATAGTTAGCCCATAAAAGTATTAGCTATCATTGTTATATTATTACTGTCAGTTTTTATTTTCACATAATTTCCTGACAGTCTGTGCATCACTGGAGAAATATGGAAGTGCCTAAAATTTTTTGAGAAGTAACGTATAACTGTTGTTTTATAAGCATAATTATAATCTTAAACTATTATTTCTGAGAACATGCAGCTGTTAACATTTGCTTTATTGTATAATTTGAGATGGAGAAAAATAGGAACTGATTTGTATACTTTTTATATTCAGGATATATATTCCACACTATTCAGCACTCTGGTTTTTAATGTGAAAACAGCAAGGAAAGAGAAAATCATATAATATTGAAAAAGAAATAAATATATTCTAGAATAGTGGTTCTTCTATATACTGTCACACATGAAAATGTGGCATTATTATCTGAAACAACCGAATGAAATTTTTTAAAGACATCCATTTTGATGTGTTTAATTTCATTTCTAAATCTGGGAACAATTTTACTACATTAAAACATCACTGTGCAAATTAAATGCACTATAAAAGCACAGCTCTGTGAACACAAGTCCACAAAAAGTAGAAGTGCTTGAACTAAGAAGGCAGGAGTGACTTTTTCTGAGTCTGTGTAGTAAAAATTTTTGCTACACATTTTACTATATTTTCATGATCAAGATTTTTAATGACAATAAAATTTAGAACAATATGTAGGAAAATAATATAAACTTAAGGGAATATCATCATTCAATTTTTCTTTCATTCCCTTTCCAAATGGGAGTAGCAACATTGTTCTTTTGTAGCTGGAGAACACAGTTCTGTTTGTCAACCACCAGTATTCCAAGTGGTCATGGTTTCTGAATCACAACACGGAAGTAAGAAAGGAAAGGAGAAGCCCTACTGAAGTGTAAGAAAGCCTTATGTGGCTTTAATTGCAACACTTTAAAAAAAGATATAGAGGTGATATTTTCCCATGGGTATAATAAGAATCAATGGTGAGATGTAGTTGCCAAGAAAGCTAGTTGGATTTCGATTCCATTAACAGCAAAATCATCTGTAGAGCAAAAGAGATGACATTTCTTCATACTACATAAGGGAGAAGCAACACCTAGATTACTGGATTCAGTTCAGAATTTAGACCTTTAACTTGGGTAGAAATAAACACGTGCACTTTCAGGATTTTGCCACCAGTACCGTGAGCAACCACCACACTGAGAAGTGCCTCATTTCTACATCCTGATAGCCAAGACCCACAAACCCAGCCAACCACCCTAGATCCAGACCTTTAACCAGCAGGAAAAGGGGGAATCAAAGAAATAGGGCAGACAACATGAGTTCAATCAAATGTGAACATGCTATTTAGTAGCTGGAGTTTCTGACTGAACATGAGAAGATCTATCACCTAGACCTGTAGTGTTCAATGTGGTAGCAATTAGCCATAGGTGGTTATGGAGTACTTGAAATATGACTAGTGTGAATTGAGTGGAGCTATAAATATAAAATACATACTAAACTTTAAAGATTCCATGTGAAAAAAATGTAAAATATTGCATTTATAATTTTTGTATTGATTACATAGTGAGATAATATTTCAGGCATATTGACTTAAATAAAATACTGTATTAAAAATAATTTTTATTAGTTTCAGGTGTACAAAATTATGTAATAGTTAGACTTTTATATCCCTCACAAAGTGATAACTCCCCCCCAATCTTCTACCCCTCTGACATCATATATAGCTGTTACTAAACCATTGACTATATTCCCTATAAAATCAATTTTGCCGCCTCCTTTTTACAGTTTTTTAATGGGGCTACTACAATTTTTAAAATACATATGTACCTCACATTGTGTTTCTTTTTTCCCCCTCCTTTCACATTATGTTTCTGTTGTATGACATTTTTTATAACTGGGGCAGCATTTTTTTTCCTGTAAGGAGCTAATATTATTTTTTGAAATTTGAAAACATGCATAGGATTTTTCATTGCACAGCAATCGATAAAACTCAAAGACAGAGCATGCAGCCTTCAGAAACCACCAAGGTGTCAGTGGGGATCTAATCCCCCGCAAAGAAGATTCCTTAACAGTCCTGTAAAATTTCCTGTGGACCTTAGCTGCTGGATTGATTGAAATTTGAGTTTTTACATTTGAGAACCAAACCACACAGTTTGATTCTCAAGAATACAGTTTGTCTTTCAAGAGAATCAGAGGCTTCGTAACTCATACCGAGTTAATAAGTATGATCCTAACCTTATTTGACATTTAGCTCTCCAGTTATCTTCTTTTTTATTTTATTTTATTAGTTTCAGGTGTACAAAGCAATGCAGTACTTAGACATCAAATATTTTAAACTTTATCTCTGTCACAACTACTCAGCTCTGTCACTGTAGTGTGATAGCAGCTGGAGGCAATATGTAAAGAAACTAATGTGGCTATGGTTCAAAACAACCTGACTTATGGATATTGTAATTTACATGCCATGAATTTTCATGCGTCATGAAATGTTCTTTTTCTTTTGATTTGTTTCTAACCATTTAAAAATGCAAAAGCTATTATTTGTCATATAAAAGCCAGCTGTTTGGCCATAGTTTGCCAACTCCCATTCTAGACATTATTCTACATTTATTAACTTTAGTCCTTAGTAAAATGACTTAATCTATATACTCATCTAAAAATTGTGATATTGATAGCTTAATTATAGAGTCCTCCTGCCCTTGGAGTTTCCAATGAGGTAACAAGTAAATACCTTTATAACTTGATAAAAAGAAAAGATAAAATTGGCCAAGAATAAAATAAACTACTTTTAAAAGTAGTAAATTTTATAATACTAGTTTTCTAAATTTTCTAATTAAAGTGAGAGAAATTGCTAGAAAAGGATTTTGTAGAGAAAACTTAAACACTGGATACATGATTTAAACTAAATGTGTAACAGCTCCTTTCCAAACCCCAGTTGTATGTTAACTCAATTTTAGTTAAATTTTGTGGGAAAAAAATTCAACAAATGGTCTCAAGAGTTCAGGTTCTGACTCCTATCATAGAAATAATCAATTTATTATATTAAAAATTGTCAATTCATCAAAAGGCTTTTAGTAGGAATCTGAAATCTGATTGATTGCCTTTCTTTCTATTATGGTAATAGAATATGATAAGGTCTTAACACAAGGAAATGAGATTATGAGAAGTAGATGGTATAATTTTTTCCTTTTATCTGTCAATATACTGTTTGCACAAGATCTGCAATTTATCTGAACACATAACCAGTGATTGGAAATGAATTGATAATTAATATTTTAAGCTGTACTTTTAATATACACCTGCCCAACTTTTTCATCCCCTTTGCCATTTCCTTTCATGATATTCAGCTGAGTTATAACTAGAATGAGTGACACGATTATACTGACTTTACATGTCTTTGGTTAATAAATTGGTCTCAATCACTAACAGATCCTTTAGACTGATTGAATTTGTGTGTTGAATTGGTTTAAATTGCAGGACCATATTTCAAGGTTAAATACAAAGGTATGTCAAGCTATTAATTTATTGTTGTTGATTTGAATGATGTAAGTAGTTGAAGCTAGAGCAGAAGATTAAATTAATTTCTGCCTTTGTCTCAACCCAGACTCTCTCTATGTATAATGTGTCTATGACATTTGTCCTCATTCCAAGAGAAAATGAGGAAAACTCATCAGAATGAATGGCCAGTCCTCATTAACCTGATTATTTTCAGGGAGACTTCATTTTTGCTTCCATGTGATGAAACATTACCTTTCTGAAGAATAAGTTTAGCAATGAGAAATCCAAAACTGAATGCACACCAACAAAATCAACCAAATCATCCTAACTATTTCAAGGGCAAAAAGGAGAAAAACAAAGTATCATACAGCTGCTGACAAAGAAATCAACATGCCTGAGCTACGCGTTTGGTTCCATGAGTGAGGAGCAAATATTTTCAATAGATACTCAGTTTTCTCAAATCCACATGGACTTCACATTTACAACTTTGTTTTGGAGGCTAGAAGAAATTGGGTAGTTTTTTTGTTTGTTTGTTTTGTTTTGTTTTTTTTTTTTAATTAAAAAATCCAATCCTACATAAATGTCCTTTAAGACTAGACCATAAGATTCTATCACAGTCTCTCCAGAGAGTAAAGTTTCAGTTGCAAAACAACCCTAATCCTTAAAGCTTTTACGAAAACTTAGGTGGAAGGCAGGATAAATAAACCTTTTCAAACAAGCACCAAGGGAGTTTATCGAGCCTACATCCATCACCTTCAGTGTATCTCTTGTTACACACAAATTCATCTCGGAGAGAGGAAGTGGTAGCTTGTACTGATTTTCTTCATCTATCTAGGGACAGAACTTCAAATTGGTCCATTCCAGTATTTCATATTTCCTTACCGCTAGCCTGGGCATACAATACTTGCCCTAACTAGTAGGTAGAGGTGTATTTTTATCCAGTTAATGTTTGTATTCCTGGTTGTATGTAAAAATAATTGGAAGCAAGCATTTGTTTCCAATGCATATTTTAGAAAAAAAAATACTTTGTTATTTTGTGTTATGTGACTATAAATACAACATATGCATACTTTAAAGACTTTGGAAAATATTGAAATAAACAAAGTAAAAAAAAATCCCTTATAGATCCACTACCGAGAAATATCTACTGTTTATTTTTAAAATATGTTTCCTTCTAGTCTTTTTCCATACTTTTGCATTAATTTATTCAGTTGATATGTATAATGCCCAATATATACCAGGCGTCATGCTATCATTTGGAGATATAATGATGAATGAAAGAGACATTGTGTTTGCATTCATAGAATTTATATTTAATCAGAGAGATAAACAAACTAATGCATAATAACGTGCTTTGTGCTGTAATACAGTGAGTCAGACTGTGATAGTCACACATGAGAAGCTGAAATAGCCTAGACTTGGGGGGAAGCAGAAAAGGCTTTCTAGATAAAATGCTACCTAAGCTTAGGCCTAAGAGTGGGTAGCAGTTACTCAGATGAAGAGGGAGGAAGAAAATGGAAAAGCATTGACCGAGAGGAAAGGTTCAGGTAAAAGGTCGGTGGATAGCAGATGATTATAGCTCCAGAGGGTAAAGAGGAGATTTGGGAAAAAGTGGGACCGAGGCACTAACAGAGCCATACTCCAGCAATCCATGGAAATAATGTATATTAATTAGGCTACCAGCTAAGACACTCAAAACCAATGTCTCAAACAAGATAGAAGCGTATTTCTCCCTCATGTAACCATACAAAAAAAAGTGAGTGTTCTAGTGTGGGTTGGCGACTGTTCTACCAAATCATCTGGAGACCCAAGTTGCTTTTCTCTTGTGGCTCCCTCATTCCCTAGGGTGTTGTCTACAGATCGTTTAGTTCAGTTTAGCTCACCTGTACCACACACCTGGCTTCCACCCTGCAGAAAGAAGTGAGGAAGTAGACAACACACAATTTACTTTTAAGGAACAGGCATGAAATTGTATACATCCCATTGTTGAGAACTTGGCCACACGAGTACCTTGTAAAATGTTCCAGTTTGAAGGGCCAAATGCCTGATAATTTAAACTTTGAAAGGGAGTTTCTGTACTAAAAGGAAACAGAAGAGTATTTGCCTCACCATAATATGAAGTCTAAGTTGTATTTTAAGTATGATGGAAAGTCATTAAAATTTAAACAAGGGGATCTTATTGTCACATATGAATTGCAGAGCATACCCTTGGCTATAGCACGAAAGATGAATTGGATGCTAACAGGTCCAAGAAAGGACTACCAGATGGGAGGTGGTGTGACAAAAAAAAAAAAATCAGTCAAAGCGTAACGATGTCATGGATAGAGGCAGAGGAATTATGAAGAAGGGTTCAGTATATTTATGACTCAGAATGAATCATTTATGAGATAGAATTACAGGGTTAGATGCGTAGTTTAATGGGGAGAGAAATGGTGAGGGAGAGTGAGAAGTCAAGATGTCTGGCTTGGCAACTGGCTGGATTGTGCCATTCACCGAGTACAACCATAGATTTTATTCTGCTTCAGAGATCACCACAAAATCTACTGGCTTAATGTAACAACTCTTTCTTTAGCTCATGGTTGTATGGGTCAAGTGGGCAGGGTTAAACTAAGCCATATTCTACTAACCTCAGCTGGACTCAGGTATTTTATGCCACCTGTGAGTCATCCAGGATTCTAGAGGTGACTGCTTGTGACAAGGGCATCTGGGCCTCAATTTTTCCATCAGCCAGCAGATTAGCTTGGGCGTATTCACATGGAGCCAGCAGATTCCAAGTGTATAAAGAATGAAAATGCTGCTGTACACAAGCACTTTTAAAGTACCTGTTTGTGTCCTGTGTGCATTAGTCTCATAGAGCAATGCGAGGCACTTGGTCATACCCAGACAGTGTGAGAAGGAGCCATGGAAATCTCGTCATTAGTGCAAGAATCTGTTAACCTGGTATAGAGGAAACTATGCACACAGTGTATGGGGAAAATGCACTGGGCTTGAATTTGGGAGATGGGGAGTGTGAAGTTTCTTCCTGGGAGCCAATTCTATGTAATTTTGAGCATCGTTTCACTTCCTGGGACTTCATTTACTGCATCCCTAGAGACCGACCTTGATTAGCTCTAATGTCCTTTTCCTCTCTAAGATTTATGAAACTCATTGATTAATATTTTGTTTTTGGTAGTATAAACAAAGGCCATTTTGAAAGTTGTACTGTCAGATGTGCTTGTTTTCAAACAGGAGGAAAAAAAACACAATTGGAGTAGCTAATGTCTTTATTCTGTTTGGTTTTTCTGTTGTATTGATCTGTGATTCTACACTTTGGCACTGATTATCCAATTGTGATAGGCCACATTGTCCTTATGGTAATGTTTATTTGTTTATATAAATTAGTGTGTTAGCATTAGTCAGCACATACACGATCTTATTCTTTACTACTTTCAATTTTTTAAAAAAACTATATCAATGACAGTTTTGAAACGTGTTCTTTACTGTTCATCATGACTTGGGAATGTACAGCAAAGATGAAATTTTCTAGTTTATATGTGTGAACTGTTTAGTAACTTTAACTATAAATATTTAACTAGGTAACTTGGATTGTCTAAAGTTGGCATTGTAATCCCTGCCTAATTATGATATTAGCTACTGCGAAGACCCTGCCTGTATAACTACTCAACTTACACTGTGTATCATAGGTCAAGGAACTGTATAAAATCATCCAATGTGACTATAGAGCTAGAATAAACAGTGTAAATCATTCATTTTATAGACAATAGCACCCAGAAAATGTAGGCATACTGGTCAAGTCAAATGGTGAGAAGATGATACAAATTATAACTCACACCCAAGTTCAACTTCATCACAAAAATCAGCCTGGACTAAAGTCAACAATAGTTTCCAAATGAATAGTAGATTAATTATCTATAAATAGACAATAAATTGCATAAATACTTCCTGCCAAGACTATTGTAAGTAGAAGGGAGGTAATGTATCGAGGTGGAATCGGCCTTATTATAGATCTGCCTTCTACCCGCTATTAGGACAAGTTACTTACCCTGTTTGACATGCCTGATATTGAACTTAAGCCAAGATAGTTACTCCAAAAAACGTTAGTTCTTTCCTGTCCCCCTGAAAATGTACATCAGCTCTCTGACTCATTTAGAATGGTCTTGGGTTTATTATTGTTTTGTGGAGGATACATATAAATTAACACATTTTTGTTACCTATTTTTGATAAAGTGAAGAAGGCTTTATGTCCCTACTTTGACAATTGCTTGAGTGAATCCATATAACATTTCTAGATGTTATATGTATCGTTTGGGGAATATTAATAGCTACTGGGTCAGAAGATGGGGATTATGGTTCCATTTTGTTATTAGTAAACTCTGTAGTCTCAATTTCCTTCTGGGAAATGGGAATAAAATATGTATGCCTGGTCAATTTCACTGGGTAGTAATAACAGTCAACTAAATCTTTTTTTTAATTACATTTATTGGGGTAGTAAAATTACATAGGTTTCAAGTGTACAATTCTATAATATATCACCTATATATCACATTGTGTGCTCACCACCCAGCAAATAAGTCATTTTTAAAACAACAAATAGAAAATACTTTACAAAAATATTAACTTATTATTGAAACATCTAGAATAAATATTTTTCAAACAATTAAGGCATTATGTAACACCAACTTTTGTTACATTGGCAAATAGAGATAGAATGTGCTGAGTATAAAATAGCGAAAATCAGTTTGCCATCACGGTCCTGAAAAATAAATCCCTTCAGTGCTGGATGTGAGAAGAGAGCACTGAACCCTACTTCTGTTCAGTATTTTCTTTTCAGATGGTTATCTGAAGGTTCACCAAATGATTTTAAGTTCTGTGAGCACTGAAGCTCCATCATCTATTCTTTAGTTAACTGAATTTCCTTCACTTTCAATTTCCTTTCCTTCATTTCGTTACTTATTTTTCTATGTTTTCTTCAGACCCTCTCTTCTTTGAAGGCCACAGAGGTATAACTATTTATTTCCAAAGAAATGTGGTATTTTATGCATAAAATATATACAGACTGATGCAGAGACCAAATCTAACAAGAAACACACACGCACACACACACACACAGTGGCTGTAGTTCCTTATGAATCATCAGATTGTATATTTATACATATGATCTTCATAAACTAAATAATATTTTGCACCCTATTGGTAGCATTATCTATTCCCTTCCTGCCAGAAATTTTGTATTGGACTACACAGAATAAAATACATCATGTGGAGTATTCCCCAATCAGAAGAAATGGGCATTCTGTCTTGCTTTCAATTTGATGAGTTTCTGATTTGTGCTGACTTCATTTTGATTTCATTGCTGGACAATCAGAGTGAATTGATAGAGAAAGCAATGTACACGTGACACACCCACTGCAATCTCTAATATGACATTGGCTGCTTCTGTTTAGACAGTCAATTACCAAAGGTACTCAAAGGGTAAGTGATAGCCAAAATAAGCCACATGGTTCCGTGGATTAAATCCCTTATGCCTATCAGTGAATTTGGAGTAGACACAGGATAACAGACTCCTTGTTCAGTATTAACATGTCAGGTAAATGCCCTGGCTGTACTGTGTTCTCCACGCAAAAACAGATGTTTGTGATAAGATAAGAGCTGTGTGTGTGTGTGTGTGTGTGTGTGTGTGTGAGAGAGAGAGAGAGAGAGAGAGAGAGAGAGAGAGAAAGAGAGAGAGAGATATTGACTACATATTCATGTCACCATATAAGAAATGTATCAGCAAAACAATTTTTAAAAAATAAATAAATCTAATACTTCTCACCATGTGCCTTTTTTCTTGTGCTAGAATACGAACCTGAAAGAGAAAGTACAGATTCAGTCTTTTGGGAGCTCATTGGTTCATACCTTGCAAACAACCAAGTCAGTTATTCGTGTAACAAATATTTATTGAGCACTTGCTATGTAGAAGCACTCTATGTTAAGTAATGGAGATATAAATCCTTCCATTTGTGACAACATGAATGGACCTTGAACACATTATTCTAAGTGATATAAATCACACAGAGATAGACAAGTACTGAATAATTTCACTTAAATGTGGAATCTAGAAATAAAGTTATAAAAAACAAAGAGTAAAATGGTGGCTACCAGAGGGTGGCGGGAGTGGGGAGATAAGACTGATGTTAAATGGTGTTTAAGGGTACAAACTTGTAATGAGTCGTAAGTAAGCCATAGCGATAATACACAGTACAATGAATGTAGATAATAATATACTATAATTACGTAATGTAATAAACATCACTGCATTGGCAATCATTTATAATACATAAATGTATCAACGTAACACGCTGTACAACTTAAACTTACACAATGTCACTTGTCAAATTTATTCAATAAAGTAAAAGACATGATACTTATCCTCCCGGAATTTATCGTTTGGGTGGAGGGAAGAGAATTAAGAAATCAGAGCCACTGGAGAAATATAGGATGCTATCAGAGCTCCTACATAATCCAGATTCTGACTTCAGTGAAGATTTTAGAAGAAAGTGAATCCAAACCAAGACCTAGCAGTTAGCCAAAGAAACTGGGAAAGCAATGATTACTCTTTGCAGTTAAAGCAACACCAGAAAAAGTGTGATAGCAAGAAAGCATGAAACATTTTAACAAGACACAGAGATTCAGAATGCCTAGAGTTTTGTCAGTGTTGGGGAAGAGGGAAGAAAAGCATAGATGGCACTGGAGAGATAGGAAGAGAACACATCCCAGATGGTAGTGGTATTGGGTTTTATCCAGAGAGGAATGAGGACATTATTAAAGGATTTTACCTGTGAAATGGCGTGGTCAGATAGACTATAGTATAAAGTCTAATAATTGCTCTAAGTAGCTACACACACACACGCACACACACACACACACACACACACTTTAAATACAATTTTACAGTAATTTTGGGAATACAAAGGTGGAAGGAAACAAGTATTTAGAGAATTGGTGAAATATTTATAAAAAATGAAAACTTTTCTTCTAATTTGAGTCTTGAAGTCTTAGCGCTAGGTGATATTGCATCTTATGCTTCAGCAGCAACGCAGTGATAGGGAAACCTCTGCTCACACCTCCGGTAATTGGTGTGGGTTTTTTATAAAGTGCCAGGTGCTCTTCTATGTCTGAGGAAATTGCAAGGCGATCAGAAAATCACGTTTTTCTACAGCATGGTGGATATAGTCAATGGAATTGTAACAGCTATACGATGTCAGACAGGTAGTAGACTGGGGGTTTATCATTTTGTGAGGGGTGTAAATGTCTAACCATTACACTGTTTTGTACACATAAACTAATTTAAAAAAAAAAAAGAAGAAAGAAAATCACGTTTTTCCCCTCGAGGTGCTGCTTCTCAACTTGTTGAAAATACACCAGTATTTTTCTGTTCTCTGTAAAAATGCAGAAAAATTGGACACAGTGCATCTGTACCTAATCTCCAACTATTAAAAAGTATTTTTTGGAATGGACTTTCAGCAGTTTTAGAGGGCAAAATTCCCACCACTGGTCTTAATTTCATCCTTTGTAGCCATTTGTTTTTGAAAGTCTAAAATGTCTTCCACATGTCAATGTTCTGTCTATTTGAAGTCATGAAATGTCCCTTCTGGGTGGTTTCTTGTATTCTTATAGATTAAACTGCCCCGGTTCCTCCAGTTATTATTCATGTGATATGAAAGTTTGTGATGGTTCTGTTTCACTTTCATTACTAGTGAAAAATTGATTGACAGAGATGGCCATTAGCTTCTGATATTACCATTGTAACTTTTTAATGTAAACTATTGGTTGTATCATGGCTGCTATTCTCTGAATATATTCTGATCTAGTGTATGGTCCTAATTCCAACATCCCCTTCCTTAGGATGGCCATGAGAATATATTTTCAGTAAGGAAAATACCTTTTTCCACCAAGATATAAATTGGAGGGTTATCTATACGAGTAAATGTTCAGAGCAGCTTTGATGTATGCAGTAAGTTGGTAGAGAAATTGATATTTTATACATAATGAAATATTCACAACTACTGAAAACAAATACGATAACATTGTTGCTGAGTTGTTGAGATGACTGGTTAGCGAACAATTTTAAGCCCTCCCCTTTAGTTTTATAATTCTATTTGAGTATTAACTTTGATTTTAATAGTGCGGTGTCTGGGACCAAGTGTCAGGTGCTTCTCATCTTCCTTCATCTGAGTCTTGACCTGCATACGTAGGTTCGGTTTAACCAGCTGGTGCTTGGCTTGACTGTGATGCTTTGCTCTCCATGACATGTATTATATCATTATAGGATATAAATCAGAGCGTAGAAGTTATCAGAAATAAGAAAACACATATAACCACAGTTCCAACCATAAGTTTCCACTATTAGATTCAAGGTTGTTAGGTTTATTCATTTGTTCAGTAGAGATCTAGTGAAGAGTTACAAAAAACAATAACAGCAAAGTTTTATTGAACTCTTAGGATGTACCAGACCAGACTCTAGAGTACAATGGTGACACAGGCAAGCACAGTGTCTGAACTCATGGAGCTTATATTCTCAGTGGTAAAATAGATAATATACAAATAAATAACTTTATATCAGCTTGGGATACATACTATAAATATAATAAATAAGAATTCACAGGTTGGCTTATATCCTTTTGAATACTTTCTCATGCATAGTAATTTTTATTTTATTCAAAATTATATTCTGCTTTTTATTTTGCTAAACCACCTTTTTGTCTCCACTTACGAAGACATTATAAACATTTTTCTAAGTGAAAAGCTTCTGTAGCATCATTATAATCACCCCATGGTCTACAATTGCATTAAAGTACCATAATTACTCAAAAATATAATCTTTTTGGAAATTCAAGCTACTTCTATTTTTCTATATTATGAGTAACCTTTGATAATCATCATTACAATTATATCTACACACCCATCTTAATAATTCCATCATTGTATTTTCCAAAAGAAAAATTAATGTCATAAGTTATCTCCTGATACACATTGAAGAAATTGTCAGGTAGAAAAATTAAATTATTTCCTCACCAGGAATATATAGAAATGCTTATTTTCCTACAATCTTGTCCACACTGGCATTTAAATTTAAATTTTAATTTTAATTCTTAAAAGTTCTTTCTAGCTTGTCTGACATTTCAAGCTATTATTCTTTCACCATCCTGGCCACCTCCTTCTCGTTCTCAGCCTGTTGCTATTAGATACCATTTGGACATTGATCCAGCCAGACACAATTGTGTTTCATTTTTTGGAGGTTCCGGAATTACCCCCAAGTCTCTGTCTTCATGAATGAAGTTTTCCTGTCTGAAACATGACTTTTACCTACCCACTACTTCCTGACCTTCCAACTTGTCAGCAGTTATCCTTGGGCAAAAAGAGGGGCAAAGGAGATTGTGTTTTAAATGTTGTTTAGCAATTGTAAAGAGATAATGACTTTGGTACAGAGGGTTTTATTACTCAGAGCTGTAAATTTCATCAGTGTCTAAGTTCCTAAAAAAATTTTTTTTTTCATGTTACAGCAGAACTCTTTCACTTTCTTCATTTTTACTTAACTTCAAAATTGATGTCTAGGATGTCTGCCAGTAATATTATATCATCCCATATGTTTTTCCTTAATTACACTATTTCCTGAATTCATTTTTTGAAGTTAAAATTTTTCTTCACCTCGTCATCAAAACATTATGAACACTCTCTGTCACACTGAGATTAGAAGATAAAATCTCTTTTAAAATTATATCTATTTGGAATATCTCCAGAGTTTAGGTAGAGCATGATAAATCATCCTAATCATTTACATCCATGTTATAAATCACAGGATATCAGAATCTTGTGGTATATTGAGATTGAGTTACTCTAAATGGCAAGCCCAGTAAAATACTATCGAGGTTTAGATGTCTTTCAGATGTGAAGTATCCTTTCAATCTACAGTATGTGAATGCTCAGATTATGTTTTTCCTCATATGTTTGTGTTGATTCCGTGCATGGTTTATGTATCAATATAAGAAAAACATCTGCATCTTATTAATACTTGTATTATACAGACCATTAAGATGTATTATAACTCAAATAGAATGCCCTCCAGAAACCTTATGTTTCTTTCTTTTTTTTTTTTTTTTTACATCTTTGACAAATCATAAATGATCTTGAGGTCATTGGAATGTGTTTGCATACAGAGTTGTAAAATTGTGTGTCAAAAGGCAAGCGGAAAAGTTACTAACAAAATCTTGGCACAGGTTTTTATTTTGTTTTGTTTTTTTTCTTTAATTTATCTTATTTATTTTTACCACTTAACAGGAAAGGATAAGCACCTAATACATATCACCAAGCTATAATATGAAAAATAAATGTCCAATTTTACTACTGTGTTTCTCCATTAAGCATTCTATATATACCTTCTCTAATATTTTGGCATAAATCTGTACTTTTATCTGTATAAATTTCATCTCATTCCTCTCCTTTACTATACCTTACACGTTCTAAGCTCTCTTAGCTTGAGTAATTAAAATAACCCCTTTGAAGGCAGAATAAGAACAGTTTCAATTCTATGAATGAATTTTTGTTTTAAATATAAAATAAAATTAAATAATTTCCCCCCCAGAAATACATAATTTATTTCCCCATAATAGAAGGGTCATTATGTACAAAAGGAGCAGAAGTATTATATTTCCTTAAAATTAAGTGTATGATCAAGAGATTGGGGAAGGAAAATTATAAAAGTAAGTATTCAATTAAATCATTCAGAGATTTCAAAACTAAGTCCCTTGAAGTGTATTAATGAACAAGAAAAAACATCCGAGTGGGACCAGGAAAAATCCTTGTGCTATCGGGATGAGCAGCTCCTACTTGGACTTCAATGTGCTCCGGGAGAACCCTGTCGATGTGTGAACAAAGAGCTGCATTGATGAGAACATGAGATAGGACCGCATTGCTGGGCCCTACCTAAGATTAGGTGGACAAAATATCTTCGTATGGGTCCCAGAAATCCATATTTTCAATAAGCACATCAGAGAATTCTTAAGTAATTGAAAACTTCAAACACATATGTTGGAATCCAGTTTTTAGAAATCAGAGACAAAGAAAAGTTAAGTGATATAGCCAAGATTATACACCTACGTGACCTGTTGAAACCCCCAAAACAGGTCTTTGATTCCCCATCCACTGCTTTTTCTATAATGCTACACTGGATATATATTCAGATTTATTTTTTTGGGGGGGGGCTTTGATAGTGAACTCCAGTTCTTCTTTATGCCATCCAGTTAGAAAAGGTTATATATGTGAGATAAAGTATCTGGTACAGGACCTGGTACCCAGAAGATATTATGAAGCAACTAGAAGAAATTGAGTGGCTAAGAAGTCCTCTGTAGCCCAGATGTCACAAAGTAGGGGCCGAGGGTTACTCCCACAGTTCATATTGGTCATTTCAAATAAGCATGCCAAAGGTTAATCACCAAATATCTATGCAGAGGAGGGCTGCCTTAGAGTATAAGGTATTTGAATTAAATAAAAGTATTCCCTGACTATACAGATTTTAGACCTTAAAAAATATCACTAATGAAGAGTATGAGGTTGTTTGTATCAAAGATATTTGTGAATCTTATCCAACTATATCCATTATAGACCTCCAATAAATGGATATGAAAAAAAAATAATAATAAAGCACTAAGTCTCTTTAGGCGAAGAGTTGGATCAAGTAAGGCTTAAGTAAAGTAAAATGGATTAAGTAAAGGCTTAAGGTTATCATTGAAACCATAAAGATTGATGGTAGATTTAAAAAAAAAAAAAAAAACGGATACAATATAAAATTATATTTCCCCAAATCATGGTTTCCTATAATGTGTGCTCTCCTCTGACTTTGGGTAATAGTAAAACCCACTTGACAACATGAAAGATTGCCAAAATCTAATAAACCATTATTTCCCTCTGCCTCTCCCACTCTCCCTCCCTCTTTCTCTTTCTTTTCTGTGTCTCTTCTGTTCTCTACCTGCTGTGTACTGCCTGGTAACAAGGTCAAGAGGGTGGGCCATGAATTACAGAGTATATTTTTGGTTGTTTGAAGTGGCAGAATGGATCAAGGGGGTCACGTGTGGGTTGGTCCAGTTGGTTATTTTATCTGAGAGTATCAGAGAAGGACTGAACAGGGGGATCTAAAGTCAGCTATTGACTGTTTAGAAAAGCATCTATGATGGAGAAAAACAAACATATAACTCTCAGAAAGAGATTTATCTCTTACTTCACAAGCTCTTCCACTCCTAGCAATTTCTGCGTTACTCATTTGTCCTAGCCCTTGAAGATAATTTTTAACTGAAGGTCAATGGCCTGCCCTGTTCCCTTAGGAAGAAAAGGTTTTTCTGCCAGGAAGTTTCGTTATCTGTATACAGAAAAGAGCTGTGTTCTTCATCTAGCAGAGTGGGGTGTGACTGGGCACAGGGTGATTCAGTTTTCTAATTTTTATCTTCCATGATCTTTATTTTCTCGAAACTTCCAGAAACCTGAAGCAGTGCTGAACCACCACGTTGCTGCCACTCCATTTTTTCCCATACATATTCCCAACCCTACTTATACAAGAGAATTTTTTTCTCGCTTCCATTTTTATTTCCTCTGCCTCTCCACTTTACCCCACCTTTATTCCCTTCCTACTTCTCTTCATGGTCTTGCCACTGCAGGACAATTTAAAATGCAAATCCATATTAGGTCTCCGATCCAATTGTTCCTCTTTCCTCAGAGTCAAGTGTGAATCTTGATCTTGCTGTCACATATCTCTGTATGGCAATAACATTTCATTTCAGTTCCTTCATAATTTGCCTGGAGAATCTCTAATCAAATCCCATAAAGTCCCTTGTTCAGGAAGTTTTGGTTTGGGGACAGAAGGCAGAGCCCTGAGCTCATATAATTCCAATCCTTTGTGACAGGTACAGTGTAGAATTCATTAAAGAGCCATTGCATCCTGTCATATTAATCAGCATTGCAATTCTCTTTTCACTTGGTTGTGATGTTAATCTTTGGGACTTTTTTATTATTGCTGGAGGTTCAGAGTCAATGTTCACAGATTTTGAAATTAAATATCCTGTTATCTTCTACTATTGTCATCTTCTTTCTCTCCAAGAAAATTATTGCATTATTTTTTTTTTCTTTCTGGCTTTGATTCTGTCTGTTAAATCATCCCTTTGAAAGAATACTAGAACTGAAAGATTTATGGTAGAATCAAAGCAAAGTGTATTTTTAATGTGTTAATATTTGTTTCAGTTTCCTCATAAATCTTCAATGTCTCTCAAGAAAGTCATTTTTCTAATTTGGATATTTTAAAGCAAAAAATTGTTGAACTTTCTACCTAAATCTATCTAGAATGATTTGTAATGAAATTATTTACTTTAAGACAAACATTATACAGAGGATATTGTTTGGAAGGTGGTAAACCATCCATATTATTTATGCAGCTTAAGTTTTCATTTATCCCTGGGATATTCCCACCTCTACTGAACTGATTATGCACAGTAACTATGAGGGCTCCATAGTCTGACACTGGAATACACCCTGCCTTTGCATTATTTTCTTTTCTTGACTTTGTTTTATCTCCCTAGCAAGGCTGCGTGCTCTGTGAGGGCTTTGGTCTCTGCTCTCATAGCCCTTTATACATGCCTTTATTGTAATCAAGTGCCCGGTGGCTGTGGTGGGTTACTTATTGATATTTCCTTTTCATTCCTGATAGCTAGGTTCTCCAGGACAAGCACTAGCCTTGGTCCTCCATCGTAGCCTAGGGCACTCAGCCTCAGACATTTTGTGAGCACTCAATAAATTGTTCTCATCCTGGAATTGTGTTGAAGACAAATCATAATTTATTTCTATCTCCCAGGAGAGCATGGTACATAGTAGGTGTTCAACAAATACCTCCTAAAGCAGGTGACGTAATTAATGGATCACCTAGCACACAATACGTTTAAAATGTTAGCCATTACTGCTATACATGGATATACATGAAGTAGTTTAGATAGATTTTACGTTGTGAAAAAACAACTGATTTTTCAAGTTTTCTGTTTACAGAGATCCCGGCTTTAAAGAGATAATTGTAATTTTAGGGTATTCCGAATACCTTGTGAGCTGGGGGTCAACAGATCAGAAGTCTTTGGGTTCAGTTAGTTTAGTTTAACCCTCAAGATTTAGCTGAATTCCTTGTTTTATTTAAAGAGACATGCTTGATGCTTCTGTAACTGTCTTATACAGCTAAACACTGACAAGTGTGATGTCTAAATTAATGCCAGCCATACTAATCAAAGGTTATTTACTTTACTATTTAAACAGAGATTATTCATGCCATGTGCTGATGTGTTTTGATTTTTCAACATGTCAGCTATAAGATCAGAGTGGATATTTTAGCCTTGTGATAACTCCCTATAAATAGAAGCATAAATTATAATGCTCATGATGCAATTATAAGTTATCATTTGGTAGCCTTTGGTTCTGGCAAAATATAATGACCCTGAGTTAGAACATTGCACTAGGGGTGACATCTGTCTCTACAACTCTATAAGCCATAAATACTTGATGCAAAGAGCCTTTCTTTGTTCTCATCCTGTTGTACAATTCCCCTCATCAGCATGTTTGCAGATTTATCTTCTCCTAACTGGGCACCTGTCACAACCACATATAACAAGGTTCTGCTGAGGTACTAAGAGGTGAGCATTAGTTAAGTCCCCTCTAGCGGTGTGGTTCAGTAGAGTGGGTTTTCTCAGATGACACTACACTCTGGTTGTTGGCAGTCTATATTTAGGGTGTTAGCAGGAAGGTAGAATGATGATTATTACCATCCTTGGGCCTGGGAGAACATATTAGTCCACCTGGATTAAAATCGCATCTCTGTTGCTAACAAAGTGAACACTTGGACAAGTAAATTAACCTCCTAGTTTCTACAAATTTAAAATGGGGAAAAACAGTGATACAAAATTAAAGTTTTTTTTTTTCTTTTTTGAGGCATACACGAACTAATTTATGCCCTTTTAGTACATAAGAAAATACATGTTTTTCTGCTAATAAACTTTTCCTACTAATTCCATTATGAGTTCTTGATGACTAACCCACCCCCAGGATTCAAAGCAAATTAGAGTGACTGCAGAGGTGGGGCGCAGTGCAGGATTAAGGAAGCCCTGCTCTGTTCTCAACACCACAGAGTGCTTTTTTCTTTATGCCCTAAAATGTCTATCACTTTACTTTCTGTTGATTCCAGTAACTTCTCCCAGGTTTGGTGGGCCCGCTGGGGTCTCGGATCTATCTCCCTTTTCAAAAATCCTCCTGTAGTTTGGAATTGTCCCCTGTATACCACTGGTTGACTAAATAATAAACGGCCCATTCTTTTTCTCTGTGTTCATTTCACATCCAGACGTTAGTACTCAAAGTCTATCTCAAATAAAAGAAAAAACAAACTGCAGCTCTTCGCCTCTCTCATGCAGTGAGAAATTGAAGAACAGTACTAGAATGAAGGCAAAACAAGTGGACATATGAATAAAAATACAAAAGAAAGATATTGACTAACTCTTGGTCCCTCAAAAAAAAGGGAGAGGCTGAAATCTGGACTTTACAGTTCTTCACCTTTTGACTTTAGGAAATCTCTGAATTTAGAGTTGACCCAAAGCCAAAATACACAAATGCGACTTACAGGCACAAATAACATTGTCAAGGTGATTCAATGTATGCACTAAATTTATCTGGACAATTTTCTAGGGTCAATTCAGGTTGCCTCCCATCTGGCCCAATTAGCAGATTGCTTTTAGTATGTTAATAATGTTATGTTAATGGTATGTTAATGAAAATACTGGAATTTGGTACCTGGGTTTTCCCTTACACACACAGTCTCACTCAACCATAAAATTGCCAGCAGTGGCTTCAGGCTCCCAGTGAATTCTTTCTTTCACAAGATATTTAGTCTCTCCTGTGATTCTGAATGAAAGCTTGGAGTTTTGGAAAGGGCTATCAGGAAGAGTATCTTCAAAGTTTTTGTGCCTCCAAGCATAACCTGAATGTCCAGATTCTTGGCCTAGGTAATAGCATTTGTAGCTGGCCCCATCAGCCGATAACACTTTTATAGGGTGATTATGGGTGCCATGAACTCAATAAAATCAGAGCAATTGAACTTGATATAGTTTCTTCTTTAAAAGAGGTATCACATTTTGAAAGGCCCCATGGGACTCCAAATGGATCAAGACAGAAGCAATCTGATAATCTTACCTGAGCTTCCTGTCACCCACTTTTATAGATGGGAATGTGTCTAATTGGGGAAAAAAAACAAAAACAAAAACAAAAAACAGTCTCTGTCTTCAAAGGAAGATTAAGTAAGTCAGCAACACTCAGGTAGAATCAGATCATTTTTGGGCTGCTTTTCTCAATGGATATTTTACTATTACATATATGTAAAATTGGATCAAGGGTTAAGGAGGTTTATTAGGGGATAAAAAAATACCTTTACCGAGCTGCCGTATTTCATCCTGAGTCAATCATGCTGTAATGAACACCAAGTACAGGAGGTAAAATGTGATGGAATGTTTGAGGCAAAAGGAAATCTCGGTGGAAATTAACCTGGACTCGAAAGAGCCTTTAAAAAACAAAATGCTGCCAACAGCAAGCCAGTCCAACTGCAGATTTGAAGGTCAGCATTCAAAAAAGATAACAAATGCAAGTATTATACCAACCATTTACCAAGTTACTTTGAAAAAAAAAGAGAGTGTATTTGGACTATGACTGTTGCTGCCAGTAAAAATCTCTACTAACTTGCTCCCCCATACCTTTTTCTGACACATACATTATCTCTTGTGCTCCAAATATGATCATAGCCCTGGGGAAACTGTCATCTTCATGGAAATAAATGACCCTAGGTTTGCTTATATATCTACAACAATGACTCCAACCTGTCCTATTAAAGGAGTAAATAAGGAGCTAGAAATTGAAACAACATGAGGGAAAAACTAATGAACCTTTTACAGAAACTTTTTTTTTTCTTTTTTTTTTTTGGCCTTTTGAAGAGTTAATCATGGGTGCTGTGGATATAAAGCAAAAGGAACACATGACTGCATCTGTCCTTAGGTCACTGTTTTGTAATTCCTGCCAAGAAAGAGCCAGAGGAAAGTGACAAATGTCACAGAAAACCTGTGGGAATCCGAATCAAATTCTTTATCTCTTTTAATGAGTAACCCTATCACAAAATTGGGATATTTTATTAGGAGATATGACTCATTGAAATCCAGAAATACTTGATTTTTGTTTTATGCTTTTTTTTTTTTTTAGTATTAGTAGATGGTTTTATTGTATATGCATTGTACATTATTACATATAAACTAATATGCAAATCAAAGCATGGAAAGCTGGGAGAGAGGAAAAAAAGATCAGTTTGATATGCTTTTGTTTCTCCAACCCTCCATTTTATATAGAATTATATTTTGAAACAAAAAAAATGCAAATAACAATTTCCAAGATACCTCAGATATTGCTGGGTAATAGAGTACATTTTTCTTAATTGCAAATTGAATAAAATCAGTGAGTCAACAGACACAGATATATATGACATGATAACATAGAAGAGTTTAATTAACCCAGATGGGATTTAAGGGTTTTCTAGAATGAATAACCAAAGGAAGAAACCCAATTTTGATTATATATGTGGGCTTTCCAGTTTAAAGAGTAGCTGGTAAGTCCCATCTGGTAAAAAACACTTTGCTATTATTACCACATATTTGTTTATTGCATTTATGTAATATTTTTATTTCAAAGAGCCTAAAGTGTTATACTGAGACTTAGCAACATCTGATATAATAATTATGAAAGTGAGGAAAGCTAGAGAAAATAAGAATAACAAAAAAAGAAAAAAGAAAGAATTGTGGAAGGGATAATAGTAGCAAATTGCTAAATCAAATCTACTTTGGAGTGCCTATCATACCTTGTAGCCTACCAGAAGTACAAGTAAGAAAGAGGATGAGCTAATTTGATAGCCATATCATTTAATCTTTACAGTGCTCCTATAAGGTGGTTATTCTTGCCTCCACATTACAGATAAAGAGCCAGCTCTATGAGGATTGATACCTTTGAAGAAGATTCCTATGAGGAAAATTCTGTAATTCTAGACAGCAAAGTGAAGGCTTGCCTGACAGTATTGGGTAGAAATAAATCACCTGGGGTAGAAGGGATACCAATAGAATTATTTCAAACCATGGAGACTGAATCTGTCAAAATCCTAACAAGAATTTTTCATTCAACAAATATGGTAAACAAAACAATGTCCTACAGACTGGAAACAGTCAATATACATTCCAATCTTCAAAAGCAAATGCCAAGGAGGGAAGTAACTGCAAGACCGTTGCTCCAATCCTCCTCCATGCAAGTAAAGTGATGTTCAAGGTGATGCAACAAAAGCTGCTACCTTATCTAGAGCACAAAATGCCAGATATTCAAGCTGGATTCAGAAAAGGAAGAGGCACTCAAGATCTAATTGCAATAATTTGTTGGGTACTGCAGTGCTCCAAAGAATTTCAGAAGAAGGCTAGTCTATGTTTCATAGACTACAGTAAAACCTTTGTGTCAAGAAGAAGAAGCTATGAGTTGCTCTAAGAGATATGGGTGTTCCTCAAAACTTGATTGTCCTAATATGTAACTTGTGCTGTGGGCAGGAAGCCACTTTCAGGACAGAATATGGTGAGACATAATGGTTTCCTATAAGCAAACTTGTCAGATGGGGTCCATTTTATCTCCCTAATTGTTGAATCTGTATGGAGAACATATCATACCAGAAACAGAGCTAAACTCAGAGGACAGAGGAGTGAAACTGGTGAAAGAAATGCCAATAACATAAGATATGCAGGTGGCACCATCTTACTGGCCGAAAGGAGCAATGATTTGAAATGACTTCTGATGAAAGTGAAAGAAGAAAGTGCCTACATAGTACTGCATTTGAACATCAAGAAGAAAAAGAAAATCATGACTACAGGAGAAATATACAACTTTAACATAAGACAACGGAGATACTGACATTGTAAATATTTTGTTTACCCTGCATCAGTCATCAATTCAGATGAAGACTGCAGCTGATAAATCAATAGAAGGCTGAGACTCAGGACGGAAGCGATGGAAGAATTAGGAAAAGATACCAAGAGGAAAGATGTGTCATTTAGAGACCCAAGGTAAGATCATCCACACCCTCGTATTCTTGATTACTATGTACAGATGCAGAAGGTGGGCAGCAAAAATGACCGGTAGGAAAAATATTGGTTCATTTGAAATACAGTGTTGGAGGAGAGCTCCATGGATACCCTAGACCATCAGAAAGGTGAACAAGTGGGTCCTAGAGCAAATTAAGCATCACTGGAGGCAAAAATGACAAAAACTGAAGCTGTCATACTCTGGGATATCAAGAGAAGGCAGGGTTCTTTGAAATAGTCAACAATGCTGGCAAAAAAAGGAGACAGCCAGAAAAGAGGAAGACCATATATGAGATGGATGGACTTTATAAAAGAAGGCATAGGCATGAGTCTATAGGATCTGAGCAGGGCTGCTGAGGACAGGACATTGTGGATATCACTCATTCCTAGGGTTGCTAGGAGTAGGAGACTCAAAGCATGCAACACACATTGTATTAATCAAATCAGCCAAAGTTAAATGACTGCTCAGTGGAAGTGCTGGAATTTGACCCAGGTCAGTCTGATTCTCAAGCTCAAGAATTTTCAATTATATTCTTCTTGCTCCAGCTGGATTTTGCAAGATACTGTCAAATGCTGATCTAAACACTGATAACATCTTAGGAACTATTTGGATATCCACATTTACTGCCACTTGACATAATTCACTCCTGTAGTTTTTCAATTTTCTGAATGTCCCTGAATCTTAAGCCCTCTGACATATGCTCAGAATGGCGTGTTAGATAGATGAGGCTCAAAAACTCTAATGGGAATTCCCTAAACAGATGAAAAAAGTTTTCTGTTTTAATCAGTGTTTGGTTATTAATGCCGTTCTTGAGATAACTTAATGTTTTGTTTGTTTGTTTGTTTTTCCCCCAGTAAAGAGAATGAATCATTGCTCTCTTAGATTTCCATCTCAGAGTCAGAACTAAAACTTTTCAGGTGTCACCATGAAATGGCAGAAATATACATCATTGCCCTTGTGAGAATATATTAGAAAACCATGTCCATGGAAGCCCACCTTTGCCTCTGAGAATAACTTTGAGCATGGTGTTGAACGTGTTTATACTGAAGTATTGTTGGAGAGATGGTATAATTAAATGTGTTTATTTATCTACATTATGTTATCAATTTTTGGAAATATACCTAATTAATATACAAAATTATACACAAAAAATCTGGTAATAGCTTTTATTTTAAAAGATTCTATTAACTTCCGTTGATTTGCCACTAGTGGCTTACTTTTGCCTGGGAAATTCCAGAACTTATTGAAAGGTGCCCAATGGAAATCTAGTAGGTAATGACTTATCCAGAGTCAGATTGTTTATACAAAAATATAATACTGTCAAGAGTGGATTTCTAATTTTATTAAAACAATCCCTTGTAACAAAATAAAAGAAACAAGAGAAAGGTTGAATAAATACATACCAGTTGGGATGCTCTGTCTCTAGAGAGATCAAAATGTGAGATCTGAAAAAACAGATCAAGCACAAGAAGTCTATTTCTTCAATGGTTCTGAGGTATCTAATTTTAGAATACACTTAATATTTCTGCCCGATGGTTTCCTGACAGAATAATATAGTGAGAATAATTTGAGTGTTGGACTCACAGGTCATGAATTTGATTCCCGTCTCTGCTATACCACTTTACCTGTCTGAATTCATTTTTTAATTTATATAATAAGGATAATAGTAGTACCTAGTTCACAGGACAAATCAAATTAAATCAAATAGATAGCAACGGGTATAATCTCCAGTTTTTACAATAAATTTTAGCTATAGTTATATGTAATATTTTTACAAAGAAGAAGATTTTAATAAAATTTTGCTTTCCGCTCCCTCCCTTAGCCTAATTTTGACCCTCAGACTTCCGGTTTCCATAGTCATCATCTCTACATTCCCTTCCCCACTATAGAGCACCCTCGTCCTCTAACATAATTTAAGGACACACAATAGATGAGATCCATTTTGCCCAAATGCTATGGTAGTTTATTTAGGGACTTCAGTAATTTGTTATCTAAAATCGTAGCATAAGAATCAGGAGTTGGTCATTTGCATAATGACTGATTTCTAATTATTTATTTTTCAAGGCAGTGGTACCTTTATCTACTGTCCCAATGTCCAAAGGCTGAATTTCTGCAGATCCACAAGATTCAATATTATGCCTGACAATGATATAATGGCAGCAGCAGCACTGAGAGAGAGCCATCAGTGGAATAGAGATGGCTTTGTCATCAGCAAATGAAGACAGGCTCAAGTGCCCAAGCTCAGAGACAGCAACCTTCCCCATATGCAGCACATTTCTATGAGCTCTAGATGATCAATTTTATTCCCAAAAGACTGAGATTTACTTACTTTCTTTATCTGCTCTACTGTAATGCTTGTTATGATATAAAATTATCCAGCCAATTTTTAAAACTAGAGACAATAGTTATTTGACAGAGATAAGAAACACCAAAAGTTCGTAGCACATTTCAACATTCTAAATCGCCTCTACTTCTGTTAAATATACCGATGCATTAAATGTCACTGGGGCTGCAGTTGTTCTACAGCAGGATTATGGAATCGTATTTAAAGGCAGACCCAATTGGTTAATGGCAAATTTATGGTTGTATTTGCCAAATCAATTATCAACCTCAGATTGCCTGCATTGTTTCTTTCTACTCCCTTAATTTATTTTTTTCATTTTAAAATCTGCTTCAACTATCCCAGCACATTGCTAAGTGGTTAATGCTTTCCCCAGCAGAGACTAATTCTTCTTTCAAATCAAATTAATCCATTGATTCAGGCTTGTGGATGTTCATTCTTTTAACCATGGGATGAAATGTGTGTCTTACAATTATCCATAGCCATGAGATACTTAGACAATGCTCAAGTTGTTGTCAGGGAAACAAAGTGAATATTCAATTTGCTGCAATATTGAGCTAAGTGCACACACACATATACAATGGCTGTCAATCAGTTTGTAAAATGTGTGTCAGGTAAAGAGAAGATCTTTTTTCTCTTCTAGGGCATTATGAATTATATGTGCGTGGGTGTAAGTGTGTGCATGTGTATGTGAACACAGATTTCATTTGCATTAAATTCCCAGCATACTTTCTGTTCACAGTGATAGTATTTTATGTTTTAACAGTATTTTTCACCAAAGAGCCCATTGAGTCCAATAAATACTCCATGAAGTGTAGAGCAGATACTATTATTGAATATATAATATTTATTTTGACATAATCTCAGCAGTGAACTTCACAGATTAAAAGAGGCAGGAAGGGTGTCAGATACTTTATATGTATAACCTCAATGTTACCTCAATATTACCTGCCAACAGGCCACAGCCTTATGGTGTAGGTACTGTTATCTCCACTTATATATAAGAAAACTAAATCATAAAAGTGAGGCAACTTATCTATGGACATACAAGTATTACTTACACCCAAGTATTAAGAGCCAAGTATACAAAAATGAACATTTGTGCCCAGTTCTTTCTCTGACTCAAACCTTTATCCACTACATTGTACTACTTTCCTATAGATTCTGGCCACCCCGCTTTGTTTTCTAGATATTCCCCAGTGTATCCTTCAAACTACAGAAGGGTTTAACCATGAAGTTGTGAAAACCAGATCAAGAGCAAAAGATTCAACAGAAGATTTCAAACATCAACTACTACAAAATCCTTGCCTGATGGCTATCTAGATTTGAATCTTCTGATTCTGATTCTCTCTATTTAGAATTCTGGTTTCACTGATTTTTCTGGAAAATGACTCTCCCAAGTTTTAATGGAAGCATAGCCTCTTCTGTGAAGCCTTCCTTGACCTCCTGAGAAAAACCAGGTTATTTCCCCCTTACGTGACTCTTGTATCTTTCATATGGCTTCACTGACACATAATTGTTTTCACGATTATTTTCCCTAGAGTCTATAAATTCTAAGGGCTGTGACAGATACTTTTTAATGTGCATATTATAGTGGTTCTCAAACATCAGCATGTATCAGAGTTACCCGGCACTCTTAAAAATACAGCTTCCTGACTCCTGCTCCCCCAGATAGTTTGATTCAGTAGGTCTGGATGAAGCCCACAAATCGCATTTCTGACAAGTTCACAGTTGATGTTGATTGATACTGCTGGCCTGGACCACAATTTGAGAGCCACTCATGTATCAGCTGACATAAAAACATGTTAAATGAGCACTTTACTCTAGACTGCCCTTTATTCCTCAGAACAAGTTGCTAATAAATTTTCAGTACAAAGAATGATAAACTAGCAGCCGTCAGGTTTCGTCTTCCTCTCCAGTCTTCCTAACCACTTATTTTAAATGGAGAGGAAGAAGCAGAAAGGCAGAATGTTAGCTTTACAAGAACAAAGAAACTTCAGATTTCTGTGTCTTTTGCTTTGAGTCTTTAGGTACTTTGACACATTTGCCACAAATCCAAAAACTAATTTCGTTGCGTTATTTTGGTGAGGTAAATATTACACAACAGGAATTAGACTCGAATTTTAAGCATTTTATGGAAACCATTAGATTTAAAATAGTTGCCTGAGCCTACATGAAATCAAATTAATTGGTGTTCTTCAATAAAATAATTTCACATTTTGTATTATAATGGGATTGGCAAGTTTATTTAAATAACCAAAATGACTGGTTCGGTAGCAATTAGTTAGACATAGTAGGATGTTGCCTTCCTAAAACTTTGTATTAGGGTCCCCTACAACTTCCATAGCCACCTCCATATATTTTTAAGGTACTACAATTCTTCATATTTTTTTTATCTCATCTCCTATTCAAATTGTTTTTTAGGGACGGTTCTAATGTTAGTCATTTTCACATTACTATGATTTTAAGAAATTTCTATGCCTCCCGTGCTATTTGTTTGAAGTTTAATTCCCCATTTATAATAGTTGAATACATCAAGGATTTTGTACCTGTCAAATATCTGTCAGTAAAGAAATGGGAAACACCCAAGCACGTAAACACAAATGTATTTTATTTCTAACTCCACATTATACATCCCAATTCTATATCAGACCTTCCTTGAATTCTGCAAAATCTACTGTTATAAAGAAGATTTATAATGAGTTATTATAGCACTAACATGGTTTTGGTGTCTACTCTTTACTTTGGTTGTCGTTTCAAATGAAGGAATATAACCAGAATCATTAATTCCAAATTGGAAGGGGCATTTTTGGCTGCCTGGGACCCAAAGATCATTTTTTTCTGTTGTCTTATATCCACCCATTTCTTGGTATATGATTTGAGTTGATATGCTTTATAATGATTGTCGAGATTTAAAGTTTAATGCCCCTACCAAGTGAATCCAAAGTATAACACTCAAAAATCTAACAGGCCCAGGTTTTTAAAAAAACTCCATATATTGCTATTTATTGAGTTTATTATATGTTGTGGAAACTAAACTACTGCATCAGGTTTCCTTAACTTTGCATGACAGCAGAGTATCTCAACCACAGTGGTATTGACATTCTATACTGGATAATGCTTTGTTTTGGGGATTTGTTCTACTTATTTTAGGATGTATGGTAGCATGGCCAGCCTCTACCCGCTAGATGCTATTAGCACTTCCCCAGTTAATACAACTATAAATGTTTCCAAAGGTTAATAATTATGCCCTGAAGGAACAAAATTGTCCGGATTGAGAACTACCATATTAAGAATGGTGTGCTCTTGTTTTCTTTTAGCTCATGAAGCTTCCAGGTTCTTTTTTGTAATTATCTATTCTTCTGCTGGGAACCTTTAGGATGTGTGTATCAGAATTTCTCCTAGAAGAAAAAAATAATAATAATATTCCAGTCTATAGGCTATTCTAGTTCAGGGAAAAAAAAAATGACCAAAAGTTAGAGTCAAGTCACCAAAATAAGAACTATGAATTTGAAAATAATCAAACTTAGTATACTTTCTTACTTCCCCCAAATGTAACAAAATTTAATCTGATGATACAGTTTAAGAGAAATGTTATATACATGGCCCGCAGAGAAATGTACACTAACATTAAGAAACAAGCAAGGAACCCACCCATAAGTGGGGAAAATATTTTTGTTGGCATAAATTAATCAATAGCTCAGAAAGTCTCAATGATAGGTTTCTTCATAATGACATGCACTGTATAACACACACCATTGTCATCACCATTATCAAACAATGAACTACGTCTCTTTCTAACTGTGTATGTAGTTGGTGACTTGAGGAGACCCCTGACAAGAGTAAGAACTTCTGATGAACAACCATGAGCGTATTGCGCGCCTTTAGACTCTGCTAAGAATTTTCAAATCAAAGGCTATCAATTCTAGCCCAGAGCTGTGATTTGAGCAACCTCTTATTTTCCATTCTCGTGTTTTCTCTTTGCCTTACATTCTCATTGGCTTCTCTTACACTGTGTTATTTATGAAACATTAGACACATGGTGAGGGTTTATACATGTGATTTTGGAAATAAGGTCTGCTAATGAATATAATGTAAAGCATATCCCGTGGTTATAGTGACTTGTGTTTTAGGAATAAAAAATCGTGAGCAAACCAACATGATATGTGAAAGGGAAACCCTGACCTTTCTAAAGACGTATTTGTTCTGTTCCTTGGGGAATCTTTTAATATTCTCCTGTGGGTTCTTCTTTGAAGAAGCTACAAGTTTGTACTGCCAATTAATTTAAGGATACAGATTATTATGTAGGCAAAGGACACATTTAAGTCCCAGGACCCCAATACACACACACACACACACACACACATTGAAATGCTCACACTTCCGTTGTTTTTGTCCTTGGCTGCAAAGCTGGTTAATCTCTCTTGGAGTTGATTGGTTTAAATCCATGACTGACAATCATATATATATATATATATATATATATATATATATATATATATATATACACACACACATATATACATATATATCATACATATATATATACATATACATACATTTCCATATGCATATGGAAAAACCAGATGTTTAAGCCCCTATAGTTTTCTGAAGCTGGAGTACATTTCTCTCCAGTTTCTCAAATGCTCTCATACTCCAAAGACATTCAGACAGATTTGTTCTCTGTTCTGCTCTATTCCCTTCTGTTTTTTTCCATATAAAGGCACCAGGGAATCAGATCTATAAGTTTCTTGACCTGGAAAATTTCTGAAAAGTTACAGTGCTTGAGGCTGTTGACTAAAGTTCCATTCCAGCCTTGAAAAAGCTGCCGTGATGGCTTATCATGAATAAATATTGTATTATTTTAATCTTGATTTTTTTTTGAATCTTTTAAACTATGATTGTAAAGATAACACATATTTGTGAAAATAGATGCTTGGAATGACAAAACACACCTTTAATTATCCTTATCATATTACTAATAATTAGTTGCTGCATATCTCTCTCTCCTACATAAGAGTATTTGTTGATAACAATAACAGTTGTACTCAATGACCTTCCAGGACTGTCTTAAAAACATTAATTTTTTTAAAAAGTTAAATCCTTCACATTTAAATAGCACGCAGATAGTTACTTGTATTGTCCCCATTTTAAAGATAACTGAGACACCTAGAAAGTAAGTGACTGGACTAATGTTCATCACTAAGAACAAAAAAGACTGGTATTTGAAATCAGGCTTCCCCGCTGTGGAGACTATACATCTACCTCCCATGCTTTTCTGCCTGTCTACTCCCAGTAGCTGATCAGTTTCGAGAGAACAGGAACTGTCTGTCCCTATGGGTACATGAGGGTCTGCCTAACTGTTGTTACGCATGGTGAAGGGACAGATCAGAATTATTCCAGAAACTTGACATAATTGTGGTGTGGTCACAATAAAACATTGTGTCTTAAAATGCTTATAATTAAACTTCATGAGCACACACGGCATATTTCAAGTCTTGACTTTTCATATCCACCTGTCCCTATCCCAGTTGTGTACCACAGAATGCCATTATCTTGGGAAAAAGTAGTGTGTTTTACTACTAGTGTAGATCTGGTGCTTCTTATAAGGAAAACACTAAATTTTGAAGCTAATGTGAGCTATCTTTATTTCATGCACATACTGAGCAGGGTCAGGGAAGGTTTGTTTATTTGCACTTTGTCATTATTCCTCCCTAGCTATTCAGGAGAAGGTTCATTTTCTACCTTGGTTAGATCCCTCCCAAAAACCTAAGACCCTACTTATTTGGAGTGTGCTACCTCTCTTTCATTTGTAGAGAGCACTGCAGTGTAATTACTGCCGCTGAGGAAGGTATATTGGAATCTGTTTGCTGCGTAGTGTTATTCTTCCCCTTCCAAGATGGCATGTTGATAATAAAAAAAAAAAAGTGCGTTACCATGTACGACTACAGAACCTTAAAGTTAATATTTAATAACTCAGTCAGCTATATGGTAGTTCCCAGCTACTGGGTGTAGAAACCAATCTGTTACCTGATTCTATTTTATTACCAGAAAACTCTGTTCAGCTGGAAAATATCTTAGGAATCTCAGAAGACACAGAGAGATAATTCCTACAATTTTTCAAGAATTAACATAAAGGAGTACAAAGAATTTAAACATAGTCACTTGCCAGCTGTGTGGCTTTCAACCTTTCACTCAGCCTCCTTTGTGCTTCAAGTTTTCTCATTTGTAAAATGAGCAGATTGAAGAAGTGATCTCAGAGTATTTGGGGTTCCCTCCCATCATTAAAATTCAAAGGATGTTGAAATTGCCTGATGATAAATGAGGCATTTAGAGAGGTAAATAGTGTAGATTTATTAATAACACAGTAGCTTTTTCTACAGGATAGAGAGAAATCTTGCAGAGATTTAACTAATTTCCCCCTTTCTGATGTTCTTTCTTTCTACTATGTTTGCTGGGTGTGAAATGAACTCCTAAAAGACGCTGCCTGGAATTTCAGAGTAAAACATGATAAGAATGTGGAAGAACTTGATAAAAATTCTTCAACTTTTATCCTTCTCCAGAATCTTTGTTTTTGTTTCATTTTTGCAAATCTCCCCTTTGTTTTCCTGGCATATGTTAAGTATTCAAAATTATAGATATTAAAAAAATAAAAATAAAAAAAATATATATTTATTTATATATATTATAAATATATATATATATATATATATATATATATATATATATATATATATATATATATTTTTTTTTTTTAAAGATTTTATTGGGGAAGGGAACAGTATGTATTTCCAGGACTTTATTGTGGAACAGTGTGTTTTTCCCAGGACCCTTCAGCTCCAAGTCAAGTTGTCCTTCTATCTCAGTTGTGGAGGGCGCAGCTCAGCTTTAAGTCCAGACTCCATCTTCAATCTAGTTGCCGTTTGCAACCTTGTTGTTAAGAGCACACACTCTAACCAACTGAGCCATCTGGCCGCCCCTCGGCATCTCAGCGGCAGGCAGCTCAGCTCAAGGTGCCGTGTTTAATATTAGTTGCGGAGGACGTAGTTCACTGGCCCCAGATATTAAATATTTTTATGATATGAATTTGCTTGGGGAAACTTGAAGTCAAAAAGTACAAATGATTAATCCCATTAAACAATAATCATTGAGCACAGGAACTGTAACTATTTTCATCTGACTTTGTATCTTCAGGTTCTAACACATTACATGGCACAGAGCAGCAAGTTAGTAAATGGATACTGAATGAATGAACAAGACTAGTACTACATATGAAAGTAAAGACAGGCATAAGGATAACAACCGCAACTACCACCATCACCAAAAATATTTATTAACTTTTGTGTATATTAGGCACTTTTTATTCACTATCACAAAATGGTAGTATGATTCTCATTCTCACCAGCAATGAATGAGATTTATCTTTGGTTCACCTCTTTGCCAATGCTTGTCATTGTTAAACGTTTTAATTTTTGGCAGTCTTGCGAAGGAATAATGGTATGTTATTCTGGATGCTAAATATTAGTGTCTTTCATAACTTTATTAGTTATTTGGATTTTTTCTTTCTTTTGGAAATTATTATTGTCTTTTTATCTATTGATTTTTCTATTAATATTTTTATCTATTGATTTTATCTATTGATATTTCCTATTGTCTTTTTTTTTGTTTTTTTTAAGGAGGGCACAGCTCACAGTGGCCATGCAGGGATCAAACCAGCAACCTTGGTGTTATTAGCACCATGCTCTAACCAACTGAGCTAACTGCGCACCCCCCCTTTTGTCTTTTTTATCTATTGATTTGAAATAGTTTTTCTTATCATCTGCATATTAATCTATGTTAATTATATATATTGCAAATGTCCTCTCTCATTTCACCACTTGATTTTCACTCTTTATGGTATCTTTTTTTATGGTATCATTTTATGAACAGAACTTCTTCATTTTAATTATCAAATTTAGCAAATTTTTGTTGTTGTTGTGATTTTCTTTTTTTTTTTATTTATATTTTTTGGTTCTTGTGCCTAGTTTAATGAGATATCAGTCTGTACCTCCAAGATCATGAAAATATTTTTCTATATTATCTAGATATGCTTTATCATTTTGTGTTTCAAATGTATGTTTCTATTTACATGAAAGTGTTTCTGGTGCATGTTGTAAGGTAAATATTAATATTTAACTTTGTACATATGGACACCCAAATGTCTTTACACCCTTATTTAGAGACTCTGTGCTTTGATTCAAAAGATCAGGCATGGGTGTGGGAAAAACTAGCATACCATTATCAGACATAGTACGTCTCTATTCACGAATAATAGTTGCACAATTACTGCACCGGCCATAATTGGTTAGGTTATTCAACCTACTATAAAAATAATTTTAGCAATCTGAAATACTCTGGCTTAAAACCAGTCCATAGGGTCAGCAAGGAGTCTCTGCTAGAATTAGTCAAATGTCCCTGTTCAATCACTCAATAGCCAGACATCCAGTACATGTAATCAGAAGATCAGAAATGTTTGTTGAATGAATCTAATGAAAAATAGTTTGTGTTTCTGGTCACCAAATATACAGCTTACTGTTCTTTCTGCCAGCAACATATTCCTCTTTCTCTGTCCCCAAGAGAAACAATCCAAAATCCCATCTAGGCATATCACATCAAGCACAGAATCCAGGGTTACTGGTGTGGTGGGCAGTATGCCACCCCTCCCCACTCCACTGTCCTCCCACTCACCAAATATGTCCCTGTCCTAATCTTGGGAATCTGTGGACATATGTTACATGGAAAAAAAGATTTTGCAAGTGTAATGAAGGTGCAACTATTACAATAAGGAGCTTATCCTGGATTATTGGAATGGACCCAATGTTAGAAGCCCTTACAAGCATAGAATTGTCTCGAGCTAGAAGCAGAAGGGTTATGAGCCAGAGCAGATTTGTGTGTTTCTCTGCCTGGTGCCCATTACCTGTCAGGAATTCATGATATCCCATTGGACAGACACTGAGAAAACCCCTAATGTCCTTTGATTAAGTCCCAATTTTGCTCTCTAATTGAGGTATTGACTGCTTTCCAAAGTTTTCTTCCTTCTCTGTCATCCTCCGTGGCCATACCAGAAATGAGCATTAAAGAATTGCACCTCCTTTGGAAATGAGCAGTTCCTCAGCTTGCTACCTGCTCATTGAGTCTACAGGTTGTCTTATGTCTCAGTCACAGATATTTTTAGTCTGGACTCGTAGTTTCTTTGCTGGTATACATCTCTTAGAAACTTGTCTGATCCCATGAACCCAAAACCACAGCCATGGTTCTTTTCAATACATGCCTCTTAGATTTCTAGACATGCTTCTGAGACATACTTCTATATTTCTAAGTTTTTTAAATCCCATATTCTTCCCCCTCTCCATCTT
The DNA here is from genome assembly GCF_004115265.2 of Rhinolophus ferrumequinum. Lineage (NCBI taxonomy): Eukaryota > Metazoa > Chordata > Mammalia > Chiroptera > Rhinolophidae > Rhinolophus > Rhinolophus ferrumequinum. Next base: position 19,158,411 of record NC_046294.1, read on the forward strand.
CCCCTCCCCAACCTACCCAGTTGTTAATTCTATGAGCTTATCAGGCTTAAGTGAAAGATTGATATTTTTCTGAGCCATGTTGTTCAGTTGGGAGCCTCAACCTTCATTGTGTCTTTGTTCTGATCCATTTGTGTCTCAATATTCTCATAGTGCTTTGTATATACATCATCTTAGAATGGGCTATATTTTTACACATCTCTGCAAAATTTTCTGAGCTATCAAAGCCAGATACTTTGTCTGATTCAGCTTGCATTGGCATCTTCTAGCACATAGCCTGGCAAATTGTTGGCTCACTAGGATGTATTAACCGATGATTGTATCTGAAAGGGTTAATATACCCACATGCTTATTTAACTCAGAAGGGCCTTGGTGGCAAAAACAAAGGAGTCCACCATGGTCTATAAACATTGACACTCTGGTTAGGGAGGTTATTGTAAATGAACTGTTCGTTAAAATAATATATGATTACTTGGGCTAAAGCTGCAAAGTCCATGCCTCTGGATCTGAAGGAAATACTGTCCTGCCAATAGCATTGTCAGAAGCGTACAAAATGTGGTGGCTAGACGTTCCCTATTTGCAAAGAACCATTTCCTCAACTTTTCAGAGCAGACATGGCCAAAGCATATATTACCCCAGCTGGACAAGCTTGAATAGAAGTAAACTGCAGTTTATTGTATTGGGGAATTGTTTGCAATTAAAACAAAAATCAACAAGTTCAGATACAATCATCTATGGGATTTTTAAACTAGAAAGTGAGCAGTATGAAAACTAATAACCCAATGCTTCAGTTTTGTGGGAAGAGTGCCTATAATTTGAGTACTTTCTTTTCTTTTCTTTTTTCCATTGATGACTTTGTGATCTAGCAAGCAGCACTTGTTATGTAAAAAAATGAGTATCTCTGTGAAGGTTGTATTTAGACAGGATTCTTCAAAAGTTCAATGTACAGTGACAATTAAATATGACTCATTCCATATTAAAACTTTGCAGAGGATTTGCTAAAATGAACTTACAAAAAATCAGTTTTATAAGGTGGGCCTATAAATATCTAGAATGACTGAAATAAATTGAAAACATTTTTATTTTAATGTTTTTATTTTCAGATACTTAAAAATAATTTTATTTTATCTTAGAAACAATTTCCCATCTCTTAGAAACTAAACTCTCAATGAGCAGTACATACTCTTTCTTTCTCCCTTTGAACTCTATGCTGGAATGATTTTGCTCAAATATTTTCCTGAAATGCTACCAGCTTTGTATTACCTCTTGACTCAGAGGGTAGGCTGGCAAAATACCTCTTAATATGTCATTTTGATTTTGTGGTTTTGAATCATAGCTCAATGACTCTAAGTACTGATTGATTTTTTTTAAATTAAATTCATTGGGGTGACATTGATTAATAAAATTATATATGTTTGTTTTAAGGTTCTTCTTTGACCTTGATATTCTTAGTGCATTTTGTTAAGGTTGTTTACAATCTGTATTAAGTAAAGGCATTTTTGTTGTCATTGTTTCCTACTTTCTTTTATCTTCCTTTGCTAATCTAACTCCTGAGGATCATTTTAACTATAAAACATGCTCAGAATAACACCTTCCCTAATCATCTGCCATTGTATTTAAAATAATTTATTCTATTTGTCCCTACAAAACATGTGGAAATAACCTGATCGATACGGAGTGCCCATAGAACATTTGGCAAGTCTGCCACTTTTTTCTTTTTTCTTTTTCTTTTTCTGTTTGATATGTACATCTTGCTTTAAATTAAAACTTTGGAAATAATATTTAGGGATCTGTTTCCACTGTTTAACCATTCTGATACCTATTTAAAACTACAGAATAAAATGAGATCATAAAAGAAAGGAAAATAATGGAATGAGAGAAACTTGGGCTCTTCAAGTTCTCTCTTTCCTGGCGGTGACTCCATAGCAGGCGACAGAGCTGATTCCATATAATTGGCACATGGAGTCCACTGGTTTTTACCTTGGTGACAGGCATGGCCCAGTCTGTAAACCCCCTTGAGCCTCAGTTTTCTAGTCTATAAGAGTGTGATAACAATGCCTACCTCAAGGGATACCATAAGATTAATTACAAGTTGTAAATAAAGTGTCTACCCTGTCTTAGCATACAGATGAGGCTCATAAAATGGTTAATGAGATAACAAGATGATGGTTAGTGCATAATAAGAGAAAGGCAGAAGGGCTGTGATTTTCTACATTCATTTAGTGCAGTTTATATTTATTCATGTGTGTTGATTTTTAAAATACATATTTTTTTCTACTCCACCATACAATTAATATAAATATCTGGGCCACTTTTTAGAATGCATCTTTAAGCCAATCAACTGACCACAGTTGAGGGTCATAAATAAAAACACAGCTGCCAGAGTGATCAGTAATGTACAGGGATAGAATGTGCCGTTCAATAAAATATTTGAAAGTTTGAATATTTGTTGAGATCCTGCTGTGTGGAAGGCATTATGCTAAAGACTAGGAATACAGATGTAAACACAGGCAAAACTCTATACTTACAAAGTTCACAATCTAGTCGGAAGAGCCAGATAATAACCAAATATATCTGTAACTCACAGAATATTCTAGAAGATAAGTGCTATGGAGAAAAGGAAAGAGAGAGAAAACAAGTTGTGATTTTTCAATACGAATGTCAGAGAAGGTCTCCTTAAAAATAAGACATTTTACCACAAGGCTGAGAACATGAGGGCACAAAATATGTGGATATCTATATTCTCAAAAAAGGTGGTCCACGACATTGAAAGATGCCCAAAGAAGTTTATTTACAATGTTATGGCTTCTGCCCTCTCTACTTCTCATGCTTGCCCTTCCAGCAATGCTATTTCCTTTTCTTCTCTTAGCTCTTATCCAGGTTGCCAGCATGGCCCAATGCATTTCAATATAATAAGACAGAAATCTCGATGACAACATTTCAACAAATATTAATGTAACATCAAAGTGTTTCACATTATGTGATTTGGTGGTGGAATCTTCTATGATTCTGTGATGATCTGAATGTTGATTGACAATTAAAACAGTTTCCATCACGTGAACCAGACAAGATAGAAAAACGAGTGTATATGAAGAGGTGTGCAACTATGTTGTTCTATATCAGTGAGAAATAAACAGCCAATAAATTTCTAAATACAGTACTAGTTAACTGTGTTTTCATGAATTCATTCATTCATGGATCATTTACGAAAGAAGTTCAATTAATGTCTGCAATGTCTTTGATTCTGTACTAAGCACTGGAAAATAAGGCAGAGGTGGTTGCTACAAAAACAAAAATAAAATATATAGTGAGGACACAAGTAATAAATAAACATTTGTAGTATCAATTTTATATCTATGCCTTGGTTCCCAAACCACATTAGAATCTCCTTCTGGAAGGAGTTGTGTATCTCTCTATATTAAAAACAGATTTGGTGCAGTGATCAGAGTGATCACTAACTCAATTCAAATTGTCATCATGCAATTATAGAGCTGGCACTGACTTTGAAAGTCATCTAGGCTATCCACCCTCGACCACTATACATTAGAACTAACAATACTGAGAAATGTGAACAGATATGCATAAGATGGGAGACCTAGTTTGGTGCACTGTTTGAACGTGAAATGAGAATTTCTGGGTGCTATTTCTATTATATCATCCCATTTCGTTTGTTTTCCTTCTCTTCTTCCTCCTCATTAAAATGTCTTAGTCGGGAAATATGTGCAGATGTACATAATTTATGCATACACGCACGTACTAGATTTGAGTAACACGCACGTACCCTCGCTAAATTTAAATAACCCCTATCTAGTGCAAAACTTCCGTTTATATGTATAATATGGGTAAATGTTATTCTTTTAAAGTTTTTTTCTGAATCTTGCCATCTCCCTGATACACGTGCTCACAGTACCCTCAGGTTAATATCATTCATTCTGAAAATTCCATCCCGAATCTTAACTTCTTTACAAAGCTATTTCTGAAATCCTAGATAACAATATCTGTCTAGAAATTGAAGCCTATTCTAATCATTTCAAGTAGCACTGAACCTAGTACCTTGAACATAATGAACATTCAGTAATTAATTCTGAGTTAAATATGGATACAGTTTCTTATCCAATTAGACCATAATTTCCTCAAGGGTAGGAAGTATATCTTTTCCTGGTTTATATTCCCCACAGTTTCTGGTACGGTTGTGCATATGTAGACGTACAACAGTTTAAGTTTATAACTGGAAATGAACTGAAGGATAATCTAACTCATTTCACAGAAGACAAACGTTTAAAATAAAATAAGTCTTTTTCTAGGTGACGGAGCTAGTTGCTTGTGTTGAAATTTAAATCCTGGTCTCATAACATTTAGGTACACAATTTTGAATTTCTCAATTGGTAGTCAATAAATACTTATTGAAATGAACTTTATAGTGAGTGCATTAGAGTATATGCAATATCTGTTCCTACTGAGATGAACTTGAATTATTATTAATAGTATGTATCAGCTTGCAAATTCAGATATAATAAGTAAAATGGAGATAAGTCTATACTTCATATAACCCACACAGGTACTTTAAATAGAATAAATATTTGAAAAAAATCATGGTGACAATGAAGGTAATTGTTCTCACAATGTCAAGATTGGCATTTTTGTTCTGTGTCACGAATATCTGACAATCACCAGTTTGAGTCATCACCCATGGCATTTTCTTCTTCTCTTAACATACCATTATAAAATAAGAAAGGTCCCTCCTCCTTGCTTTGATGAATACAGCACCCTACTTAAAAATGCTCTCTGAAGCTCCCCAAGCGTGCTTTCATTTTTCCCATAGAACCCACATGACAGGAGTTTGCCGTAAAGAGACATTAGGGAGGAGGTACCATAGGATAGAAAAACCACCGATTTTAATAAAGGCCAACATGTTTCTTTTACACATGAGAAATGGTGGCACAGAATGAAGAAGCAACTCCTCTAAGATTACATAGTTGGAAGTAGAATTGGGAAAAGAACTCAGGCCCCAGACTTAAAGTTTTGTTTTCTTTTTTTGTTTTTTTAATGTAACATTCCCTCATAGAGAGGAAGTCAGGAAACAATACATGATTATTAGATTATAGTGACAATCTCATCATATATACATATATTTATATGTATATATATATTAAATCATACTTTTATTTTTGATATATACATTAGACACACCATAATGTTTTAAACAGCCAATTACATTTTAAATTGTCACACATATTTACCATTTCCTGTATATTCCTTTTCTGTGCATAGATGCAGATTTCCATCTGGCACCATTTTCCTTTGCCTAAAGTAACATTTATAATTTCTTGTGGTTCCTTACTAGTAGTTATGAATACTCTCACATTTTGTAGTTCTGAAAATGGTGCTACTTTACCTTTATTTTGGAAAGATATTTTTGCTGTATATAGGTTTCTAGGTTAACAGGTTTTTGGTTTGTTTGTCTTTTCTTTTTCAGTACTTTACAGGTGTTGACCCACTTTCTTCTGAATTATATTTTCCCCAATAAAAATCTCTTGTCTTTTTTGCCTTATTTTTAAAAATCTTTTGTTCCTTTGTAGGTAATTTTTTTTCCTTTGACTATTTTTTTTTATCAATAGCTTTAAGCAATGTGATTACAATGTGATGTTGTGCTATTTTCTTCATATTTCTCCTGATTTATTGAGCTTCTTTAACTAATGACTTTACAGTCCTCATTGAATTTGGAAAATTTTTTATCATTATTTGGAAATTTTTCTTTTTTCTTTTTTGCCCATGGTTCATGATTCTGAGGCATCATTACGTGTGTGTGTGTGTGTGTGTGTGTGTGTGTGTGTGTGTATATATATATATATGTAGACAGATAGATAGATACATACATATATATCTCTATATATTTATATATATATATATGGCTTTGTAAGTTGCCTTGTAGGTACAAGGCACTGATGTTAGGTACTGATGCTTTTTTGTTTGTACTCTTTTTAAACTGGGATTTTATTCTGGATAGTTTTTATGTTTATGTCTTCAAATTATATTTGCATCTGTAATATCTTTTCTTTTTTTTAATACTATCCAATATACTTTTCATCTGTTATGATACATTTTCTAGCCTTAGAAATTCAATTTAGGTCATTTTTATATTTCCTACAGAATATATAATATACGTATATTTTTAATCTAACTATGGATATATGAGGCATATTTATAATAGCAGTTTAACATCTTTGCCTATTAATTATTTTATCTATGTCAACTCAGGGTCCATTCCTATTAACTGGTGTCTCTTTTCATTGCGGGTGAGATATTCCTGCTTCTTTGCATGCCTGGTAATTTTTTTAATTGGAGGCCAAACATTGCAAATGTTAGAGGTTGCTGGATTTATTCTGTTAGTGTTCCTTCTGATAATGTTGATTTTTGTTCTTGTGTATAAAACATAGTAATTAGTATTTAACTTATTTTGAATCTTTTAAGTTTTGTTTAGTGGTTATGGAGCAGCCATTAATCTACAGCTCATTTGACCTCATCACTGTGCAACACTCTCTGAGGTACCTATTCAGTGACACATTTATTAAGAAGTCTTTCCGCTCTATATCATGGGAACATAATCTTTTCCTCTTCATGTGTGAGCAACAGAGATTTGTCTACCTGATCCTGTCTGCTGATTCTTTTCTAGACTTGATAGTTTCCTTACTTTCATGAGTACTGATCACTACTCATCTAATGACTTGCATAGAAACCTGAGTAGATCTCTGGAGCTGTCTGTGGTACTCTCTCCTCTTTTGTATTCTGCTTGTCAAATTTTAGACTTTTCTGTCTCCCTAAACTTTAAACATTTTCCTTACCTCAGAAAAAACAGTAGGCTTTGTTTAGATTTCTGCTCTAGGCACTATGGCTTAGAAGCTCTCTCAAGTGGTCAGTTAGGATAGTTATAGGATCACCTTTTTTTGGAGATCACTGTCCTGCACTGTGTGGGGTCCAAAGTCTGAAAACCACTGTGTCTTTGTCAGTTGGGCTGACCTAAATAAAGTACCTGAGACGTGGTACTTTATAAACAACAGAAATTTACCTGACCATTCTGGAGGCTGAAAATTCAACGTCAGGATGGCAGTATACTCAAGTTCTGGTGAGAGCCCTCTTCTGGATTCTAGCTTGGAAACTTCTGCTTGTATCCTCACATAGCAGAATAAGAAATCCCTCGGCTCTTCATTCCCTTGTAAGGTCACTAATTCATTATGCGGACTCTATCTGTATGACTTCATCTAAACCTAATCACCTCTCCAAAACCCCATCTCCAAATACTATCACATTGAGAATCACGTTTTAACATAAGAATTTAGAGTGGGGCAGGGAGCACAAATATTCAGTACACAGCAGTTTGTTTCATATACTCATACTTTCTTCATTTTTTTTATTTGTAAATAGTTTTATTTTTTAAAGAATTTTATTAAAATATAGCTAACATGCAATATTATATTAGCTTCAAGTGTACATCATAGTTATTCAACAGTACCCACCTGGCACTATATGAAGTTATTACTATATTATTGATTATGCTCCTTAAGCTAAAGAAGTGATCACCATGGTAAGTCCAGCAACCATCTGACACTGTACCACGCTATCACAAGGTTATTGACTATATTACCTATGCTGTATATTACATCACCAAGACTTATTTGTGTTATACCTGGAACTTTGAACTTCTCATTTCCCTTTATCTTCTCCCCTTTTTAATTTTTCAGTTACAGTTATTTTAAAGAAGTCCCTTTAAGATGCCTTGAAATACTAGTTTGGTATTGATGAACTCCTTTAGCTTTTTCTTGTCTGTGAAGCTCTTTATCTGTCCTTCAAGTCTAAACAATAGCTTTGCCGGGTAGAGTACTCTTGGTTGTAGGTCCTTGCTTTTCATCACTTTGAATATTTGATGCCAATCCCTTCTGGCCTGCAAAGTTTCTGTTCAGAAAGCAGCTGATAGTCTTATGGAAGCTCCCTTATACATAACTAACTGGTTTTCTCTTGCTGCTTTTAAGGTTTTTCTCTTTTTCTTTAAACTTTGGCATTTTGATTACGATGTATCTTGGTGTTGGCCTCTTTGGGTTGATCTTGTTTGGAACTCTATGTGCTTTCTGGGCTTGTATATCTATTTCCACTGCCAGGTTAGGGAAATTTTCCATCATTACTTCTTCAAATAGGTTTTCAATTTCTTGCTCTCTCTTTTCTCCTGGTACCCCTATAATGCAAATGTTGGTATGTTTGATGTTGTCCTAGAGGCCCCGTAAACTCTCCTCATTTTTTTGGATTCTTTTTTTTTTTTTGCTGTTCTGAGTTGGTGTTTTCTGTTACCTTACCTTCTAAAATCATGGATTCAACCTTCTCTTTCATCTAATCTACTGTTGATTTTTTTCTAATGTATTTTTATTTCCATTATTGTATTATCTGTTTCTGACTGGTTCTTTTTTATGCTTTTTATCTCCATTTTTTATGTTTCCAATCTCTTTGTTGAAGTTCCCCCTGAGATCATTGAGTATCCTTATAACAAGTGTTTGGAACTCATATCTGGTAGATCGCTTGTCTCCATTTTGTTTAGTTCTTTTACTGGAGTTTTTTTCTGTTCTTTTATTTGGGACATGCTCCTTTATAGCCCCATTTTGGCTCCCTCCCCCATATTTGTTTCTATGTATTGGGTAGGGCTGCTATGTCTCCTGGTCTAGTAAAGTGACCATACGTAGTAGGTGTGCTGTAGAGCTCAGTGACATAGTCTTCCTGGTCAACTGAGCTGCACACTCCTGGTGTGTCCCTTATATAGGTTCTGTGTGCCCTCATCTTGTAGTTGAACATTGGTTGCTGTTTGCACATCAGTGGGAGTTATTGACCCTCGGGCTCATTTGTTGTGAGGACTGGCCATGACTACAGTGGAGGAGTTGTAGTTCAGGAGCTGACCCTACAGAGCAGTATATGCTTTAGCAGGGCGCTGGTGTTTGGCCAGTATGCCTCTTGAGTGTATTGTCCTTGAAGGTGGTTGTGTAATGCTCCAGCTTTTTTCAAAGCTGGCTACTGGGTTCACCAGCCCCAGGGACACCTGAGAGGGGACCTGCTGCAGGCCAAGTTCAGCCTCAGCACATGCCCTACCCGGGGCCACACAGCATGAGTTACAAAGCAATCCACAGATGGCCACTTTTCACACAATGTTTGGAAGTGACTCAAGAGCCCAAGTCGTGGTTTAAGAGTGGGTGTCACTAGTGCTAGGCTTAGAGATGCTCAGCCAGAGGTATAGGACGCTCTCAAGCCAGATGTTGCTTGTCTGGGTTCTGTGAACCTTTGAGAGACCCTAGCAAATTCTGTAGCATGGAAGCATGAGCCAAGGCAGGTGGTTTTTACAAAAAAAGCCACTGGAAGCGGCTTGGGTATACCTAAAAGTTGGGTAGGATGTGGACTTCAGGAATAACAAGCGGCGGTGCGAATGAAGAGTGTTAGCCAGGTTGATGGAGACTCAGATATGACAGCCACCTGTGTCTGCATGCCAGGAGAGGTGAGGGCTCAACAAAAAAAACAATGGCTTTCACCAACTCCTCCATAGGAGAAAACTGCTCCTCCAGCACTCATCCTGAAGCCAGATGACTGAGTTTCTTCTTATATGTCCCTAGCACCAAGCTGCTGTCCCAGGGCCAGAGCTCAGAGCAAGTGAACCCGTCATGAATAAGTCTGTGTGCAGGCCCTTTAAGAGGATCACCTGGGACTACAGAGGTCCTTGTCTTATTTAGCCACAATCTCCCTGGTTTTCATGGCCAGAAGATATGGGGATTGCCCTTCTCAGCACTGGAACCCTGGACTGGGGAGCCTGGTGTAAGGCTGGGACCCCTCGCTTCTCCAAGTGGGACCTCTGCAGCCAAGATCTTTCTTCCAATTTTTAATTATCACACTCAGCTGTGGGGCCAGCCTGTTCCACATCTCTGCCCCTCCTACCAGTCTCGAGGTGGCTTCTTCTGTATGTCCTTAGTCGTAGGGCTTTGGTTCAGCAAGATTTCAGGCAATTCTCAATGATGATTGTTTTGTAGTTTAGTTGTAATTTTGTTGTGGTCGTGAGAGCAGGTAAGCACAGAGTTTACCTACTCTGCCATCTTGACTGGAACTCCTCTTCTATTTTTTATGGGGATGCACAAAATGTTTAGGATCAAATCTGATTTAAATTGTTTGTTGTTTAAATCTAGATACCATGTTTCCCCAAAAATAAGATCTACCCCCAAAATAAGCCCCAGTTAAGACCGTCAGGCAGACGGACACATTTAGTATGTTATGAGGATGTTCCAGAAGAAGATGACATGACTGTATCTGAATAAATGTAGATTGTCGTATATGAGAAAATAAGACATCTCCTGAAAATATGCCCTACTGCATCTTTTGAAGCAAAAATTAATATAAGACCTGGTCTTATTTTCGGGGAAGTACGGTTTAAGACCCGGTCTGATTTTCAGGGAAACAGTAGTGGTCAGCTTAATTTTCAGCAAGGCTGCTTTAATATTTTTTAACCCTCAGTCAATAGGCTCTCAAAAATATGCCATATTAGATATGGGTGAGGTGTGAATTTCATTGTGTTTTTTCTAAATCTCATAGGCATTACTGTATCTGATTAGGAGAGATTATTCTAAAGGTAATGGTCATTCTTTCAATCTTGATTCTGATTTTCAATTAGATGAGTTTAGGATGGCATACACTGTTCATGGAAATAGAGTAAAAGAGATAAGGCTGGTCAAGGGGTTGACTCAGATTGTTTACAACCGTAACTGCTTTGTTAGAGAACCTGGATTGTATCCTGTAGTGAGTGAAACCAAGAGATTTTCAAGCAGGAAGATGTTCTTATCACAAAGGATAAGAGGATTAATCTGGCCATAAAATAAACTGAGATGGGGAGTTGGAGGCAAGGATGCTTAGAAGGTATAGCTGATTCTAGGCATAAGACAAGGGCCAGAATTAGCACTGTGATGTTTTGTGTACACATCCCAATTAAATTAAGGGATGAGCGTATTGACAAGCAGTGAAATGAACACTGAGTCCCCATTGCAAATAATGGATGGCTTTGGGAAAAAATGTTATCCATCCTGAAGAACTTGAACTCATGCTACTGGGAAGTTCAAAATGAAATGACAGCTTATTTACCAAGCAACCAGGATGTCACATGCACTTCTCCCTCCTGGATCTGTTCCCCAGAGCAGAGTCTTGTTCTGTCTCTGGCACAGAAGATGCAATGTTTGGCTTGCATCGTATGCCAGTTTTTGATTCTAACAAAGGCCACTTAGTAATGCTGAGCTTTTGAGATGAGCACACGTATCCAGACCATTTTTCAATAAAGAATTACTTATTTTATATCACTTGCCAACACCTTTCCTTAAACCTAGCTGGCACATTACCTAGAAGAAAAACACCAGATATACATTTTCTCTTAAACATTTTATAAAATTGACTTGTATTTTTGTTAAACAGAAGGAGATTAATTAAACTGGCTCTTTAACTTGATGAAAATCATTAGCATGAGGTAAATAAAATACTTCTGTTTGTGTGGGAAGAAGCATGAGCAGGAGACTCAGTAGAAACTCAAAGCATCCGCCAACTCATATTTGAGAAGTTTTGATTAAAAAAATAAAACTGCTTCTTTGGTGCCTTCCCAAGGCCAGGTCTAAAAGATGATCGCTATGAAAAAAAAAAAACAAAAGACAAGAAAAGAAAAAAGGAGTACAGAAAAGGTAAAGGGAACAGTTTTGTGTGGAACAGAAAGATGCCCAGTGATTTTCTATAGGTGCACATGCATTATTGCAAAATATTGGATGATAAGCAGACAAGGCGATCTGTCTGTGGGACCATATCAGTAATCATTATTAAACCTGCATCGTACGATAGGAGAGAGAAGGCTGTATTTAGAGTCGGGAGAGGGGAGCTTGATTTCAGTTTGTAAATTTTGATCATCTTTATGATCCTGGGCTAATCACTTCACCTCTCAAGCCTCATTTCTCTTATCTCTAAAATAGGAAGACTGGACATAATATGAGCTAAAGTGCCTTTACTTGTAACTTATTGTGATTCTTTGTTTCATGCCTAGGACATTTAGTCCTTCACGTGCAAATGGAGGGGAATGCTTCGTGGGCCTTGAAGAACTCAGTGGGCAGGCTTGCTGAGTGTGGATACACTGCGAATGTGTTTCATGACTCAGAGAGGGAGGGAGAAAGAGAGGGAGAGAGAGAGCGAGACAGACAGATAGAGAGACAGAGAGACAGAGAGACACAGAGAGAGACAGAGAGAGACAGAGAGTATGAGAGAGAGAGAAACAAGTTTTCTGTTTTTTGTTAAGATATACATTTGTTAAGAAACTCTATTTTTTGCTGGTTAATGGAGTTTTACAGAGGGAAATAAATGATTTGTGTCTATTAAAGAAGCAAGAGCAACAACTGCACATTTTTGAGAGCCCCATTAAATGTGTTCTGTTTCTTGCACTTTCTCTGTTCATTTGGGTGAGAACTGAAGTGCACAGTAAAAGGCTGAATTAAGTGAAGGCTAAATGAACCAATTAATTTTTTTTCCCCTCTCCAATACAATGAAGGTGCCAAGCAGAATGCAGAGCAGCCTAAAGTTGGCCCTGCATGTCTCCTAATGTGACTTTCTCTGACAGGCACAGATTTCACGTCCCTGCTCCCCTCCAGTCTCAGAGCTGTATGCATACCCAAAGTAAAGGGCTTTGACCATAAAATATAATTTTATTTTAAATGAAGTAGCAATCACACTGAATATATGAATTTCTCCCAGCCTCCTGTTTTGGCCGAACATTGGTCTTTAATGTTCTCAAACCAAAAAAGCTTCAGTATAAACCTTACAATTTTTAATAATGCTTTCATCTCTAAAGATCATTGATGTATTCCTAAATTTCTCAACATTTTTTCATGAATTTAAGAGAAAGCCATAGAGTATGGGGTTTCCGGTGTATCCATAGACTTTGGATTCAGACGGAGCAGATGTCTAAAGCAGCTTTGTGACTTTGAGCAAGTTACTTAACGTCTCTGAACTTAAGTTTCCTCATCTGCAGAATAGTACAATGATAATCTTTATTTAGACAGTTACTGTAATGATTGAATAAGATACTTCATTTCAAGTAATTAACAAAATGTCAAGCACATATTCAGTATTCAGGAAATGCAGGTTGTCATTATGTTCTCTCCATCCTGGGAATTCATATCATATGAGTTCCTTGTTGTATAAAGTGATAAATAGTTCACCTGATAGGCAAAGGAAAGACCCCTGAGACCAAGGGACCCTATATAGCTAATATTGGCATTTCAATGTGTGTTATTTTATCAGGATTTGCAACATTTCTTTCACCCTATTATCATACACAGTCTTATTCTTGCATAGGCACAATGAGACATGATCCCCTGATAACCTAGGCAAGAGAACAATGTGGTGTGACAGGCTGCTTAAGTTGGACCTCTCTCCTCAGCAGCCAGACACTGAAGCTCTTTCTGCCTCATTAACCTCCCCTGAAATTAGAACACCAATCTCATAAATAATTGTGAGGGAAAATGAGTTAATATAAATATCTCTTTAAAACAAACCAACAAACAAAAACTAATACTTACTGTAGTGCACATTATATCCCAGGAACTCCTCTAAGTGTTTATGATACTAACTTATTTAATCATTATCACAACAGGGGTGTCCAGGGGTTGTCCCCTTCTGGCTCATGAGAGCTAGTTATTAAATTAAATACTCAAGACTTTTTGGGAGCTGTTTGTTAAACTATTGGTGACGTCTATTAAGCATTGCTATGAGTGTTTACACCATAGAAATTGGCAGACACACACATCACTGAACAACCCTGTGAGGCAGGCACTGTTATCACCAACCCCGTTTTACAGCTAAGGCAACTGAAATATAAGCAACTTGGCCAACAGTCGTAGTGAATTCTAGAGATGACATTCAAACCCATGCAGTCTGTCTTCTAAGTTTATGCACTTAACTTGTATATTAGTTTCAAACACTGCATATAAGTGCTCAATAAATATTAGAAATTATTAACACTGAGAAAGCATTCCTGCACTGCTTTCCTGTCTTCCTCTTTCTCTCTTCCTGCACATTTTTCACATAATCTCAGGTCTTGACCTTGGGTGTGTAGGCAGGACCTACATATTGTTATTGATATTATTATCATTTTTTTAATTAATTCCAAAATACATTGAAATCATTAGAAGGAACTACAGAGTTAAATCATCAAGTCTCTTTAGTATGCATGTGTTTCAGTGGAGGAAGTAATATAGTTGTGTAGATAGGTGTCCGAACTGTTGGGAGCATAGTTGAAGATGCCATTTGTGAGAAGACCCCCATTCCTGCTGCAAATGAAATGAAGTCTATAGGGAGAAAGAGTGAAAGTCAAGGACTTCCATCTAGACTTCACTTAACTTTGCAGAATGTTTCTGTGTCTAAGCTCGCAGAAGAACATTGGCTCCAGAACTGTGTCATTTCTTCTTTAAGTTTACACTAATTGGTTGTGATTTTGGATTTAGATGGTCTGAGAGACAAGCTCAGCTGTGCCACTTGTGAGCTGTGGGACCTGTGGAATAATAAATATGCTGAGTCTGTTTCTTCATGAGTAAAATCCGAATAGTGGCAATACCTATTTTTCTAGCTTGAGGTGTTACCTGAAGCTGATAATGCAATGTAAGAGTTGTAAACTAGGAATCAATATGCGGATATCGAGGCAGTGCCATTAGCAGAGACCATGCTGCGACACTCATGTGGAAGCTGACACTCTCTTTCTGAGATCAAGCATCAGACACATCAACAGTTACTGAGCATTTATTTACCAGACTTTGCAATGAACTGGGGATTCCAAGATGTCCCTAAGAAGTCCTTGACTTTAGGTACTTAGAGACTATAAAGATAAAAAATCACATATAGTTAAGTTTAATAAATGCTGGAGCAACTCAGCATATGGAATGAGTTATTCTTCCGTGAAGTGTTAGCGGTTATTAGAGAAGAGCCATCATATACAAGGTAGTGTGGTCATTCTAGACAGCGACTCACTAAACTTAAATCCAGAAAGTTAAAAGAGCCTAGCTCATTTAGGGAAGTACTCTGGCATGGACAAACTTTACAATTCTGGCTGGAGCCATAAAATTACTAACTGTGAACTTCTGACCCATGTCTCATTTAATATTTAACCTTCAATTTCACCTTCCCTTATTAAGGATGTTCTTTTATTTCCAAAGTATGAAGAGGGAGACACATTCAAGATCTGGTAATACTTGGATTTTACATATAATAAAAGCTTTAATTTCCTCCCTTTATTATTTTAATTACAACATAATGCATGTATACTCCTTCACTCTTAAAATATTCAAGCATGCAAAGTATAAAGAAAACATGAAAATTGCCACATCATTCTCACAATTTCTTTTCCAAAGTGTGCTGTGGTTAACTCTTAATGGACATTCTCCCAGTACAGTGTGCACTCTAGCACATATCAATAAATAAACACATAGAATATATACATGTATGTTCTTTCTTACTTTTAATTTCTTGCGTTCTTTTCACTGAATTGCATTTTTACAAATTGATGTGTTCCTTACAATTTTATATTGTAACAATTTGAAATAGCAAATCTAAGTCTATATATTACACTTTTTTCATATATTATTTTATCATCATCATCCTTAGAAAAACACCACAAAAACACATTGACAAATCCAAACTGTACCTAAAAAACCTAAAATGAAGGTGAGTCTCTTTTCCTCAACTCCACACTTTAGAAATGTAACTATTACATGTATTTTTTCCTTCTAGAAATTTACAATTAGAATACATATACCTATTTATATGCACATATGTATGTATCAAATGTTATATACATATACAAGTATTTTAAACAAATAAGGGTATTATAGACAGACTGTTCTGTATCTTGCCTTTAAAAAAGCAACTAAGAAATAGAACTCATGTAAATAACCTCATCATATAGATGTCAAGTAATTTGTTAAACACTCTCCTATTGATAAATTTAGATTAACTCTTGATCATTGCTATCCCAAATGTTACTACAGGATGTACCACTCTACACACATGACATCATTCTTGCGCAAATTTGCCAAAGTATGTATAAGCCAGGTTCTACTAATACACAGTTCCAACTGTATCGTGCCAGTTTATCTCTACATTCTTTAACTCTATAGCATGTACTCATTCCTTCAATGACCAGTTTATGAGTACCAGTCAAGTTTCAAACACTATTGTAGGCAAGCTATGGGGTGGCGAGTAAGAGAAACATTACTGCTCAACTTACAGAACCCGCATTCTAAATATTTGGCAAAAGACAGGTGATAAAGAAAAATAGGTAGAGAAAAGAGAGCTGGATAAATAAAAAGGATGGATGGATGAATGGAGAGAGAGAGAGAGAGAGAGAGAGAGAGAGAGAGAGAGAGAGAGAGAGAAGGCAAATTACATAGTATGATTAGAAATGTGTAGTATATAGAAGAGGTGATAAAATATAGAGTAACTGGGAAAAGGGAGCCACCCTAAGTACAACTGGTCTCTCTGAAAAGGTCCTTTTAACTGAGGCTTTAATGATCATATTCAAAAGAAAATTACAAAATTGGTAGATGAAGCCACTATTATATTATTGTTTGCTTCTTTAAAATATCAATGCTGCAGATTTTTTCATGAATTTTTGAGCCATTTGTCTTGATTTTTCTATCAAATCTTAACCAATTTTTCTGTTGAATTACAGTTATTTTCCTCATTGACGTATAAGATATGAGCTTTTAAGTTAAATTTGCTCCAAATGTATGTATTAATATGTTGGAAATAAAGCTGAACATAGTTAATTTTGCATAATAATACTCTTGAATTTTTCAACCAGATTGCTTTGATACAGACAAGCTTTGCTATATTTTCTTTAAAATGATTTAATTGTCTTGCTTTCTAAAAAATGCCAGTAGTATAATCTCTCTCAAAATCCATAGCATAACACTGAGCTATAATTTACAAAGAAAACCTCAGAAAAGACTTCATATCATCATTCAAATATTCAATGTCATCCCTATATTTTCCAAGCACAAACTACATCAATTTATATGTCCTTTTACAATTGAACCTCAACCTTGCCCCTCAGGCAAAGGAAAGATGAGACTTGAAGAGTAATGTGTCAGCTGTGATGAGTGCCTTTGCTTCTGTCTTTTGAACTCCATGGGAGGATAAGGCAACAAATTAATAAAAATTTAAAAGTTTTTTTGTGTGTTTTTTTTCATATATTGTAAGTGAGGATGGAAATGAGAAACATCAGACATCATTGAGTTTTAGGGTTTTCAACATTTGAGTTTCCATTCAATAGCCTTTGATGTTATAACATTAAGAGAAAGCTTGCAGTGAAGCCATGACAAGTTCAAGATTTCCATAGTTAGTGTTTTGCTGCACCCACCACCAGAATGTTATATACCTAACTGGCACATAAGGATTCGTGAGTTGATCCCTATACTTGTAGACTCCTGAGCTTCAAATCTTCTCTCACTACAGATAAGTCATCATATGGGCTTAATTGTTGGCTTTTGCAATTTAATTCTTTTTTTCTTCCTCTGCTCTTCTGAATTTATGAACGAGAAATCTCATATGTCTGTAAA
Organism: Rhinolophus ferrumequinum; assembly: GCF_004115265.2. Classification (NCBI taxonomy): domain Eukaryota; kingdom Metazoa; phylum Chordata; class Mammalia; order Chiroptera; family Rhinolophidae; genus Rhinolophus; species Rhinolophus ferrumequinum. The sequence goes on from NC_046294.1 coordinate 19,176,056, forward strand.
GAAGGGGTAATAGATTGAACAGACCTGAGATTTGACTCCACCTCTGCTATGCAGAAGCATCATGACATTATAACACAGGGTGGTTAACATCTCTAGTCTACAATTCCCTTTTGTGTAAAATAACAGTAAAATTATTATATCATCGCATCGGGAGAATTAAATGATGGAGCGTTGGAACACACGTGTCAGAGACCTTGCGCATAGGAAGCAGTCAATAAAAGTTTTATGTACACATATGATAGGTAATCAAAAAATGTAGCTTTCCAATTATCTCTATAGCTCCATCCCAATTAACCCCACCCCTACCACACACACATTCTTAATCACAGTGTATTTAGAAGAGAGCAGCTTTCAACAAATGAGTTGGGTGAAAGTAGGTGTATAATTATATACTAACTCAACACTGCTATTTTCCTATGTTTTCTCTGTTTCCTATGGTAATACAATACAAACAGTAATAACCAACACTTAAATTGTCTACTGGTCCAATGGTGAACTCATGTTTCTGCCCATGGGTGCAAAAGAGAAATCAGAATTTCGTATGCCTAGTTTCTTTTACCTATTAGTTTTGTATGTTGGAAAATAGTATATAAGGTAGAAATAATTATGTGCCTGGGTAGGATGGGAAAGAGGATGTAGTGGAGAGTTATTTAGAAACCTTAGAATTTATTAGAGCAACAGAAAATATAAACAATTTTAATGTAATTGTTACTCAAATAAAATGTCCAATTATTCATTTTAAAACACTATAAAGAAGAGTGACAAAAGCCACACATGCCTACAATCTTTAGCTTTTTAACTGTATTGGAACCATGTATATCAAATTTCCAAGTAAGTGCTAGTTTTCTTTTAGGTTAAAGTATTAAAATCACCTTTAAGTTTTATAATTGTCCAAAAACAAAGTTACCCTTTACTATTGCTCTATAGAGAAAGTTCCTAATAAAAAAGGAGAAGAAATTAATAAAACTACAATTGATAAGTTCTCTTCAACTATCCAGTTGGCTTCCAAATACACTTCCAATATTACAAGTAGATTTCTTATGATAAATAAAAGTTTTTGACAAAACCATATCATATCACTGGCGACCTTGTTTATGTTGGGACTTGTGATTTAAAGAAAAAACTTTATTAAATATGCTCAATCAACACAATTAAAAAATATATATCGGGAACGTATTTTATTATGCAAGATGCTACTATAGGCACCTTGGGGTAAGATGGAGAATAATATGATCAAGGTACCTGCCCTGCCAGATTTATATTCTAGAATATTACACATTTTAAATTGCATTAATTCATACGACAGCCCAATATAGAATGCTGATTTTTCATTGTACCCATTTTAAAGATGAAAATAGGCCCACATACAGTAAGCACTTTTTCCAACTAACAGATGGAAAACGTGAAGTTGGAGGTGTTTTTTATTCTAAAACCCATGCTTTTTCATTATATTATGGAAAGATAAGGTGTCCTATAATTTGGGACAAACACTCTAGACTTCCCAGAAATATATACTATACCAGACACAGCCTGCTTTTCTTGTACAAAGCGTTGCTGATGATAAAATCGTTCTGTCAATCCTCAACCAATCTAAAGTCACCAGCTCCTACACAGTGAGATGACATGTTCCTGGGAGGACTCCAGGGTGTGGAAACACTACCTGTTACACTGGGGCTGTAAAGTCTACCTTAATAAAGAGAAGGAAAAGGTGCGAAAACACCCTCTGGTTCTTTGTACCTGGTCATCTTTAAACAGGAATAAGGATGAACACAAACAGCAGTAAATCCAGTAAATGGCATTCATCTGTGGCTTTCTGGAGGCCCCTAAGTAAACGGATGAATCACGTCTCTGTTCTGTTGCAAACCTGTAACATCAGGAAACTCTTTTGCTCTTTATAAGCTAGTGGCCAGAAATACTACCAAGTTCTTTTTCTGTAAAGCTCCCCAAAATTGTATTTTTAACGAAGATAACTCTGAACAGATGGTATTCATGGATATTCTATACAGACCTCTGGGAAAAGTTTAGGTGATACTATTTCCCTAGAGTCACTTTCATTTTAAAAATCACTCCACAGATGGTTTCATCATGAGAGTATTATAAAGAGAAGTTCTCTGAGGAATGAGATTAGTGTGAGTACAAACTAAGTGGTAGTTCTTATATCCATTTTGGTTATAATGTTGCTCATGTTTGTTGCTGGTTTTGGATTATTTCAGATTAAAATTTATTTAAAACTACTGTGTTGCAGAAGTGAATAGCAGGTATTTCACAAAACTTTAGTTCCATGAAATATTCTATAAAAGTAAAACTAAAAGGGAGGGGGGACTTCTATAGTCAATTAAGTTTGATAAATGCTCCACATATTAGCTCACCTCAGGGAGAGTTATGATATATAAAATCATGTTAAATTCTCTGAACTGCCCTATAAAAATGGGATCTAATTAACTTATTGAGTTCAATTAATGCAAAACACATTTGACTATAGAACCTCTTTTTATAACATGAAACTTATTTCCTCCCTTTAGATCATGTGCTTTGGGTGCCTGAATTAAATTATTATGATAGAAAGAAGTCAAGCTAAGTTTCGAAATAGCCACATGTTCATATTTTCCATACAGTTCCATATAGTTAAATGTAGTTATACCAGTTCTGTTTAAAATAATTTTTGAAAAGCATTTTTTAAAGTATCAATGGAAGATATATAAAATGGATATGATAGGGTATAAGGGCAGAAAATATAAACAATATTTCCATAGTTTGATGAATCACTCAACAGTGTAATATCCAGCTTTAAGAAGAGAAGGATTTGTGGATCACATGTGGAGAATGATGTTTAATTCTAGCTGAATTTAAGAAAGATGGTGTCAAACTCAGTAATTCTGGAGGAAGAATAAATAGGATAGTGAGTGACCTGTAAGTTTTGTTATATGATGAATGGACAAAAAAGTCTAAATCGAAACACTTATAGAGAAGACTTGGGGCTGCCATTTTGTTGTTCTACAAGCTACTGTAAGAGCTTCATAACTTCTGTCTCAGCTTTCATTCTTCCTGTTACCCAAACTCTACAAAGGAGCTAGAGTGATTATTTTTAAATGTTACTTACATTATGTCATCACCCTACTAAAATTCTTCCAATAAATTGTACTTTTTAATCCCTTCACCTTCTCCCCCATCCCCCAACCCCCCTCCTATCTAGTAACCATCAGTTTTTTCTCTATATCTCTGAGTCTTGTTTCTGTTTTGCTCATTTATTCTGTTCTTTAGGTTCCACATATAAGTGAGATCATATGGTATTTGCCTTTCTCAGTCTGATTTACTTCACTTAGCATAATGTTCTCTAGGTCCACCCATGTTGTTGCAAGTAGCATAAGGAATATAGTCAATGGTATAATAACAGTTATATACGATGTAAGAGGGGTACTACACTGGGAGGGGGGTTATCACTATGTGAGAGCTGTAAATGTCTAATCATTATGTTGTTTTGTACCCTTGAAATGAATTTAAAAAGAAAAAAAAAAGAAAAAATATCTTCCAATAAAATCCAGTCCTTACCATGATCTATGAAATATTAGTCTGTCCACGGTTCTCTGAACTCAATTTCTACTCAACTCCAGCTCATACTAGTTTTCAAGTGAAGTTTTGAAAACTCCAAGCACACTCCTACATCAGTCTTGGCTCTTGTGATTCATTTTGCCTGGAGTGCTGTTTCAATAGCTATGCATGTGTCTCTCTACTTTATTTACTGAAGTCTCGTTTGAAATGTCCCCTTCTAAATGAGTACTTCCCTGACCACTATTCTTCACTCTCTACTCCCTTTCTCTGCTTCTCTTTTCTACTGAACACTTAGCATTAGCTGGTACAACATTGTACATTTAATTTATATATTTACTTATTCTCTCCATATTAATAGTAATGCTGAATGTTATAAAAAATGTCTTGTAATTTTAGCAACATAATACAATAAACCTCATTTTCCTATTTGTACAAAGTCTGAATATCAGGGGCAGCAGACAGGTAGGACTGGGGATTTACCCCAGATAGTCATTCAGGAACAAAGACTGACACCTTTGACTTGTGGCCTTCAAGTACAGCCTGGCATCTCTGTATAACCAGCAGGCAATGGAAGAGAATGGATGACATTCTCTTCCATTGGGAAATATTTATGAGCTTTATCTGAAAATAGTGTACATCACTTCCTTTCACATTACCTCTGCTAGAACTTTGTCCTATAGATACACAACACTGTATGGGAGATTGGGATGTGCAGTTCAGCTGTGTGTTGAGAAGGAAGAGTAAATCTCTTTACAAGAAAAAAAATGTAACTATGTCATGATGGATGTTAACTAGACTTCTTGTGGTGATCATTTCACAACATACGCATATGTTGAATTATGTCATACACCTGAAACTGACATGTTATATGTCAATTATTTTTCAAATATATGAATAACGTTTAAAGAAGAAGGAAGAGTAGATGAGTTCGATGAATAACTACCTAGGTTCTGTCACATCGCTCAAGCCAGAAGGTCACTTTCATAAGGTAGGGGTTTTGATTTGATCACCCCATCACCTTGAACAATGCCTGGTACATAGTAAACGCTCAACTAAAAATAAGTAACTGTAAAACATCATAGTCACAGGAAGCTCAATATGTGTCAGTCACGGGTCTGTGCACTTGATATAAAACACTACAAAATGATCTTATATGGTAGGTGCTATTATTGTCGCATTTCACTGATGAAGTAAATGAGGCACAGAGATGATGGTCATGGAGGTAGTTAAAGTTGGAACAGAGATTTAAATTCAGTTTGTCTGGATCCAGAACTCACGTTCTTAGCTGCTTCATACAATGACACTCTACGATGCATTCAATGAATACATAAGTAAGAAAATTTAAAAGTTTAGCAATTCCATTCTGTTTGTGGTGGGCCCATTCATAAAAAGTTAGATTTTCCTTGCTGTCGGTATATTATCAGAGGTAGAAAGACAGCCCATAAGGAGAGTGAAAACAGATTCCTTCCCTTGGAGGTCATCTCATCTAGGCACATCCAACAATTACCTTAACTACAATGCTAAGAAGTTCTGTTTCCCCATCCTGGTCACATAATATGTTTTTCATCCTGTAGCAAAGTAAATAAAATTAGAATCCATTCCATTTTTAATAAAAGTCTTAATTCTCTGATTTCTAATGTTTTAACTACTTCATTGGGAAGGATGCTTGAAAAGCCCTTTAACAAGAAAGTTCACCCCCTGTCTTATATCCTAATAAAGAGAGGATTTATGTATGAGGTTTACAGACTGCAGGAGAAATGTTAAGCCTGAATTCTAATTCAGAAATCTATTTCTATGATATGCCTTTAAATGTCATCCACAAAAACCCACCTGCTTCTTCATGTAATATAAATACATGTAAAGTAAACCTTCTAGCACAGACGCAGGTCACATCCTGAATTCTGGGTTCATGGCAATGATTTCTGAACCTAAAAATGGAACATAGGACACAAGAATAATCTTGAGAAACTACAATCTATAAAACCTTTCAATTTCCAAAGTCCCTGGATTTTTTAAATATATATTTTAAATAGTATAAATATGTTATTTATGAGTGAAAAATATAGTTACCTGGTTATTTTCAAAGTTATAAATGCATAGGATTTTGTGCATCAACTAGATGTGTGTTACCTAATAATTCTTAAAGAATATGGAGAATGACCAGGTGTATGATTTCAGTGATTTCCAGTTGACAAATCACTGTTATCCTTTTGCTGTTTTTTTTTTGTTTGTTGTGTTATTTTGTTTCATTGTTGTAGTTATTGTTTTGCCTCTGATAATTTTGCTTGGGATGTGGAATGTAAAAGGACTTTGAATTACTGAATTATATGTCACTAATATTGAGGCTTTTGAATGTTTTGGTTCTGAAAAGGGATATAAATCTTTCAAAATTTGGGGGAGAGGAAAAGTATGTTCACTAGTAATTCTAAGGGGTTGTCATAGCCAAGATATTATTACCATCTAAGAAATGCCATAATACTGAAGAGTGAAACCTGAGTATTAGAATTTTAGACAATGTTATCAGATTAGGTTTTCCTAAGTTATAGCTGGTGATCTGTAGCAGAGCAGATATTAAAATGAAAAAAAAGGAAAGAAATGAAGAGAGAGACAAATAAATAGAGTAAAAATATGAGATAGATAACCTCAGTTACGTTTGTGCTTTATTATACCTCATTCTGCTGAATGACTGACTTACTTATGAGGTGTGACAATTTAGTTTGTGAACTCATCCTAGGAAATACTGCTACATTACCTCATTGCTGAATATCACTACAGTCACCTTCAAAGTACACCCCTTGGGAAGGTATGCTCTTACACCAGTGCCCAGTCCACCCTTCAAAGCAATTTTGGAACTCTTTTTCTGGAATGGCCATCAGAGCTGTCATCATATTACCCCTGATATCTTGAATGTCATCAAAATGTCTTCCTTTCAATATTTCCTTTATCTTCCAGTAAAGAAAGAACTCATTGGGGGGCAGATCAGGTGAGTAGGGAGGGTGTTCCAATACAGTTATTTGTTTACTGGCTAAAAACTCCCTCACAGACAGTGCCACGTGAGCTGGTGCATTGTCGTGATACAAGAGTCCTGAATTGTTGGCAAAAAGTTCAGGTCGTCTAACTTTTTCACGCAGCCTTTTCAGCACTTCCAAATAGTAAATTTGGTTAACTGTTTCTCCAGTAGGTACAAATTCATAATGAATAATCCCTCTGATAGCAGAAAAGTTTAGCAACATTGCAACAAGTTTGCGAACTTAATTGTAGAACCTCATATATATGTGCATATATATTTTTTTTCTATCCATGGATGTGGAGGGACAATTGTATGCATTGTTCTGTGCCATTTTACATAAGGGACTTGAGCATTCACAGAGTTTGGTACCTGCAGGTAGTCCTGGAACCAGTTCCCTATGGATACAGAAGGACAACTGATGTTTGGGGGAAGTCAAAAGTTGCGCGCAGACTTTCAACTGTGCAGGGTGTCCAAATATGTAATCCCCACTTTTTTTCAAGGGTCAGTTATGTATTTATCCAGTGCCTGCAGTATTTTTGCTGAATGCTTTGTTCATTATTATGCTAATAATTGCTGGATTCTTGCAAGTACCCACAAAACGTTTACGAGTGCACACTCCCAATGAGATAGTATAATAAAATATAATTACCTTCCTCCTCTACTCACACTTGGTGGCGTATTAGTGGGAAGCACTGATATAAGCTGCTCTTAAAATGTTTTATTATGTCCTTAACTTATTTTCCTAAACTCTAGCCTACTGTCCTTATGGATAATAGTACCCAATGGCATGCTTTTCTTGACAGTGTCTTCAGAAACCATTATTAAAAGTTTCACTGAAATGTTTCAACCATGTCTTTGGTAATAAGCAAATGTTCCCAGTAGATACAAACTTAATATTTTGAAATCATGTAACAGTCTTACCCAAAAACTTTTAAAAGCACGATAGGTGCCCTTCAATATAAAATGGGACAGGATCCCCAGTGGCAGTCTCTCTGTACATACTGAAACAGAGCAAGAACAAATACCAGGATAGTTTTTTTTTTTCCATCTGGAACACCAAATCTGCAGTAATCACATCCACTAAACAAGTTTTTGGTTATTTTTTTCCCTTTGGTTTAGTTTATAATTTCATATATATATATATATATATATATACATATATATATATATATATATGTATATATATATATATATATATTTAAATAATGTGACTATATACACAATGGTGATTCATCAGAATAATTCTATTTACCTACTAAAAACAAATGCGCCTAAGGAGTAAGGATTGCCTTATATATTGTTCTAGTTTAGCCAAAGGAAGAAGCCACAAATTGCTTTAAAAGGTGAGATATTTTTTGATGGTCTTCACTCTGTTTTCATTTTACTATCCAACACTCCTCAAAGATTTGGGTTCCTTTAGATACTAGCACAGGCTATTGTTCACCTATACATTTAGTTGTCTAGTAATCCATGAATTCATTCAATAAATATTCATAAGTAATATACATGGTCCCTGTTTTTAAATAACCTACTGTGTCTTACAAAAAGAGAATTGTAAACAAATGCTGATGAGATGGTCTGATAATTGGCTGAGTGAAAATATATGTGGATAGCATAATGAGAACAAAGGGAGAAGGACACTCAGTTTTGTCCCTCAGAGATAAGAAAATGATGATGGTGCTAAAATTGGAAAAACAACTAGAGAGTTGTCTGGCAGACAGAGCAGAACACGCAAGTCCATGAACAATCATATGAGAGAAAATTATAATATGTATTCAAGGAATTAGACACGCTTCGGTGTTGTGCGACTGCAAAACAAAAGTGATCGGACAGTTGAGAGCGAGGAAAGGAAGGAAATTAAAAAGAAAAATTAGAGACCTTAATTCACACTTGTGTTGATGATGAAAACATGTAAAACTGCTTGTTGTGGATTGAAGTGTGTTTGCCAAAAACATATGTTGAGGTCCTACACTGTGGTATCTGTGACTGTGACCTTATCTGGAAGTAGGATCTTTGCAGCTGTAATCTAGTGCATGTGAAGACATACTGGGTTAGGATCGGCCCTAAATCCAAGCACTGATGTCTTTATAAAGAGAGGGAAATTTGGAGATACAGAAGAGACCCATGCTAGAGGGAAGAAGGCCATGTGCTGACAAATGTAGAAGCAGGAGTTATGCTGCTACAGCCAGAATCGCTAAAAACTAAAAGAAACAAAGAAAGATTTCACAGAGAACTTCAGAAAAAACAGGGATTGCCCACATCATATTTTTTTCCCAGTTAAATTTTAATTTCAGGCAAACAGTGCGTTTATCGGAGACGTATTTATACTAAATAAATATTCATTGTTCATCTGAAATTCAATTGTATTTTTACCAGCTGTATTAAGATATATTTGACATATCATATTGCATAAGTTTAAGGTAAACAGTGTGATAATATGATAGATGCATACATTGCTAAAAAATTACCAAAATGAGGTTAGTTAACACATCCATCACTTCACATATTTATAGTTTGTGTGTATGTGAACATTTAAGAACATTTAAGATCTCCTTTCTTAGCAACTATCAAGTATATGATACAGTATCTTCACTATCGTCATCATGCTTCACATTAGGTCCTTAGAACTTATTCATCTGATAAGTGGAAGTTTCTACATTTTGACCACCATCTCCCTATTTCCCCAACCCTCCAGCCTCTAGCAACCACCATTCTATTCTACTCTCTGTTTCTATGAGTTTTGTTTTTTGTTTTGTTTTGTTTGTTTGTTTTTACATTCCCCATATAAGTCATATGACACAGTATTTGTCTTGCTGTACGTGGCTTATTTCACTTGGCATAATGCTTTCACAGTCCATCCATAGTGTCACAAACAGCAGGATTTTCTTCTTTCTCATTGCTGAGTGTGTGTGTGTGTGTGACATTTTCTTTATCCATTCATTCAGTGATGGAAACTGGTTGTTCCCGAATCTTTTCTACTGTGAATAATGCTACAATGAATGTAATGAACATGGGGTTGCAGATATTTCTTTGAGATCCTGATTCCATTTCCTTTGGCTAAATACCCAGAAGTGGGGTTCCTGAATCATATGGTAGTTCTATTTTTAACTTTCTAAGGAATCTCCATACTGTTTTCCACAGTGGCTGCACCAATTCCCACCAAGAGTACATGTGTCTTTTCTTCACATCCTTGCCAGCATTTGTTATCTCTTGTCTTTTTGAAAATAGCCATTCTAACAAGTACGAGATATTCCAGTGTTTTTTCAATTTGAATTTCTCTGATGATTAGTGATATGGAGTATCTTTTCTTGAACCAGTTGGCCATTAGTATGTCTTCTTTGGAAAAATGTCTATTCAGTCCTTTGCCCATTTTTAACTGGATTATATGTTTTGGGTTTGATGGGTTTTGTTTTTTGGCTTTTGTTTTTCTATTAAGTTTTATGATAATATTTTAGATATTAATTCCTTATCTGATATATGGTGTGCAAATATTTTCTCTCACTCCATAGGTTGCCTGTTATTTCTGTATATTGCTTCTTTTGTTGGGCAGAAGCTTTCTAGTTTGATATAGTCCAAGACAAACATCAAAGAACTTTTTCCTTTGTGTTCTTCTGGGAGTTTTATGGTTTTAGTTCTTACTTAAGTACAAACTTTTAAGTTTTTAACCTACTTCAAGTTAATTTTTTTGTGATTGGTGTAAGATGGTCTAATCTCACTCTTATGCATGAAGACATCTATTTTTCTTAACACCATTTATTAAAAGATATATATTTTCCCCACTCAGTATTCATAGCTCCCTTGTCAAACATCAGTTGACCATATGTGCATAGGTTTATTTCTAGGCTCTCTATTCTGTTCCATGGGTCTATATGTCTGTCTTTATTCCAGTAACTTATTGTTTTAATTATTATAGCTTTGAAGTATAGTTTGGAATCAGGAAGTGTGATGCCTCCAATTCTGTTCTTCTTTCTCAAGATTGCTTAATTATTTGCGGTCTTTTGTGGTTCCCTACTAATTTTAGGACTGTTTTATCTGGGAAAAATGACATTAGAATTTTTATAGAGATCGCATTGAATCTATAGATGGCTTTAGATCTAGTGTACGTATAGGATTTTAGTTTATGTCTAGTATAGACATTTTAACAATATTAATTCTTCTGATCCACGAATATGTGATATCTTTCCATTTATCTGTTTTGTTTTGGTTTTCAATTTCTTTTATCGATGTCTTATAGTTTTCAGTGTACAGATCTTTCAACTCCTTGGTTAAATTCATTCATATTTTATGTTTCCGATCTATTGTAAATGAGATTGTGTTATGTATCACAATGAGATTGTGTTATGTATCACAAACTAAATATTTGAAAAAGGAACTCCTTTTTCAAGTATTTAGTTTGTGATGCAACTAATTTTGTAGGTTGATTTTTCTTCTGCAACTTTACTGAATTCATTTATTAGTTCTAACAGCTTTTTGGTGGGCCTTTAGAATATTCTACATATAAATAGTGTCATCGGCAAACAAAGAAAATTATACTTTTTCTTTACAACTTGGATGACTTTGATTTCTGTTATTGTCTAGTTGCTCTAGCGAGGACATCCAGTACTATGTTGAATAGAAATGGCAAGAGTGGACATCCTTTCCTTCCTCCTGATCTTAGAGGAAAAGCTTTCAATTTCTCACCATTGAGTGTGATGTGAGCTGTGGGTTCTTTCAATTGTTGGGAACTTTCATCATGAAAGGGTATTGGATTTTTTTCAAATACTTTTGTTTCTGCATCTATTGAGAGGATCATATGATTTTTATCTGTCATTCCATTAATGTGGTATATCATATGTATTGATTTGTGTATGTTGAATCATCCTTGCATCCCAGGTATAAATCCTGCTTGATTATGGTGTATGATTCTTTTAGTGTGCTGTTGAATTTGCTTTGCTAGAATTTTGTTAAGAGTTTTTGTCTCTATATTCATCAGGGATAATAGCCTATAGTTTTCATTTTTCATAATGTCCTTATATGCCTTTAGTTGCAGTGTAACACCGGAACACAAAATGATTTGGGGAGTATTCCTTCCTCTTCAGTTTGGAAGAGTTTGAGAAGGATTGGCATTAATTAGTCTTTAAATGTTTGGTGGAATTCACCTATGAAGCCATTTGGTACTGGACTTGTTGTTGAGAGGTTTTTGATTACTGCTTCAATCTCCTTATTCACTAATGATCTGTTCAGGTTTTCTATTTCTTCATGACTCAGTCTTGATGGTTGTATGTTTCTAGGAATTTATCTATTGTTTCTAGGTTATCCAATTTGTTGGCATATAATTATTTATGGTAGCTTCTTAAGATCCTTTGTGTTTGTGTGGTGTCAGTTGTAATATCTCCCACCAGGTCTCTAGGCAGAATGCACTGGTCTCTAACAATGGCTGGAGGGAGTGGAGCTAAGTATTGAGCCCATGCTTTCCAGGGGCATGGACAGGAGTTTCTCCTGCTGGCAGACTGGCTGACTGTGGCTGCGAAGAAGCTGGATTCATGCGTATGGTCTATTGAGGATCGCTGTGGATAAAAGTGAGTGGTTCTCTTGCCTGGTCCCTGTGGCAACTGTCCAGTTCATGGTCCTGCAGGTGGGCGGGGGCTCATGCCTAGTACAAGGCATGCAGGATCTTTGGGGGTGCAGATTGGAGTGTCTCCTGCAGCGTCCTTCTGCCTGTAACAATGATCATGGACTATGCCTGGTACAAGCTGCAGCCCAGTTACAGGGCCCTTTCAGAATCTACCGCATGACTGAATTTGGTGGGCTTACCTACAGGTGCTCCCAGACTGTGGCCAAGAGGAGTTCAAGCTGGTCCCTGGGCCACTTCAGGGTCGATAGCCAGAACCGAAACTCTTTCCTGGTCTCTTGGCATATGGTGCTAGTGACAGAGCCAAAGCCAAATGGAGATATCACCAAGTTCTCAGGGTTCCAGAGCTATCTGTGCTTCCGTGGCCAGGAGTTGGTCAGTGAGTCATTTTCCCGGTTGCAAGCCTGACTGACTAGCCTTGATCTTGGACTTCACTGGGGTTTCACAGTCTCTTACCTAGATCCTAAAGTTCCCATGGAAGCACCTTTGTCTGTGGATGGATGCCAAATTACTACTTTTTTTAAAGTTTATTGGGGTGACATTGTTAGTAAAGTTACAAAGATTTCATGTGCACAATTCTGCAATACATCATCCATACCTCACATTGTGTGTTCACTACCCAGAGTCAGATCTCCTTCCATCACAATATATTTGACCCCGTTTACCCTCTTCTACAACCCCACAACTCCCCCTAACTCTCTGGTAACCACTCAACTATTGTCTATGAGTTTTTGTTTCTTCATTTGTTTGTCTTGTTCTTCTTTTGTTTTCAGTTTTATATAACACATATCAGTGAAATCATATGGTTCTCTACTTTTTCTGCCTGACTTATTTCGCTTCACATTATAATATCAAGATCCATCCATGTTGTCGCAAATGGTACTATTTCATCTTTTTTATGGCAGAATAGTATTCCATTGTCTATATATACCACAACCTGTTTATCCATTCATCTATTGAAGGGCACTTTGGCTGTTTTCATGTCTTGGCCACCGTAAATAAAGCTGCAATGAACATTGGAGCACATATGTCTTTATGGATAAATGTTTTCAGATTTTTTGGGTAGATACCCAGGAGAGGAATTGCTGGGTCATATGGTAATTCTATTCTTAATCGTTTGAGGAACCTCCACACTGCCTTCCATAGCAGCTGCACCAGTCTGCATTCCCACCAGCAGTGTATGAGGGCTCCTTTCTCTCCACAGCCTCTCCAACACTTGTTACTATTTGTCTTGTTGATGATAGTCATTCTAACGGGGTGAGGTAATATCTCATTGTGGTTTTTATTTGCATTTCTCTGATGATTAGTGATGTTGAGCATTTTTTCATATGTATATCGGCCATTTGTATGTCCTCTTTGGAGAAATGTCTCTTCAGGTGCTCTGCCCATTTTTCAATTGGGTTCTTTGTTTTTTTGTTGTTGAGTTTGTATGAGTTCCTTGTCTGTTTTGGATATTAGCCCCTTATCGGAGGCGTTGTTTGCAAAAATCTCTCATTCAGTCAGTTGCCTCTTCGTTTTGTTGGTGGTTTCTTTTGTTGTGCAGAAGCTTTTAAGTTTTATATAGTCCCATTGATTTATTTTAGATTTTACTTTCCTTGGCTTTGGTGTCAAATTCATAAACTGCTCTTTGAATCCAAGGTCCTTAAGTTTAGTACCTATGTTTTCTTCTATGCATTTTATTTTTTCAGGTCTTATGTTTAGGACTTTGATGCATTTAGAGTTAATTTTGGTACATGGTGACAGATAGCAGTCTAGTTTCATTCTTTTGCACATGGCTTTCCAATTCTGCGAGCCCCATTTATTGAAGAGGCTATCTTTTCTCCATTGTATGTTTTTGGCATCTTAGTCAAAAATTATCTGTCCATATTTATGTATGTTTATTTCTGGGTTCTCAATTCTATTCCATTGGTCTGTGTATCTGTTTTTCTGCCAATACCATACGTTTTTGATTATTGTTGCCCTGTAGTACAAGCTGAAGTGAGGGAGTGTGATACCTCCAACACTGTTCTTTTTTCTGAGGATTGCTTTGACTATTCGGGGTCTTTAGTGATTCCATACAAATCTGATGATTTTTTGTTCTATTTCTTTAAAAAATACCATTGGCATTTTGATGGGAATTTCATTAAATCTGTATATTGCTTTGCGTAATACAACCATTTTAACTATGTTGATCCTTCCAACCCATGAACATGGAAAGTCTTTCCATTTCTTTGTATTTTCTTCAATTTCTTTTAAAAATGTCTTTTAGTTTTCAGTATATAGGTTTTGCACATCCTTGGTAAAGTTTATTCCTAGGTATTTTATTCTTTTTGTTGCAATTGCAAAAGGAATTGGTTTTTTTTGTTTTTTGTTTTTTTTATTTATTTCTTTTTCTGAGATTTCATTGTTAGTATATAGGAATGAAATGGACTTTTGTACATTGATTTTGTAGCCAGCAACTTGACTGTATTCGTTTATTGTTTCCAACAGCTTTTTGGTGGACTCTTTAGGGTTTTCTATATATAGCATCATGTCATCTGCAAAAAGTGACAATTTAACTTCTTTGTTCCCACTTTGGATGCCTTTATTTCTTTCTCTTGCCTGATTTCTCTGGCTAGGACTTCCAATAATATGTTGAAAAGCAGAGGTGATAGGGGACAGCCCTGTCACATTCCTGAACATAGAGCAAAGGGTTTCAGTGTTTTACCATTAATTATGAGATTAGCTGAGGGTTTGTCATATATGGCCTTTATTATGTTAACATATTTTCCTTCTATACCTATTTTATTAAATGTTATAATCATAAATGCATGTTGTATCTTGTCAGATGCTTTTTCTGCATCAGTTGATATAATCATATGATTTTTGTCCTTTATTTTGTTTATGTGATGTATCACATTGATGGATTTGTAGATGTTGAACCATCCTTATGCCCCTGGGATGAACCCCACTTGGTCATGATGTATAATCTTTTTTATGCATTGCTACATTTAATTTTCTAAAATTTTGTTTACGATTTTTGCATCTGTATTCATCAGAGATCTCGGTCTATAATTTTCTTTTTGTGTGTGTGTTATCCTTACCAGGTTTTAGTATCAGGGTAATGTTGGCCTCATAAAATGAGTTAGGGAGTATTGTCTCTTCTTCAATTTTTTGGAATACTTTGAGTAGGATACATATTAGATCCTCTTTGAATGTTTGAAAAAATTCACTAGTGAAGCCATCTAGGACTTTTGCTTTTGGGAAGGTTTCGGATGACTGATTCAATTTCCTTACTGTTGATCACTCTATTAGATTTTCCGGTTCTTCATGATTCAGCCTAGGAAGGCTATATGTTTCTAAGAACTTGTCCATTTCATCTAGGTTACTGAATTTGGTGGCATATAGTCCTTCATAGTATTGGACGATCCTTTGTATTTCTGTGGCATCAATGATAACTTGCCCTCTTTCATTTCTGATTTTGTTTATTTGTATCTTTTTTCTTTTTATCTTAGTGAATCTAGCAAACGGTTTGTCAATTTTATTAATCTTTTCAAAGAACCAGCTCTTTGTTGCATTATTTTTTTCCATTTTATTTTTGTTCTCTGTTTCATTAGTTCTGCTCTGATTTTTATTACCTCCTTCTTTCTGCTGACTTTGGGTTTCATTTGTTCTTCTTTTTTCTAGTTCTTTAAGGTGTAACATGAGGTTATTTATCTGGATTTTTTTTGTTTCTTGAGCTAGGCCAGTAAAGATATAAATTTCCCTCTTAAAACTGCTTTCACTGCTTCCCCAAAATTTTGATAGAATGTGTTTTCATTCTCATTTGTTTCTATGTATCTTTTGATCTCTCTTCTTATTTCTTTTTTGACCTGGTCATTCTTTAAAAGTATGTTGTTCAGTCTCCAAATATTGGTGATTTTTCCTGCTTTCTTTTTGCAGTTTATATCCAATTTCAAAGCCCTGTGATCAGAGAATATGCTTGGTATGATTTCAATCTTCTTAAATTTGCTGAGGCTAGTTTTATGTCCCACTATATGGTCTGTCCTTGAGAATGTTTCATGTACACAAGAAAAGCATGTATAGTCTGATGTTCTAGGATGAAGTGCTCTATAAATGTCAATTATGTCCATTTCATCTAATGTGTCATTTAGGGCTGCTATTTCTTTATTTATTTTTTGTTTGATGATCTATCCATAGCTGTCAGTGTCCCCTACTATGATTGTGTTTTGGTCACTTTCTCTCTGCAGTTCTATTAGTGTTGCTTGGTATATTTCAGTATTCCCTGATTGAGGGCATAAATATTGGTGACGGTTATGTCTTCTTATTGTATAGTCCCCTTTATCATTACAAAATGTCCATTTTTGTCTCTTGTTAGCTTTTTTTATTCTGAAGTCTGTTTCATCTGATATCAGTATGACTACACCTGCTTTTCTCTGGCTACCATTTGCTTGGAGTGTCAATTTCCATCCTTTCACTTTGAGTCTATATTTGTCCTTGTAGCCGAGATGTGTCTCTCGAAGGCAGCATATGATTGGGTTTAGTTTTTTTAATGCAGTCTGCTACTCTGTGCCTTTTTATTGGTGAGTTCAGTCCATTTACATGTAGGGTGATTATTGATATATGAAGATTTTGTATCATTCTATCTTTGATTTTCTGGTAAGATTGTGTCTCTATTGTTTCTTTGTCTTTTTGTTGCTGTCTATTATTTCATTGTGGTGGTGTTCTATGTTTTTTCCCTTGGTGTCTTCTTTTATTATGTTATATATTTCAGTACTGGATTATTTTTGAGTGGTTACCACTAAGATTATGTAAAAGAAAGTTTCATATTTAGAATACTCCATTTTCTTCAGCATACTTACTTTCTCCATTCCCTTATTCCGGTTTAGTCCTTTTCTCTCCCCCCCCCCCCCCTTTTATGCTTTGGTTGTCACAAATTATTCCTATTCATGGTGGTTGAACAGCCTCCTTCAGTATTTCTTGTAGTGCAAGTTGTGTGTTAGAAAATTCCCTCAGCTTCTATATGTCTTGAAAGGTCTTTATTTCTCCTATATATGTAAAGGATATCTTTGCTCAATATATAATTCTGGCTTATAACTTCTCTTTCAATAGTTTGGATATTTGGTTCCACTCCCTCCTGGCTTGTAGAGTTGCTGATGAAAAATCTGGTAATAACCTAATGGGCTTTCCTTTGCTGGTTACCGTCTTCTTTTCCCTGGCTGCCTTGAGGATTCTTTATTTCTCGTTAATTTTTGACAGCTTCAATACAATGTGCCTTGGAGAAGGCCTGTTGGGACTGAGGTAATTAGGTGTTCTATTTGCTTCTTGGATTCAAAGATCCATTTCTTTTCACAAGTTTTGGAACTTCTCATTGACTCTTTGTTTGAATATACTCTCTGTTCCCTTCTCTCTTTCTTCTCCTTCTGGTATGCCCATTATTCTTATATTGCTCTTTCTGATGGAGTCAGAAAGTTCTTGTAGAGTTCTTTCATTTCTTTTAAGTCTCAAGTCTCTTCTTCTATCCATGTCATTTCCAGATTTCTATCCTTGATGTCACTGATTCTTCCCTCCATCTGGTCAACTCTACTACGTAAGCTGGCTATTTCATTCTTCATTGCTTTTATTGAGTTCTTAATCTCCAGAAATTCTATTTGGTTCTTTTCTTTAAAATTTCAATCTCTTTGGTAAAATGTTCATTATGTTTCTGAGTTCATTAAACTGACTGTCTGTGTTTTCTTGCATCTTGTTGAGTTGTTTAAGAACTTCAATCATGAATTCTCTGTCATTTTAGTCACATGTTTCCTTGTCTTTAATTTCATTTTCTGGATACTTTTCATTTTCTTTCTGAGTTGTCTTGTTACCTTGGTCATTCATGGCAATTAATGAATTATTATGTCTATTCCTAGGCATCTACAGGAGTGGGTTCTGCAACAGATTTATGGGAAAAGTTATTTCTTTTGTGTTCCAGTAGGTGTTGGTAGAATATTTTATTTTCTCTCTGACTGCAGCCTTTTATTCTCTCTCACACTATAGTGTTATATTTTCTCTGCACTGTTCTGGCTTGTCACACAATAGGGGGATTCCCTGAAAGGCAGGCTTCTCCTCTCTGCACAGTTCGCCTGGGTCACAGAGCACTGCCTCCGTGGGGGAATGTGGAGAGCTTCTAAAGTGCCAAAGCTCTTCCTGCACAACATTCAGAGCCTGTGTGTTTCTGTGACCCCATTTACTCCTGCAGGGATCTGCCCAGATAGATGGGATAGGTGGGTTTTAAGAGGTGGCCCAGAGCAATGACGGTAACTGCCATCAAAGCCAGTCTTGCACCCAAGGCTCCCTCCCATTTGCTGAAGCTAGTTGGGCTGCAAGTCCGTGGCTGCAGGCCACAGTTCTCAGAACTTCAAATATTCTGTTCTTTTGATCTGACACTGCTACCGTTCTACTTCTAGCACTGGGAGGGTGGGAATGGGGTGAGCTCTGGGAGGGTTGGAGGAGTTGGCTAGGCTCCATGACTATGCCTTCCATGCTATGATCAAAAGTGAGGGCTTAAACTGCTGTTTTCACCCTTTTTCCCTCAGTCTTTGCTACAATGTCTCTGCTATGAGCGTTGGGTTCAGCCATGTTATATGCTGATCCCTCAGGTAGGACTGTGGGCTATAAGAGAAGCACTCGAAATCCGAGTTCTTCCCTCTCCTGTGGCTGTGGTAGCTCTGGAATGCAGGAGCTCGGAGCTCTGAGGTCCGGGCTGTGTGCTGTGTATCCGTGGCCCGTGTCTCTGAACTTCTCCCTTCCCTCCTACCCCACTACCCCAATTTGCCCACCTTTATATGATTTCAGTTGCGTGCCTCTTAGTCTTACCTGTCTGCTGCTCAGGGAGTTCTTGTGGAATTACAGTTGTTCAATTTGATGTAAATTCCAGGGGAGATTTCAAGAGGCTCACCTCACGCCGCCAATTTCATGACATCACTCCAAATTACGGTTTTTGAGACGGGGGATATGTACAAGGGATATCGTATTCAGCTATTTTGCTTACATTACTCCTCACATCTTGATTTTGACTTTCTGGTCTCCTGAACCATGAGAGAATACATTTCTGTTGTTTTAAGCCACCCCGTCTGTGGTACTTTGTTGTGGCAGTCCTAGGAAATGAATGCACTGCTATAGTGTATTTAATTTTGAAAAGCCGCATAGGTAGAAAAAACTTCAACAGAAAAAAACTGCTCCTCCAATGTTAATTTATAAGTTATGGCACCTGGGCCAGTGCTAGTAATCCTATCTTAATCTCTGCCACATAAGCAATTAAAATGTATATATATATATATATATATATATATATATATATATATATATGTGTGTGTGTGTATATATATATATACACACATATGTATATGTATATATATATATACACACACATATGTGTGTGTGTGTGTGTGTGTGTGTATATATATATATATATATATATTTATAATTCAACTGCCTCTTCTTTATTAAGTTAATATCAAGCTGGCTTAATTCACTGGATTCAAGAGAAGGACGCTATACCAAGTGAGAACCCACCAAGTAGCTGTGCAGCCTATATTTAAATAGTCCAATGACAATAATCTCACCACCTTCAAAGGCAGTCTGTTCCACCCTTGGGTAGTTTTGACGGCTTAGACACTTTTTATTTTTATGTTGAGCTGAAATTGCATTTCCTGTCATCATCACTTTTGGTGCTTGCTCTATGCCTTGAGGCCCACCAAACTGTTGTAATTGCACTTTCCTCGAACAAGCCAGGAACCCTGATTCCTGCTCAGTCCCTCTGAGTCCATTTGCTTTCTGCAGACTCCACACCCTCGCATCCTTCAGACATGGCTCCTGTGACATGGTTTCAGTTCACAGCACCATTCCAGTCGCTCCCCTCATCTTGTTTACATGAACCATGTGCACTGGCATTTCCGCTCCACGTTTTTGTGCTGCTAGTCAATACAATGCCGGGCTCTGTTCTCCGGTGACATTGCTGCATGGCTAGCTTGCCCAAGTAAAACAAAGTTTAATTAAATCTTAATGTTGCACCAGGCTCTTACAGACCTGTTATTTTCACACCCTTGTGCTGTTAGCAGAATACATAATGAGAGCTTATGGGGGACCAAATCAGCCCTATTTACAAAGAGCAGCATTCTGCACTCTCAGTTGCCTTTTAGGAAGCTTACTTTTGGACTCAACACAAAGGTCTCATTGTGTTTCCCTCACAGATAAATAGACATATTTGTGGACGTGTTTGTTCTTTTTGTATTATGAAAGTAGCATCAGAAAAAATCTTACAATAGATTAATATAGCCAAATGAAAAGATGCAATATATCATGCAGGAAGATCTGGGGTATTTTCCACATGTGCTGCTATTATCCAGTTACCTCTTTCACATTCATGAATTGTCTAAGATAAAACTATCAGTCTTCTGAGAACTCCAAAAGCTAAATAGTCATAAAATAATTTATATTTGAACTGATATCATTTCTCTTTAAATTTGTGACAGAACTAATGATCATTGTTATTAATCTATGAGGAAAAAATAAGCTAAGAAATGAAACCACCCAGAAGTCTCTGAATCCACTCCCTTTTTCAACCTGGACATAAATCCTTAGGAAATGTCCTGGTCCTCACTTTTTAAATGTTGAACCAAAACGAGTTAATAGTTGACTATTATTGCCTGCCTTAGAGAAGTACAAGAGAAAATGTTATTACATGGCTTGATATGCACATGTAACTCATGAGGTGCTTTAGTTATCTCCAACAGCTAAAGGCAAATATAAAAATAAAATTCACAACATGTAAACTTCTTGTACTGTATCACTGAATTGATTATGCTGTGAATGTATTCTTTCTGGCAATTTGCCTCTTGATTTCTTAACCTTTTTTTTACTACAAATAATAGTAATGATTTGCTCTGTTTATTCCCAAATCGCGTAGAAGATTTCCTGAACACCAAGCTCCAGATTTCCATGTTAAATAAGAATAAAGTGGTTACAAAGTATTAACATCACTTTAAATTAAAAAAAAAAAAACAACAACTGTGGCACAGAATGTTGAGAATACCCTCCTTTTAGTTCTTCCTATGCAAACTAAATTCTTCTAAAATGTATGTAAAAATATTTCAGATTGAATAGTTTACAAACCTAGCCTGTGTCTGTATTACATGCTTGTTAACGTTTATGAAGATCTTGAAACTATTTATATATAAGGATTGATCCTATTCTTTAAAAAAAAGAAAAGAATTTCAATTACATTCACAATTAGAAATTGGAAGTCTAAAATGAAAATAAAATCTGATTTTCTGAGGGATGTAAAGTTTTCATAGATGAACCATAAAAGCAATTGACCTTATTATTTCTTCAATCCTTAATTTTTGCAATAGTCCCAGAGCAATATAGAAAGCAGTGAAGTCAGTTTTCTGAATTGCACTTGAGATATTTTTTGTTGGTGTTTAATAGACTAAATACTTAGTGGATGTACTGGCAAAGAGGAGTTATGTAAGACTCATCTCTATTGCGTGGCCCAGTGCGTGGCTAATTTATGATAAATGTTTATTAAATGAATCACTGACAGACTAACAGGTGGACTGACTCACTGACTAAATCAATGACTATGAAAATATATTTATACACTGAGCCAAGAATTATGGTGAAGCTCCATAGCTTTCAATGAGTATTGTCATTTTTAATAATGGCAGATAAATTTAGAGGCCCTTTTCTTTGCCACTCATTTTGTAAAAGGGAGCAAGGCTCAACAAATTTGAAACAAATCTGAAATACTGAGACTTATCCTTTGGACCTATTTATGCATGGAAAACCGGCCTTCCTATGTGAACAAGGCACCTCACCTGACCTCACAGTCTCTGTCAAAGCTCTGTCATGGGAATCAGCAACTTTCCGCGTGGACCCATGAGGAAGTCAACAGAGACTTATAACATGTCTTCCTGTGACATTGTTACACGAGCCTGTTTGCAGTAAGGCGGAACCTCAGCCCTCTAATACAGACCTTCTCTAGCAGCTACATCCAGCGTTGAAAGTTTCCCAACAGCTACTCCAAACCTAGTACTCTTTCCTGGTTTTCTTTTTCACTTCCAATCCACAAGCAAATCCTACTGGGATTTCTTCCAAAATACATCTCAAAGTTGATCCACAGTTCTTACGTCCATTTCTGTCACTGGGTATGGACCTTCATCACTCTTGTCTGGATTTCTGCAATATTCCTCAACTTTCCTCCACGCATTCAATCTTACCCTGATAGACCATTTTCTACACCTTAGTTAATATCATCTTGTAAAAATGCAAAAGAGAGCAGTGGCACTCTCTTATCGCATAAAAGAGTTCTCTTACATTGAGAAATAAATCTGAAAATGTTAACAGGAGCTACAAGTCCCTGCATTCTTTGGTTCTTGTCTACCTCTCCTATTTCTATTTCTAACAGTGTCTCTTGTCAAGATTCAACAGTTTCCTGTTTGCTCCTTGGACATGTTAAGTGTTGCAAATTGATCTAAGCTGCTTTGGTCCTGCACAACACAGGGGTACTAGACTCTTTTGGTAGATTATAATAAGCAGAGCCTGAGCTGGGTAAGGGTTAGCTATACCTTTAGTACAAGGTCATAGTAAAGCAAAGTCAGTGATCTAATTTGCCAACCACACACGTTTATTAGGCATACATGCTTGCCTTAGTAAGTAAGCACAAAATACCTTCAACAGAAAATACCTGTTCTGAAAGTGCAACAAAGTTACATGTTTTCATTATTTTAGGTGCTTGAATTTCACCTTTTAGCAGACAACATTCCAGAGACAGAATTAATATACCCTTATAGTTGTATCAGCCAATGAAATGTTCTTCTAACTCATGGCTGAACAGAAAATCATTTATGGATCAAACCTCAGGTAGCTTCTGTAATCTAAAGATATAAGCTACACACATCACTAAATTCTTATATAAATAAGAGGAGTGCCTCACAAATATATTGGTCAATACACTTATCATGATATCTGCAATTTTTCCATGTAGGCCCATTTCTATTATTTATAATGCCAAGTAACAAGACATTAATTTGCCAATAAATACCAGTTCACTAGTTTCTAATAACTATGATCATTAGCTGATCATCTGGTATTGATCAAGAAGTGGAAAAAAGGTTTCATAGGTATCTCTGGAGTATGACTTTTCTCATATAATCCTAACAGATGACTTCTGGATTATGGGTTCTTGATTGAGGCCAGTGACCCTCTATTTCCTGGGTCAAAGCTTAAGTAGCTAGAACTTACATATATCATACTATCTACACTGAAGTAGTATCGGTAAGTTAAGTACATTTTAACATAATGTTGGAAATTTTGTGTTTGTTGCTGGCTCTTTCTAGAAAATAGTGTAAACACCCTTCCTGAAGCTTTCCACATGCTTCCTCTTTCTCCTTCAGGCCCATGCTGAAATTCCATCCTTTCAAAGAGGCCTTCCCTGATGAGGATATCCAAAGAATAGTAATAGTAAGCTTAGGGTAATAATAGTAATCATAACTACAATAATTTTGAGCATTTCTGTGTGCCAAGTAGTAAGCTAAACACTGTATGTTTATTAGCTCACTTAATCCTCACAGCAAGCCTATGAAGTGGAATATTTATTTTCATTTTACAGATGAGGAAACAGGCACAGGATCTTGCCAACATAACATAATAAGGAAGTGGCAGACTTTGATTAAATCTAGTGAGTCCTGGTTAAGAGTTCACCCTCTTTAAAATTAAAGCAACATCGACTAACCCCATACTAATTACTGTCACTTTACCCTGTGTATTTCTCAATCGTTTTTACCATAATATGGAATTTATTTGTTTACTTATTTAATTGTTCTACATCATCTCTCAGCCAAAGGTACGTTTCTTGAAAGCAGGGACCATGCCTCCTTGTTCGTCATTCCCTCACAGGATCTAATAATTTCCCAAGCACAAAGTTAGTGTTCAGTAAAAATATTTTTTTGCAAAAATGAATGCGGGTGGTAGAACACAGGTGCAGCATTACTAATTCTATCTATCTAATTGACCCATACCACTCTTCAGTCAAAAGGAAAGCCATGGGACAGTCGGATGGCTCAGTTGGGTAGAGCACAAGCTCTGAACAATAGGGTTGCCAGTTCGATTCCCACATGGGCCAGTGAGCTTCGCCCTCCACAATTAGATTGAAGACAACAAGCTGCCTCTGAGCTTCTGGAGGAGCAGCCGGAGCTCTCAACAACAAGGTTGCCGGTTCCATAATGGCTGGAATTGCTGAGTCTCTCTGACAATTGTGTATCTTGCATCTGGTATCACATGAACTTCATCAGGAATTTAGTTGGAAGTATTTTGACATCTGACTATATTTTATGAAGAAAGAACTGCTCACATTCCATCTACTTCCCATAATATTGCCAGAATGATATTTTTTAAATAAAGCCCACTAAACCCATCTGAGTCCTAGGAAATGCAATAAGAGAAGGAAAAACAAAGGGTGTATAGAATGCAATAAAGAAATAAACTATTTTTGTTCATAAATGACATGATTATCTGTGTAAAACATCTGAAGGAATCAACAAAAAACTCCTGAAACTAAGAAACAGTTATAGCAAGATTGCAGGATACAAGGTTAATATACAAAAGGCAGTCTCTTTCCCATATACCAGCAATGAAGTAGTGGAATTTGAAATTAATACCATATTGCTATTTATATTGGCATCACAGAAAATGAAATACTTAGGTATAAATCTACCAAAATATGTGTAAGGTTTATATGAGGAAAACTATAAAACTCTGATGGAAGGTATCAAAAAGAACTAAGTAAATGGAGAGATATTCCAGATTCAATATTGTCAAGATGTCTGTTCTTCCCAATTGATTTACAGAGTCTATGCAATTCCAGTAAAATTCCAGCAAGTTATTTTGTAGATATTTAAAATTGATTCCAAAGTTTATATAGAGTGGGAAAAGACCCAGAATATCCAACATGACACTGAAGAAGAAAAACATCAAAGATTGACAGTACTAGATTTCAATACTTACTATAAAGCTACTGTAATCAAGATAGCGTGGTACTGGTGAAAGGATAGTCAAATAGATCCGATCACTGTGACAGAATAGAGCCCAGAAATAGACCCATGTACAAGTAAATATAATCAACTGATCTTTGACAAAAGAACAAAGGCGATACAATGGAGCCAAAATAGTCTTTTTAACAAATGGTGCTGGAACAACTGGACATTCACGTGAAAAAAAAAAGAATCTAAACCTAGACCTTACACACTTCAAGAAAATTAACTCAAGATGTATCCTAGGACTATATATAAAATGCAAAACTATAAAATTCCTACAAGATAGCATACTAGAAATCCTAGATGACATTGGGTATGTAAATGACTTTATAGACAAAGTATCAAAGGTATAATCCATGAAAGAATGAATTGATTAGCTGAAATTCATTAAAATTGACATTTTCTGCTCTGTGAAATACATGGTCAAGAGAATGAAGGGACAAGCCAGACTGGGAAAAAAATATTTGAAAAGATGCATCTATTAACAGACTCTTATCCAAAATATACAAACAACTTTTAAACCTCAACAGTAAGAAAGCAAACAACCTGATTAAAAAATATGCTAAAATCCTGAACAGGCACCTCACCAAAAAAAATATACAGATGGCAAATAAACATATGAAAAGAAGGCCCGCATTATACGTCATCAGGGAAATACAAATTAAAACAACAATGAGATAGCACAGCGCATCTATTAGAAAGGCCAAAATCTGGAATACTGACACCACCAACTGCTGACGAGGATTTGAAACAACAGGTACTCTCATTGCTAGTGGGAATGCAAAATGATACAGCCACTTTGTAAGGCAGTGTGGTGGTTTCTCACCAAACTAAACATACTGATCACATGATCCAGCAATTGTTCTCCTTGCTGTTTACCCAAAGAAGTTGAAAAATTTTGTCCACACAGAAACCTGTATATAGATATTTATAGCAGTTTTATCCATAATTGCTAAAACTTGGAAGCAACTATGATGTCTTTTAGTAGGTGAGTGGATAAATAAGTTGTGGTACATCCAGGCAATGGAGTATCATTCAGCACTAAAAAGAAATCACTTCAAGCCATGGAAAGACATGGAGGCATGTTAAATGCATACGACTATGTGAAAGAAGATAATCTGAAAAGCCTACATACTCTATAATTCCAATTATTTGACATTCTGGAAAAGCCAAAACTATAGAGACATTAAAAAAAAAAAAAAGAAAAAAGAAAAGCTGGTGGTTACCAGGGGTTAAGGCTGAAGGGGAATGACTACCGTAGGTAGAGTGCAGAGTATTTTTAGGGCTGTAAAACTATATTGTTTGATACTATTAATACAATAGTAGATATAGGTAATTATATCTAAGACTGTACAGCACCAAGAGCAATCTTTAATGTAAACGATGAATTTTGGGTGATAATGGTGTATCATTGTGGGTTCATTAGTTGTAACAAATGTACCACTGTTTTGTGGGGTGTCTGTAGTGGGGGAGGTTTTGCGTGTGTAGAGATAGGAGATACACGGGAACTCTCTGTACTTTGCACTCAAGTTTGCTGTGAACCTAAAACTTCTCTATAAAATAAGGTTTATTAAAATAATAAAACTAATAAAATACATCAGAACCTCTACCTCTGCATAATTTTCAGGATAGTGTCCAAACTCCTTGGCGTGGCATATGAGATCTCTAATAAACTTGTCCCTGCCTAACCATGCATGCTAATTTGTTGCATCCACACTTGTCTGTGCACATGTGTACATGTGCACCTACACGAACACACACACACACACACACACACACACACACACACACCCTTGCCCTATCTCTCACACTCTAATCATACAGGACTTCTTGTTCACTGAAGCAAAGTTCTTTTGTAGGCTCTCGCCTCTGAATAGTGAGATTTTCTGCTCTTTTTTGACTATTGCCTATGTGTCTTTGAAGCTTGTTTAAAAGGCTGTTCTTGATTCTCCGGTCTTATTCAGGTGCCTCTGACTGCACTCAGCATGCACCTTTTTTTGTCATAGACATGTCATGTTATTCTGTAGTTGTTTGTCTATGTGATTGGATCGTTCAGTGGGCCCTGAGATCCTCCAAGGAGAATCTGTGTTGTTTTAGCATAGCTCTGCATCCACAGCAGCTTCCCTAGAAATATTTGTTGGATAAGATTAATGGGGAAAAAATGGAGTAAGGCGTCATCCTAGTGTTCCCGGGCCTGAAAACCATCTATGGCAAAATGCCCTTCAGGAAAAGTGTGTGCAGTTGCTGGAAACATTTCACATCTTTAGTAGTTAGAGCCAATTTCATTCCCTGGTGATGTCAATATGGCACCTTTCACCAGCCTGAAAATCCTCTGGCACTGAAAACACATAAAGTCTGGAAGTTGTTTATGAGACTGAGAAGGTGAGTCAATAGACTCTGTTCCAAGCTGGAAAGAAGACACATAGTCTTCAACATCTAAAGCTCTATAATTCACATTGAGCTTCTCATTAATTTAAATGTTAATGTAAATTTAAAACATGTTGTATTGACTTGGAGCTATTTTTGTATGAATATTGCATAACTGAGCTCTCTAACAGAATCCAAATGGACATCCTTTTATATCAGCTTATGATTAAGAGAAAAAGTGAGAATTTCTCTTTGTCATGTAAAATCATTGGTTTTTGTTACACGGTCAGGCTATGAGAAGCTACAAGAACCTTAGCCTTTGAGTGCAATTGAATCGGATATTCATGAGCAGAAAGATCAATTTCAGAATCTAGTGTTTCAGAGGATTGCACATACACTTTCAAGTATGTGTAATTAGTGTCTTTCCCATTTCACTGATGAGAAACCTAAAGTCTCCATGACCCTATTGGTGATTGCAGTCTATTTTGTTAGTACTTCAGCCAGGATCTCCTTTCATTTGGGATTTATATTTCCTTATTTAAAAGAAAAACACAATTTTCAAAGGATGTCTCATTCTGTGAGGCTCACATAAGAGAAAGTATAGTGATGATGATGAGGAGGACGACACCTGCACAATTTTTGTATACGCTTACTTACTCTGTGCTAGACCTTGATGCTAAGTCTTTTATAAAAAAGTTCTCCTTTAATCCCCAAAGCAGTACAGCAAGGAGGGTGCTCTCGTCATCCTTACAGATCGGGAACCTGTCCCATGGAGAGATTAAGCCACTTTACTAAAGTTCTCCAATCAGAACATGATGTTGCTGACCCTGGGACTCGGGTTGGTCTGACTCCATCTTTCTCATAACCACCATGCTCTCTGGATCTTAAACCACACCATGCGACTTACACATGCAAGCCTAGAGTAGTAAATTTCTTTTTTAAGACATGCATATCAATATACAATTGGGGATTTGATGCTACTATTGAAAGCTGGCTGGATGAAGTCCAGAAACCTGGTTTCTAGTTCGGGAACACCTTGTATCTTATTTCCTTCACCTACGCACTATAAAATTTGAACTAATTGATCGTGAGGCCTCTTCCAGCCCCACATTTTCTGAATCTGTATGATGATATGATTCACTTTGTTCCGATTGACAAATCCTCTCGTTAGTTCTTGTCTTCACAACCACCCACCAGAATGCTTCTTCACACCCTATGTCTGTGCCTCACTCAGCTCTCTATACCATCGTGCGTACAAAGTAAGCATCCTTCTATCAGTACATGCCTTTAAAACATGCTAAATACCAGCCAAAAAAAAAAAAATCATTCAGGCTGTAAGATGGAAAAAGCAGCCTTTTGTTGCCCTGCTCATAGAAATGAAATACAAAAATCACAGTTTTAGAGAGAAATCAGACAAAGCCTTCATATATCAAAAGATAGATAGTAACCAATGCATTCAGAGGCTCAGATAAATAGAGGCCTGAGAGAACCTATTGTAATTAATATTTACTGGCCTACGTGTAGCCCACAAACTTTGTAGTGCCAGGATATACAGCACCGTAAGATGGAATATAGGCTTTGGAGTCACACACACCTGCTAATTCTGCCACTTACTACCTCCTTCTGATAGATTGATTTATGCCTCAGTTTCTTCACCTATGAAAGGAGGATCATGTTTCAAAATTTTTACAGCGCAGTTATAAGGCTTAAAAATAATGCAGAGTTTATCCCAGTGTCATAAATATACTCTGGACTTAAATTTGTCTCCATTATTCTAATAACATCATCAACAACAACAAAAATCTCATGTTTTAAAACTATTTTAGTGAGTAGTAATTTCAGCTATCACTCAATTCTCAGTTTTAGGAATTATTGTTTTTGAAAGACAATTACATATAAAACACAAACTAGACATGAATATTTCACATAGAAACATCCCCACTTCTCCTAAGAAGGTACCTGGGTGGATGGGGCAGTGAATCTTGATATAATGCCAAATTCTATTATCTATCTTACAAGTTGCCTACAGTTTCCCCAATTCCTTCAGTATTCCCTCTTCTCCCCTCAATATTAAGAGAAGAGAAGGTTGGTGCTGAACCACTGGTCATTAGGCCATAAAAGATTATGAATCCTGTGAGTCAAAAATCGAATTTTACTTAGCTTCATGAGATACAGAACTACTATTTTTCAAATCAATAGGTGAACCTGAAATTAATTGATTACAGTCAACTTACTGTCATTTATCTGCAAGTAACACATAATAAGTTTATTTTAAAAAATCACATGTCATCTAAACATGGTAGTTTTACTACCTTACATTCTTCTTAACCATTCTACCTACATCAAACCATGTCCTTAGAAATTGAAAGATGGAAGGGGCCACAGAGGCAATTTTGTACAAAGCCGTTAATTTTATATGTGGAGAGATTAAGACTCAGCAAGATTTGGAAACTTGCCCCAAATTGCCTGGCTAATTATGGTAGGATTACAAAGTGAATCCAGTTCTGATTCTTAATCCAATGCCTGTATCTACTTATTTTCTTGTTGCTATATCAAACTGAGAAATCTGTAAATCACAATGTATATTTTCTAGGTTTTGTTTATTTGTTTTGTCCATTTGGCTATTAGGGTTGAAACAAATTGATTATTATCTGTATTGTTTAGAGCTCATGACAGAGGGATGGGGTAAAATCAAAAAGTCTCTCTAATGTATATACACAAAGCTATTTATATAATAGAAAGTCTCTCTAATGAAATATATGTGACATATTTCAATAACAGGGCAATGAACATTGACAAAAGAAAGACTAGCAAATCTAGATATGGATAAACTAAAGTCAATATGTGTGTGTGTGTGTGTGTGTGTGTGTGTATTTATATATAAATATATATACTCATATATAGTTATTTATCTATATTCGATAGATGAATATTGAATCATTTCAAATGATTAAATTTTATTGGGGGAGTGTAGCAGGCAGGAATGTCTACCCCTTAATTTGTTTTCATTTGTATAGTATGGTTTAAAAATATATGTATGTTGTCTCTCTCCAGGTGTAAAAGAAACATCATCTGCAGAAATCCAGAGCACTTCTTTAACTTCTTGGAGGTTTCTCAGGAACATCAGAACCTGTTGGAGAAATTTTGATAAGGTAAGTTCCAAGTACTACTAATTGGTTTTGGGGGTGCTTCTGTTCTAGCTACCCAAGTTCAGAACAAAGTGAGATTTTATAAGTCAAAACAATAGACAAATGGAGAGCCAGATACTACTTTTATGAATGATGCAGTTAATATCTGAGAATATTATTTCAGCGTGTGGCAAAACACAGGCTTCCCAACATTTAACCCCAGCACTAGATAGATTTACCCATCTGTTCTAGGAAGCACTGAGCAACTGCTGGCCTTGCTCACGTGGCAGCCTGCACTCTAAAATTTGCAGAGTGGAGTGGCAGGCTCAAATGCATCTGTAAGCAGCCTGCCCTGAAGATGGAGGTGAAGAGAATGGGATAAACTGACAGTCTAGCTCCCAAGTTCCCCAATCAAATAACTCAAATGACCAAGGAGAGGAGAGAGTAAAGGAAGCAAAAAGAGGCCAGGTGAGCTAATATAAAGGAGTAGTCTTCACCTGGAATAAAAACAGAAATAGGGAATAAATATTGTTCCCTAACATCACTGAAGAATAGGAGTAACCTGCCAACAAGAAGATGGGGTCTTCAGAGGTTGCACCAGGATTTTCTTAACCTAGTACCACACTAAGAAAATCCCTCCTGGGTGATGGAGGCAGCCACAGCACTGGGATTTCTCCTGCTTTAAGATGTGAACCAGATTCTAAGCCGAATTTTTGCCAACTGCCTGTGAAAGTCATGTATTTTCAGAATCACAATGGACATGTTAAGTAATGGTTAACTATATGGTAGACTGCTTGTGTATGTGATTTTTAGCTTTAAAAAAAATTAGTAATTTTTAATTTTCAGACATACTATTAAATTATTCTGAAAAGAGTTTGTGGAGGGAATAGTTTATCTAAGTAATAAGAGAGCTTAGCTATCTCCTTAGTGTACTAGTCTCAATGGGAATTTGTAATTGTAATTTAATAAATCACGTACGTCACTTGGATTTATTTATTTGAAAAAACAAAACTGAGGAAAGAAAACGTATTTAAAGTATAAAAAAAGAACCGTAAGCTTGGAGAAAAGTAAAATAATAAACTTGGTACAGAACTATGAACCAAGCCAAACATCTGTAGACATTCCTGGTAGCAGGACCTCCTTAATATTTTCAACCAAATGATGCCTCTAGAATAAATGAACCCTGTTCCTTTCATATTTGTGTTTCTTCATGTGAGATTCAAGATCATGCAAAAAAAAAATTTGATTTATTTTGGTCATTTGATTTGTTGAGATTTTGTTGATTTCCTCCCTACTCCCACCCACTTGGTTATACTGGAATAGCAAAAGAAAAAATATAATGGAATGGGCCATTCTGTCTTCTATCATGGAAAGGTGCTCATCTGCATTTACCAGTCCACCATAAATGCATGTTGTGGGGAAGAATGAATCATCAAACATAAGGTAGAGCTGTCATCAGGAAGGAGGTGTGGATATTTGATATTGTTTCATACTCACCACCTTTTTGTATAGATGGTATATTGGCTATTAACATGAGTAATCCACAAAAATGTGTGTACTAGAGGGACATTTAGAAAGCTGACTATTAGCAAAAGTCTATTGGATATATCCTTAAAGAATGTCAAGGGACTAGTAAATGGACCCGCCTTTTAAATTCGACAGTCAAAACTTATACTTCCTCAAGTTATTATGTATGCGTGAAAGTATGATTAAATCTATAAAGGTCCTGATCTTATCTTGTGTTCACTTGGAAAGAAAGAGACTATTCCTTGTCACCAAACCTCTGCTCCTACAGGTAATGTGGACATCAGATATTTAAAAGACGAGCCTGGTTTCTCTCATCTGTCCCATTAAAGCATGGAATGGAAACCAATTTAAAATATTCTGCTAGCTAACTTTAACCCAAAACACAGCACAGTGTCGTAGTCTCAGTAAGGAGTGTCTAAAACTGCTGAAACCATGGAAGAGGAATGAGAAGAAAATACAGCCATTGGGGGTGATCTCAGGAAGGGGCTTGGAGAATGGACCAAAGACATTTCAGTGCCTAGATGGAGATGCAGAAGAGTTTAGGAATCAGGAAGTATGACCACAAATGCACAAATTCAAGAAATTGCTTGGCGTGTCTACTGTTGTCAGTGAGGTATGAATTGGAGGGAAATGGGGCAAATATGTAATCTGTTTTCAGCTCTAGAATATGAAGCCATGGCTTTCTTTTACTGGGATGCCAGACTAGATACCCAGCTACTGGGGAAAAGTAAAACCCTTTCAATAAAGAGAAATCAACTAGTCTCCAAAAAGGACAAAAAGAAAAAGAAAAAGAAATATATATATAATGCTGAAAGAGAGAAGAGGGATATTAAGGAAAGAGAAAGATTAGGACTTCCCTGGGGAGCCAAACCTAATATCTTTGTTTAAACAAACGTTTAAAGTGGTCCTAGCTCAGTAGGGCTTCCTGCTCCAGGAAGAAACCAATAGAAATCCTATTTTAGGACCCTAATTTAAGACCTCAGGATTCTTCCAGATTGAATCCAACCAAAGATGTGCTCATTGTTAATATTTAGTAAATGGTAGCTGAATAAATGATTGAAATAATAACTTGATTAATTATGAATCGATGAGACTATTTTCCCAAATATGCAGATTTTCGTTTCTATTTCAGAGTGCATCAGCGACAGTTCTGTCTTTTTCCCGTAGCCCCCAAACCTTTATAACATCATTCTTTTAGCATATTAGGAAATCAAAATCAAAATAAATAACTAACACATGTAAGAAATGGAAGCTATATCCATCCCCAATAGATCTATCCTAAAGAATTTATATCAGAAGTTCAAAGCTATTAGGTTTCTGGGCACCAACAAATCACAGCATAATAAAATCAGATCATACTGGCAGCTTTCTAACCTTAATTTTGCCTTACGATTAAGAGGTTTCTAATCATATTTAGAATCAGTTAGTAAAATGAATGGATAACAGGTTTTATAGGAATGTTTGAATATTCAGAGAGGTTTTCCAAGAACCTTTTGCAAAAACATATAAAAATCCTAGGGGAGATCAGAAATACAACCACTGGTTTGATGAACTATCACAATTCTTCCCCTTCTGTTGTGTATACGCGCTGCAAATTTTTGTCCCGCTTGGAATTGTTATCTTAATGTGAATAGGCTCGGTGAGTACTTAAGTTTATTTCTGACTTCTCCTTGCTAAGGGACTGAAAATTATCATCTTGTGAAAGGTGGTTAAATGAACAGAGCAACAGGCTGGAACAAGTAAAGTTAAATAGCCTTGTCAGCTTTGTGATTCATACACAAAACGTAGACATCTACATGCTTAAGTTGCAGTGGCTGTTCTTTTATGATTGACATTTTATGTAGGAACGGATAGAGTACCACTTATGCCTGGAAACATATCTATAAACTAGATCCCCCAATGTCTAAAATGAGATAGGGAATTTCAAGTGAAACAATATTATTGCCCCAATCTAAAGAGAACCAAAGGGACATTTCCTATTATCACATCCATGGGAATTTTTGATTAAAAAAAATATATAGCTTTTTCCAGTCTGGGTTGTCTCTGAAATGTGGTTATATTGGTAGTGACTGAAATAGTTATTAGATCTGATTCATAGAGTTCTTGGTAATAGAAAAAACATGCCCACATTCCCACGACTCAGGCCCTGGATAGCAAGACTTTATACTATAAATCTGATGTGGCCCTACTCAGGGACATTTCAAACTGTATGGGATGCCTCCTCCGCACTCTCTAAATTGAAAGTCGAAATTAAAACACCCAGTAGTGGCAAGAGTATAGAGAAAAAGCATTTTTATGAACTGCTGTTGTGAGTGTAACTTGGTGTAACCCTTGTGGAGATCAATCTAGCACGTTATCAAAAATCTTTAAAATATGTATGCCCCTGACCTAACAGGCCCTTTTCTAAGACTTATCTTAAAGAAATCAGTGAGCAAATGAAGATACATGCACATGCATGATCACTGGAACATTGTAAACAATTGCAATATATGAAAAACAACCTAAATACCTGAAAGTAAAGGACTTGTTATAACATGGCCTATTTGTACCATAAAACACCATACAGTTAGTACTGATGCTGTTGCTTTGAATGCATAGGCGTGGAACTATATTCACAATACATTATTAATTTTAAAAATCTGATTATAGGAAATTAGGGTAATGTAACATCAGTAATTTATATATTACATATATTATGCGTTTATATGTGTAGAAAATATCTGAGTAGTAGAATTATGGGTTATTCTTTTACATGCTCTGTTTTTCAAACAAAAAAATAAGTAGACATGTCAACTATAAATTAAGAAAATAACACTGCAAACTTTCAGGGAAAAGTTATTCAAAGGATAATAGATGACCCTCTACCTCCATTAAAAGACACCGACAAACTACCTCTTTAGAGTCATATTGTTTTCACGCTAGAAGGAGGTGGATCTGTGGACATACCATGTTTTCCTGGGAATGGGATTGAACTGTGATTCCTATTGTCCTAGTTTGTAACAGTGACAATATCTCTTGCCTGTTGTTATAAGTCATAGGACTGAAAGGTAGACCCCAGCAATATGGTAACAAGCATGGGGGCGGGGCTCAAAACTAGTATAAATTAAACCAGTTGATCCTTTACAAATAGGACTGAACAAAAAGAATGGGAACTATAATTCCCAGGGGTAGGGATTGAAAAGAGACATTGAAGATAGTTGAAAGGGAAAGACAACAATGCATGTGGTACTCAGCAACAAAGCAAATGCAAGATTACTTCTGGTCTGCTACGTAGGTACTCCAGGCTCAGTGACAGGAGTGCATGGGTTGTAGAGTGAGTAAAGTGACACACTCAAAATTCTGCCGTCCTGTAATGTGCAAAAGAAAGGGGTGAGGGAAGACGCCCAGGTGCTGCTTGGGAGACCTTGAGACATTTTATAATACCACTACTACCAAGGCTTTGGAAGCAACTAAATACTCAGGTGAATGCCCTTCATGCTAAGTACCCTCCCCTTTCATCCAGATTGTTGAATCCACCCCTTCTCCTAGAATATTGGAACCACCCCCATACTGCATTCATGGACGTTAGTAACCCTGAGGTGAAAAATGGGCCCTATACACCTAAGGCTAAGACGGAAGCAGCCCCTTAGCTCTTGGTTCCCTGGAAATTGCTTTTCACTTAGCATTCTTGGATGCATCTATGTTAGTGCCATGAAAGTTTAGGAATCCTTCTTTTAAGAGGTTTAGAATTCGTCTGTCTGTGGAGGAGATTACTTATCCCAGTCGATTTAGTATCACTATTATCATAAAAATAATGGCCAGTAACAGTGATGGAGGAAGGATCTCCTATGCGTATGATATGACCTAAACCTCTTCTCATAAATTATGTCCCTGAATCCTCACAGCACCGTTTCTACCTTTACTTCAAAGATAGAGACACTGAAGGAGGGAGAAGTTAATTAACTTGTTCGAGATCATTCAAATAGGAAAGAGGTGGATATGGGATTAAAATCTAGACAGTATGATTCAAATCTTAAGCATTGACAGCTCTTCTGACTGTGTTTGGAACAGACAGAGCACATTATAATGTTTATTTATGGTGACTGTTGTTATTTAAAGTACAATAATAATTTTAAAAGACTGACATCAGATATAATCAAGCAAGAGGTTCAGAGGACCCAGAATTTTCACTTTTCAGATTTTTTTTTTTTTTAACAAAAGAGAGTTGGTGAATTAGAACCCCATTGTTCATCTTTAGTTTTTTTCTTTTGCCCCAACCCAAGGGATACCTCCATGGTAAGTAACAAGATACAAAAGAGCTCCAGAGCTTTAAAAATGAAAGATGTCCAAAAGAATATATCATTCTATTATAGTTGATCATATCTGAAGGAGGAAAAGCTCACCTTAGTATGGTGTATTTGGTATCTGGTAACCATTTGGAAAACAGAGGCAACATGAGAATCACCTGCTAAGCCCCAGCTGTTCTACATGCATTTCCACTGTGAACACTTAAAACTAAAATAACAGAGAAGGCAAGCTACCTCCAGTTATATTTGTACATGGTCTTATTTTCGCTGTGTGTCAGGTTTTCCTTCAAGAATGTCACTGTCATCACTGAGCACTCACTCATTCAATAATTATTGATTGAACATGTATATCATGCCAAAGAGCTAGGCACTGAGGTCATCCAGGTGGATAAATGTCCTCTTCTGTGGAGAAAGCAAGGACACACCCTAAGAGCTTAATATCTTAATAGTATATGGTAGAGATGAGAGGAACAGATGCACATTCACATAAAGATGTATATGCTTGCCCACATATACACATATGCTATCTTGCCACGCAGCGGGAGAGAAATATCAATCACACTGAAGATATTAACAGAATGTCTGGATGGCTTCCGCCTCAATTGCAGAAGATTTCCTGGATGAGTTGAGTTTTGAAAAGTTTGGGTAAGAATGACAGAATAAAGTATGGTGGCACAGAATATGGAGACATTTTCTATTTTGGCACAGTTAATGACACAATGAATCTGAGAAGTTCTTGGTTTCTTTAAGGAATATAATTCGAATTAGGAAACAGCTCAGGTGAACCCTTTAGTGGAGGATCAAGTACCAGAATGGATGTGTATGTTTTTCGGAATATTTCTAAGTGGAGTCTAAGTGAAGCAAAACAAACCACCGCCTCCAGATCCTTTCTTTAGAATCAAGTCTTTGTATATGAGATAATAGGTAATTATTGTACTAAATTCTAATAAATGAAAGTAAACCAAAATCCTTTTTAAAGGCTTTGGCTTTAGATCAAACTGGCTTAAAGCCCCAACTTTGTGAGTTACTTTTTAAACTTGAAGTAACTCACTTCTCTTACCGTCAAGTTCTTTATAAAAGGAGGATTATTGTGAATCAATGCCCTTGAAGAACTTAGCACTCTGTCTGGCGCATAGTACGTGCTCATTAAATGGAAGCTAGGTTTTCGTCAACAATACCTCTTTACGGTTTCCTTAAGAAGAATTATAACATAAAGGCATGCAGACACTGATTAATAAACTGTAATGTTGCTGGAGAATGGATTCTTGGCTGCACCACAGGAAAGACTTCAAAGGGATACAGAATAAGTCCAGCAAGCGGTGAATTTACTGAAAGAAAGAGGATAGGACAGTGCACTCCCAGAGTAGGGTAGTGGGCAGGCTGGACGAATAGCCACTGCTCCAAAGAGGATTTGGACTTGGTGATTTATTCTTTTTGAAATGAGGGCATGAAATATTCAAGACATAGGGGTGGCATTATTGTCCTACCCAGGCTGGTCTTTGCTGACCACACCTTCCCAACAGGAGGAGGGATTTTTTATTGTTGTTGTTTTTGCCTTATGTGGCCTTTGTCAGAATTGTCATGGCTACACAAGGGGTGGAGATTTGCCCTCCCTGTAATGCCAATAATATTATGATCCATTACAGTTAGCTAAAGTTCACCTGGAGGGGCAAGATGGCATCCTGGGTCTGCTATTGGCCACTGAAATCAGGTTCTGGCTGGTCTGGTAGCTGCACCTCTTCTTAAGAATAATCTCATGTCCTCCCTTCTCTGTTTTCCTTTACCTCCTCCTTCCCTTCCTCCCTCCATCTCTCCCCACAGCCCTGTTCCTTCTGCTTACAGTAACGTTTATAAACAATTGGCTTTTTGCTTCAACAAAATGAGTTTATTAAGATATTCCCTTATCCTAGAACTTGTGGCAGCAATACGGTACAGTGATGAATAGGGTACCAACGTCTATTAGGACCCATTCAACTAACCACAATGGCTAGCTGGGGCGGGGGGCCTGATTTGTTTTTTATTTATCTGTGAATTCCTAAGAAATTCAAGGATTTCTAAAGCATTCTTTGGTCATCAGGAAACATTACTAAATGCCTCTAGCACAATGTATTGTTGAAGCATTTTTGTACTTTAAAAATAAGTTTCCCTTAATAACATAGTTATTCCTTCATTAATACGTTCTCCTTACTACAATTGGCCTGACAGGTAGGCCTAGGTCTGCAGGGGAGGATTTGGAGGGTTGGAGAGATGTTTGGAGGAAACCGACATTTCAAGTTTAATGGCTTGCCCATCCTAACAGGGCTAGTAGGGAAGCAGGAACCTCTTCTGCATTCCTTTGCCTCTGTATAGAATGAATGTGTCACTTGATTTACCTCAGACCCCATGCAGGGCCGGCCCTAGGAAGCCTATGAGTCTCTAGCACGTCTCCACAATATCTTCAGCTTAATTCAAACCACTCTCTTCTCTCTTCAATTCCCTGCTTCTTTTGCGTTGCTGGACAGCCATTAAGATCACACCTCTGCTCCTTCCTTCTCCCACCTCTACAGACAAAAAGTATCTATTCGGCATTAATAATAACTGAAATAGAATATAGTTTATCCATATGATGGAATATTATTTAGCAATAAAAGGGAATGAAATACGTACCGGTATGTCCTATGACATGGATGAACCTTGAAAACATATGCTCAATAAAGGAAACCAGGCACAAAAGATTCCATGTGGTATGATTTCATGCATATGTAATGTTGAATAAGGATAGGATATGGATACAGTTATGTATCAATTTGAATACAGACTAAGCCAATCTATAGAAACAGAAAGCAGATTAGTGGTTGCCTAAAGCAGGGTGAGGAGATTGGGGAATGACCACGGATAGGTAGGGCGTTTGTTTTTGAGGTATCCAACCATTCTAAAATAAGACTGCGGTATGGTCGCACAATTGTGAATATTCTAAACACCCAATGGTTGTACATTGAAATGAGTGAATTGGGTGATATGAGGATTATGTCTCAATAAAACTGTTAAAAGTAATAATGGGAATGGCCAAAATTATGTCTGCATGTGACAAATACTTTACATATATTAACTTTGCCTATATTAATTTTGCATATCTATTTAACCCTGAAAACAACCCTCTGAGGCTGGTACTATTTTCATTCTATTTTTTTGATATGAGCAAACTGAAAAAGAAAAGTTAACATTCTTTTCCTTCCTCTTATAAGGATCATTGTGATTACAATGATCCCATCTAGACAATCCAGGATAATCTCTCCATCTCAAAACCCTGACTCATTCACACCTACAAGGTCCCATTGCCACACAAGGTAACACACCCACAGGTTCTGGGGATTAGGATATGGACACTTTTGGGGAACCATTCATTATACAGCCTAACAGCATTATATATTATACAGCCTAACAGAGTCACAGTGCTCGTAAGTGGTAATGTTGAGTCTCTAATCCATGTCCCCCAAATAGAACATTTTCTTTTCTACTTTATCACAAGTACATCATATACCAGTAACTGTGTATAAGCTTGTCTAGATTTCAAACTCTTGGAGAGCAGAGAATTTCACCGACCACAGCAAACAAGTGTCTGTGTATGAGGGGGTGCTTTTTTCTAAGACAACAGGTAGAGCTGGGGAAAACAGTTCGATTTCACTTATAACTTGCATCATTCCACCCTGGAGAGCCTCACTGGCTCTCCCTCTTGGTTAATAAAGCAATATGCAGATTTGCTTGCACCGCCTTTATTTGATAAATTCTGTTTCTAGCAGAAGAATACAGAGTCCATCAATAGGCAAATCACTTAATAGTTTTCAAATGACAACTATAATTCTTTCTCAGCTGTTTCGACACGTGCAAAGAGAAGCAGAGAACAAAGGCAGTGGCATGAATAATTTAAACAAGAAACCCCTATTGGTTCAATTATCTGATTATTTCAACAAGAATCTGGATGGAATTTAATTATTTTATTTTCTAACGTTTTTTAGTTTAACATTCCTAGGCATTGCCTTTTAATAAGTCGTTTATTTCTTCTTTGTTCTAAATTCAATTTAGCAAACATTTAATGAGTAACTGATACAAGTATATGCCAGAAACTGTGCTCACTTCTATAATGACGAAAAAGACAGTAAACAAAGAATCTCATTCTCGTGGAGTTTTAGCCCCACCATGAGAGATGATATAATACACCAATAACTGTACAATATGGCAGAATGTAAAGGGCATGACTGAGGTATAAAAGTTATGGTAAACGTATTTAGAGGGAGAAATTCAGTTGGGGAGAATCAGGGGACACTTCAGGTAGGAGAAATATTCTGAAGGATGGGTAAGAATTTGCAAGCAGCAGTAGGGTGAGAGTGTTGTGGTGGAAAGGACCACAATATAAGGAAACCTGGGACAAATAGTGGGAGCCACAAGTTCTCTGGTCATGCTGGGGAATGGGGAACATACGTGATGGTCCCAAGAACTAAAGGACTGAAAAAGGCTGTTTACAACCAGCATCTAAAAGTATCTAATTTATTTATCCCAATGCTCTGTCTAGTAGTTTTCAATATGTTTGTGGTGAGGCAATGTTTGAAGACACTTCATTCTTCAAAATGGGGGCGGGGAGGTATAAGGGATACTGCCATCTAGTGGATGTATGACAGAGATCCTGCGAAACATCCTACAATGCATAGAACGTCCCCCAAAACAAATAATTATCTGACCCAAAAATGCCAACTGTGCGCCAGATAAGAAAGCCTGTGAGGCTGTCATACTACTTTCATTATGTTACAGATGAGGATTTTGGGGTCTTTTGAAATTATACATCTTGCCTGAGATCATTAATAGTAAATGGCAGAGCAAGGTTAGGGCCACCGTACAGAGAGTCAGGAATGTGGATATAATCAAATAGCGCATGAGATTCTCTGAATGTGGGCATGTCAGTCTTTGGAGCTGTTGTTACATGATAATGCACGTAAAGTGTTTGGTACAGTGTCTGACACATAGTAAGCACTCAAGTTCCTCGCTGCCTTGAATGGCAGCTGGGCAGCTGGTGTTTTCAGCTGTAAGTGGGGTCCATTGGAGCTGGGAGGGACCGGAGACTAAAAAGATGGTCTGGAACTAGGGCAAAGTGTTCAAAGTCTGAAGTGGAGTGAAAACATGTGGAAGGCACAAGAAGGAACACACTCAAAAATTGTTGCCCACAGAGGAACTAGAGAGCCCGATTAATGAGTGAATGTGTGGGTGGAGGGGCATTTTGCAGATGACTCTGGTTTTGAACATGAGAAACTCATTTCACTTCACTTCCATGAAGTAAACAGCTGCTGTGTTAGGAATTATTATACTTACTTAAAACAGACAAACTAAGACTGTTAGTTTGAAAGGTAAAACGATTAGTTCAAGGTCATACCAAATTTTAAGATTTCTTCAAAGACTTAGCAAGAAGAAAATTTGACCTTTGTAAAGACAGCATAACTAAATCTTCATGGGAAAGGACAAAATGATATTTTCTTTGATATGCTTCCAAAAAAAAAAACAACACAAAACAGATTTTAACATTCATTTTGATATATATTTGTATAGGTGAAAGTAACTTTAACCTCGAGTCAGGTATTCTGGCTGAATTTGATACATAGAGATGCCAATGAAGAATTCCCCAAAGAGCATAGAATGAGATTCTGTTTTCTTTGTCACATTTGCTGCATTATTAAGGGATAGACAAGAAAATGACCTGGGTGGCCAGGTAACAACGTGTGGAAGAGAAGAGAGGACACACAGAAACTGGAAACTTGGTATAACATATTAATAATTGCAAATATCACTAATACTTAATGAGTGCTCATCAGATGCCAGCTCCAGTGCTAACTATTTTGCGTGCGTTATTTCATTTCCATCCTTATAACTGTGTGGGGCGGAGGATAGACGACCAGTCATAGATGAGGTCTTCCAAGCTTAGAGAAGGTAAGTGATTTACCCAAGGTGACAAAGCTAGGATTCAGCGGAGCCAATATTCAAACCTCAGTTGTTAGACTCAAATGGCCAAGCTTTTTCCCAATATTATATATGTGTAGCTAAAAGTTAGAACTTTAATTCCTCCCTTTTTTGTATTTGACAAAATATAAATAAGAGTGGATGCATACTTGTCATTTAATGAAGCTCCACCTAAGGGTAACTAGAAAATAGTTGCTAAGGGGAAAGCCTGCCTCCTTCTCGAATTTCTACCTTGACTTCTTATCAATGCTATACACTTGGCTTCCAGATGTAACGTTTACTCGTTTACCTCTTCTTTC
Organism: Rhinolophus ferrumequinum; assembly: GCF_004115265.2. NCBI lineage: Eukaryota > Metazoa > Chordata > Mammalia > Chiroptera > Rhinolophidae > Rhinolophus > Rhinolophus ferrumequinum. The sequence continues at coordinate 19,218,843 of NC_046294.1, forward strand.
AAAAATTTGAATTCAGCAACTTCTCTGTGGATTCTGACTAGAGGGTACAGCAAGAAAGACAATGGCCTTGCCTGTTTCCATGAACAACATGTTCCTGCAGAGGTAGACAACTCAAAAAAAAAAAAAAAAAAAGATAATCAGATACGTGTTCTGCACAAAACTAAAATAAGGTGGTGTAATAAGCATTGGGCTACGTCAGCTGCTTGGGAGAGATGGCCTCCCTTGGAAGATTAAAAAGATCGGTGCCTGCAAAGAACAGGGAGGAAATGTATTAGGTAGAGGGAACAGCTGGTGCCAGGACCGTATTGTCAGCACAGAAAGAAGGCCCCCTGTATGGCTGGAGCTGCTCAGGTGCAGGGGCAGACGATGTAAGATCAGGTTGAAGAAAGGCTGAGGAGGTTGAAACCAGGAAAAGTAGGATTTTATGTCAACATAAGGAATTTTTGTTTCTGGAACCATGAGATGTCTTTGGGTGGCTCTTACCCTCTTTCTCCCAGAGACTACTGTCCAAAGGTTAGCTTTTGGAGTAGAAAAAAAGTTATAGGTACAAAAACAAAACAAAACAAAAAAAACCCCATAATTTTACCTTGCTTTGATCAGTTAGTATTTTATATGAATACGAGAGAAAGGCGAGAGAGCCCCAAACTCTTTCAGTAGCTTCATTTATATCTGAAAGATGCATTTTTGACACTTCAATCAATCAGTGGGTGCCAATTATCTGCATATTGTGTTACAAGAAGCTGCCTTTCTTCTTGATTTTCCTTTTTTGTTCTTCTCAGGAAATTAATTCATATCATTTCCATTTGAAATCCTGTGGTGTTTGACTGCGCCTGCACTTACAGGCACCCTTCCATGACTCGAATCTTAGTTTAATAGCAATGGTTGGCCGTAGCACCTTAAGGGATAATAATCTGGACTGCCAGGCTCTCAGCAGTCTGGAGTGACATGTGAAAAATGGCTTGGCACAGGTCTGCCGGTCTGTATGCTGGGTCCTCCAAAACAGTCAGCTTTCGTGAGTGATACTGGCAATTTGGTTCTTAACATTTTCTCAATGTTGTATTTTGCTGGGAAAGGAACATTTGAGCAAGTGTGGGTAAGATGTCATCAATTTCACTTTAGAATTTTGCTCTCTAAAAAGTCAGTGCTTGGAAACTTTGGGAGGATTTTCTGCAGTTATAGTCTGCAGAAACGGATTTGTTTTATGAAAGGTTGAATGATGTCAGTCATACCAGTCTGTTGGTCTCCACGTAAGCACTTCTCCAGACAGACATACTCTGATAAAAGCATAAAACTTAAGAATCCAAAACACCCTCAAAGGCCATTAGTCTAGCGGGTCCCAGATGTAACAGCTTTCATGTCATTAAAATGATTAAATGTACAGTGCCTCAGTAGTGTTTCCAGCTTCGTTTGCCAGATATTTATATTACATTATTAAAGGACGATAAGAATGGAAATTTTAGTTGTAAAAATATAGAAGAGAATTAATCACAAATCAAAGACTTTCGCTTTTAATGCAACTAATTAATAGGGCAAACCTACCATAGGGTCCTTACTCATTTCATGTTGCTATGAGTGGACCGACCGGTGGAAATTTAATTGGGGACAATGGGTGGGAACCGCTTATCTAATCTAAGCCTGCCTTAGAGACCCAACTGTAACCTGTGGCCTATGCTTGAGCAACTCCAATGACAGTTTTACCAGGCACATCATTCCCTGTTCAGAGGAAGTACTTCCCTGTCATTTTCAAGAAGTATTTTGTTTTATTGATCGGAAGTTATGAATAGACTCCAGATAGAATGTCACACATGTACACACACATACACACACACAGGAACATATGCACAAATAAGCGTGCAAATTAATAATCTTCTGCAGATTCTAACACTTTGCATTTCTTGTACAGATCTCCTTCTCTACATCCCCAAAGATGCTGCCTTTGTTTGGATCCTCATAACCTCCCGTAGCTTCTTAACTGCTCTCCTAGGTCTAGTTGTTCCTCTTCTCCTCCAATTCATCTGCAAATTGCCCCTTGTAATGTCTTTGAAAATCCCAAACTTATCATGTTACTTCTTAGTTTAATATCACTTTAATGATGCCCCATTGCCTTTTGGACAAGCTCTTCAGAAAAAAAAAAAAAAATCCTTAATCTGGCTTTATATGCAGGTTCAGTTCTTGGCATTTTATCTCTTTCCTTGGCACACACACTCCTTAAGCTCCAGCTTTAAAGTATTTGTGATTCTCATAAAGTATAAACAATGAATATTTGTCAAATTAAAACTCAGCTCCATGCAGTTCCAAAGTTGCTGCTCTAGCCACTGCTCCATGGTCTTTCCTGGGGTCAAGCATATCTCCTTTCTGAATATATACTAATCCTTTTTAAACGCGGAAGCATCTCTGAAAAACAATGAAAAGTTTCTAATACTTTGTCCAGAGGTAATATACAGAACCCACTGAAATTGGTACTCAATAAAACTTTGTTAAATAAATTAATGGATTCTATTAGATTGAACTAAATTTTTAATTAGTACCTACATGCACTTTCTTCCTCCCTCCCTCCCTCCCTCCCTCCCTCCCTCCCTCCCTCCCTCCCTCCCTCCCTCCTTTCTTTCTTTCTTTCTTTCTTTCTTTCTTTCTTCCTTTCTTTCATTTACTATCTTTCTTCCTGGAGAAGGGAAATACCTACATTGAGGACTCAGGCTTATGTAAAAGAAGAATAAAAAAGAAAAAGACACCAGAAAGGGGGATGGATCTCTTCAAAAATAAGCTTTGTTCCAATATTATAGCCTTAGAGGTAAAAGAAACAGAATTGAGATGAGGAAAAAGTGAGAAAACTCAATGGCCTTTTTATGCAGCCATTAAAATCCATGAGAACAATAACAAAATAAATTTAGGAAGCATTAGTAAAACTTAAAGTAAGAAATCAAATTTAAATGTGACATAATTATTTTCTGTATTCTTTATTCCTTTTTTCCAACTTCACTGAGATGTAATTGACATATAACCTTATGACATATAACATAGGTGTACAACGTGATGATTTTATATACATATATATTGTGGAATGATTACCACAATAAGCCTCCATCACCTCACATAATTACCTTTGTGTATGTGTCTGGTGAGAACATTAAAAATCTAATCTCTTAGCAAATTTCAGGTATATAATACAGTATTGTTAACCATAGTCATCAAGTTGTATACTAAATCCCTGGAACTTATTCATCTTATAGCTGAACATTTGTACCCTTTGGCCAACATCTCCCCATTTCCCCCACCCCCCAGCCCCTAGCAACCACCATTCTACTCTCTGTTTCTATGAATTTGTCTTTTTCAGATTCCACATATAAGTGAGATCATACAGTATTTGTCTTTCTCTGTCTGATTTATTTCAGTTAGCATAATGCCTTCAAGATCCGTCCATGTCACAAATCTTATGGCTATATATATTCATATATATATATATATATATATATATATATTCTTATCTGATCATTCACTGATGGACATTTGGATTGATTTAGATTGTTTCCACATCTTGGCTATTGTGAATAATGCTGTAATGATTGGGGGAGGGAGGGGTGCATACATCTTTTCGAGATCCTGATCTCATTTTCTTCAGATATATACCCGGAAGTGGGATGGCTAGGTTATAAGTTAGTACTCTTTATTTTTTTGAGGAACTTCCATAGTGTTTTGCGTAGTGGCTCCACCAGTTTACATTCCCTCCAGCAGTGCACAAGAATTTCCTTTTTTCCACACCCTGGCCAACATTTATCTCTTGTGTCTTGATAACAGCCATTCTAAAAGGTGTGGGATGCTATGTCATTGTGTTTTTGATTTGCATTTCCCTGATGATTAGTAATGTTGAACATCTTTTCATCTACCTGTTGGCCATTTGTGTATCTTCTTTGGAAAATAAAAACATCTGTTCAGATCCTCTGCAATGTGGCATAATTGTTATCCTAGTGAAAATATGAGCTTCCATAAAAAATCTTAACATTTTAATAAAAATGCTTTTTAGGAAGATGGTCAACTGAAATTTGTAGTAAGATATAAAACCCTCAGTCATTTAACACTCTGTTCAATCAGACCACAACTCCAAGGACTTCCTGTCAAGATGGTGGAATAGATATATGCTCTTCTTGTCTCCTCTTAGGACCACATCAAAATTACAATTAAACTACAGAAAGAAAGAGGAGGGAGGAGGAGGGAAGGCGGGAAAGACTATAGGAACTATGTGAGAGAATGGCCATGTTAATTAGCTTGACTGAGGTCATTATTTCACAATGTATACAACATATGAAAATATCAAGTTGTATACATTAAATAGAAACCGTTCCTATTTGTAAGTTAAAGCTCAATAAAGCTGGGGGGTGGGGGGGAGCCCACAACTCCTAGACACACCTCACAATGTTTATCTGTAAATAAAATAATATATTTATTTTATATCGATTCCCCTATAAAACCCACACCGTTGTTTATGGGTTAAAAAGATCTGTGTAGTGAATCAAATGATTCTCAACCTCCTACCATTTTGCAAGTTGACTCTGAATAGTATTGCTTTATATATGCTTATTGTTGGTGCTTAAAGAATTCGTTCATTCAGGTGATAAAGGTGTTTTCATGTTCCGTGTAAATACAATAGTTTTTTGAAATCTGCAGCATCTCCCAGACAGTCATTTACTTCCCTCAAAAATGCTGTGCATGTTAGAAACCTGGACAGTTAAAAATGCAGATTGTCTACCATTATTTGAATCATGTGCTACTAAATCAGCTGGAGGCCTGGAATCACAGATGTGCTAATGCATCCTCAATGTGAAGAGAACTGAATTTTGAAATCTATGCACTTCATTTCCTGAAAACACAATGGTAATATGGTGGGGAAACAAGGCTATCATTTCTTGAATCTGCACTGCATGGCTAATGCTGAAATAAAGTGACATTCTTTAGGAGTTGTTTAGTATCAAGTGCTGATTTAGCTAGATAAAATGCAGCTGTCTTCCCAAATTACACAACTGGATTCACACCATCTACTAATTCCTGGTGGAATTTTAAAGATACCTTTACGGGCAATTTTCTTCTCGGTGCAAGGAATCCTAATTTAGATAGTACGAAAACACCACCATGTAGTTTCTATGTACAAACACTATCTTCCTTAAAAACATTTGATAAAGGAGATTGTGTTCTATAAGTGCTTGGGTCACCATTTAAAAATGTAATTGAGCTTAAATTGATTCAAAATCGGTTGCCAAATTGTCATACACTTGTTTCCATCAGCATTCTTCTTATTACTTTAAGTCACTACTAAATTCTGTCATGCTGCCTCGTGAGCCTCAGAAAGGAAGGTTCCTGCCTCAAAATTCTCCCCTTCGCTGATGCTCTTCCTTCCCACAGGTCATGCGTGATTGATATCCTAGAAAGAACATTTTAAGACAACTTTCAAAATCTGGATGCTTTTATCACTACGTGGCATCTAATAGTCTGATCACGGATCCCATAGCTGAGTATGTAATTTACCTAAGGTTTAGCTCTGCTAATCTTTGGGCCACACATTAATTTTTCTTAGAAACCATCTTATTCTTGGTTCTCTGGCTGCAAATTGGGCAGTCCTGCATCTATCCACAGTACACTAACGTTCATGAAGCTCTTAACACATTTTGGTTTCCTATTTGTGAAGTCCTCTGGGATTGTCCCCACACAGAGGTAGCTCTGCCTCCTCTGTTCCCCCAGCTCGTTACACTTAACGTGTGGTGAAATTCTGACCTTATTGTACGTATCACCGCAACTTGTAATTGCCACACGTACAATTTACCCACTTTCCTCCCCCAACCAAGTAGGTAGTTCATTTCTTCCTTTATATTCTCTCACAACTTCTTTTTCAGAAGCTAACTAGTGCTAGAGAGGGGATAGCATGGGTAAGAAGAAAGACTAGTAGCAATGAGTCCACAGAGGAGCCTAAGAGTGGTCTCTGGAAAGTAATACAATAAAGAGAATCCGGCAGGTGGGTGAGCCATTCCTGAATTAGCGTCAACACAGGTGATCAGGAAAGTGGGGGTAGCACAGGAGTCAGTGATAACTTTCAGAATACCTGGCACATAATGGAAGGTTAATAACCATGTGTTGAAATAAACAGGTGCCTAATTAAATGGCGCCTTATATGGATAATTTTCCTTCCTGTAACCCCCGGGAATCATTCAGAAAATTTATTATTTGTAAAGGATAGAAGTTGTGGTTGATTGCAGTGATCACCCTAATTGTTCACTCTCTTTTGTTATGTAATTTTACAGGGGCCTCCCATTTTTGCAAACCTGCAGCATCTCCTAGACAATCATTTACTTCCCTCAAAACTGCTGTGCATGTTAGAAACCTGGGCATTTAAAAATGCAGATTGTCTAACGTTATATAGATTATATGGATGGAATGAACTGTCCCATTCCTCGACAATGGTCCCAACCAAGTGACTTGCTTTAGCCAATGGGAAGTAAGCAGATTTGATTGACACAGAAGCTTGAAAAAGTACTCTGGCCTTTCTGCTTTCTGTCTTGAACTCCTTCTATTGCCAAGAAATTTGTCTGGGCCAAACTGATGAAAATAGAGAGAGACACAGAATAAATCTGAGTTGCCCCAGTGCCCTAGCTAAGACATTGTAGATCAGCTAACAACTAACCCAGCCAAGATCAAAAGAGCCTCTTCACCAATATCTGGCTGACCTTAGATTCAAGAGAAATAATAAAAGATTGCTGTTCTCAGCTACTAAGTTTTGGGATAGTTTATTATATAGCAACAACTAACTGATCCATAAGTTACAGTTCCCTGATTAAATTATTTTATTTAGTGGTGTTTTTAATTAATTTTTCTATTTATAGTTACAGTTGGTATCTCATTTTTCTAATATTTTGTGTGCCACAGTGCAAAGACTATTCAGTAAGAGAAAAAAGACAGGTTCTTCCGTTTCGTAATGTTATAATAGACATTATTCATTCAACTATGTGCACAGTATTAGAAATACAAAAAAAGAGAAAAAAAACCATGTTTATGAAATCAATCACGGTGTAGGGGGAAATGCAGACATTAGCAAATCATTTCCATCCAGTGCATCTGTCACTGACCCAAACATCCTTATGCAGCACATAAACGTATATAGCGTGGAGGATGGGAGCGTGGAGCCCCTGTAGAGGAGATATTTTTAAAAAACAGAAACTTGCAAATCTACTTGGACTTTAGTATCTTATCTATATTTCAAGGAACAAAGGATAAATTTCTATTAGGATATCTTCTATCCCTGAAATGCAATATTCTTGTAATATTATCTAGCATAACACATGTTGTAGGTTTCTACTAACTATAGCATTTTATCATTAGTTTTCAAAAGAAGTTGTTCTAAAGAAGTTAATTTATATGTCATTCATTATGTGTGACTATAGAGCCAAGCTTGGTACGATTATCCCGCAGGATATTCTGATCCCTGTTTAATACTATCGAAAGTGAAAAGGGAATATCTATTCCCAGAATTTGTAACATAAAGACGCAGATCTTAAAGAGTGTATTGTGCTTGAATAGAGTAGCCTACAGCCTGTTAAATAAAATTAATAAACACCATAGACATATCCATGTTTTCTCTATTTTTAAGCAGAGTTACTGAAATCCTTCTTCGTGCTATTTTGTATCTCTGATTACGAGATGCTGTCCTCTGCTGTTTGCTGAAGATTACACCAGGTAGAGTCACCAGCCCACAGTGAATAACATGATAGTTTTCTTTTACCACCCAGATGCCTACACATCAGGAGAGAACAAACACAGAAATCTGTATGTCTGTGGAACAAACCTGTCTGGGGCACTCTGCCCCTCTTCTCCCAAGTCTTGTCATTTTGATGGCATTGCCCTGTCCTTGCTTTGGGTAGCTAGATGGGCTAATGAGAAGTGTGACAATGTGATCAGTCCATTAGGCAATTACTTCTTCTAAAAGAGCTTTCATAAAAAATGTTACTTGAACACATACCCTGTCATTGTTGACAGTACCTGACAACTTCTACTGAATAAAATATATTTATGTTGTTATTTAAGAATAATTTAGTATATATATATATATATATATATATATATATATATATAGAGAGAGAGAGAGAGAGAGAGAGAGAGAGAGACAGAGAGAGAGACAGAGAGAGAGAGAGAGAAATGTATACAAGGGGACACTTTGATCAACATTGCTCAAGCCGTAGTTTGCCGTAATCAGAAGTGTCTGGACGTTGACGGTAACCACTTTGAGCACCTCTTGTAATTGCAGAAGTCAAAGGTGACTTGTATTTATCTTTTGGTATCGGCATATATTGAGTATTACAATTTTAATAGTTTTTTCGTTTCTTAAAATGTGTATACAGTTTTTGGTATATATATATATATATATATATATATATATATATAAATGACAGCTTGTTACTACTTACTAAAATTCTCTTTGAGTAAGGTCATTCAATGACAAATGTAACAATTCCATTCCCTCACAGGGTTTACAACCTCTGGGGTTCATTGCTATTAATGGCCGCATTCATGCTTATAATTGTCTTCCATGTGTTCCTCATGTTCTCCAACCCTAGAAGTGGTAGCAAAATTGGAACAATTGGAATTGAATAGATCTGAATTCAAAATTTGTTTGTGTCGTTTACCAAGTATGTGGCTTTAGCTTCACTTTCCCCATCTTTAGAATCTCTCAAGGGGTTGTTCTGAGTTTTCAACAAGGTGATGTGTATGAGAAGTCAGCAAAAGACCTTGCCATATGGATATCCAGTGATCGTTGTTGAGTCTGCGCAGAAAAATGAAAGCTAAATGACTAATTCAAGGTTATATTATGTGAATGCATAGTTGATGTGGGAAAAGTAATTATAGCTGTTGAACGGGAAGGTAAATAGGAATGGGGAGGCTTTTCTTTTTCCTTTTGGCTAAATAGCACTGATCTTTCCCCGCTGCTTTGTTTGATAGATTAATTCATTCTGAAAGGCTTTAAAGATGTCTGGTAGGTAGCTAATAATCAGCTTTGAAAAACAAATCATTGGCTTTTCCCTTGCTGTCAAAGTCCCTGGAAAGAAAAATTCCATTTCAAATGGCTGCTCACTTCCTTCAGAACCAAAGGGTAGACTCCTTTGAAGCTATGTAGAGGAGCCAGTGGGGGCGCTTTTTAATGGTTTATTAGTTGATAAACTGTAATTGGCATGTAAGGGTAAGAGCTTCAAAAAACAAATTAAAGTTATAGTCAACTGCTCACTAGTGTTTTGAATCAATCAATAAGCATTCATTTAAAAATAGAAGCAATGCCATTACTCCTCAACAAATTCATTTTGATGCAATTCATAAAGACATCAAAGCTCTCCAAATAGACAGATAAATTATAATAAATCACAACACGTGTGTAAAGAGAGGCCTGTCCTCTTGCAAGTGCTGATGTCTGAAATATATATTAGAGTATGTGCTTACTATCCTACGTAATGTACAGATGTAATTTTTTTTAACTCTACATGAGAAACTATGTATGTACTATAAAGGGAACAGGAAAGAAATAAAAAAGAACATTTGGTGTGAACTTGGATGCCTCTGATGTTCCCTTAGCACAAATTTTCTCCTTTTTGTCAAATGCTACTTCTCATTATGATTTGTAACATAAAGACTCTAATCTTAAGTATGGATTGTGCTTGAATAGAGTAGCCTCTCTGAAACTGTATTGAAACCAGGTACATATTCTGATCTGTCAAAAGTACAGAAAATCAGCACAGAGACCATTAATTGTGCAGCTTGAAGCAGAGGAATATTTATTTCCCTTCCTCTCCCAATACATATAGATTTTCATTGTTTGAATTATCATTCCGCATTTTACTCTTTTCATATCTCAAGGTTACATATCTGAATGACATAAAATGAATAATCATAGCTTACAGAAAGGACCTTAGGGCAATTACATAGTGGAAAAAGAAACCAACATAAATACATTATTAATAATATCATTTTGTGGGCCCTTCCATCTTTCTAAGAAAACCCAGTGAAATTGAAATGTGCCACCCGCCTCCCCCGACCCTACCCACCCCCCCCCCTTGCCAACATGAGTTGTGAAAAACCCACAGCCAGGAGCCAGGGATGTTGCAATTGAGTTGTCAAACTGTCCTGGATTTCTTGTACAAACTGAACAGAGCAATTTACTGCAACACTGCATAGACCGCAGGCTCCTATCTTGCCGTTACAATGCTTCCTCCTGATGAGATTATCCTGCCGGACCACAGGCTGCCTTCCCCACAGCTTTTCAGCAACGCCTAGATTCCTTCTGATCGGCCTATCCTAGGTGACCGTACTGAGTTAATCCTTACCTGGTGACCAGCCTGCTAGAGTAGAGAAAGGAGAGGCTCTTGCCCAGCAATCAGAAAGCAACAGCTTTGTATATTTGGTGAGATTTTTGAATGCTAGGGGTGATTTGATTTCACTGTCTTCCCCCTTATAGCACGAACTCCTGGCTTTCAGGATGAAAACAGGCAGACTTTTAGGGGGGGAAAAAGAAAAAGACAACTCCCACACAACCCCAGAGTTTCTTTGCCTATTATTAACCTCCGAGCATGGGGGTTGCTTTGAAACTCAGCTGTTCTGGCTCTATCCTCCAGGTGGCAGTGGTGCCACGCCGCAGAGGCTCCAATCCCCTTGTCCCTAACTTCAAGTGTTAATGCAATTGACCAATCAGTGCTAAGATGATGGGAGGTAATTGGGTAATTGTATTTTACTGATCACAAGCAGAGAAAGGGGAAGGAAAAGGGGAAGGAAAGAGGGGCAGAGGAGGGAAGTGGACTGCAGTTCGGGTGCAGATTTTTGGGAGCGAGGACCCTAAACGCCGGGACGTGGCATTGGCTGAGGGAGAGCCTGGCGGGAGCTGCCGCTAGCACAGGGAGCGCATTTATTTCTTTGGGGACAGGCGGGGAGATAAGAGCGGGAGGGAAAGGAATTAGAGTTGAAGCCGAAGTGGATGAAAGGGGACCGGGGCTTCTGCCGCGCAGGGAGCGGCGAGCCGGGGCGATGGCGCTAAGGCCGGCGCGGAGTAGTTGCGCTTCCAAGAACGCGTCTCCTCGCAGATGACTGACTAGCCGGCGTCGGGAAGGTCTGCGCCAAGAGGAACCAACTTGTGGCTCCAAAATCTACCCGACGCAGCTGGAAATGGGATCAAAGCTGCAGTTTCACTGGAGAAGGATGAGAGGAGCCAGCGATTAGGGACTTTTTTTATACCTCCTTCGTTCCGTTTTTCTATTTTCCTTTTTCTTTCCTTATTATGATTTTTACTTTGCCTAACACCGCGTCGGTCCCCTCACTTCGTCCTCCCCATTTGAAATAAAAGCCCAGTTTGAACTTCTTTCGCGGCGGCGCCGCGGGATCCGCTGTCCGCTGATGGAGGCGAAGGGGACCCGGGTCCTGGCAGGGGCAACCAGCGAGGGATCGCGTCACGCGTCTCCCCCGTGATCCCGGCCCTGCTCGCGGAGTTCTGCAACACCTGGAGGAACTGGACCGGGTGCCGGGGTGGGGGCGGGGAGAGAGGAAGCGAGAGCCACCCGAGCCTTAAAAAAAAAAGAAAAAAAGAAGTAGAGGGGGGAGGAATGGGTTTCTTCTTGACAGCTGACGGAGCCTTGAAATTTTCCTCCACTACCCCCGCCCCCGCCCTGGCCCCCGCCCCCCGCACTCCATTTAACGTGAGATTATGAAATTGCAGAGGCGGTGGAGGGAAGGAGGCAAGATATAACAGGGAGTTTGGAGGGAGAGGGGAAGGTGGCTGGCCGGGCGGCTGAAATCAAAAAACCCAATTGCGCACTGGGTTGTGATGAGAAATCTAATCAGATCTTTGGAGAAGGGGCCGGCCGGAAGGGTGGCGAGTGGGGGGAGTTGATCCCCACATTCTTCGAAAGGGGGTGCTGGGGAGAGGATTCGACGATGTAAAAGGAGACTTTTTTTTTTTTTTTTTTTGGTGGCGGTGGCGGTCGGGTGCCTTGCAGAAATGAAGGATGCGGGACGCAGCTCTCTCTTGGAACAGAACGCAGTGGATAAACTGATTGTGCAAGAGAAAAGGACGAACGAAGCTTTTTCCTCGGAGACCTGGATCTTAACACAAATGTGTATATGTGCGCATAAGGGGCACTGAAAAATCCAATAAACCAGTTTCAGACCCGCGGGAGTTGGTGTGCTCTGACATAAATAAATAATAATCAAACAGCTGCCCCCCTCCTCCCCAAAAGGATGATTGGAAATGGAGAACCGAGGATCCACAAAGAAAAAGTATGTTCATTTTTCTCTATACAGGAGAAAGTAAGCCAAGGAGATATTTTTGAAATGAAAAGTTTGGGGTATTTTTAGGACAGTAAAGACCTGATATGGTGGTGGTTTCTTTTTGAATTTCCCACAAGAGGAGAGCAGATTAATAATACATCTGCAAAGAAATTCCGGAGAAGAAAAGTTGAACGCGGCAGGATGAGGCATTGATTGGGGGAGAGAAACCAGCAGAGCACAGTTGGATTTGTGCCTGTGTTGACTAAAATTGATGGATAATTGCAGTTGGATTTTTCATCAACCTCTTTTTTGTTTTTGTGTTTTTCTTTTTTTTCTTTTTGGTGTCAAGATCATGTGTTTTCACTTGTTCTTAACCACCTGGATTTCCATCTGGATGTTGCTGTGATGAGTCTGAAATACAGTGAGTGATCCTTATTTTCTTATTTATTGGTGAAGAAAATGTCCACTAATTCACCGTCCCTAGTCCCTTCCTGCTCTCCCCCCACCTTCTTGAGTGTGATTTTTACAGACATCAATACAGGGGGCCAGAAATAAGAGAAAGGGTGGCCCACGCATTTGCTCCATCAGGCTGTGCTCACCGATAAGCTGGTTTGCTATAATGATGCAGGTTGTCTGCATCCTGAGCAATGCCTTTGCAAGTGTTCAACGGGGAAAAGAAATCTCCCCAAGAAAGCCACTGCATTGTGGGGTGCTTGTGCTGTGTGATTGACACTGTAGAATGCATTTAAGTTGCATGGCAGCCCTGGAGTTGGATGCACAAATGTTTAGCCATTGGAAATCGAAGGGGCCCAATTTATATTTCATTATCCACCTGACACTGCAGATCAACGGAATGCATTAACACAAAAATATGATGATAAGCCCTGCAGATGAAGGATGGCTTCTGGCTGGTGGGTGTATTGAGGGAGGGAGAGTGGGTATGGGGGACGAAGTGGTGGAAAGAGGTGGCTACACTTTCCCCAGTCTCTCTTGCGTACACATGCTCTAATGTGGTGTTCAGATTACCTAGTTTCTTGCCAGGAGGACCCACTTCTCTTTAACTCCATCCTGTTCTAACTAACCACTTCTCTGGATAACAGAGGGTTTATCTAGATTGTAGATGGTTTGGGCAGTAGTCTTGGACAGCTGGGCTTGTGCTTTGTCACAAACCTTCTCAACATCAGCAGGATTGGGCTCTTGAGAAAAAGGCAGAAATTTAGTGTCCTGTGGCAACTTAGATAAAGGAGCTAAAGCAAAGGTCTGTGTGTTGAGCTTTAGTACTTCTCATGTGCCAGCTTTGTCTTGGGGGAAAGAAGCTAAGAAAGAAAAATAAGAGAAGGTTGAAAATGCTTAGAGAACCTGAGGGCCTGTAGGAACACCCCTCTTTCCATTTCCTTCCTCTCCCGAATAGCTGCCAGGGTCCTGAAGCTGGCTTTTTTCTTCTTTACTTTCCTTCTTCTCTCCTTTCCTTTCCTTTCCCTTTTCCTTTCCATTTACTTTTCCCTTTCCCTTTCCTTTCCTTTTTTCTTTCTTTCTTCCTTCCTTCCTTCCTTTCTTCCTTTCTTTCTTTCATTTTTTTTTTTTTTTTAACACAACTCTTCACCCTTGTTTATTCCTCTTTGGGGCCTCCCATCAGAATCATTGACTCATAGAACTTGAGAGCCAGAAGACTCCTCAGAGATCTCATGCCAATAAAAAAGGAAACTGAGGCTTAGAGAAGCTGTAACACTTTGGTTAATGGCCAAACCATGTGAGACAGGTGACTCACACAGGTCTCAGAACAGCAAGCAAAAGTCAGTTTGGAAATCAAACTGGCTAGGAATCGGCTATCTATATGGGTGGCTACTTCTGTCCCCACAGCTGCCATTTTTATCTGGAAGGGTCCAGGAAAGTGTGTGTCCTGAGAGCTTGAAATAAAGTCCTGCCACACTGAACCTCAAGACTAGCCCATCTCCAACATTCATAGCCTTTTTGAGTCTTTTTTTTTTTAATTGCAGAGTTCAGATAACCCTCGCTTTAATACTACTTTAAAAAATAATAAGATCCACAACTCTGGCTTATCCTGAAGGAGATGAAAGGCAGAAGTCTCCTGGGTCCCTTCTTGGTGCTTGGGCACATTTAGTCTAGTGAGTGGTGGTCCCTGGAGAGTCATTAAAGAACCATGGAGTTAGATTTATATTAGAGAGGTGATAATAGAAACCAGAAACATCCTGCTAAAAGCATCTGAGCCTGTTCTTTTTACTCACATCATCTATTCTTATCCTTTTCATTACTCCTTAACTAAACTAGCCTACAGCTGAGCACTTCTCTAATTTATTTTTCTGGGCACATGTTTCCTGTTGGGACACAGATCTGGCAATAAATTTACCAACCCGTGAAAATAATCATGCAGGGTTTTTTTTGTTTTTTTTTTTTTCTCTCCCTGAGCTCTTTGTAGGCTTCTACATATATCTTATCATTCCTTGCATTTTTGTTCGTTTGCTTGTTTTGTGTTTACATGACCTCAGTTAAAGTACCACTTATGGTTATAGATTGACTCAGGTTATCTTAAATTCCTGCTCAGTTGCAACTTACCACAACTGACAAAAGAGAAAAAAGAAAGAAAAATGTACTTTGACGTTTTTACTGCGTAGTTCAGCTCTGGGCTTCACGTGGGAAACCCAGCCTTAACAATCAGCTGGGCTCTGCCAATCAGGGGAGGTTTTTCCTGTCTTTTTCTTTTTCTTTCCTTTTCCATTTCCTTTTCCTTTTCCTTCCTTCCTACTTCTCTCTCTCCCTCCCTCTTTTCCTTCCTTCCTTCCTGCCTCCCTTCCTTCCTTTCTGTTTTCACATCAAAATTCTTCACTGCTACTCCAGTTAGACCTTGAAGTGCATTCCTGTCCACCCTATTGTCACCCCTGCTATGTACCCTCCACATTTACACACACGTGCAAACTTTTCTGAATGAGAGAAGGAGGGAAGGGGATAGGGAGAAGAGAGAGAGAGTGAATGTTTTTAAAATTGTGGGCTGAAATGTTTCCTCCCACCCACCTCAAATTAAGCGTGTTCTTCAAATCTGGGAATGATAGAGCATCCAAGGATATCATCCCTTTTCGTGCTGGTGAATCACTCACTCCCCCCGCACTGCAATTGGAGACACGTTGCCCAGCTTGGGATTTAGCTCCTTTGCTTTGGCAGTCAGAGTTGGCTCAACTTGTTCATGGACTGATGAAAGAGTTATGGCCCTGGGAGACCTGAAAACTTCCCTCACGAGCTTATTTCAGGCCTGAAGCTGCACGGTGCCCACTGAGTAACATTTGTGAGTAGGTAGTTGTACCCTGGGACTCTTCTGAGAACCACAGGCCCAGAAACTAATGGGTTTGGCAAGTTTTGAATTTCCCTATTCAAATATCTTTCTCCTCTAATTTAACAGCTGTACCCTTTGGGCCATACCTTTATGTTCCCTGGCCCTCTGGTTTCTCATCTGTGGGGTGGGAAGGCTAATATTGACAAATTAGAATTCAACTAATTAGAATTGTTTTGTGAATTAAAAGTAATGTTATGCAAAGCCCCAAGCATAATAGGCCCTAGAAAGAGGGCTGTTTGCTGTGGCTGTTCTAGGATTAATTTGTATTAACTCCAGGGGAATGAATACAGGCTGGCCAAGAACTTCGCCAGTTCTAGTGGCTACACTTGAGGGCCAGGGAATTTGCACTGACCTTACAGTCGTTGCCGGGTTCTTCTTCTTAAGAGTATAGATTGTTGGCAACGTATCGTTTTAGGTATGAAATGCTACTTCAAGCTGGCACCTGAAAATCAAGGTTTTTCTCCTTCAAGTATGGAAAAATAAATCTCAGCAGCTATAATACTTAAATGAGATTTTAGGAAACAAATAATGCCTTTATTGCGTTGCTATGAGTTTGGTCTAAAAGTTCCATAAGATAGAGCTTCTATATTGAATGTAAAATTTTAGCAGCATATTATATTGCCTGGGCCTGGAATACACAAAATGAAGGCAGATTTCTAGGCAATAATATAATTAAAATTAGATAGCATAAAATTCCACGAGTAATAGTAAGGCCCCCAAATTCACAATTTGGATTCACAGTCTTCCTAGTTATAATGAATCTTGTGTTAGGTAAACATCTTCACTATGTGACAGGATAAAGGCCTGATAGAGTGTAAGGGATCAAGACTTTATATAGACATGTCTTATTGTTTGCATGTGCAAATCTTCCAACACGAGCTCATCAGTGGTTTTCAGAGGCAGCCACTCATGGTTTTTGGTCATAATTTCATTCTCTGCAACAGCAGCCCTGTGTTGTGTCCAATTCGTCAATATACTTTCAGAGACCTGTTCCCACTTTGAAGGAGAACTAGTCCTGTTGTTGTAATTATTGATATTCTCGGTTTCATATCTGTAGATTGTAACAAGGCGGGCAGGCTGTGGAGTTGCCCATTGGATTTTTATACTGCCTCTTTTTGATTTGGAAGTCAATGTGAAATCGGTGTTAATTTGGGGGAAGTCTCCTGAAGTTAACCATCTTCGTTGATCTTATGAAGAGATTGTCAATGGAAGTTCTTACCATTTGATAAATTTAACTTTTTTGCGTGCTTCTTAAAGGTGACTGAGAAATTCAGTAAACTTGAATTCTGGCATCCTAAGTGAGTTTGAATATTCAGTTTTCCACTGGGTCACATGTGTTACACGCACCATTTAATCGCTCTGAGCCTGCTTGCTTATCTGTAAGGTTAGAGCAACCATATGGAACTGGCTGCCATGACGATGAAGTCAGACTGCATGTGTCATGCACAGCAGGCATTCAATAAATGCACATTGAAGTCTCTGATTTTAGTTTGCAAACCAAACAAACAAACAAACAGCGGTATGGTCTTTTTTGAAGGAGGTTGTTAACCTAAATTCATGTAGGTACAGAGTACTAAAGAATAACTATATAGACAAGATTAAGGTTGGAGTAACACAAATAGAAGCAACCATTTTTGGTGAGGTCCTACACTTTTCCAAAATATTTCGGAGTGCTTTAGTGGATGCCATTCTCTCAGGAAAGATTGAAATATATTTATGAACCCTGGGAAATATACTCTGTGTCTTTGTAATTTTTCATTAGATTGTCAAGTATTTTATAATACAGGCATAAAAAAAGTAACAATTTGTAAATGGTGTCTTGGAAAACTCTAAGGATATCAAGAGTCTGTTGCATCCCTCTTCAAAATGATTTCTCTGGAGAAATGTAAATTTGATAGTTGAAACTTGATTGGGCAGATCTTGTGGTTGAGACAGTGTGCTTGTAACAGTCTCTGAGGACAAGGATTTTACTTGTTCTCTGGCATGTCCTCAGCACCTTAGAAGAGTGTCTATTGCGTGCAAATAGTGTGCATGCAATAAATGTTCCTTGACTGACTAACTGAACTGACTTTAAGAGACATTTCCTCCAAAGGACCCAAATGCACATATGTACCTATGTAACTTATAGAAGCTTAATGAGAAATATCAAGGAGTGTATTGACTCTCTCTATGTGTGCATGTACAAATGTGACATCACACACACACACACACACACACACACACACACACATAGATAGTAAGTACCATTAAGTGATTTCCTTCTGTTGGAGAAGCTGAGGTCTGAAAGTCAGGTGATTTTTCTTATTGTTAAAATGCTGTCAGTAATGGACTGTAACAATTTGTACATGCCACCTTACTTCTTTTAGATTGGTCTTACAATATGTTTTGTTAAATAAAAGTAAAAACAAAGATTCTTTCAAGCACTAAGATATTAGGATTCTAGATTCTATCTACCTGGGAATTCGGGATTCTGAGGAATTAAAAGTATAAAATCTTTGACCTCAGAATACTTGGTAAAATGTGGAGGGGAACAGCATAGTATTCTAAGAGAAAGGCAGAATCAGCATTACAAAGGTGACAAAAATGTCTAGAGTGTTTGTAAGGGAAACACAATGCGATTTGGAGTAGACACACATTGGATTCTAGCTGGATTTTACCATCTGTTAGCTGGGGGATCCTAAGTAGGCCAGTTAACCTTCCTATGCCTTAGTTTCCTCAACTATAAAAATGGAGATCATTTTTTTTTTTGCTAGCATTAACATGTGTTTGGCACATGATTAATAAGTGTTTGACACATGATCTGTGCACAATAAATGCTAGTTCACTTTCTTTTCATTGAAACCTTTGGTTATTTTCCATAAAAATGGGAACATTTAACTGAAAGCTGAGCATTTTATGCTTTACAGTTGCTGAGTATATAAATGAAAATCTTTTGCCCATTTAGTTTTCAAAGTTGGTAATACTATGTTTATAATGTTTTCCAATGTCAATCAGATTCATAATGAAGCGTACAAAAGATGAAAAACTTATGTAAGATCAATAAACTTATTTTAACTTTGGAATAAGCTGATGGCAGCTTTCTATGCTTATAGAAGCTTTCAACAGTTATAGAGATTGCGGGTATAATTTCATTTTAGTGATAATAACTACTATTTATTGAGCATTCGCTATGTACCAGGCACTATGTTGAAAATAAAACATATATTTTTTCTTCTTAATTCTTACTTAGAGAACTGAAACACAAAAAAAGGCTGAATAACTTGTCTGTGGTTATACAGCAGCTAACCACTGGTGGAGATAGAAGTAGAAACTACATTTCTACTGACTTTAGAAATGAAATCAGAACCAATAAACTCAAACTTGTTGACTTGGTAACAAATAAATATGGCAGCTCACTGTCACCTAAGCGGGTACTCAATCTCAATATTTAAATCGGAATTGAAATGTCTGCAGTCTGCCTTTCCCTGGGTCCTGAAACAAAGGTTGTCACCAGATACTTAGGTAACGTACACCTTGCATGTTTTTGCCAGTTTTCAGTTATATTCAAGTGTGCCCGTAAGTGAGAAAGGGACAGTTTCTAACAAAGACTTGGGAAAAACTGTCCTCACTCACTCCTTGTAACTAACGGACAGAAATGCTTTGCAAAATGCTATGAGATCATCCGGAAACTCAGAATTGTATGAGAAATAAGGTCAATGCTAATAATAACTCTAGAGTTTAGTTACAATATCCTACGAACCTGACAGGTTTGATCTCAGTCCATGTTCTCTCGGTGGCACTTGATACTATTGTTGCCTTTCTGAAATTCTTCCAGGGACATGAGGGGCTGCTTGCAATCACTTCCTGTATCCGTTTCATGGCATCCTCCTCCTGCTCTCTCCTTAAATGGTGAGGACTCCCCCTTCGAATCTGTTGTAGTTCCAGTCTCTGCATCTCTGAGAGATGTCAGCTGGGCTTGTTTTGAGAAATGACACTCAAATCCTTGGCCTCGGACACTGTGTGTATGCTGAAATCTCTACCACGAGCAAGATCCCACTTCCTTCCCTGGCCTCCGATAGGCCTCACAGACTTAATACAACAAGGTAAATGTTTATTCTCCCTCCAGGAGTCCATATATCTTCAGTTTCAATGATCAGTATTTCTTTAACCTCCCTTATATCCAACCACTCATCAAATCTATTCATTATCTTAAACTCAGCTTTTTTGTGTCCCTTGGTCCAGATTCCATCTTTTCTCTCCCAGATATCTTTCTAAAGTTCTAGTTTTTCTAATGATGCCAAGTTTTCTTCAGTGTAATCCATCATTCATTCTTTCCTCAGAAGGACCATCCAAAGAAATAAAGCTAAAAATCTCCTTGTCTATATTATATACGTATATTTATAGAATAAAATCCATATTCTTCTCTTGATAACACAGTCTGGCCAGCCTATCCATGTCGTCTTTTGTCTGCCTGCCGAGCGGAGTGTTTTATTTCTCTGGAGATAGCCCAGGCTACTTTTGGTGCAAACTTTGAGAGAGCTACTCTATTTGTCTAGGGCATACTTTTCATATGTCAAATCTCAGAGCAAGTTACCTCTTCAGGGGAAATCTCCTAGCTCCCTTTGGCCCAGTGAGTCTCCCTGTCCTCTGTACACCAACATTTTGTTCATACATCTGTGATAGCTCTTATCACTGTTAGAACATATCTACTTACTTGGCCAAAACACATTAGATTGTGATATCTTTTAGGATAGGGCTCCATCTTACTCATCTCGTCATCTCTCACATTTAATATAGCTCACAGGAATTTTCAATATAGTTTGGTGGTGTGACTGGTTAGCTCAGTTGATTAGAGCATGGTGCTAATAACACCAAGGTTGCCGGTTTGATCACCGTATGGGTCACTGTGAGCTGCGCCTTCTATATATATATATTTTTTTTTTTTTGGTGGAACCAATAAATGGTTATTATTTTTTCTAGGGACCCATGTTTCAAAACTATTTTGCCCAATAAATGCATTGCAATTTGTTCCTCTGTTTTTCCTAATTGAAAACATACATACCAGTCATCCTTCTTGAAATGCACTGGATGGACTTTGTGAACTTGAGTTGCTATAAATTGAAGCAAAAGAAAAGATGTTTTAATCGTATCCAGTTGTATGAGAACATGCATGGTTCCTAGCTGGCTTTTTGAAATATTGATAATAGTTCTGTAAATATATTTCAGTGTTACTTTGATGCAATAATTTATAGGTGCTAGTGGCCCACTACAGATTTTGCAATGCACACTCCTCAGTGGCATTGTTCACAAGGAATGTTGTTCAGAAAATTGAAGGGGACCCTTGAAGTTGTGCATTGCACAAGCTGTGCAATTACATGAAATGGGCCTTTCTACTCATGAATTACTATTGGAAATTGTCATTGACTATGACTTTTAAATTTGAGTAATGCCCAAATATGGGATCTTATAATGGGAGGAAAAAAAGATATTTTTCTCAGTAAAATTGTGTGCATTAAAATATTTGGTAAGCTGCAGTCACTATTCACAATATGGAAGCACCTGGTTTCATGGAGCCAGGTATACATTCTCAGGAGATGCTCGGGCTTCATGCTTCAGAAGGATACTTCCTTCTTTCTCTTAGAAGAAACTGAATCAGATGAAAGAAAGTGCAAAATGGTAATGTACTGTTTAATTATACCTGATAACGTGCTCCCATGTATAATGCGCACCCCCATTTTTGGCCCAAGCTTTTAGGGAAAAAAAATCTTTTAATTTTTAATTCGAATTTTTATTTGTTTATATTTAGGTACTTGATTTTTGTATTATAAAGGAATTTTAGCATTTATTTTTTAAACATATTATGGTGCAAGAAATTTTATCTAACAAATAATTACAAAACACAGGAACAGATACAAGGTACAAGAAATTTTATGTACTGGTAACAAATTTACAACATGTACGCATCACAGAAGGCCAAGAAGAACTCTTTGTCATTGTAAGTTCGTCATAAGTTCATCAAAACCGATGACCATGTTCCAGGGTACAATTTTGCATATGGATATCGTTATTGATTTCTAGAGTTACACTTTTAACTCATAAGCATAGATAAAAGACTTAAAAAAAACATTTGTATAGATACAGAATTAATACTACTCATGTATAATGAGCATCCTTATTTTTCCCTCACAAATTTGGGCAAAAAAGTGTGCGCCATACATGGCAAAACATGGTAGTTTAATTTTATTCAATCTTGAGAAATATATGCCTTGGGTATGTTGAATTGGAACATTTACTTTCCTTTTAGTCTTTTTGTAGAAAAAGTCTTTTCTTCTAGTTTTAGATGATTTCTTTCCAATTTAGAGATTACTATTATTAACCTAATAATAGTAATAGTAAAGGAGAGCGTTGATAGTAATGCTTCCCAATGCTTTTTAAATTTAGGTATCCCTTGAATCCTCTCAACAACGTTTTGGTCTCAGAATGTCCAAAGCAATGTTCCCTAATAGTAATTTCTTGTTATAAAGAATCAGGAGTTGAGAAGTTCTGCAAGGGAAGGCTTATTTAGAAGCACTAGTGCTAAGTGTGGTCTTTTGTTCTTGACAAACTACAAACTGCTGAGACAACACTGTTTTCTTGGGAGGGGTCCTTTAATTTCATCCCGTTGATTTTGCCTAAGTCACTGAAAGGAATGTAGGAGAATTAGCCATTTGATTATATTCTTTATTTATTGCTCAGATAGTATCTGCAATGGGAGTATTTTCATAGATTGAAAAAGAGTAAGGTCTTTTTTTTTCTTATGATGACTAATACTGTCCTATGATTATTGAAATCATCTGTTATTATAAATGTGGTCCTGCCTAGAACAAGTTGATTGATTGATTTGTGATGCTTAAATAGATATCCTATTGTCCACAGAGCTGATCTTTCTGTTTGTTTGTTTTTGTTTTACCTGAGAAACATTGTACTAAGGACAATAGACATGTTTTCTTTGAACCAATGACTTGATAATGATGGTGGAAAGTTTAGTAACTCAAAAATGGGTTTTTTAAAAATGGTACAATGGTGCATGACATTTGAAAATGTAAAGACGTGCCTCTCTTGAATGGTTTAGAGTTGAATCTGAGCCAGACCTCAGAATGTGCTGAGTTTTGCAACTTCGAGGGGGTGGGGGGCAGGGGGAGAGATTGCTATGAGCTGGGCTGTTCTAATCTGGGCAGGGAGAATGTTGATAGCTTAGTTAGAGGAGCTCTAGTGAGAATTACCTCTGCACGGACCAGAGGATGTGAGTGAGTGAATTAATTTAAATGCATTATGGGGAGTGATCTGGAGGACTCCGATTTCTTTTAACTGAAAAGACAGACAGTCAGAAGCCACCCTAAAAGAGTTAACATCTACACAGTGGTGTTCAGGAAGGCAAGAATGGAACTATGAAGGCTTTCTCTGTATTGTTTGAACGTTGCCATGGTGACAGTTTCTAGCAGAAGGTACATGGTTTTCAATTTCCCAAAGTAGCCAACAGCCTTTCCCTTTCCTCACCCTTTCTTCAACCCTCCCTGTCTTCCTCAGTCCTTAGTCCTTACCTCTCCATTCTTTCCCTCCTCGCTCTGTCCTTTCTTTGGTTCTCACTTTCTCAACTTGTTCCCCATTGACAATAAAAACATTCCAACTCCACTAGGTCGCTTTCAGGCAGAACGTGAGTGAGACATATAGCCTTCTATCTGGGTTTCTTATTCTCCTGTCTACATATTAAAGACCTAATTAGATGGAAGCTGTGGATGGAAGCAGGGTTGGGGCTTTCCCTTGTTGGTAGGACACAGAGCATGTTACAATAGTTGGTGTTGTGGTGATATGTTAATTGGATCGCTCCAGGCAAGTGCAGAGCAGCGTCTCTGACAATTAGAAAGAACAATGATTTTACTATGAAGGAGCCCACTCTATTAACCAGTGGAGGGATTAGCATGCATTGCAGGTCGCTGCAAGGTTCCTGTAGACCCTGACAGAAATCTGCAGTTGGAAATACCTCCTGTCTCTTTAAAGCGAGGCTGCTGCCTCTTTTTTAGCTTATTTCACTGCCAACGAAAGAGAAATGAGGGGCCAGCGAGAGATCTGGTTTAGTGGGTGGAGGGGAACCCGATCGCAGACCTGGGCCATAGGATATATTGTGGGCTGTTAGGAAGAGAGCTTTGCCTGCTTAATGCACGTGGCCAGTGAATTGTGAAATGGGTCTCATTAGAGCCTTTCACATCCCGGCATGTGCCAAAGTGCTTTGCCGGCACAGCGCCATCACTTCAGGTCCAACCCTGCTGCTCTTTGCAGCAGCCAAGAAGGGACAGAGGCTCTGTCTGTATTAAAGCCTTCAGTCCCATCGCTCTCTGTCTACTGTTCATTGTGAGGCGCCTCTGGGCCTTTCAATCCCGCCAGGGATGAGGCACAACACATCTCCAAGGTGTTTGCACAGAGGAAATAGGAAGGGTTTCGAGCATCCCTGGTAGGTCTGAGGCAGCCAGTGGGTGCTAACACCCAGAGGTTCTCTTTCTTTTTCCCAGGGCTGGCATTGAAGTTGTCTCTAGGCTTCCCTGCAAATATGTCCAGATACTCACCTGAAAGAGAGGATGGGTACTTCAGCCAAAGGAGTCATGAGAGACCTTTGTGTAGTATTAGATACAGAGGAACTCTTTGCTTTTATTCTCAGATTCATATACTAGAGATTTGAGAATCAAATTTTATCTCCCAAAGCATAGCCCCATCGGTAATGCTAATAGCTGCTAATAGGCTGAGTACTATGTGCCAGGCACTTTGCATTGGCTTTTAATTAGAACAACCAGTGATTCTGCAAGTTTGATGATATAAAAGCATAGACATAGGAGCGAGATTCACCCGACCCCAGTCACTTTTTAGATCTGTGGCTTTGCACAGTTTTACTTACCCATTTAAACCAAAACTTTCTCATCTGCAACATGAGAATAAATATAGTACAGGGTTGTGGTGAGTTATAAGTGAAATAATGCAGGTAACGCTTTTTAGCAGAATGCTTGCACATGGAAAACACTGAAGCTATTTGTAAAAATGTAAGAGGCATTTTCATACAGCAATATTGCAAAATAATCACTAGGCATGTGCCTCAGGCAGATGAAGTTAAAAATAATTAAGGGCAGGGTGTTTAATGAAAAAGGAAAAAAGAGCGTTAGTAGATGAGTTTCTGAATTTCAAATGGTAAGGTTCCTGATATTTTTGGTATAACTCTACTGTTTGAAAAGCAGAATAGATAGGCTCATTGAAATAAACTTTTGTTGCATTCCTGCTGAAAAGATAATTTTTATCCATCCATATTAGAGTGTTCTTGTGGGACTGATCTCTCAGACCTTGTATCAGCTATGATGCTTTAGATTGGAAATAAGAGAACAAAATCTAACTAGATTAAGCGGGAAAAAAAAATTACTGACACATGCAGTTGGAAAGTCCTGAAGTTCACGAAGTTCAGGTATAGTCGGATCCAGGTGTGAACAATGTCACAGGGACTTATGCTCTATTTTCTGTGATTCTCTTGGCTCAGTCCTCTTCCACTGTCCACTCCCATCCTCAGACTATTGCTTTGTATTCCCTCACATCCACTAAAGAAAGTTTCACACTTTTGCCCCATTATTCTCAGAGAGCATCCTGAGATCCAAGCTGACTGCACTAGCTCAGGTCATATTCCTACACATGTACCAGACACTGGCTTCAAAAGAATGGATTTGAAGTTCAAATGAATCCCCAGAGGGAATCCAGGGGCTATTGAGAGACAAGAGGAATTAGGTGCTGGAGAGATCATCACAGATAATGCCATAGGTCTAAGGTGGAGCTGGGAAGGATAAGTTATTTTGTTTCACATTGTAAGTTGCTAGAAGGGTTAATTTTGTTTTTACTTCTCTGTAATGTTCCCTTGCATTTAGGTATTGAAGTTTTAATAACCATCTAAGGAGTTTTGTTCTTCCTGCAAATCATCTGGCTGTAGCTATCAATTTTTCAAGGAAACAACTTCAGCTGCACTCATGCTATTTTTGCATTGCTCCTCTCATCTGTTAGGAACAGGCTCTTGCTTTTCAAAGGGAATTTACAGGTTTTTCTGGAAGTAAGGACACAAAAGCAAAAACAAAAGAATCATCTCCTCTCAATAAAAGTTTGTTGGTAGACGTTCTTTAAACTGTCTCGAATAACCATGCTCTTGGTCACTTGCACCAGCTATGCGTGTGCTCCCATCCAGCTTTGATTACATCTAATTTATCACTGCAAAGATCTCAGCAGTGACATAGTCCATCCTTGACTCCTCATTCTGCCTCCCTAAGGGTAATGATCCAGGTAATATGGCACGATGTCCTTTGCTTCTTCATAGGCAAGGTGGAAGAAAAATTTATCTGGGCTTTGGATACAAGTCTTTGTTAAGATCTGTTCAAAGGACATGGCTGCTCGCCAAGTTCAAGGACTGGGAATGATCTCTTTTGTAGTCTTTACACTGAATGTACCATGTTGTGCACAGTATGGACCCTTTATTCATACTTACATAGTGACATACTCTGATTTGAGAATCAAACCAACTTCATAACGCTTCTCCTAAAACCTGTTGTAGAGCAAACTACTGGTGGTGTAGGTTGTGCCCAGAAAGTTAAAACAATGAAGAGTACCATTCTTTTGACCACCAATTATATAGTAGAGATTGTAGTGGGTTATTTTACATATTTTATTTCATTGTGCCCTTACAAAAACTGTACTAATAATGTGAAAAAATAATAATAGGTAACATTTAGTGAGTGATAACATTTAGTATGTGTAGGCAGTGTTCGAAATGCTTTACGTTTATAATGACATTGTAACCACAAGGAAATAATCCCTTTTCTTTTTAAACACGAGAAAAGGGAAGCTTAGATAGGCTCAATAACTTTCCCATCTCACAGAGCTAACAAATGACAGAACTTTGCTTTGAACTGGTCTACCTTGTGGTTTTTCTGCTGTGCTATGTAGCCTCTCACGTGAGATTACTTAAAAAAATAAAATAAAATAAAAATTGGTTTCTTTAAGTTTAAAGAAATAAAAAAACACCAAAGACCTGTAAGTCTTTCCTTTACTGTCACGTGCATTTAATTGTTCATGCCTTTTCTCTTTTTTCCCCAGGTTTCTCAGCTTTGATAATCTCTTCTAGTATTTTTCAGCCTGTAGTTTGGCCCAGGGCAGTTGTTCAGCCACAACCCTGGATATTTGAAAGGGAAGCGTTCCTTGTGCCATGTATTTGAAATGTAACCATTTGAGATCACCACAAATAAACCACAAGGGTGTTTTAGGATGCCTTGTTGTTTGTCATATGTTTAGAAGAGTGAGGAAGCATTTCATATCCCAGTGGTTTCCTGGCAACTGAACTTTCAATACCTCTACAGATATTAGTAGTTGGCAGGCCTTCTTCCTTGCAATGCAACAGTACATACAGTCACATGCTTAGTTACATAAGGAGGTACAACATATTTCTTGTCTCAGCTGTAACCATCAGAAGATATCCTCTTCCGTATATACTAGAAAGGGGACATTGGACCCTTTCTGCCACAGCTCCTAAGTAAGATTCTTCACTCATCCCCACCGGGAGGGTCTGCGGGAGAGACAGAAGGGGATATAGCACTGGGACACTGTTTTTGCTGGTTTCCCAAGAAACTACTAAACAAGATTGCTGTTCTCAGCTTATCTGGGCATTGGGCCAGATAGGAGGCCATACCCCAAATCAGTTTCTTTATTCCTTCGGCTGTCTTCTGCTTACGAGACAGACTGCAGGGGTGGGGAGAACAGGCACAACACACTGCAGTTGCAGGATTTGTGGGCACCAACAGATCCCATGTATGTGTGCATATAAACATACACAAATGCACAGACAGGATCCACCCCCGCCCCCCTTATCTCAGTGTCCTGAATTCCCACGTGACTTTTGATGGGCCTTCCAGAGACATAAGCCATTCATCCTTCTCTAGGATTCAAGAAGCAGGGAGAAAGAACTGCACCCTGGGACAATGTGCAGGGCACGGTTTGACAGCTGAGAATTCTTCTTATTGCCTACTGCATATTTGACCCAGTATCTTATATTCAAAAACTCTAAAGTCTACTTTAATATCAGTTGTGGCTTCTTATCCCCGAATCTAAGGCATTTTAAAAACGAACTGAAGATGCTTGGTGCTGCTCACTCGTTTATGATATCTGAACCACTGCTTCCTGTCCCTCGGGGCTGGCAAGACCAAGTAGCTCCTAGCCTCATAGTGTCTCTAGAATATGCTCTTCTCCTACCCTGTTCAGGCTTTTAGCACTTATCCGGCCCAGATAACGATAGTCATGTCTGGATTTGCCCTTCTCTTTCCAGTCCATCTTTATCGCCAGTTCTTTATCTTCCAGAGCACTGTTTCTCCACTGTTCTCCTACTAGCAAACCCTCATTTGGATAATAATGCTAGCCCCTGAAAGCTGGCACTCCTCCAGAGCCTCTGTGTCTCAGCTCTTAGTATTCTCTCAGTTCCAGTATGTATTGCTTGGCTATGCTGCATTACTTGCCATTTCCTATATCCTGCTTTGTATGGGTAATTGTCCTCTGTGCCTGTCGTTTGCTTCCCCACCTAGAGTGAAGGCTCCCTACGGACAACCCCTTCACTTACTCTTCTGTGTCCACTTCTCCATGACTTGCATATAGGAAATACTCAATATGTACTCTGTAATTGAACCAAAAATATATATATATTTTGCTTTAGAGACTTCCAACGGCTGACTTTTTTATTTTATTTTTTTATTTCTACACAGTGTTTGTTTTTAATTAGATTTTTTTTTTTTTTAATAGATGGCCTTCTGCACGCTGCTTGGGGCTAGGCAGTGTTTTCCATTAGGAGCCCCCACCTCACAGTGTCATCTTTAAAATAAAAGGAATTCTTGGGGCAGCCGGTTAGCTCAGCTAGTTAGAGCGTGGTGCTAATCACACCAAGGTTGCCGGTTCGATCCCCACGTGGGTCACTGTGAGCTGCGCCCTCCTTAAAATAAAAATAAATAAATAAATAAATAAATAAATAAATAAATAGGAACTCTCTTTTGCTGATTTTCCTACAAGATCCCTTTGGCGGGTTGCTGTTCGAAAAGCAGTCATTCAGAGCTCCAGGTGTCCATTAGCTGTTTGCGAAGCAGGGATGTGGAGCTTCCTGGTAAAAGCAGTGTTCTTCTACGTATAAAGGTCTGCTTGTCTTCCTCAGCGGGCTACCTGCGTCTGTGTTCTGCACTGCTGACATGACAGATGGAGGTCCCAGGATTTCCCATAGGATCTGCTCAGGTGTACAAGAGCTTCTTTGCCCAAGTTCTTGTTCTGTGATCATTATAAGGAGTATAATGAAGTTGTTACTCGTAATGTTTTAAATCTTCTATCTTCTACCCCTGTTCGCATCTGATTGTAATATGTAGTACTACTTCCTGAAGCTAATCCACAGAATGAGCATGTGTCGTGATGAACTTTGCAATAACAAATAGAGGAAAAGACGCCGAATGTCATGAGTTTTTCACAAAATTAAATTCATATGATTTCAAAAAATTGAGCTTTACTCTTTTTCCTTGTCATTTCATTGGAGGCAAAAGGTCCTTTTTTAATGAATGAATCTGGTAGCATATGGCATTTGAAAGGATTTTCTCTTATTGTCATTACCGAGTAAGATAAGTTTCATATATATGTGTATATATATGTGTGTGTGTGTGTGTATGTAAAGCAGATATATATGTATAGATGTGTGTGTATATATGTGTGTGTACATGCATATATATGTATATGTACAAGCCTATGGCAAGTGGCTGCCATGTCTGTCATTAACTTCATTCCTTCAGTAGTACAGAACACTGCCGTAAGATACAAACTTTAGAGCCTTGGAAAAGAACTTGAGCAGGTGGTTGCGAGTAAAATAGGAAATGGGAGCCCACGTCACTATAGCTTCCCCAGCAGCGTCTTTATAAATAGCCCTTTTTCACTGCGGAATGCCATTGTCCGCAGTAACTCTCCAGCGCTGATGCTGCTGGTCTCTGGCCACAGGACTCTCAGCAAGTCACTGCTCCTTTCTCAGTCTTCTGGAAAATGGAGCTTGATGTGGATTCTCTGCAAGGCTACTTTTAGCTCTTTCTACAGTCTAAGCATTTCACAGAACTATTTACAGGTAGCAGGGCTGTATTTGTCAGAGAACGGGAATGCATTTTCCTTGTCCCGCTTCTCGCGCATTCTGGATGACTTGTTTCCTTTCTTTACGTCTTCTTGCCCTCTTCTGTCTCCTTTCTCATCATGCATGTCACATTTATCCCTTTCCTCTCCTTCTTCTAGCCAACTCCATCGGCACATTAGAGTTGCCTTTTTGTGTGTGTGTATGGCTATTCCGCAGGGTAAGCACTTCATTTCAGACTTGCTTCCACTAATTAACTACAAAATTAAGTAGGTGAATTCATTGATTCAGCACTTGGTTTGATGTTTATATTAACTCATTACAAGAGCAGCCCTGGATATGGCCAGAGGCTTGATGGGAATCTCCCTCCTCCCCGAAATCTCCTTTGACTTCCCACACTAGAGCTATCTCTCTGTTTCTCAGAAATATTCATGCATCTGGGGAACAGCCAAATTACCCACCAAAGTTGCCTCAGACAGGGATTCCATTCTTTGTGACTACAGAAAGAATCATTTCTTGTTCTTCTCCATCCCCAGCTTACTGGCCAGGGCTTCAGTTCTACTTCTGATATACCTGGAGTATTCCCTTTGGATGCCTACTGAGATTTCAGTGGGCATCCTATTCCTCTAGGATGTCTCTTCCTTGTCAGATACCCATGGCCATCCATGAGGAAAATAACCCTGAATACCTGGTGGAAATCCTCACCTTATTTCCATCACAAAGAGTTTATGTAAGAGGCTGAAATAGGGTTCCACACCCTGCATCAGACCCATCAATGAATTTTCAGCCGAAGTACAGACTTAAAATCTATATGTGTTTCTCTTTTCAACAATCATTATCTTGTTTCATGCTTTGTTGCCTTAGCACACAATAACCACAAATGAATGACAGGAATGGTGGCCATTTGTTCCAAAGTTGTGTTTACCTTTTTTTTTTTCCCCATTTCTATAGGGATTCATGGCTTCTTTCAAACCCCTACAAATAACATCTAGCTGATAAAATATGTTTTATGATAAAATAGAGTGGAATATGGTTTGTAATAGAGTACCATCCATCGTAAAAGAGGCTTTTCTTGGAGCCCATCCAAGCGGTTCAGTTACTTTTCTAAAATAATTGGATTAAAAGAAAAATGTACTAAATATGTGTTCTCTGATTTTCTATCCCTTCTGTACCATGTGCCCCGGTTGGTTAAAGTCCTGAAATAAGTGACATTGCCTTAAGACAGCTCATTTTCATCGTTCCATTTATTAAATCGTGTCCATTGATTGTTAGCAGAAATGGACCTTATCTTCCCACTGCAGCCTCAGCAGTAGCCTTGATTGTTCTCCCCGCAGAACTTCATGCACACATCTACTACAGCACTGATCACACCATTTAGTAATTATGTTTATAAGTTATCTTCCACGCATTCTGAGATTTTTTTTATGTAGGGCGCCAGCCTTATTCTTCTTTCTCTACCTCTGTGATGCATAGTAGGTACTCAGTCAATGTTGAAAGAAATGAAGAGCTGAGCACTTAAATCTTGGAATTTGTTTAAAGCAAGATTTAATCCCTGTAATAATACAATTTGAATTGGAGTAAACTTTCCTTTGGCAAAATTGATATCATAATATTTTGAATCATTGTGTCTAAGAATGCTAATAAATTCATTCTATACACTTGTGTTTTAAGACACTACTTTGTGTTTTAAAGCATATCTACAGACGGTTTCAAAAAATGATTGAATCAGTATAACTCAAGGAACTAGTTTCAACCAAGTTACTCATTATTCCTTGGTTGCTTAAGAAAAATGTCCCAAAATAATCCGTAAGCTCTATTTTTTAGAGTGCAAATTTATATTTGTAAATTTGTTCTGAGAGAGACAGAGAGAAGAAGACACATAAAGTCATATAGGCTTGTCTTATGTGGGCCAAATGAAACTGAGAAATATTAATTCCCTTTTAAGGTCCTATAGTATAAACATAAACATGCAAGTTTTTCCTAACACAGTGCATTCAAATTCAAATATGCTTTCATTAATAATACATATCCATACATATCCATATATAAATATATATGCATATATACACAGGTATACATGTATATTTCTTATTAGATCTTAGTTTAGAAGTCTGGATTTTACTTCTAGTGTTTCTCTGTACAGATATCATAATGTAACAGCATTATACTATTATTAAAATGTAAGTGAAACGTGGGGGATAGTCGGGTAATGAAGGGTTATTTTACACTTGTTGAAGAATGGTATTTTTTCATTATAAAAGGGATATACTTATAGTTGGAATTAAGTGTGACATAATTGCTCATTCAATAATTTGTACAAGAAAACATTTTAAAATCATGTTCATTTGAAAGCCAGATACTTTTAACTCTTTCTAGCAAAGATGATAGCCCAACTAAAAAGTTAAAAGTTAAAAAAAAAACAAAACAAACAAACAAACAAAAAAACACGTGTTATAGAAAATTTTTTATTAGTTTTAGGTGTACAAAACAATGTAACAGTTAGACATTTTTCATTTATATCCCTCACAAAGTGATAACTCCCCTCCCCCAATCTACTACCCCTCTGACATTGCATACAGCTGTTACATTTCCACTGTCTCTATTCCTAATGCTGTACTCCACTTCTTGTAACCATATATATATATATATATATATATATATATATATATATATATGTACACACATATATATACACATATATATGTATATATATGTATATATAATTATAGTTGACATTCACTATTGTTCAGCTTCAGCTTCAGGTGTACAGTGCAGTGATCAGGCATCTACATCTTCCCTGAGGTGGTCTCCCTGATAAGACAAGTGTCCATCGGATACCCTACAAAATCTTGACAGCATTATTGATTCCATTCCCCAAACTGACTTTCGTATCCCCGTGGCCATCTTGTGGTTACGACTGTGCTTTCTAAGCCCCTCACCTTCCCCCTTATCCCACTTCCCATCTAGCAACCCTCAGATTTTCCTCTCTGTCTCTGAGACTGCTTCTGATTAGTTAGTTCATTTATTTTCTTCTTTAGATTCCATATGTAAATGAGATCATATGGTATTTATCTTTCTCTGTCTGATTTATTTCACTTAGCACAATGTTCTCTAGGTCCATCCATAGTGTTGCAAATGGTAAGATTCCATTTTTTCTGGCTGCATAATGCTCTATTGTATAAATGTACCACAGTTTCTTAATCTAATCGTCTACTGATGGGCAGTTCGGTTGTTTCCATGTCTTGGCTATTGTGTAGAGTGCTGCAATAAACATAGGGGTGCATAAACTTTTTCGAATAAGAGTTTTGGATTTCTCTGGATAGATACCTAGGAAGAAATGTTTACATTGCTTTCCATTCAAGAACTTGCTGCTTAATTTCATTCAGCTCCTGACATATTTCTGTAGTTGAACTATAATAATTGATTGAAGTAAAATAGAGTTTTACAAAATAATTTTGGGTGATTTGGCCAGTTTTGATACAATTGCATAATTGCAGATTCAAAGGAAATATGTGTATATTACAAACTAAGATCTGTGTCTAAGAGTAGGAAAGCTAGTATATACAGATTATTAGTTTTGAGTCAAGGAATTTGAATTTTCACACATACATAACTCTTTTTAAAGGATATTATCATTCAGGAATCTTTTTTCCCCTTTGAGGCTGTATGTAATGCATTTATTTAGTGTCTTTGCAGTGACAGAAAAAGAGAATGAATCATAGGCTTGCACTCTGTTCATGGAATCTGAATAATTTAATTAATGTTTTTATAATAAGACTTGCTTTCCTCTAAGATGATTAGTGGTTGAGACTTTGAACCAAAGGAAGATGTTTAATTGAAATTATGATTTCTCGCTAGCAACTTTTTCTTTTTCTTTTTTGTTGGATGCACTAATAATTGAACAGACCTGGGAGCAATTGTTCTTTCTTTTTGGGTCTTATATACCTTAGAAGTGTCATAGAAGCCATGTGACTTTTACCCTCCCCCCTCTACACATGAAATTTTTCAGTTAGGGAGTTCAGAGAATCCCTTACAGGGATCTTGGTTAAAAATGGTCATTCTTGGAGTGGATTTACCTGGATCACCTACAAAGCCAGAACTCATAGAAATCTTCTTTGATATTTATCATAGGCTTTGATTTTTGAATCAGACATGGATGTATCAAGGAAGGTTGGAGTTCATTATATTTCTATATATTCATTTTCTCTTCTTCACTGAGTATACAGAATTAAACTCATAGTATTCTACACTTTGTGGATGATTTTCTTTTAAATTTATTATTATTATTATTATTATTAGGCCATTGGATAAAACTGTTAAGAGCCACCAAATACCTCTTTTCTCATGGAAATTTCCAAATACATATTTTTTCATTTTTGGTTGCATTATTTCATGCAACTTCTACTTAATGAAATCTCTCAGCTTTCTGGAACTCCCCAGTATATCTGTGTCGGTTTATATTCAATTTGCAGGATGCCCATTGTAATGTGCAGACATGGATTGATGTGTCATGCTAAGGTTTTTAATGATATTTTATAGCACTGAACTTTAGATATAACCTTTTGGAATAGGACTTCATATTGGCCTGACTGGAATTATATTAATAACTAAATGAGTTTGGAGATAAAGCAAATGGCCTATGCACCGTGGTTTATTCATAGTTTGTCAAATCATAGGATGTGATAAAATAAAATGCTGTCATGTGATTCCCTGAGTCTGGGATGCAGTTATAATGAGTCCATTGATGTCTGCCATGCTGTCTACATGTGTCAGCCACAAAGGAGTCCTTCCCTGTGACAACCTCATGTGCCCTCATCCACACTAACCAATCGGGGTCTACATTTAGATTTTATGGAAGTGACATATTAAGGCATCATACGCCAAAGAGAGGTTCAGGGTTGAGAGAAATAATGGTTTTTCTGCCTTGAGAGGGCAGGCAAAATCCCAAGCTCTTATTCACGAGGCAGTTTAAGCCAGAGTCAGGACCTGAGCATATAGGTCATAAAATACCTGCTATGTGGTATGGTAGCTACTATCAAAATATGCTAGTTATGACATCCTGTCCACTACATAGACTTTTCAAGTTAGTAAGGGAGATGTTTAACTTGCATTCCCAACCTTTATGTTCTGTATTTTGGGGAAAGGTATTTAACCCTTCTGAAGTTCTTTTTCCTGATCTGTAAAATTCAGCTGCTCTGCTGCCTCTCCCACATTCAGTGGTGTTGAAAGGCTGGACACAGATGCTAGAGCAGAGGAAACTACAGAAATTTTACATACGAGAGGCTCAGGGTTTTTAGTCTGCTGGAAAGGAAGGGTCCCATTGGGACTGGTTTTGGAAAAGCATTCTTAATTGCTTTTCATTAGGTAGGATGTATATCTTGGGTGAACTAGGGATGAGAGTGATGATAAAAATTATTTTGAGGTATGTAAAGGGCTTCCAATCCTTTAGTGTATGAAAGTCTCTTATGATTTTTAAAGGCAGCTCAAATTGAGGGTTTTACAACTCTGTGACGACACCTGGCTTACAGTGGGTGCTCCAAGGTCATTGTGCTCAGCTTTTCCCCAGTAGGCACCTTATTGAGGAAGGAAAAAAATAGGAAAAGCACTAGCTCTGGCTTACCCAGATTGTTTGTATACACTACTGTGATCAAAATCACCAGATACGCATGATAACTCTCAACTTCGTTCTGCCTATAAACAGTCAATGATCTTGTTAGTTGCAGCTGTAGAGCCAGTGGTAGCGGAAATCTTTGTTTATTGAATTTCCAGCTTCCAATCAACTGTGCAAGGAGCAACTGTGTGAAAATAAAAGTCAATAGTCCCCCTCTTTTCCTCTCTTTACCTCTGCCTCATCACAAGAAGAATTTGGGTTCTTAGGTTGGCTGAAAAAGTAGACTGCAATATAAGGGGCTCTTTCTGTTTTTTTCTTGTTTTGTTTTGTTTGTTTGTTTTTTTAAAGAAAATGTGAGTATTATGGGCTGAATCATGTCTTCCAAAATTCAGAATTTGAGGTTTTGACCCCCTAGCTCCCCAGAATGTCCTGTATTTGCAGATAATGTCTTTAAAGAGGAAGTCAAGTTACAATGAGGTCTTTAGGGTAGGTCCACTGGCTCTACAGCTGCAACTGACAAGACCATTGACTGTTTATAGGCAGAACGAAGTTGCGAGTTATCATAATCCCAATTGACTGGTGACCCTAGAAAAAGATGAAACTTGGACACAGACATACATGCATGAAGAAGAAAGTCCATGTGAGAAAACAATAAGAAGGTGGCCATCTGGAAGTGAAGGAGAGAGGCTTCCAAAGAAACCAGACTTGCAGACACATTGATCTTGGACTTCTAACCTGCAGCACTGTGAGAAAATGAATTTCTAGTATTGAAGCTACCCAGACTGTGGTATTTTGTTATGGCCACTCTCGCAAACTGATACAGTGACAGTACAGTGTTTCCCTTAACTGGATTGGAGAGCTATGTCTAGCATAATAAAGAAATGGTTTAATGTATGTATCCATCTAAAGCAAAGCATTCTCTCATCATCCCCTCCAACAAACATAGACCATCAGTGTGGCTGCTCACCAAAACAGGAGGGGCTCACAGAGTTGCTCCTTCAGGAAAATCTTTGGATTAACCCTAGATGCCGCACATGTGGGTTAGTTTCATGTGTCTTGGGTAATACGACTTCCTTCTGTCTGTACTTCCTTCAGGAGATACAGAGTCTAAGAAGGAATTCCAAGTTTTCAAATGGAATTTATTAGATGTTCCAGAATCTGCCTCAAATGTAAGGATTATCTCAGACCCTCTTTTGACTTTCTAAAACTTGCTATTCTGGAGTCTTTCACTCCTGGAATTAGGGCATGGATAAGACGTTTTCATTCCTTGGTGTACACAGAACCGAGGTTTTATTCAATACCCTGTTCAATAGTTGTACAATTTTATTTACTGTGTAGAATCTGGTGAAACAGATCTCAGGTTAAATAAAGGAGAAAGAAAAGGTGGGATTTTCTTAGTTTGATTTTGTTATTGTTATAGGGTAGTGACGGTAGTCAGTTTGGAGTGGTGTGATGGGATATTTAAGAGCCAGTTTGATGTAAGATAGACTGAATTTAGTCATGGTTGTACGCTACCATTACCAGCTCTTTTAGAAGTTATGTTTACTAAATGTTGCTTTCATCACCATAAATAGAGATAATAGCAGATAGGTGTAGTAATAGTCACTGTAAAGAGGTATAACACTCGCTTCGTTGTGTTATCGTTAAGTGAAAAAGAGTATGCGCCTAGCATACTATTCGGCGCATGGTTAGAAATCAATACATGTTTGCCACCATTATTCTTTACAATTACTTTCAGCACATTCTTTGTAGTAGAACTCTCTTTAGGCTAAACAGACATTTTATATTGACTTGACTACTAGGCACCATTGCTATTACCTCTTATAATGAGAAATATCACATTTGTAGCATGAGGCGTACAGCTGGGATAAGACTTTGAAAGCTCTCTAAGATAGTAACATCAGCTGTACATTTTAAATAAGTTCAAAATAATCCTATTTGACGCCTGTAAGCTAAGGTTGCGTCTAAAACACAGAGCATCTAAGTACCAGTATCAGCTTCATCCTTCAGAAGGTAAAAGCTAAAGAAGTACAGAAGCCAAAACAGGTTTTAAAAAGGTCGAAAACAACGGAGCTCGGTGAAGTCAGATACCTAAGTGATTCTCTCTAGAATCTGTAAACCAGGGTTCCCCAGTCCCTGTTATGCACCAAGATCTCCTGAGGAAATTTGAAGTTATCAAGACAGGAGCTTCACCTGCTGATTCAGACTCTCCAGGGATGGTGCCTGGATATGAGCATCTTTCCAAAAGCTCCAGGCATAATCCTGAAGTGCATACAGCTCATATTGATGGTCACGGTAGATTCTCCAGGTGGGTCCCAAAGGGTCATTTGTTAAAAGCCATGTTTTTTTTTTAAACGATCTCTTTGCTAAAGTCCACAGTTTGATATTATATGATTTCTAACCCAGTCTCTGAAAGTCATGAGGTTGTCCTAAAGAATGTTTATTTATGTTTTCAGTGTCTCTCCATGTTGTCTTCTTTTAAATATATTATACCGGTTAGAGTAATATAATTCCAAGATGAAATTTAAAGCTCTATATCAAATCATACAAATATGAAGTCTTAGGCAACATTTTTCTAATATAAACTCAGAATCACAAAAACAGTTTACTTTGCACTCAATAAGAAATATCATGATTTTTTTTTTCCAAGTCTTGGATTGAAAGTCTGTGATGCAACACAAACCCATAATCCTCTTGTAACTCACTCTGAAATGTTTTGGGCTGCAATAATTTATGGTATTAGTTTCTCATTATAAAAAGGCACATACTAGGTGTTTTTGTTACCAAAAACCAAGGTCCGGCTGCTTGACGCATGAAAGCCAGAGTCCAAGAGACGGGGGTTGGTGGAAAGAAAAGGGGGTATATTCAAAATGCCAGCATTCCAGGAAGATGGCAAACTCATATTTCAAAGGCTATCTTCCACGTTCCCACGTTCCTAGAATGGCCAGAAGGTTTTATAGGTATGTAAGAAAAAGCAAAAAAAGGAAAGGGGGAGGTGGGCGATTCCTGGGTTTATGTCCGGAAAAACGCATCCTAGGGTCCAGTTTGTTCTGAGATAATGCTATCTGAGAGACCTGGTCGTAGGGGTGATTTATGCATCATCTGGTGGAAAACTATAAGGTAGTTGCAGCCTGGTTTTCAGTGTCTAGAAGTCTAAGGCCTGAAACATTTTCTTTTAAATCCTTGTCCTGGCGATTAGATTGATGAAGTTCGCATGTAACCTTGGGAAAACAGAGCAATTGAATCAGGGAGGAGGGGAAGGAAATAAAGAAAAGGGAAAAAAAAAAAAGGAAACTAGCGTGTTAAATCTTGCAAAATATACCATCACCGTTACACTTTGACAAGTTACCAACCAAGTAGAAAGCACTATTTGTGTTCAGAGAACCTCACCATCTGGTAGGACGGGGTGTAGGGTACGACTCTCCCCTCTCCCAGAAAGGTATCCTTGCTCTTTCCTGTGTTACATGGAAAATTGATGATACAACAAGCGTTCGGGGTCTTTTACTGACTAGGGAGCTCCATGCCTTTCTCTTAGAAGATTGAACTTCCCTTCCTTCCATCGGCTTGCTTTTCATACATAATTTTATCCCCAGATGGATGAGGAATAGAGAAATCAATGGAGATTTGAAGTAGGAAGTTTATCAAGCAGAAAGCCAGTGATTATCGGAAGTTACATATATTCCTGGACATAGCAGGGAGTCTGTCATACTTTCTACAGTACAAACCCAACATTTTTTTCATTGAACTTAATTCTGTATTTCCCTATTTTCTTTTCAGTTTACCGTTCTACTCCCATTCGAAGCAAACCTAATACAGATGCTCTTATAATGGGGTTAAATCCTGGTAACCCATCGTAAGTTGAAAATATCATAAGTCAAAAATGCATTACATTTTACACCTAACCTACCAAACATCATAACCTAGCCTAGCCTACCTTACAATTATGCAGAAAACTTACATTTACCTACACTTAGGCAAAAATCATCTTGCTGCCACCTCCTCCCTTCATAAGAGAGTACCCTTCTGCATGTCACTAGCCAAAGAAAACATCGAAATTCAAAATTTGAAATATAGTTTCTACAGTGTTTATCGCTTTTGTACCATCGTAAAGTTGAAAAATCGTCAGTTGAACCATTGTAATTTGGGGACTGTCTATACTTGAAAATTCAGACTTGATACAATTATTAGTTTTACACAAAAGACCCCCACAAGGTCCTGTTAAGCACCTCATTTAAACACAATAGCTACATTAAAAACAAACAAACAAACAAACAAAAAGCAGCTTTAATGTGTAAAATAGCTTTTTTTTGAAGCAGCTTTAATGTGTAAAATAAAGTACATTCACTAATATAATTCAGTTATAATAAC
The DNA here is from genome assembly GCF_004115265.2 of Rhinolophus ferrumequinum. Classification (NCBI taxonomy): domain Eukaryota; kingdom Metazoa; phylum Chordata; class Mammalia; order Chiroptera; family Rhinolophidae; genus Rhinolophus; species Rhinolophus ferrumequinum. The sequence goes on from NC_046294.1 coordinate 19,258,608, forward strand.
TCAGTAAATGAGCCAGTTTTTATAAAATGCTTATTAGGAGCCACAATTATGTATGCCATTGAGTGTAAAACTGAAGTTTGACGTATGTCTCAGCTTAAGAAGTCTATATTCTGAGAACACAAAACTGGTTCTAACAAAGAATTAGTTACCCAACCTCCCCTCCAATAATAGTATGTCCTCGAGAACAGTTTTGTGTATAGAAGTAGTATATGCCATTGAAGTTTCGAAACGGAAGGTTGTAGGATGAAGGTAACATATAAACTGGCCCTTGACGGAGAAGAGAATAAGAATGTGTTTGTGTTGGACAGAGAAGAAATTGTTCATGCTCTAAAATTCAACATTCTGGAATGAATTTCACATCAACTGATGTAAGGCAATGGGAAGAACATGGGTATTAGAGCCAAAGAAATCTCATACTGCATGCTGTCTCCATGATTTACCAACTAGATTCTATTGGGCAAGACATGGATCCTTTCTTAGTCAGTTTTTTCATCTTTAAATGGGGTTTATTACCTTGCCTTAGAGAGTTGTTGTAAGGATTTCATAAGATACCTATGCACAGGATTCAATAAATGACTGTTCCTTCTTTTCCCATTTATAATACTTTGAGTAACACTGGGTTCACTATAGAACATGATAGACTTGCCGAAGAATTTAGATGGTACCCTGGGAACTGTGGGACTAGAACTTGGCTGTAGCAGTTTCTTTATTTTTTTTTCTTTTTACAAAGACACATTGGAAAATGTGCTCCATATTTTTACCGAAATATTAACCACTCTAAAAATGCAGAAATGGACTATCTATATATGTTTAAAATCTGTCAAATCTTCCCTTCTCATCCTAAAAGCAAACAAATTATGTTTAGATTTGCCATTGTTCCCACAGCAACTCAATCCACCATGAATTGAGCAGACTCCTGGCAGGAGGATTTTAACGGTTTATTATGTAATAGTTTATGTATCATATAATCCCTCCCTCGAAGGTGGACCCCATGCTGTGTGCCTGAGATGAATTTTATTGATATGTTTTTTTTTCTCTTGCTCCAAACTCTACTGTTCCGATTTTAATTTCTGACAATACATTAGTGCCAAATGGCACCGTTAATGGTGTGAGGAGTTGAGTTTTGCTGAAATATTCAATGCCTGCTGTGTCTATTCTCCAGAAAAGAGAACACTCCAGTCTTCTTCATTGGTTGTGACTTTAGTTGAAGTGTGATTTTTAATTTGAGACACTTTGGGGTTGCAAAAGGAGATCATGGAATATTCAGACTATGGAGGATTTCGGAAGCAGGGCAAACCTGAAGCCCTTTATCAATGTCTAAATTTCAAAGTGATGTTCACTTTGAAAACTGTTTCCCAACATTACGCATATTCTCAAAGCACATTTAAGTTACTTCAACAGGTGCAATAATAAAATGACACTGCAAAGCACGAACGTGAAATACTTGAGGCAAAGTAAAGGGGCAAAGTAATGAGATCACTCATGCCAAAAGGATAATAAAAGACAGACCTACAGAATCTACTCAGGGAAAAAGACATAGGAGCCTATATTTATAGCACAACGGAAGAAACCTCGACAGAATTTGCATAAAGTGCGAGGGGAAATTGGAAGGGGGGAGCATTCATTGTGCTAGAGATGGGAGGAGGTGAGGAAAAGAAGCCAAGGCTTTATTTAAATCTATGTTGCCTTCAAAACAACAGATTTCCCCATTGTTCCAAGAATAAAACACACTTGGACTGCCCTTTTAAATCTGTGGCAGAAGACCCTGACCTTAAGCTATTTAATTTGGTGTTGTGAAGCAATACTGGACAATTTTGTTTTTGTCTCCCTGAAGTAGCCTATTATTAGTCATGCCACATATGTAGTAATGTATGATCTGTGTATGTTTCAAGTGTGTAAATTTCCAAAGAGGTGGGCAAACAGGGGCAGCTGGACGTCGGGAAAAAGATGTGGAAAGTGCCCCCACTCTCCCCTGAACTAGACGGGGAACGAGAACAGACTGTAATAGCAAGCATGATTTATCCTGAAGACCAAAATTTTTCTTCTTAGAAGTTTTGCCCAGGGTGAGTCCTGAGAGGAGAGAAAGAATGATGGTATAGGAGTCTCCATCTGAATTAGGTAGCAGAATTGGTTCTTCAAGGAAAGACTAGATGTATTCATTAGGACAGGAAAAAAAAAGAAAGAAAGAAGGAAAAATGGGAAGAAGGGAAGGATAGAAGGAAGGAAAGAAGGAAGGGAGGGAAGGAGAATGGGAGGGAGAAAATAAACCATTTTATGGTTCAAAGGATGTAAGTCCTTGATATCTAACAGTCAGAGAATTCAGCTTGAAGAAGATGTAAGTAGTTCTTTTTTGGCCCTTATTTTTCTCCCTGAACTGTGTTTTATGGGGTGACTAATGTGAGTGAGTCAGAAGTACAAGTGTCAATGAATTTAAAGTTATTCACCCAGTTAACGTCAAAACGATTTTTTTTAAAGTCACGATTTTGAATTGAGAATAGCTGTAAAAATTCAGAAATGTGGAAAAAAAAAAAACTGCTCAACTCTAAGGGAGTTTAAAGTGTTGGCAAACAACGTGCTTCTAGCAAATAGCTCTGCCTTTTCGTTTTCTGTGCACTGAAGGCAGCGTTCCCTCCCAGACAGGAAAGATCATCCTTTTTGGAGGCACATGGTATGCTCTGTTTTCAAATACTGGTTCTTTCACTTTATTGAGTTGGTAGCTCGCGTTTTATGAGAGTTGACTATATGTCAAGCACAGTTCTAGGTTCTTTACACATAGGTATTCAATAAGAAGTAGACCAAGCTGTTATAATACAGAGATCTAAAGTACAGTGGATCAAGCAAGATCTGGATTTCATTTTTCTCTCACATTAACAACAGAGTGGGGGGGACTAGGCATTTGGGGTGAATTTCTCCACCCCATTCTCCTGGAACCTGGGTTGCTTCTGTGTGGTCGTTCTCCATCCTGTCTGGTTTGATCTTCCTCTGTGTGGCATTGACTCTCCAAAAACATGCCCACCTATGAGAATGTAGGACCAACAGCTTTGTTTACAAATGTGACCCTGAAGCAGCATATGTCCTTGGTGCTCACCTTCCACCCTCAGAATTTCATCACATGAAGAGCTTTCTCTTTCATGGAGGAAAAGGAATCTAAACTCTAGCTGCGTTGTCATGTATTCTGCTAAAATGTAGGGGGCAGGACCACCATCGGGTGATTCCCGGGATTTCTGTTTCTATAGGTTACAAATGACCCCTGAATGGTGACCCCTGAAGTTGGGCAACAGAGCAGCCCTTTTTGGGAGGTACTAAAAGGAAGCAGGGGAGACTGGGTGTGGAGAGAATAGTAAGCAGTGTCTATCACGACATACTAACTTCTTTAACCCTCAAAATAACCAACCGAGTTTATCTTCATTTTTACAGGCAACTCACTCATAAATTTTGTTTAAAATCACTTGTCCATGTCGACAGAAGTGTGAGATCAGACAGTCTTGCACAGAGCTTACGCTCTTAGTAGCTGTTATATTTCTTCTCTGCCACAAAAACTAATGTTGTTGCTACTACTTTAGTAATTAAATGTGGTCAATACATCAATATTATTAGGATCCTACTATATTCAGGGAGCTGTATAGTATCTTGTCTTGGGATTTTTTTGTTTTGTTTTTTGTCTTGTTATTGTTCTTTTTTTTTTTTTTCCCCAGTGGGGAGTTGGGGTGACTGGATTCATTGAGGATAAGTTGCAGATTTCAATCTCTGGCTTAAAAAGGCCCTTTCTTCAGCTTCATCACTGCATGGAATTTTTGTTTCTAGTAGTATGTGGCGATGGTCTCTGTTTTTAAGACATGTTCCCCATAATTGAACCTGACTATTTCAGACCTTTCCCATATCTCATAACTTTTGAAACTCATTTTTTTTTATCACCCAGATTGACTAACTTGCTGAATGTTAGTTAGGCAAGATGAAAGTGGTTTCTAGACTCCTCCAGTAAAGTCGCACATAATTTGCTACCCCACAGAAGAGTGCCCTATGCCACATTCTCCTCAGCACTGGAAGATACATCAACCACAACTAATGGTCTTCCATTCTGATAAAATCTAATCCTAACCCACATGTTTTTGGGGTACTTTATTATGGGAGAAAGACGACTTTCAGTAAACTTTAATTTGTTCTTCTCTTTTACCAGTAACATGTTGTGTTCTTTTAAAAAAATTTGCCTACATAATATTTTTAAAATAAGTATTTCCTTTATGTATTTTGTGTACACATGCATTTTGTATGTTTTTCTGGTTAGTGTTTGGAAAGAGGCAGAATTAATTTTTAAAATTATCTGTGGAGAGAAGAAAGGAGGTAAATGTCAATGGTTGCTTATTAATTCCTATACGTAATCTGGTTACATCAGTGATGGTCTTTGATGCTCATCCCTGTCATTTCTCAGGACAGCTCCTTGGACTAATACTCCTTTTATTTCTGTAGTTCTCTCACCTACATGGGGAATAGGACACTTTGGGGGATGAGTATTGCTAGAGTTGAAGGCTGAAATGCCTCCTGCTTCCCTAAATTCTGGCTCTCACACTCACCTTGTAAGTTGTGAGACCTTGAGCAAGTCACTGAACTTTCTGTCTCTTGGTTACCTCATTTGCAAAACAGAGATAACAAGAGGATGAAACCCAGAGAATTATGAGGATTAAAGAAGTTAATGGATGTAGTAGTATCTGGCACATGGTTAGCAACTGATACAGTTAAGCTATTTATCATCATTTTCTTCATTGTCATCTTTATGGAGACTTGGTTAATAATCATTCTGTTATTCCTGTGGTGATGTATTGGTTGCTAAATATATCGACTTGTTGACGTAGAGAACTTCCACTGTAGCAAGTGAACTATTCCTCTCTGGTTTCTGCTTGATCTGCTTCAATGTAAAATGGACAGAAGCATTTTAAGCAAAGAGTAGTTTGAAGAATCCAGACCATTTTCACTCTTTCTATTCAGAAAAATTTTAGGTTCCAGTCAAATGTATTTATAGGCTTAATTAAAGTTAAGTTTGAACACTCATGATAGAGGGAAAAAAGGTCCTAAAATTGTTGTTTTCCTAATCTGTTTGGTAGCTGAAGTGGTCACAAAATATGATTGAACATATTCTGTATAAAAAGATTTTTGCTTTTTCTAAGAATATGGGAATTGCTCTTAGGGATCTTAAATTCTAATTGGTGCAAAAGACACACATGAAATACATTACATATTAATGTCATATACATATTATTATAATTGGATAATTCAGATTATTACCACTGTCCAAATGTGTATTGAGAAAATTAAGAGACTAATATGAGTTGAACTAATTGGGGAGATTAGGCAGAGATTGTTTGTGGGGTGGATTTTTTATTTCCAAAACTCCCAGCTATGAGTAAGGCAAGTTCTGAGCATTTAGATTAGGTTCAGATCCAAACTTGAGGATCGGAAAGTTTGGTGCTTCACCGTAAAAGATCCCCATTTTATTTGTAGGTAGAGATGACAGATTCATCCAGAGACTATGAAGCATGATACAAATGAAGCACAATGTTCAATTCTGCTATTCTTAGAAGACAAGCACATTGCCGAAATAGTTAACTACACAGAGCAGCTCACTTGGTAATTCCAGAATTCTTGAATTTAATTCTATTACAGAATTAAATACTCTGTTGATAGTCCACCCAGGGCCTGATGTAGCTTTAACAACAAGTTATCTCTACTGGCTTTTCAAAAGTAAGCAAATTGATTTTCACATAGAACAAGAAGTTCAGAGGGGGAGACTTTCTGGGTCATCTCACTGGTTCAGCAGCAGTATCAAGGACAACTATCTCTCCATCATTTTGCTCTACTGTTCTTCACTTGTCACCTTTGTCTTTAGGAAAACTCCTCTTTGGTCACAAGAGATTATGACAGGTGTAAGCACCATATCCAGACATCACATACAACAGGACAAAAATTTTATTCCTTTCTTGAGTCTTTTAAGAATGAGGAAAACTTTCCCAGAAATCTCCACTAAGCCTCTCTTATGTTTTGTTGCCTAGAATTCTTGTCCAACTAAACAGTAGCAAAGGGAATGAGACAACCATAATTGCCTCAATGTGAGTCAAGACCGTTTTTTTAAGGCTGCATGGAGAGCTATATGGAAGATGGTAGATTCCTGAATAAACCTGGGGTTTACTTGGGAACTAGAAAGGAGGGGGATAGGGATACATGTTCTTAGGCTGCAACAATATCTATTACTCTTGACATATAGTAGAATACTGTTATGTTCTTATTTTTATGAAAGAAATAAAAACAGGAGGGAAGGAAGGAAGGAAGGAACGAAGGAATGAAGGAACGAAGGAAGGAAAGAAGGAAAGAAGGGAGAGAGGGAAAGAGGGAGAGTGGAAGGAAAGAAAACACCTGCATGATATGTTTTGTTTACTCTTCACTACGCAGCCAGTAGAATTCTTCTGATTTGTATCTATCAATTCCAGGTATAGCATAATAAACATATCATTGAGCCAAGCATTAGAATCATGTTGTCAGAAACCAATTAGAATTGGGTGGCCACTACTTCTTTCTTGGCAAGGGGTCAACTCATTGCAGTAATGTATTAAATAGCCCTTCAACATAGAAGAGCCAAAAAAGCAATGTCCTTTGGAACTAACACTGAAACAGTACCCAAATTAATGGAAAGTGCCTACACTAATGAAATAAAACATCAGGGCTTTGGCAGGAGGTGATTGGCAGAAACACCCGGTGGCTCGCTACATCTGTCTTCTGAAGACATAAATGAATCCCTCCTTGTAAAAGAGAATGAATGACTGTGGCTGAAGCGAAAGCAGCGGTCTAAAGAAAATGACTTCCTGCCTCCTGCCAGAGTACCCAGGAGCACATTTCTCAGCCTGATATCTTTCTGCCTACTAAATGAAGATCCTGACTGTAAAGATGAGATAGATTCTCTATCTGCAGTCGTGAATACTATATCATTTAATGTTCAGTTAGAGAAGATATGATAAAGGGATATTGTATCTCCGTTCATGATTTGTAAGGATTCAGGAACTTTGGTTGTGTAGCTCATTGATGGGTTGATTTATAAATTTCTTCATTTATTCATTCATTCATTGATTTATTCACTCATACATTCATGCAATTACTTAAGAGCGTCTGCTCTTTTCTAGACACACTTTTGTGCTGGGGTCTGTTCTTTTCTAGACACAGTTTTGTGCTGGGCACATCAAAGTGCAAAGTCCTAGGTTTGGGTCATGTGTAGGGCAGTGAAGGAAATGAAAGGAACCATGCCATGAAATCTACCAAGATCTCCTCTACATAATTCCTTCCTAACACTCCTTCTAAACATGTAGTACTTTTATCATTACCTTTAGTTCCAAGAACAGAAAATGGAGGCATAGACACTAAGTTACCTGTTTAACGTGACTCTAGTTGTTGGTGGTGATCTTGGCTTTGAACCTATGATTAGGTTATCCCAAAGCTGGGATCTTTCCACTATGAATTGGATTGTTTTCTACCCTAATCACAAATTTATCCTGTTCTCTAGATACTCAGATAACTTAACCAACAATTCTCTGTCTCTCCAGAAGGTGTGAATAGGTCCAAACCAGTCCAACATAAGTAAGAGAGGCATACATCTCAAAGTTGAAATCAACTGGTGGTAGTACTAGGAAACTGTACATTCAAGAATATGAGAATTATCCTTAAGAAATGAATCAATGGACTCTGAGTGAGAACCTTCGAGTTTTTCTAGAAGTAATATATATGAGGTTAGTATATTGATGATGTAATATCTAATTTGTCTTGTACAGTACATTTTGGTTGCTCTCTAAAGATTTAGCTATCTCTCAGATAAATTGACAGAACAAATGATCTTGGTATAAATGAGATTTTTACCAAAAATATTTTGTACTTGTATGGCAAGTGATTCCTCATCAAGTACTTTCCAACCCAAGCAACCAAGCATAGGGCAAATTCTACTCTAACACTGTGAGAGTGAAGAGACCGAGGTTCAAAGAGGTCAAGTAGCCTGGAGAAAGTCACACAGCCCGAGAGCAGTTGCACTGAGATTTTTTTCCCCATTGCCTAAACACTCTGTGAGTTAGACATTATTGGACTGAACAAATTACTTTGGATAATATATTTTTTTAAATAGTTCTCTCAGAGATTATAAATAGTGTTTGGGTAGATTTCATGTGCCTAGAGTAAGGAGACAAATACATCAGGGGACTGAGTATTCGTCATCATTACTACGTTGACGCTTCAGAGCAACAGCTAGAATTATCATGAAGGTTTCAGGAAATAGCCAGTGTTTCTCAAATATGCAAGGTTTGCACCCTAGTCAGGGTTTTTGCATTTGTTGTTCCTTCTGCTTGAAATGCTCTGGAGAAGACAGCCTTATGGCACACCCCAGATGGCCCCAGAGTTTGACTCAGATGTCCTTATCAGGGGGTTCTTGCTTGACCACTGATGTAAAAGTATAGTCCTATTCTTCCCTACTTGCTTTTATTCAAAGCATCTAGATACTTAGATATCTTAGTAAATTGAATTTACTCATTTTTTTTCCCCAATTGTCTGTCTCCCCCTCTAGAATGTAAACTCTAAGAGGCAAGACATTTGATTTGTTGTGTTCCCTGGAGCATTCTTCAGTTGCCTAGAATAAGGCATATAGTAGGCATTCAGTGAACGTTGTTGAATATGTAATAAAAAGATGCATCCACGTGCGGACAAGCACCCACATATATACAGAGGGTGCCAAAAAAATGGATATACATTTTAAGAAAGGAAAAAAAAAGTGTATTCAAATTACGCTGATGGTAACCACTTTGAGCACCTCTTGTAATTGCAGAAGTCAAATGTAACTTGTATTCATCTTTTCTTATCAATATATATTGAGTATTAGAATTGTAATAGTTTTTTTTCCTTTCTTAAAATGTGTATACATTTTTTCAGCACCCTCTGGATATATAATTTAAGAAATTGTATGATGTATACTGCACTTGAAACAAGGGAGAGTAATATGGGAAAAAAGGGAAAATGATATATCACAACACAATATTATTATGAAACATTGATCTGTGATTTCCTTTGTTTGTTAGCCTGGAAAATAAGGATTATTGATTCTTGCTCACGGGGCTCTCTTCAGAGAAGTGATGGAAATGAGTAGTAGGTGGCTTCCCATCCAACTTTTCCTTCTTCTTACTCCCCAATCCGTGGCATTTTCTGTGCTTCATTCAGACCCTCAGTTCCCTTATGCTCCTCCCCTAACAGTCATCAAAGGCTGCTTTCAAGTCTTTATTCTAACTAAAGTGTAAATGACTAACATCGTTATGTTTTACCAGCCCTATCATCCTTTTAGTAGGAGTTAGGATAAAAAGATGAACATTTGTTCTGGTTGTTTGGAGCTTTGTTTGGGAGCTTTGTTTGGCAGTTTAAGACTTAACAGTTTGGGGTTTAGCAGCATTGACACTTATATCTGGGAACACAACCAGGATCCAAGTGTTAGCTGCAAAGAGACAAAGAAAATCAGAGAAGATTGGGACCGGAATTAGGCTTGTTCGCCAGACAGCTGTTTTCTCTACCGTAAAGATAAGATCTAGAGAGATTGAATTCATTCCACAGTATGGTAATCTGCTTTCAGGATTGACTAGAGGAATCAAGGACATCATTTATTACCGTAAATAGTTGTAAGTCGGAGTAAACGACAGTGTAAAGGGTACCTCAGAACAATAATGCAGCCGTTACGCACTTTATAGTTGTGAACTCATTTACTTCTTAGAACAACACAGTAAGATGTTTCATTGTCATTCCATTTTACAGCTGAGAAATCTGAGCCTGAGAAAGGGTAGACGACTCATATAAGGACCTCAGCTGTTTTATGTCAGAGCTGGGATCTGAACCCAAGGCAGTGGGCAGCTACTGGGCTATAGTGCATCTTGAGGGTTGAGTTTCATCATCCATCCATCCATTTATTCCCATCCCTTACTAAGAACAAGCCACGTTTGCCCTAATCCTTTGAAGAGAACGAAGAGCAGGACAACGTAAGTCATTTACATAGTTAGTTTCATTTAATCATCATGAGAATTTTTTAAGACAGACAACTTGGTATTCTTATTTTATCGGTAACTGAGACTCAGAGAGATGAAATAACAAGTCTTACATCCCTCACCTAGAAAGTATCGTATCTGGGATGCAAACTAAGATTTATCTGATTCTATACCAACCCTACACACCAATTGGTTTCTTTGCTTGGTATTTAGCCCAAAACTCTAAGTAAACTAGCAAATAAACTGGTTTCTAATAATGCCTTTATAAAATCAAACATATTCTAGAGACTTAAAATCTTTTACAGCTCCTGTTGAATTTACTAGTCCAGAAGTAGCCTTAGATATTTGGACACAAAACATAGGTCGAGAATCTAGGTAAAGGATAACTTTGGAATTAAGCACAGAATGCTTCTGCAACCGTAATAAACATATTTAGGAATTGCTACTATCTGTATAAATGCCAAGAGGCATTTTATACATTTGAGGAGTAGGTGAAATTTCTTCTGATCCAAAATCCGTTTCTCTCCAGTGTCACAAACATCTCCAATATTTCACCGAGACACCATTACTATGTTTTTGCAAACACTTCATTTAGTACCAGAGAGGCACTTAAGGTATGGGAAGAGGAGTCTAACATTTCCTGTTTATGAAAAAGAAAGTACTTATGTTTTGTATAACGATATGTCTATATGAAAGTGCTTTTAGTAAAACATACTATTTATATAAATGAACATAAAACATGCTGCATATTTTAATATATGGATTACATAATACTTTTGATTGCTTCACTTTCATTTCTCATATGTTCTCTACTGCAGCAAGACAGGAGTTTCCCATTGCGTGTATTAAAGGTCATAGGGACATGTAGAATCGATCCTAGGCCCGCATTTATAAGCTGGGCCATTTTATCTTTGCCATCCTGTGGGTTTCAAGCCATCTCTGCTCCACATAGCAACCCTGTTTGGAAGAAAAATGTAGTAAATATTTTCAGAAAGGACCTTTTATTTTTTGTATCTTTTCTTGGAAACCTAAATCAATACTTGACCTTTTCACACCCCTATCAGGATAAAATGGAGTCTTTCTGTGCTGACTTGGAACTTTAAAGCCTGTGGTTAAGATCCATTTGTCTTGAGAACTCTCTGTTCTTTGAGTTGCTGTGTGTGTGTGTGTGTGTGTGTGTGTGTGTGTGCATTTGCTTGAAATGATTGGCAGTAACACCACAATCACAAGAAAAGAATAATATTTTACACAATGCTTTCTTTCACCTGTATCATTTCATTTCAATCCTCTGTTTCCATGAAATAGATAGGATGCATAGATGACAGATAGATATGTGATGGATGATAAATAGATAGATAGATAAATACATAAAAAGATAATAGGTCAAATATAGTTATAAATTATTAATTGAAGCGCAGAGAACCTAAGTCCATGTAGCTGATTAGGAGCAATGTTCAGATGCCAAACAAGCCTCCTAACGTTTAACTCCAAAGGGGGTTAACTCCCAAGATGCATCTACAAAGGGCCCAGATAAGCATGTCATCTCTGTTGTGTCACAGTACAAAACGCTGCAGGAGAACAGCAGAAAATGACTTGTTTGTCAAAGCACCCTAAGGACAAAAATCTGTGTAAGTCATGCCATATAAGCTATTTTATACATCATGACTGTGTAAGTCATGGTGTATAAGCTATTTTAAATTAACATATGGGTACCCAGGAATTTCTTTACATTGAAATCAGAGAAAAGGAGACCCATGGGTGTAAAATGAGGTGAAAGTGCTGTTCTTTTGTTTGTTTGTTTCTTATCTGAGGTATACATGCCCCTTAACCTCTGAATTGAATGGTTCAACAAAGGCATATTCCTTTACATTTCAGTGACTGTTATTTTGTTTCTGCATGCCTTTGGGGCATGAGGCTGAGGGCAGTCCAGGGAGTGGGGAACTTTGGAAATATCTCTGGCTGTAGGTATGAGTCTGAATGTGTCTCATATGTGGAGGAGAAGTGGATGTCAAAGAATCCGCTGTGGACTCTGAGGTACTTGCTGGCTGTATCAGAGAAGGAACTTGGGGTGAATTTTGCTTCACCCACTGAGGAGTTAAATGACATCATACACTTCCTTACTTGTCCTAGTATTTACTTACTTCCTCTTTATATTAGCAAGAATAATCGCTATCTCACAGTATTATCATGAGAAGTATAATTGATGTATCTATAAAACCAACAAGAAGCATCCAATAAAATGTGGCCAATGAAACTACGGTCTTCTCTCGTTGACAGGATAGCATGCATACTGGTTCTGAATGACCTCCTTTCTGACTGCTGAGCAGGAGGAGCTGGTCTTGTTTTTGCACTTCTTTCTTGCAAAAATTACTTAGACGTATCAAATGCACTGTTACTGCTTGCAGTATCCCAATGAGAATAACAGATTTTCGTGGATTTTAAACTAGCTAAACCTGAAAAGACAAATCAATCTCATTTTTCAAACTGTAATTAAAACCTCAGCGCAGGAAATAAATGAAGATATACAGGGCCAGTTCCCTCCTGAGGTGAGAAAAAGTCTCTCATCACAAGTTGGTATTAAGATCACAATGGTTCTGGCTTTCAGTTCAAATAGATGGCTAACTAGTCTGCAGAAATAAGCAAAGTCAGATGACTTGAAATTGTTCTGCACTAAATTAGGGTGAGACGAACATCTTATCAGGAAGAAAGGTGATATCATACTGTCCGTGCTTCTTTATTTAATCAAGTCCTTCTTATTTTGAAATTTCAAAATAAGCATCACTTTTTTTCATGAATGAGTCTTTGAGGAAAAAAAGCTAGAGATTCACTGCATATTTTAGTGAACAGAGCATTTTAGGTATAATATAGTTAGAGAGATCAGATTACTTTTATCCAGTTTTTCCGAATGCTCTTTTCCAGGAAAGGTCATTTTGTCTGTGTGTGTGTGTGGGTACATATTTACAATATATTTCATACATATACTTATAAATATAATTTGACTTAATTTTTGATTTCTTAATACAGAGAGAAAAATATTGTTTTCACTCTGATATCCAATGACTTTTGATCTCACATTATTTGGAACCAGACTATAATTTAGCAGTCACTTTTGTTTCACTTATAAAGTGTGAATTCAGTGTATTTTATAGTACACTATGTAGGTATTAGGAAATGAGACTAGTTTAATTCAAACCAAAAGATATTCATTAACTGTTTGCTATGAATCTGATCCTCCTGGGTATGTCGGATGAAAAAAAAGCAGACTTCCTGCATCTGTGGTTCCCATGAACTAAAGTAGTGGTTGTTAACTGGGGGTGATATTGCCCTCCCCTCGGGATATTTGACAATATCTATAGACATAACTTGGTTGTAACTGAAGGGGGCATGTTATTGGCATCCAGTGGGTAGATACCCGAGTTTTGCTAACACACAGAACAGCACTAATGAGAATACAACTATAGAGCCCACGACAGTCAGTAATGCTGGTTTCAAAATCCTGGTCTATAGGGTTTTTAGACCATATGGTTTTTAGACCATAGAAAAACATATAACCCATTGTGATAAATGCTACTTCAGGTACATGATTGAAGTGCTGGGGCAACTCAAAAGTGGGAGAACTGGGAGTAGGTAAGTGTTGAAAACAGCTTTGTGGAAGAAGTGTCATTGGGCCTTGGCCCAGAAGCATGAAACGGGGTTAGCCAGGCAAGGACGGAATGAGAAGGCAGAGAGCATTCTGGGCAGAGGTGCAGGGATGATCAAAGCATGGGAAACGAGTCATGCACAAGGGTGTCACTGTACACAGTGACCACAGAGGCAGACTTCCATTCGTGACTATATACAAATCAGTTCAATGACACAACTCCATATGTGAGGGTTTTTTGTTTTTTTTCTTGTGTTTTTTTTTTAATTCATTTGTTTGTTTTGTTTTTTAATGTGAACTTCAAGCTTCATATGTAAAACCTCCTAAGAAAAGAGATAGAAAATTATGTTCTACTAACAGGAGGAATCTTTCTAGGCTCCCTGGCTTCCGTTTTCCCTCCCTCGTGCCCTCAGTGTGTCTACAGATAGACTGCTAATTCTTCTTTTGTTCCAAACCTTTCTAGAACTGGAACTCGGAGAACAGACTTTACACAGCTTAGAACCATTTGCGAGATAGCATAACCCCCATATCTGGACAACTCAGAATATTAAGGCCTTCAAAGGGCTGTCTGATCGAAAAACAAACAAACAAACAAACAAACAAAAGCAAAACAGTAACTAAGTCAGCATATCCTTAATACTGCTGATGGTACCCTGCAGTGGCCCAGCATGTGGACTCTGGGAGTCCCACCTCAACAACTTACTCATTGTCTGACTTTGGAGAGGTGGTAGAATCTCTTTTTGCTTCCATTTTCTTCCATTTTGTATATTATAGGAGTATTCTAAGATTAAATACCATAGCAGTTATAACCTGACAGGTAGAAAATACTCAGTATTAGTTCCTTTCACTTTCCCCTTTGTGGTGTGAAAGCATGGGGACTTGTTTAAAGACACTATAAGCAAGATTCTGGTCTTCCTGGTGGGCAGGAAAGACACTGCCAAGGACAGCTTTCTAAGAGGAAATGCTAAATGCTGTGGGCAGATAATGAGGTGATTTAAGAACCATTCAATGAACAAAATAAAACTAGTGTGGTATACTCAGAGGGTGCCCTGAAGGTGTCTTTTGAAACGTTGATGCTGATGGCACACACAGTGAATTAAAAAGGTCCATATTTAAATTAATAAGAGAGAGAGGGAAGGGGGGAGTGGGAGGGAGGGTGGGGAGAGAGAGAGAGAGATAGAGAGAAGAAAGAAGGAATTATAGGATGGATGGAGGGTAAGGTTGAAAGCAACCAAGATTAGTTTAGATTATAGAGAAATTCAATCTTTTGAGTGATTAAAAAACAACCATAAACTCCACCTGGGGAAACCACTTTATTTCCTGCTGAGGAGTTGATATTATCTCTCTTTGCTGTTGTGTCTGAACTTGCTCAGGTTCCTGATAAGTCATGGCAGGAATAATAAATTATTATTTTCTTCTCTCTCTCTCTCTCTCTCTCTCTCTCTCTATATATATATATATATATATATATATATATATATATATATATATATATCTCACATGTATACCTTTTATTTCTAATGTTTATGTTTTATTTAAAATTTTTATTGAATAGAGAACCTTCCAAAAGATGGAAATGAAACTGTGATATTCCTACTTATAACCTCTTATGTAAATAGTGATTTGAGGCTTCACACCGGAATTATTAAAAAAAAAAAAAAAGATATATGTCAGTTTCTTTTAGTTTGTGTCTTTCCCTCTGATACAAACATTACAGGTGAGGGAAACCTCATGCCTCTGTTCATATTTCTCCTACTAATATGAGACGAGATGACTTTCATAACAGTTAAGTTAGAAGATGGAATCTGTTATATATGTCATCCTACAGAAGCATCTCAATGAGATGCCAGAGTTGTCATTTTTCACAACCCTTTATCACCATGGAGATGAAGTACTAAATCAAAAGTCCACAGTTAACCAACTACAAGGTAGTATTGAATATTTGAAATCTCGAAAAACTGTGTTTCATTGTCTTTGTCTTTTTTTCCCTAACCATTGATTAAAGAGTTAGGAATTTCCTAACTTAACAATCTCTGTGATGTACATGAGAATTTTAATATAAATTAACAGTTTCCACATATCTAAAGTAGAATTTATCATTGTAATATAATAATTAAAAGAATAATATCTGTAAACTATAATGCTTATATTGAACACTCGCAGTAGTATTTTATTTAATAATGAAAACAACCCTGTAAAGGGATGGTATTTTCCACATTCTACGAAATGAGGAAAATAATCCTTAGAATACTCGGAGATTAAAATGTGATTGAATTCATGCAGTCAGAGAGGGTGATAAAATCGATTTGATTGTTCAAATCTGCAATTTTTAAAAATGAAATACTATAAATTGAAATGGAATGGAGTAAGATAGGATAGGAAAGGATAAGATGGATAGGATAGGATAGGATAGGGTAGGATAGGATAGCAGAGCATAGCATAGCATAGCATAGGACAGGACAGGATAGAAAAGAAAATAAGTTTTAGAGTGTATCATGTGTTGTAAGGTTTGGTGAAACATTCCTTTCAGTTTTGGGAGTGGCAAAGACGATGCAGAGAGATCTGAGGGTGGATGGGGATGAAAGAGGGAGAAAGAGGTGTTGCACTGCATAATAGATGTCTCACTCAGAGACAGTGAACAAAAACTGAAAAGACAGTGAACAAAAACTGGAGCAACTGCACTAAAGAATACTGTACCTAACTCCACCTCCTTATTGCTATTACACAGTCCAAACAAAATCAATGTAATTTTCTTATTATCCGTGTTCCTAGTTGGCTTTTGTAATAATTAAAGATCTGAAAGAATGAACAGTGTGCAGCATCTCAGCCAATTCCACTGGGTTATAAATGGATAGATAGAAGACTGACCAACCTGACACCCCAATCCAAGAAGGGAGTACAACATGGGCATCCTTCTACTGTTAGATGCTGTACTTTTCATTCCTTTTCTTTCTTTTTTCTCGTAGGAGTTGAGGATTAAATAAATGAAGCATCAGAAATAATAAGTCATAGGCTGTCCATAGCTACTCATTGACTGGTATACCTGTAACACATGTGGGTCTTTCCATTGCAATCAAATTACAATAGTGGCTATTTACTACATACCTCTTTGGTAAAAGACTATACTCAGGTATAAGCTATGCTTCTTATTGTCTTGAGCTGCTAATATCAATGAGAAAAACATTTATTAATAATATAGTACTATATGTAAACCACAGGTTGAAAAATTAAGAGGTTTTTCAAGTGAAATGTACTGTTTATTATATTGTTCAGAGGAGGGAGAGGGAACTTCAACTTAGGTGAGAATTCAGTAAGGGAATTATGGAATACCCTTCTTCGGAGGTTTCAGGATATGCCAAGATTAATGAATATCTGGTCAGTTCTGAGAAGCTTAATGGGTTAACAGGTGAAAAATCAGGAATGTCACAACAAAAGTTACAAAGTAGCTGAAGAATAAACTGCTCAACTGCTAAATGATTCTTTAAGGTACTATTGATATTATAATACAATGTTGGCTAGTTGTTCATAAGCTATTAATGAGAAAAAGTAGTTAGTCCAATAAGTATGTGTTAGGTGCATTGGCAACTCCAATGTCTCTAGTGTAATATAAATGATAATAATAAATAACTTTAAGGTCATATTTTACCTCTTCCTTGATGCCTACTCAGATGCTCAGTCCACACTGAGCTTTCTTTTTTAAGACTCTCTCTACCATATAAATTGCTGCATTATAGTAAGCACTTAAATGTCATCCTGACTTTTAAAAACACATTTCTTGTTTGTACATCTCAGCCAACTACTTAACTAGATTGTAAACTTCTAGCTGTTCTTGGATTTTTTTTTTTTTTTATAATCACATCCCACTTCTTGGCACATGGTACATGATGAATTCAGATTTGATGATTGGTTAGTAGATACAGGTGTTTTTTGTTTTTTTTTTTTAATATGGTTAGGAAATCATTAAATTTACTCTTGTCAAATTCTCTTGCTTTCTAATGGTATTAACTACATTCTGTTAATTACTATAATTATTTATACACTTGGTACATTCCCAACTAGCTTTTAAAATGGTGTGGCAGATAGCAGCTCTTACTTATATTAATCTTAGCACACTGTCCCGAACATAGTCCCTGCACTAAATAGATATCAAATGAATAGTTGTCAAATAGCAATTGCATGAATTTTAAAAATAAGCATGCTATTTATAGGAAGCCAAGTACAGAATGAAGACATGGAGGGTTCTCAGTAAACATGAGCTGAATGAATAAACGAATCATGAATTCTAACTTTTGCCATTAAGTAGTTGTGAGACATGGTCAAATCCCTTCTCATTTTGGGGACTCGGTTTTCTCACCAATAATATCAGGTATTTTGATTTGTAGGATGAAGATTGAGGTAGTTTCTTAGCCAATGATTAAAGTGCCTTTGCTTATTCTGGACCTAAAATAGTCTTTTAAAAAGGAACTCCACTGGTAACATTGTTTGAAAAGTATTGATATAAATTACAGTGTGGAATTTTGTCTTTCTCAAACCAGTTTGCATATGCACCATTTAAAATCCATCTTGCTATTATAACATTACCATACAAGAAATGGACAAGAGGTCTGCTATTCCAGAAGCCCCATTCAAATAAATTTGACATCGATTTCATAGGAATATTGGAGACAGTATTAATTAATTGCAAAGGCATATGACATTTCTTTCACTACAGCAAGAAATGTATGTTCATTTGTCATGCATACAATGAGCTTCAAAGAATCATAATATTTTTTTAACATACTGGAATAAAATATATCATTGCTTTCTCTTTTCCTCACTCCATATTCTCTTTTTAGTTAAAAAAACCACATGCTGAAAACATGTTATTGAATTCCTTTTTTGATGAAGCAATTCATGGAAGAGGGTTTGGGATTGTTTCCCTCTCCCCAAACAATTTAGGTTGGCAGGTTGGAAGATAAAATGTTGCTGCTTCGATTGATCTATTGGAATATAAAAATAGCTATTGATTGGGGTTTATTAGACTCTAAAATCAAAGGAACTGAGCATGAGGCCTTCATCTTTGGCTTAGTTTTAATCACAATAATAATGGTAGTAAATAATAGTAGTAGTAGTAATAATAATAATATAATTAAGAACTCTAATTTTATTTGTTGCTTACTAATGCAACACAGTGAATTAAATCCTTTAAATATATAATCGAATGTATTCCTCACGATAAGGCTCTGTGACAGGTTCCATTACAATAGGAAAAGAAAACGAGCACCTTTCCCAAGGTTAATAGTATGTGGTGAATCAAGATTCAATGAATTTATAATCTAATAGGAATGAAAGTAAAAGGACACACATACATTCCACACAAGATAGAATATAATGAGTGCTAGAAGAGACACATACAAGTATAATTTTCTCTAAGATTGTTCATCTGTGAATTGGTTGATTCATCTATTTGTATAGCTGTACTCTCAATGTCCACAGTATTACTTTTGTCCACAATTCCAGGGCTGGAGGATCCGTAGAGTTTCTCCAGTACTTTCATCCGTTGCCAGAATCCCTTTCTGTAGCATCCCTGAGAGCTGATCACAGAACCCTGTTGCTGAGTACCTTCAGCAATAAACACACTCCCTATAGTCAGATAATATCTGCTTCTTGATTCCTGTAGATGGGAGTTGAGACGAACTTGGTTTCCCTGTCCTTCCATTCTCGGTTTAGCTTAATATAGCCAATTATAAAAACGTATGATCATCCTTTTTCTTTTTTCAACAAGCTAGCCCTTCTTTGAGGGCATGATTTGGCTCCATTCTATCTCCCCGTTTCTTCTTTTAGGGTTAACATTGCAGAGTGTCTCTGGGGTTAAACATGATGTAAATGTATAAAGAGATAAGGAGAGTGCCTTACACATAATGAGCACCCCATAAATAATAGATGATAATAACCACGATACTACGAACACTTGTGATTTAGTTGATTGGACATTGTAGAATTATTCCCCTCCTGGTTCATCATATTTTGTATACAATTATTTAGATATAGATACTGGCTTTCCTTAAATATGTTATAGCTAACAGAACAAAATGCTTCAGGTTCACTTGTGTATATCATTAAAATGAGCCCAATCAATTAAATTCTGGTTTAATGTTTGACTTAATTGAAAGAGACTTTATGCCTCGTTGAGTCATGTATTTAAAAATTCTTTTAAAAACCTATACTATCGTCTAACTTTCTGATTGCTCATTAGAAAATAGTAATACTGAAAAGAAGAAAAAGAGAAACATGGAAACACTTTAAATAAAGAGAAGCCATTTCAAAGATACTACCCTACATAAGCATGAGGAATGGAAGATAAATACATGTAGTAAAAGCATGAACAATGACCATGGCAGGTCCTGCATTCAAAGGCTGAAGCCTTCTTTTTTAATAAACATACCGACTCTTTGTTTATTAACTTAATAAAATTGTAACAATATATAAAAGTTTCAATACAGACAGGCCAGACAGCTCATTTAAAAAGTAGCTAAAATAGTCAGCTTCCTGGAGCCTGGAGTCGCTTTTGACGTTGATTTTGAATGACTTGTCCAGACGGGGAGTCTTCCAGGAGGAAATGCATCTTTGTCTGGGGTTACGTCAAGGGCTGGACGCCCAGGGCTCCAGTGAACCTTGAGGGGAAGTCCCTGAGGCAGAGTCCAGACGGAGGAAGTCACCAGATGCTCAGAAGAGGGAGGAGATTTACCATCGCTTGGGACTGATTTTTAGTTGCAACACTTTTCAGGCATAGTGTCCCAACAACCGTTCTCTCCTGGTTTGCTTGTCTGTGGTGGGCTCCAGCCACCTATACAATTCTGAAGCCCCAAACTGAGATACAGTATCAACAAGTTGGAACACCGGGAGTGCCAAGTGCCATTTAAGTAGCATTTCATCTTCTTGTATGTTGCTTTTGGAGGGGGAATGTTCTAGGATGTGGCTTCGAGTAAGGCAGGATGATGGCATTTTCTGGCTGTATGGAATCTTACATCATCTAGTCCAATCACCTCATTTTGCAGATCATGAAACTGAGGCTGAGAGAGAGGGGACTTGCCCAGAGTTACTCAGCTAGTCAGTGACAGACAACAGTGGATCTTGTGGTAAGTTGTGTGGCCTCTTTGGGCTTCTGTTTCCAAATCTCTAAAATGGAAATGAGGGCTCTCTAAACTTCCTACTGTGGTAGTCTACCTATGTGATGTTTAATGTTAGACTCCTGGCTTCTAGTGTGATTTCCATTCTGCAATCATCAAGAGCCTTTATAAAAATGATACTTTTATATACATACCAGTTCAGACAATTAAGTTCATGAACTTGTTGCAACAATGTTGCTAACCTATTTTGATATCAGAGGGATTATTCATTATGAATTTGTACCAACTGGACAAACAGTTAACCAAGTTGACTATTTGGAAATGCTGAAAGGCTGCATGAACAAGTTAGACGACCTGAACTTTTCACCAATAATTCATGGCTCTTGCATCATGACAATGCACCAGCTCACACAGCACTGTCTGTGAGGGAGTTTTTAGCCAGTAAACCAATAACTTTATTGGAACACCCTCCCTACTCACCTGATCTGGCCCCCGATGATTTCTTTCTTTACCTGAAGATAAAGGAACCATTGAAAGGATGGTATTTTGATGACATTCAGAACATCAAGGGAAATACAACGACAGCTCTGATGGCCATTCCAGAAAAAGAGTTCCAAAATTGCTTTGAAGGGTGGACTAGGCGCTGGCGTCGGTGCATAGCTTCCCAAGGGGAGTACTTCAAAGGTGACCATAGTCATATTTAGTAATGAGTTATGTAGCACTTTTTCTAGGATGAGTTCTAGAACTTAATTGTCAGACTTCGTAAATAACAGTGTTCAAACATTTTGATGAAAACTAAACTTTTAGTTAATAATTTTGCATTGTGTACAGATATTTACTTTGTATATGGCAGAGATTTAGATTAAAGCTTTTGGAAATGCACCTGATTTTTCGACAGGGTTGATAATTTATTGTATTGTGTCCTAACGCTATGAACAACTTCTGAATGAAACGACACGAAATGTCTCTTTATTGCTATTGCTTTATGTTCTCCTCATTGCTGAGAAGTTTGGGTCTCATGAATGATAAGAACATTACAGATGTCCCGCTGTACAGGACAGAATTGCCCAAGTTGGTTTTCGTTAGTCGAAAACCCCATTTCTTCTAAACAACAACTGACACTTTTTTCCCTCTCATTTCTTCAACGGACACCTTTTAAACAAACTGACAGCAAATCCATTTTGTGATGGCAGCTATAAAAGCTTTTATCAAGAGTGTGCATATTTAGTGTCTGTTTAGGGGTAAGCTTGGGTTATGGGCAACAGATTCCAAAGTAAGTTACACTTCAAGTCTCAAGTCATTGTCTCCATGGACATTTTGGGTGTATAGGAGGAGCAAGGGACTTAATATCCTTTTTTTTTTGTCTGTTTTCCTTAAACACATCAAATGCGAATCTTTCTAGTCTTTTCAAACTCTGTCTTGCAGGTACATTACTATCTATTTTTTCCCTGTTAAATATGTTAATTAATTAATTAATTAATTTTTTGAAGTTCAATTTATAATGTAGAGAATTCCGAGTATGGAGAGTTCATTGGTTACAGGGGAAGGCCTTTTCATTGTTTGCATGAGGAAGCATCTCAATACCATTGGGAATACAGATTCTCAGACATTTATTACTTAGGTGACATTTGACAACTTATGTGTGGTGATGTTTATAAGGATATAAGAAGAATCAAGTGAGAAAATGCATATGAAAGAAATGCGTACAATCTAAAGCATAACAAGAATCTTTTTATGTTGCATATTAAAGCAACTGGTGGCCTTATAGAAAAGAGTGAGGGGTAGACAGGAGAGGCAAATACAGTACTTTAGTTTTCCAATAAAATCATGGCTTAGAGCAAAGAGATGACCAAACTGCAAATGAAGTATTGCTGCTAGGATATTCAATACCCATGCTTCTTAAAATGTGATGAACATTTGAGTCTCTTGGGGATAGTGTTAAAATGCAAATTCTGATTAAGTGGGTGTGGGGTGAGGTCTAAGAATCTGTATTTCCAAAAATCTCCCAGATGCTGCTGATGCTGCTGGTCTCTAAAACTTTGTGTCTAAGGTTTTAGGTCATGAGATTAGCAGGTATAACCAAAAGTCAACTAAATATCTTACCAGCAAAGGAATCAATTTGTTCACGTATTTGTTGGGATTCATATATCAAGAGAATACCACCCAACTTGGTTAATTATCCCCACCCTAGTTACATAATGAAGGAGACTTCTGCATTTTCTGGTTTTATTAATAAGTTTTGAGAAAGTATTCTACTTCTATTGGCTATTGGCTGGGGTTTCTGGATGAAAGATAGCAGCAGGATAGAGGTTTATATATTATACAATAGAATTAAAAATAAACAAGACCTAGGGAACCAACACATTTCAAAGGCACTCGAGTTGTTTCTTGTTCCTTTTCTAGGTCTTAGCTCATAGAGGTCTTTGAACCTTGCCTTGAGACATTTAAATATGTGATTGGTTGTCTTAATTCCTTTTCCTTGGCACATAGCATATTTACATGAACTTGGATCTCTCACTTCCCTAATACGATAAATATGAACAGGAAGAAACCATATAAGATGTTTTCCTTTTTAAAATATTTTAAATTCAATTCAACACACATTTAGTATGTACTAGGTTCCAAAGTAGTAGACTAGGTACTGGGAGGGACAAAATGATCATAAAAGTGGGTTTTAAAGTTTTCTCAGTGCTTTTAGAGGATACAGACATAATAACCAAATACAAGGTAGTTTGAGCTTAAAAATATACTAGATCTGGCATAACATGGTAGATATCTGAAAGAAATAGAAGTCTGTTCTGCTGGGGAGGGAGTTAGGAAGAAGTCCTGAAAGGGGGAAGAACTTGGAGTACCTTCATTTGCACGTGGAGGCTGGAGGACAGCTTGAGGCAAAATCTTTGTCATATGGTAGTTATACAAAGGAGAGCAAGAGCAAAGAGACACAGATTAGTGTAATTCATGCAACAGTCCTGAGATGAAAATATCATTCTTTGGAATTTGGGCTAGCACTTAGAGCTTGTGTGGGATTGTTGGAGGTAAGGAGGCCTTATCCGGGTGGTGTTTTAGCTTCTAGAACTTCTCTCAAACTTGATTTTCCTCATTAGACTTAATTCCCTGGAATGCGCAAGAGAAAAGATTCACCTTTTATATGAATACTTCCTTTTGGTATATGGAATGCAGCATTTCAGAAGGTACATGAAGCAGGGAGTGGGGAGAGAGAAAAGATTCAGAATTGCCTTAGCAATGTATTTCCACACTAACTCATTTACTCCTTAGGCACTTCTTCTTTGCAACTCGGGCACTCAGATGTGATAAAATTGTTTATTTCTCTAACTTATATGATTGCTAATCACCCTGGCTGGTGCTGTTGCCTGGGCAGGATGGGGCTGGCGCATTGTCTGGTACCACTCAACTGCAGTCGATGCAGTCTAATGATCAACTGTAGACAGAAAGGAGGACAACCAAAGGGCATTAGGCATTATCCAAGGACATTACTCAAGGGCAAGTTCGGGGTCAAAGTCCGGAGGTGAAGTAAATTCAAAATTTAACGGTAATCAAGAACACATCAAGTAATAGTGGGTAGAGCTGTGCTCACCTGAGGAATTACATTTTGAGGTCTTTGGTTTTTGTATTTACTGGATATTGACTGAATTGGCTAAGCCTGGCTTACAGGCACAGGGAAATATTTGAAAATGCCAGTCCATCTCATTTATTGCCCGCCCTTGGAAGAGAATTCTTAAGGGCACTGATAAACAATGTGACGCTTGTTCTGCTATATAAACTCCAAACCCTTTTATAGTCCACTGACCGAAGACATGTATTACCTGTGCTGAATTTGTTTTATCTGAATGAATGAAAATCCAGGAAATTATAGACAACAGCCACTCTTTGAGACTAATTTTTTTTTAAACCCCATTCAGTTGTGGCTGTTCACAGATTGCTTGGCGTCCCTTTGTCATTTGTTCTGCCATTGCTTATTCTCCTTCCACTTCCTCTTCTCCTTCTCATGCTCGAATTTTGGCGATATTGGATAGTGTCCTTTTGATTCTTGTAGCCAGCTGTGAACTCCAAATTCCAGTTAATAATCACTGTTCAACGGCATAGATATTTCATACTGCGTCGTGTTTTGATGATTATCTAGCATTCACTCCCTTTGTTTTTCAGGTTAAGGGACAAAGAAAAAAGACATTGAAAAAAAAATATGGGAGGGTTGAGGAGAGAGATGTGAGATTAAGAGAAAGGGGACGAGGAAATGCAACCAACACTTATTGGGTGCCAACACATAGCAAACAGTAGATTCTTTATATATGAGGTCGGACAATTAAATTCTCAAACTTTTCACTATGCACTTGCACAGTGGAAAGTTCGCGACCTTAATTGTCTAACCTTTCGTATATCATGCTGCTGAATCCTTGCCATGACTTTGTGTTAGGGACATCATTGGGCTCACTTTCCCATGGGGCAAATAAAGAATAGGTTGTAACTAGAGATCAAACTTTTGCAGGTGCTCACCAGCAGAGCTGAGGTGGGAAAATCTGGATCTCTGACTGGGCTCTATTACCAGGCTGAAAACAGTGGATGGTGGTGGCGGCACATAAAGTGCCAATCGTTCTTTTTCACATAGTAGCTTGAACTACACCAAGATAAGCAATTTCAATAAAAGGCGGAAAAGGAATTAGAATTTAGTAAAAGTTACAGATCCACGCCCTTTCAACCAGATTACTCACTTCATTCACTTTGAATCTAACATATATGGACTGCTTTATAGTGTTAATAATATTTTTACAGGAATATGACCTGTCTGTTCCTTAGTCAGCAATATAGAATCATGCTGGTTAGTCCCTGAGGTGTTTAGCAGGTCAATATATAGTCTATACATGCTTAATATGCAGAACTTGATTTCTTTTTTAGATAAGTCAAGATGACCGTGCTTTTGCTTTTATAACCCATATCTAGACTTAGCTATTACTAGTACCCTGTTTCCCTGAAAATAAGACCTAGCCGGACCATCAGCTCTAATGTGTCTTCTGGAGCAAAAATTAATATTGGACCCGGTCTTATGTTATATAAGATCCGGTATTATATTATATTATGTTATATTATATTATGTTCTATTATATTACAAGTCCCAGTCTTATATTATATAAGACCCGGTCTTATTTTATAGTAAAATAAGACCGGATCTTATATTAATTTTTGCTCCAAAAGACACATTAGAGCTGATGGTCTGGCTAGGTCTTATTTTCGGGGAAACACGGTAAGTGGTGTCCTCAGCTCTGCTCATTTCTTCTTTAAAGAGCTACATGTGAAACACTTACTACATGCTAGAAACTGTGTTAGGAGCTGTATTACTCGGAATTGTCTAAACTACACTATGATAATGGATCAACTGTGAAATATCAGTGCAATAAAACAACAAAAGTTAGTTGTTCGCACATGCAAAGTCTTCTGTGGGCCTGGCAGTGCTGTTCTCCAGGGCAGCTCCCTCTCAAGTGATGTGTCAGTGGGCCAGTCTGCTTCTATCTCAGAAATCACATGGCCCCACCTAACTCTGAAGACTATGGAAGGAGGATATAGTCTTCTCTATGCTTATGAAAGAAAGAATTAACAGGTACTGCTGAGTGCTGTTGATGTATCACACGTTCTGGGGAGAACAAAGATTAAATTGTTCAAGTTATCTCCCCTGCGAGCTATGCTGCTATATGAGAAAAATAATAATTACAGGGGAGTAGGTAGGGCTATATAACAATTTGGCAGAGCTTATAACTCCTTAAGCCAGCAACTGCTGTTCTGTTTAGAGAATTCCTTTTTCACCTGAAAAAAAGTGACGTGAGATTTTAAAATTCCTTGTGTTCTCTTCGGTTTATGCTGTCTGCTTAGTTTTCTCAAACAGAGGCCAAAATGTTTTTAACAACTAAGCTTGGGTCTTAGAACTTCTTTTCTTAAACCAGTGGCCTTGTGGCCACCATTGTTCCACAGAAGGGGAAAATTGTCCTTGCCCACTGCAAGCCATGAAGGGCAGGCAAAGCTTCTTTCTGTGTTGGGCACTTTCTGTGTTATTCCTTATAAATGTCCCAGCATGTCTGACTGCCATGGTCAAATACTAAAAGAGTTTTTTGGCATCAACCATACAAACAGCAAAGCATATGCAATTGGAGCGATCTGTACCTTGTGGAAAAATAAGAATGAAAACTAACTAACTAACTAAATGCCATGCAAGTATGTTTAGGCTTCAAAGCACAAACAGGTCCATGGAGTTGGGTAGAAGATAACATGTTGCTAGAGAGTCTAGATATTTTTGTTCATGCCTTTGGTACACATATTTTTGTTAAAAGTTGTACTTAAAAAATAATCAGTCAAGAGCTAAAAAAAAAATAGTGTCATGTTGATGTGTAAGGAGTAGAACACCACAAAATCTATTCCTTTTAGCAAGTTTTTCTTAGAATGAAAACAATTTTCACTATTTCTGTTTTATTTATAACCATAATGTGCCTTATCCAGAGACCTAAGTATTTGGATTTTCACTGTAAAATGTTTCCTCTCAGCAATCGATCCCTGTGCCGTGAATTTCAACTTCCATTGACTTTAAGTTATATCCATGTAATGGATTTGCTTTGACATTTTGACATATGTTATGGCCTCTAAGTAAATATTTTCAGTGAATGTAGAGAGGAAATATGATGGCTTCTGAGATTTTGAAGATAAACTAGAAAGGAAAACTATGAAAATAATACAAGTAATAATAATAATAATAATAATAATAATAATAATAATAATATCATCATGAACATTAATTGGGCATTCATTATGATCCAAGTATTGGGCTTAATGTTTTATAGGGATCTTTTCATTTAGTCTGTATTTTTATGAGAGGAAGGCACTATTATTAGCCCCATCTAACAACGGGCTTAGACAGATTAAATAAATTGCCCAGTGTCACATGACCAGAAAGTGTCTGTCTGACCTATTTAAAGTTAGCCAACTCGCGTCCTGCTACAAGGTACTTGGATGGCTTCTGAATGCGTGAATAATCTGTAAACTCAGAATATAACCCAAGTGAGCTTCGGCCTAAACTGTGTATTTTAACTTGCATAAAGAAAGTATATTTTTAAAACATATAGTAGCAGAACACAGTTTGGAAATAGAGATTAAGCAGTAGAAATATTTTCCATTTTTATCCAGAAGTATTCGGAGTAAAAATCCACTATCTAGTGTAGTTGTTCTCAATGAGAAACAATTTTGCCTCCCTACCCAGGGAACATGTGGCAAAGTCTGGATACATTTTTGTTGTCATGACTAGGAGCGTCCTACAATGCATCAGGCAGCCCCAAGCATTATCCAGACCAAAATGCATAGTATGCCAAGACTGATCTTGTGTCCAAGAGTTTTCTCTTATTAGATCAGAAAAATTGTGTAATTAAGAGCTCAATCGTTGGAATCAATAGATCTGGGATTCAGTTATGGCTTTGTTGCTTGACTTTGAGCCGTTAAGGTCTCTAAGTCTCAATGTAATTATGTATAAATTTGAAATAATGATAATACTTACCCTACCAGGTTGTTCTGAAGATTAAATGAATGTATACAGAGTGGTGTAGCATAGTCCCTGGCATTCATAAGTGACTGACACTTTTACCTGATAAACGGTGGTTAAACATAGTCAGTCTTGTCCTTTGAGACCCTCAAAGACTGCTGTTAAGCATGTGGTAAAAAAGAAAGCTGCCTCCAGACCAGACAGCTTTGTTTCAAACCTTGTTTCCTCTACTTTTTAACTGTATAACCTTGAGCAAGTGTCTTAGAACTCTCTGTGCCTCAGTTCCCTCATCTATTAGATGAGTAAGGGGAGTAATGTATGTATCTTCTGGAGTTTCTGTGAGGCTTAGATGAGAGTATAAATGTAAAGTGCTTAGAACAGTATCTATCACTTAGACCTCAACAGTTTTTAGCTTTTGTTATTTGCTTAATATTGTTAGAGAGGAATAACATAAATTAATTTTCTAAGTAACTGAACTTTACCTCTTAAAATATCAGCCCTTCGTTTTATTTAAAATTAGAGTAATGGGAATAACTCTAACATTCTGTTTAAAAATCCCTTGATTATTTAAAAATGAGTATTAAGTTCTCTTTTAGATTTCATTGTTAACTCAAGGTCTTTGTCATCATAATTTCTTGCACTGGATTATAATACATGAAGTTTGAAAAACTGTTGAAGTATAAAGATTTTTCAGCTGCTGGACTGTTCTATTTTTTTTCTCCTTTAAAAGAACATATATTGCTTTTCCTTCCTTCCTTTCAAAATATCAGCAGTATGACTCTTATAGTCTTTACCTTGCTTATTAAAAAAAATATGCATTTGATCAGTTGATCAATATTTATTGTACATGCTATGCAATAGGTTGCTTTAGCGACCAAAACAACACAGCCTGGAGCTTACTGTTTAACAGAGGTACACAATGAAGACATCAATGCCAGTTAAATAATCCTTTAGTTCAAATGTGATCTATGCTATGACTGAGAAGTCTAGGTTGATGTACATAGAGACAAAACCTCTAATATAGTTGTCAGACAGGCCTTCATGGGGAATTGATCAGTTAGTGGCAACCTGAACAGTGAGTGGATATTAGCAAGTCAAAAAGAACAAGCATTACAAGCAGACGCAACAGCATGGGTAGAGGTCCTGATTCTGGACAGTACAGGGCATGGCATTAAATAAAGGGATTTTTAAAAGCCTAGTGTGGCTCGAGACCAAAAGACAAATCCAGGTTTATGGTAGCCTTGATGCATCTTCAAAGATAGCCAAGGGCTTGGTCGTGTATGGTCTTCTAAACCATGTGAAAGATGGACTTTATAGACAATGGTAAGCCACTGGAAAGTGTAAGCTTGTTGTTAATACGATAGATTTTCATGTGAAGAGTATGTTGAAAGTAGGTAAGAATGAAGGCAGGGATACCAGTTAGAAAGCTACTGCAGTGGTCCAGGCAAGATGAAAGCCATCCCAACTGTGTCTCTAATAGAAGTAAGCAGTGTCTGAGGAATAAGACTTAAAAGCCCTCCTGTAAGAGCAGGGCAGATATTTAGTTTATGGATTTAGAAAGAGGCATTTTGGCTTGTTTGGCTTGTATCTGCTATTTTGTTCTTGGCCACATTCCAAAGGATTACAGTTTGTGAATAATCAATTTCCAAAAAAGCAAAGATGTCAATGCAGAGCAATAATGCAAATGAAACTGTATTTGTGAAATACTTGAAAACTACCTATTATTGCATTTAATCAGCAAATTTTCCTCATAAATGATTTTTTTACCCTCACTGTCCCTTCAGGACTCTGGTCTAAATTGATGTACCTTATTGGTTGGCAATAGGGAATTTGTACCTCCGGAAGCCATGATGCATAATAGAAAATTTCATTAATCCCATCTTAGGGCGAAAGTTGAAATTGGGTAGAAGTGGTCTTCCATTTTGCTCTTTACATTATAAGAGAGATATAAAAATGTTGATTCCTCAGTTCTTATTTTTAACCACTAGTGTCTTGATAAAAAAAATACAGAACTTTAGAAGTTTAAATAAGGAGAAAGTTACCTACATTATGTGTGCAAAATATATGCCACGTGAAACATGAGCTGTGTGCATATTAAGTATGTATGTGTATATACATACACACAGGCTGATTGTGTAGGGCCTTGAATGTTGTATTTAGAAAACTCGACATTCTATTTTGAAAATCTATAAAACCTGTTCAAGGATCTATGCATGTCTATTTCTAAAATATTTGTCCAAATTAGGTGTAATAATTGCTTTCTCATTGGGTGACTAATAGAATTAAATGAAATCATTTAGACAATTGATTTAGCAACTAACATATAATAAATATTTAATGAAATTTAAATATGAATATGTAATTTAAATATAATTTTATTATCTCAAATTGGCTATATGGTTTATATAAAGTTACATATGTTGGTAATTTGATGTTAGATTATATACTCGGATGAAAGGTATATATTTGCACATATGTATGCTATATTAGCTATTGATTATTATAATAAAAATGGTTACATAGTGATATTCAAAATGACATATAGCCTTGCATACACTTTTGGTAAAATTAGATTAGTTTTGTTTTTTTTTATTATTTCTGTCCTGGGAAATTACCATTAATCAGAAGTTGAATGTTAGTCCTGAAGATATGACTTCATGAGTTGAGATTCTAGTGTAGTTTCTATGTCCTGCTTTCTCTCATTTACTCATTTATTCCTTTATTCGTTAAACACATATTTACTGGATCTCTACTTTGTGTCAACCACTATAACCTGCCCTTAAGCATCTTACAGGCTGGTAGGGGAACAAACATAGAAGCAAGTAACTGCAATACAATGGTGTAGACAATATGAACCCATCCTTTCAAATAAGAAGTCATTCCACTCTCCTAGATGACACTTGGTTATTGATTATGTACGTATTTGTCTATCATTAATCCAAATAGAAAAGAATAGAAATTAGATAGAGGAGACTTAAACGAGCATTTTTTTCTAAGTATCTATTTTTATTCACCCTGTTGTCTTTATCTACCCCTACATCCTGAAGACATCCAAATGATTACTGTGTTTCCCCCAAAATAAGACCTAGCCAGATAATCAGCTCTAATGCATCTTTTGGAGCAAAAATTCATATAAGACCCAGTCTTGTATTATATTGTATTGTGTTATATAATCATATTATATTCTATTCTATTATATTATATTATACCCAGTCTTATTTTACTTATAGTAAAATAAGGGTCTTGTATTAATTTTTGCTCCAAAAGATGCATTAGAGCTAATTGTCTGGCTAGGTCTTATTTTTGGGGAAACGTGGTATGGGTAATCATTATCCATTTCTGTTACCCCGGAATCACATTTCCATCTGACTCTTGGCAATCTGTAGGTAGATGTACTGTAGATGTCTCAAATTCATTCTGTTTTAAACAAATTCATTATGTCCCTTTCTCTCACAAAAATCGAGTCTCCTCTATGTCTAGTCCCAGTTAAAGGTATCGTCAGCCACAAACTCACCCCAACTGAAGTCTTCGCGTCCCATCCGTGTTCAGGGCCTGCCTACAACCCACAGGTAATTGGTCATCCGATCCTCCTCCAGCCCTGCCAATTTTCTTCCTCTTCCTTCTAGGTATATAAATGCACATAGCCTGTATGCCCCAAATTAGTAGAATTTTAAAGTTGCTAAGCAGCAGCAGCAATTGAAAAAAAGCTCAGAAAAGTCAGTCAGTGACTTGGTTATTAAGTTCTATCACTACGTTGTCTGTATTTTTGTGAGTGGGAAATGTGTCTCTTTCATATGGAATAGTAATTTTAAATTCTGTTGACCTATGAATTTCAAAAACATCTTTGTATACATCTTCACATTGATATACTTGTTGAATTTACCTTTCCCTCCCATCACTGATGTTTTATGCTTCCCAGAGCATTGCCAGCTGTGAATCTTAGAGTCCTTTTCCAATGTCTGACTGCTCAGGAAATGGATGGGAGATTCACAATGAAGTTCATGTTTGTGGAGAAGTACATTATTCATTGATATTAGTCACTGAAAAGAAATGATTGACATCACAATAGTGAAAGATATCACAAGGTGACCCTGCTTATTTTCTGAGTGTTTCTGAAATTTCCTGCTGGTCCACAATTATAAAGAATCATTTATTAATTTGTAAGTGTAAGTACAAACTATTTGGAACATAGTAAGTCCAGAGGAAGTAATTTTCCTTATAGGATATCTTTAAAAAAGAAAAATCAGTGAGCATCTAAATCCCTAAATTTAGGAAAATGTTTCTAAGTTCCTAAGGAAACGACATTGGAAGAAGAAATATGGCAGTTTGCTCTTTTTAAATTTTAATGTCTTTTTAAATAGTTTTATATCCCCGCAAATATGTGGTATGGGGTTAATATTAACTGTAGGTTAAAATGAAAATTTTAGATATGTCTTTAATACATGAGATTTTAAATGGAATATTGTAATAGATACAGAGGAAAAGACTGCTTAGAAGGGAGGAATGAATAAAGAAGACAATTATTCCTCAAATAGGTAGAAAAAGAGAAGATGAAATTTGCTTTGGATATTTCTTTTATTTTGCCCCTCACCCCTGAGTTTTAAGCCATTGTTTCTCAGTCTAGTTGTAGGGAAGATATTTCTTAACTAAATGGATTATTTCTGTTTGAGCTCCCTACTGACTATTATTGTTCCTTCTCTTTTTGAAAGAATTGAAACTTCTGATGTGCCTTAATGTTTCACATCTTTTTCTGGTCTGTGCATCCTGATCCGACATGATAGCCTAGCCTGGTGTCATTGCTATATACATATTCATTGGTCCTCGGCTAAAATTAGCTTTGCTGAGCAAATAGATTTTGTGCAGCCACCCTAAGCAGATCATCTCCCAGAATGTCAAGGGAAACACTAGCGATGGGACTTACTTCAAATTTTATCAATATGTTTTCAGACTTACAATATGGGAAAAGGACAAACTGGACCAAAGGTAAAGCTTGTGATTGACAAACATAAACCTCTCAAGTGCAGACAAGAGATGCATTTGAAAAGATGTTTTGTGAACATCACCACACAAGCAAAGATCATTGTTAGCAGTTGCTTATAATTCATGGTGAAACGTCTTAGAAAAATATTATGGCTAGTCATTATGTTGCATGTATTCAGTTTTCTGTAAGCCAGATGAATGTAGGATGATTTATATCGCGTAGCTTTCGGCATGGAAGTGGAGGGAAACTTTATTACCTGTTTTCCCCCTCCTCCGAGAGGGATTTGCTTTACTTTCAAGTAAGATTCTTATGAAAAGGCTGCAAGTCACAGTGCATTTTGTAGTTTTCTTGGAATGAAGTCAAACTATAGTCCATTCTTGTTTTGCCAATTTGTCTGAAAGTCCCATACACATGGACAAATACAGGGATGAAAATTCACTTATAGTTTGCCCTGCGTGAAGAAGGCATTGTTTCACACTTGCAGGTTGCTTGGTAAATATCATAGGTTTCCTGGTATTGCTTACTTGAGTGTGGTTAATAGGACTCTACTTTGGGAGAACATTAGGGTGAGCAGTGAGACAGGTATAGGTTATTGGGAAGAGAATGAGCATATGGACTCTGAAGCTAGGAAGACCTGAGTTTGAATCTTGCCACCTCTTCTTATTACCAACCACTTTTCTCTCAGCCTGAGTTCTCTTTTGCAAAACAACAATCATAAATCTATCATGCAGATTGCTCTCTGGATTATGTAAGGTAACATATGACTCATCATGCTTTTTACCTCTCGGGCAGCAGGTCTACCCAGAGGAGTAATTCTTTTTCATTATTGCAGCATAGCTTTAAACAAATTGTTTTTTTTTTAATTAAAAATCCATGTTCTACTTCAGTTTTCTTATTTCTCAAATAACCATGGTTAGAAACTTGTGTTATTCTGCAGTACTTCTTTGTTCCTTTTTCAGTTTTCCTTTACTCTTCCCTTGTCTTTTTAGCACCCATTGTTTCTACAGTGGAGTAACCCTCTGCTCTCAACAAGGAATAATTGACTCAAGAATGCTGGGCAGTGATCCTGCATCTCAGTGAGAACTTGCAAATGGCCTATTAACCTGTGACTTTACACCTCTCCTTCTTCTTCCTTCCCTTCCATAAAACAAGTCAACTCTTCATCTCTATTACTTTTTAAACCACATATGTACATAAATATTTGGAGGTAGGGGCGAGGTGGTATCCGTAGTAAATTCATTGACCTAATTCTAACTTTGCAGAGAAGCTATGTTTGGGGGAAGAGAGAATAGAGCTATAAGCAGGCCAAAAACTGTCATCATCATAATTGTCTTCTTCAAAGGAGCATCACCTGCTTACATAGATTGAGAGAGATAAATATAGGATGAGTTTTACAGGGTCTAATAAACCACGGGAGGGGGGAGGGGGATGTGGAGAGATCATCGATTTAGCATTTATTTAAATTATATTCCATTTTAAAGCCAACATCATCTGCCAGAGATTCCCACCATAAACATTATACCTCTCTATTCCAGCTTCCCCATTCAGTTCATTTGCACAGTATGTCCTCGGGCCAGCCTCTTTTTCAGACAGGACACTCTTCTTGTGAGTTGCTAGGTTCTCAGTGTACTGTGTTCCCAAGTTAATATCATGTTATGGCACCAGATGGGTGATGGCAGAAAATAACAGACTTTGAGGTCTCACCTTTCAGGAGGGGTGGATCTGAGATTTAATTAATGAGTGATGTAAAATCCTCCACAGTCCTGAGATTAAAGACTAAAATCAGGGAACTGCTGTTTCCCTGGTTTTAAATAAATACCTGCCAAGCTAACAGGGGTTTAAGTAACTATTCAAATGCACAATGAATGAGAGAGAGAGAGAGAGAGAGAGAGAGAGAGAGAGAGAGAGAGAGAGAGAGAGAGAGAGAGAGAGAGAGAGAGAGAAACTACATTTAATCCTGGAAGGGAATTTAGGCTGGCCTCTTATGTTCCATCTTTAAAAACTGAGGTTCAGACATGACTTTTCCCCAAAGCACAGAGCTTATTAGAGACAGACCGAACTAGAACTCAGATTTCTTAGACCCACTGCAGTTTGTATCATACAAGACTGTCTGACTATAGATGTTATATATAGAATCTACGAAATCAGACCAAGAACTAAGGAGAAATGGCTGGTGACTAGACTGAAACCTTTTTGAACCACCAGCAGGATTATTACTGTTATATGAGAGACTGTAAATGACTTGTTATTCCATTGGGCATAGTCTTAGAGCCAGCTCTATACTAGGGAAATATTACTGGCAACAATCCATGTAATTTGCCAAGGCAGCAACCACCTTCCTTAAATGAGCAGGGTTTCATGTATTATTGTGGTTGTATTGAGGCTTTGTTGAAAATTTCTCACAGGAAGTATATAGAGCTTTTTCCGTATAGAGGCCAAAAGAAAGATCCCAAAGTGAATTTATTGGCATAACTTAATCCAGCCTAAAATTGTTGCTGTAGAACAGTAGTCTGAGTCATAAAGGAATGAATTCTGGACTTTGAATCAGGTAACTTGAGATTACCTACCCAAGCCAATTTAGGTTCCTCTTGCTTACTGTATGATTTGTGGTGAGTCACTGAACTCCTCTCAGCCTCAGGGTACTTTTTGATCAAAACTGAGCTCGTAATTTCTAGATCATGTAGTTTGGAGAATTATATAAGGTAATTCAGGTAAAGTTGCATTGCATAGTGCTAATAACGTGTCTATAGTAGACAATCAGCTATAGGTGTACTATTTTGAATCTAAATCTAAAAAAGAGATGTCAGCATTGATTAAGATGCATGTTTAGAGTTTGTTATGTAGAAGGCAATTCTCCAGAGACCACAGGCAGAGGGATGGAGGAGGAAATATTCACATAATGAATTCGAACACCTATATCCTCTAATGCTTATGTAACTTTGCTCAGATGTCACACTCTTAGATGTTATCATCCATTACCTCACATACGGGTGGCTAGAAGCTCTTGAAAAAAGATGAAACAGAGAACAATAGAAACTACTGTGTTGTAAGCTTCATTTTTGTAAGAATATTCCACCTTCCTTGTAGCTTACCTTGTTAAATGTTTTTGTTTTTGTTTAAGATTTTATATTGGCACCAGAGTCAGCTTAGTCAATTAACTCAAAGCCTTCAAGAAACCATACTTACTTCTCTCTTCTATTTTGCCCCTGAGTCAAATTCAGGCTAGCTCATGGCAAAGGTTTTAGGTATTTGAATAGTTTATGTCTGTTTCTCTAAAAATAATGAATTTACACCTTTGTTTCAGGTAGCTTCAACTGCCTAATTTATGGTTTTTATACAGGTACTTATATGGATACATTTTCACAATGGCTTTTATTCTCTTCATATTTTAGAATTACTTTAAGTTCTAGTCAATAATTATGGTCTATACACAGATTCATAAGATTTATTGTGGTAACTTGATTTTATTTTAATAGAATGGATCGACCTCCATCTGTCTGGAGTGGGTTTCTTCCTGACAGCAGATGATGGGGAATAAACATTATAACCTTTGGGGGCTGTTGCAACTTAACGAGATATGGAAGTAAAGTAAATGAATGGATTTCATAAGTCTTCCTGTGTTATTGATGACTCCCATTCAGAATACCTTATTAATTCACTCAGTGCCTATTTAGTGTCACGTTGTTCCTAGATGATGGAGAGATAAAATGAATTCAAACATACTTTCTATATGAACTACCTTCAAGATTTTTGGGGCACAGGACCTGGAAAGGTAATTATATTACAGTGATAGATACAATGCAAATATGACAGAACTAACCGTTCTGTTAAATGCTCCTAATTGAATTTGGGGTAGAATAATTTCTGGGACTATTTCTCAATAAGATAATACTTAAACTAAGATTTAAGGAGTAGAAATTATCCAGGAGAGGAAGATTGAAAGATGAGTGTTTTTGTCCCCTGAGATTTTTATCTGTCACTCCAGTACTGGTAGACCATAAAACATGCCTCAAAGTGGCCCATTAAATAACAACTGACAGAACATAACAAAGAACAAGGCAAATTGTATCATTA
The DNA here is from genome assembly GCF_004115265.2 of Rhinolophus ferrumequinum. Taxonomy (NCBI): domain Eukaryota; kingdom Metazoa; phylum Chordata; class Mammalia; order Chiroptera; family Rhinolophidae; genus Rhinolophus; species Rhinolophus ferrumequinum. The sequence goes on from NC_046294.1 coordinate 19,295,986, forward strand.
GAATTAAGAGAATTATAACAAAGTATACAAGTTTCAGATACTTGTTGGCGGGGAACCAGGAAAGTGTCTTGGGATCAAAATTATAGTAATTCATTGAATACCTACTTCATGCAGGCTAAGCATTTTACATTTGTTGTCCTGTTTAACCACAGTAACAAATCTGTAGGTAAAATTATGATGATTTCAAGTTTAGAAATGAATTAATAGATAAAGGCTTATAGAAAACAGGTTATTTGGTTATTTTCTTATACACATATAGATAGTGAATAAAAGACTTGGACTACGAATCTGGTTTACCTGAGTCTAAAAGTTATGATCTTTGTGCTACGTTGCCTGGTCTTTGTAAATTGCATCTGTCGCATTGGATTTACTATGGGCAGCACATGTGTTGAAAAGCGTAAATTGGTGAAAGCTGGAAAAGCCAGGCAAATAATGAAAGAATTAGATTTTGGGGCATATATAAATAGATTAAATGCTATTAAATAAAGCTCAAATCATGGGGAGAGAATTTATATACACATATAAATGTTGAATGGAACTGAATTTATATATAACTCAGATCAACATTATATAATAAGGATTTTAATGAATGTGGAGGCTATTGAGTATTTGACAGCCTCTATGGAATAAAAAGCTATTGGATTTTGAAAGTCACCACATGGGAAATATTGGAAGCTGAAACACTTGAGGGATGTAAAGTTAGATTGGATAAAACATATTTCTAATCTCTAATATGGCCTCTTTTTGTAAAATGCATGCACAAACACACATACCATTCAAATCTACTTTTAATTTTTACAACTGCATGTCTCAGTTTATTTAAATAATGGTTTTAATCTTAGAAAACTTTTTAAAAATTAATTTTCAGGTAGAAACTAAAGCGTTAAAGTTGTAGAAATTGAAGTCTCTTTTTTCAGTGGGATGGAAAACATGCAATCATGTAAAAATAATTAGTTTTGCAAAGGGATACATGAATGGGAGGTCTTGGAAAGGAGGCGAAGAATTAATTTCCCAAAAGGCACTGCAGATAAAATTGTGGTCGGTACATTTCACTCTGCAGATATACCTCTTATTGGTATCTTGTCTGTTCTCTTAGGTGACATTTGGAAATAGTGTGTGCTCTAATGATTGTCCAGTCATGCAAATGAGAAAGACACCTTTCAGACACTTCACTTTGGACACACACTCTTAGCCCAACCTTGGTTTTGTCCTTTCATAAAGAAGTCTGAAAAGAAATAGCAGAAGTAGTTACTCAGACCTCTACTGAGTGGGAGTTAGAGGCTCTTTATCCTGTCTAAATCCCCTGTATTCTTCTTATGCAGCAATGGAAGAGATTAATATTGAAAGGAGCTATCCAACTGGCCTGTTATTTTCTGTTTATTCTGAATCCCAGAGTCACCCTAGCACACTAGCATCTGTGTTCTCTTGTCCTATGCTTATTTAAGTGCTAGTGTCCTTTCATATGTGTGTGTGTATGTATATATATACACGTATATACACACACATATATGAACATATATGTACTTATACATATATGTGCGTATATATGTGTATATATACATATACATGTGTATATATGTATATGTGTGTGTATATACGTATACACACACACATATATATACATATATGGCACACACACACATATATATATAAAGTACTTAATATATATATTAAGTACTATATGTATATTTATATAATTTCTCATATACATACATATATGTATTTATGTGTTTTTTACTTATTTATTTACTTACTTACTTATTTATCTATTTCATCTCTTGCATTCCAAGTGCAGACCTCTGTTACTTCTCCGATGACATGATAGGATGCAATGCTGTTTTTGCCATTTTAACTAGTCCCTATGGGACTCAATGAAATCTGTCATGATTTCCCCAGTGCAAACATAATAAAGGATGGACTCATTATCCTGCCACTCCAAGCAGTTTATAATATGGAAGCAGTCTATATGTCTAAACTTTTCTTGTATTTCTTATGCTTTCTTGATTATATCCCTTAACCTTTTCTTGCAGCTGCCTTCCCTCCAGTCAGACTGGTAACTACTCACTGTTCTGAACCTTGGCTCATGCTTGACCACTTTGCGGCATTTGCTCAAAGTGTTCCTGCTTTCACCACCCTCTCTTGTACTCCTGGTACTCTCTCAGCTCTATTTACATCATCTGCCTATTGAAACTGTAGTGTCCTCTGGTAAACACAAGTCTTGATCCTCTCTGCTAAGCAAGACCCCTTATTACTTTGAGTCGTCATAGCACTTGCCTGGCGTCCTCCCTGTGGACTCATCCCAATCTTCTACTACGAGCACTCATCGTGGTACCTGGGGTTTCCGTCACAGGGGTTTTAACACGGGAGGTGATGGATAAATATTGATTGAATGCACAGGAATTGTTTATTTGAAATACATTGCTTTTTTTTTCCAAGTGAAAACTGAATTCAGAAGCAATCTAAATGCCCAAGGGTACAGGGAATGACTAAATGTGTTATATAACGCATCCATATATGGATTATGCTGCAGTCATTCAAATTACATTTATAAGGAAGTTTCAATGCTGTGGGAAAATGATTACGATATATAGTAGATGTTCGATATCCACAAAGCAATTTCTCTGTTTCCTTCAAAGTTGCCTGAATTTTTAATAATAGTAGAGTAATAGTAGCTACTGGTTATTTGCAATGTTCCAGATCTTCTTGAATTTTCCTATATCTTTTTTTTTTCTTATTTAATGCAAAAAAAGTAAACTGAGGCTCAAGGCAGTTAAATAATGGAATATTAGTCAGCCATAAAAAAGAAGTAAATCTTGCCATTTGTGACAACATGGACTGAACTCGAGGGCATTATTCTAAGCGAAATAAGTCAGAGAGCATACAATTCTGTATAATCTCATTTATATGTGGAATCTGAAACAAACAGAAAAAACTTGCGCATAGACAAAAAGATTGGTGCTTGCTAGAAGTAGGGATTTGGGTGGAAACCATGGATAAAGGGAGTCAAAAAGTACAAACTTTCAGTTATAAAATAAATATGTCATGGGGCTGTAATGTACAGCATCGCAACTATAGTTAATGGTACAGTGTTCTATATTTGAAAGTCGCTAAGACAGTAAATCTTAAAATTTCTCAGTAACGGAAAAAAGTCTGCAACTATGTACTGTAACAGACGTTAACTAGACTTACTGTGGTGATCGTGTCCCAATATATGCAAATATCAAATTATTATTTTGTATACTTGAAACTAATATAATTTTGTATGTCAAATATACCTCAATAAAAAAGAAAAATACAAATCACTACTGGTCAGAGACATTCAAAGTAAAGTGAGAAAAATTGAATATATGAATGCTAAGGACTAATATGTTAAGGGGGGAAAGTTGAAAGTAAATTAGAGATACATAAGATCTTAAGTACATATTTAAAGAATAGGATGGAAGTAGATGGAATAAAACTGAGAAATATGCTAAAATGTTAACAGGGATTGTATTTGGATTATAAGATTATTTGTTATTTCCCTTTTAAATATTTTTATTTAAATATTTGTGTACGTTTAAATAGTCAGTCATGTTCCATTCTGTTTATAGGTAGAAAAAAATTTGATAAAAATAAACTCAGGTCTTTAAAAATTTATTAAAAAAAGAATTCAGTAGGTACAAATCTAAAGCATTTTTAGTTTGATACAGTTTGGAAGCTGTTGCTTTGGCCAATAATATGTATTTTTAATACATATCCACTGATTCTGTACAGTATTGACAATGATGAATTCAAATTTTAGAAATAATTTGTATTCCTTGCAAGGTCACCCGCAGAGGGTACTGGTCACTCACATTTGGGCCTTTATTCTAATGTGTATAATTAAAAATAAAAAATGAGTTTTACAAGACAAATATATATCTAAGTCATAAAATCAAATAGATTGACTGATGGCCCCTTTCCATCAATAATCTATATGTATCTACCATGATGCGGGGATGAAAAGCCTATTCAAATGCAATGCTTGACTCCTAAAACTCAAGATGATTAACAATTTTTGGCAGACTTAGGAATTGACAGGCTTTTCTGCCATAAATCTTGACACATTTCAGCGATTCTCACTCCATCACAGAAGACAAGTGATTACAGGAAACCATAGTCTTAAAAGAGTTATCATTCAGAGGTGTTTGGGCAATTATAAGCAACATACTACAAAGGAGCCTGGGTAAAATGCAGCTGAGGGTAGTTTCAAGGTTGAAATTCCCTCAAAGGAGAAGCGGTGCAGCTATTCTCTTGGTTCTGACTTTTTAAAGAGGAATAACGAATGGTTCTGTTTGAGCCCATTTATTCATTCAACAAATATGTATTGAATATCTGCTATGGACCAAGGACTGTTGTATTGTAGCTCCTGGGAGCAGAAACAAGTCCTGGCCTCTTTGGAGCTTACTGATTCGGGGGTATATGGGTGGGTTGGTAGAGGGCAGTATGAAAGTAAACAAACACATATATAAAGTATACACATGTCTAGAGCAGCACAGTTCCATAATAATTTCCTCAATGGCAGAAATGTTCCACAGCAGCGCTGTCCAATATGGTAGCCCCCGGCTCCATGTGGCTATTGAGCTCTTGAAATAAGCCTACTGTGAATGACGAATGACATTTTAAACCTTTTTAGTTTAACTAATTTAAATTTAAACAGCCACCTGGAGGTAGCGGCTACCATTTTGGTGGAAGCTCTAGAGGTGATGAGGTGGGCAGGGTGCAGAGGAGTGACTGCAATTATAAACAGTGGTCAGAAAAGACATCTTGAGGAGACATTTGGGTAAATACCCAAAAGAGGTTAAAAAGCAGACCATGTAGATATGTAGAGGGAATTTTTTTCAGGCACAGCGACTGGGAAGTGCCGAGACCTTGAAGTGGGTGACACCTGGCATGGAATAGGAACGGCATGGAGTCCAGTAGGGATGCAACAGAGTGAGTATGTGCACAAAAAGTAGATGAGAGCAGAGTTCATGGCTGTGCTGAGGAATCAGGAACTCTACCTTAGGTTTAATTAATTCATATATATATAATTCACTTAATTATTAATATCTGATATTAATATTAAAGTATACACATAAACATATATTTAGCAAATATTAGTATATATTGTAGTTAGTAAGTATATATTTAAAATTAGTGTCAAGGTTTAAGATTCAAACACCCCAAGAACCTGTCCGTTCCTCTAAAGCCCTTTGTTGATCTAGAGATCAGCTAGAGCACTTGATCTGGCCATATTTTTTTATTTCATGGTTGAGCCCAGAATTTTAAATGTTCAGTGATTTTCTCAGTGGCTCTTGGACTTGCATTTCCCCACCACACTAAACAGCGTTTATGACTACAGCCCTCCTTAGGCCTTCCTTCCCCCAGCGAAACGTATTGTTTTCTTTCGATTGAGTTTCTCTTTAAAATTCAAATATAGCTGAGCCATGTTATGGAAGAAAATATGCCAATTTTTATAGGCAGATGATTCTGTAAAATTAATGAGCGTTCTATATCATGGTACAGAAGAGCTATAAATGTAAAACATTTTTAGAATACAGATCATTAGTTACATGAAACTGTACAGGATGTAAAGGAAATTGCAGTTATTCAGATTTATCTTGAATTTCATCTCACTGAAAGATACCTGTCACATTTGAAATTTTCTTGACACATATTGACACTTAGCTGCCATACGATAGGACTTGTATCCTAGGTTTTGGCCTTACCTATGATTTTATTTTTAGAAGAAACTTGATTACTTTGTAGAGATAATTATAATGCCCTCTTTTGAAAGTTTATTTTTAATCAAGAAAATGTATATATATTTGATTACATTTAATAAAACTTCAATATTTTGGTATTGCTATCTTTTTAATTTACTTAATTTTTTATTTAATCAGCGAGCTATGCCATGATTGAATAGTCTTTATATAGAGAGAGATGGGAAAGGATGAGAAAAGGTTACTCAAACATTATTTGAGTGCCCATTCTATGCCAAAGTATATAAAAATGGTGATTCTATCTGTCATTTTTCAGTGACATTTAATAAACTCAATGAAAGGACAAAGCAATGAAGAAATGCTGTTATCATTATTGTCTTAGACATATATGCTATGCACTGTGCATGCATTATCTCATCTAATTTTTATACCAGACATGCATGGTACCTAGTAATGCTTTCATTTTATGAAGAAGGAGATTAAGGACACAGAAATTGGCTGAAACACACACAATTCTAGTACGTGATAATCCCGGGACTCAACCCAGAGACTTTTTGACTAAAAAGTCTGTGTTCTTTCCATTACATTCTCTATCTCCAATTACAACCTGGTAATATCTAAGCAAAAATATGGCTTTTTGTTCTGGATTTGCTATTTACTAGCTGTATTTACTGTTTCTTACTAGGGTTACTTAGTAGGCATTAGTTACCTTGTCTATAAAAATGAGAATATTAACATTAAATATACAATAAAGTTATTATGATCCTTATGTGAAATAATCCATGTAAAGAAACAACAAAGCGCTTAGAGCAGAGTGATCACTCAATGAATGTCAGCTATTATTAATCATTTTATCCAAGTTTCTGCATATGTATGTAGGAAGTGGAACAGATTATTTAGCATGTTAATTCCATGTGGTGTAGTAAAATAGATTTTCAAAACCTTGTGTTCCTTCTGTCTTTCCAACCACACCACTTTTAAATTTTGATCCTCCATAATTTACAGATTGGGGCAACCAGATACCATTATTAATGAACTTAAAGGAAAATTGATTAACCTCCTAATGACTTCCTTCCCCAGAACTGAAACCGATCCTGGATTTCCTCAGATGCTCTGTGATTGCTGCTGTCTGCCTGTAATCAGGGTTTTCAAAACGATTGACTTTGGCATCTTGTTGTCCAGGCCTGTACTCCCCACCCCTCTAAAGAACCTGAGGTCTTCCCATTACTCTGATGACTTGTTACCGGCTTTGGCCCTGGCGGTACAGGACATTGACAGGCATGCTGATGGGGCCATTTATTTCCACGTTCACTTTTTGTTTCATAACGGGAAATTCACAGAAAGATTGTGTACTAATTTTTTCTCATTTCTGCAGGTCCCCTGAGTCTTTCTTTTTCAATTCCGTGTTGTTTCTGGGTTGTCTTTGCTCCTTATATCCTATCTTCCACTTTTAGTCTCCTTTTAGAAGATAATGAGCCTGTTCTGATCAAATCATCCATTTGGTATCATGAAAGCCTTGTCTTCTAGAAAAGAATATCACCCAGTCGGACAAAAAGGAAAACCCTAGATTGTGCCTCCTTGTCCCTTGTAAGCCGAGGTCTGACTCACAGAACAGAGGGACAATCAGAGAGAGGCTAAAGAAAATCGGTGTTTTGTTGCTTTCTGGATCTTCTGGGCTGGCCAATAGGAAAAATAAACAAGTGGGCATTTTAGCCCTGAAGACATGGAAGCTGATGATGGCTACAAGATTACCCAGATTCTATCACCCAGACTCCTCCACAAATGAAATGGTCAGGTTCATCTTCATTATGAAAGCACTACCAGCAAATATGAAAGTCACTGTATAGCTGGGTTCTCATCATAGTAGAAATGTGAAGCTTTTGCAGTTGCATATTTAAGTTAAAGAAAGAAATGCAAGAGGAAAGGGAAGGAGATGAGGACTTATGTTAGGTTTTGTTGGTAAGTAAATACCTTGCCCAAAGTGGTGGATGATGAGAATGGCACGCCAGATAATATACAAAAGGGATCAATGTTTGAATAGTAATTGTTTAAATATGTTTAATACTATATAAAAATACATGCAACTACATAAAAATAACTAAATGTAACTACATAAGAAGGGGAATTTCCCTTCTTATTTTTCTCATTGGCTTTAGTTGTTCACAAAAATAAAAAAAAAAGAAGAACAGAACAGAGATCAATCCTATTACCAGCTTTGAACAAACAAGGCCATGTTGCTCAACTGCCAGACCTTTTCCCTGTCAGCTTTCTTGAGTGCGCTGCAAATTTCTCTCTCAGCTCTTTAGCCTCTTGGCTTGCCAAAGAGTACTCTTGAGCTATCTCCTTAGTGTTTTTGCCTTCCTAAGCAGTTCTTAATTCTTTCCTTTTTTTTTTTTTTCTTGGGCCAGTCCTGAGCTTGGTCCTTTCCCAAACGGTCTCAGTGTTTTTTACTCCATGGGGAAAATTCCACGGGCCCCCTCAGATTCATGCAGTCAAAGTCAAGTCCAGGGGTATTTTTATTGATTGAGTGATTGATTGATTGATAGATTGATTGGTATATAATTACCCTGAGTGCTTTGCTCCCAGCAGGGGTTTCCTGCCTGTTTTTGTATATCATTGCCTAAGTTAATTGGACTAATCAATGAATTTTCTTGAAATTGTTCAACAACACTTGTCCAAGAGCTATCTGGACAACAGTCCACAGCATGGAGTAAGACAGGTCAGCGTTTAAGTTCCCTTTATTCCAATTAACAAACTGTGTGTGGACTCCAATTTCTGTTTTTGCCATTTTGTAGATGTGTGAACCTTAGCGAGTACTTACATTCTTTCTGACCTCCTTTTTTTTTTTTTTTCTCATTTGAGATTATATCATCTACCACATAGATTGTAGTAAGGATTGCTAAGTATGTAAAACATATTACAGAAAACTCGGCCCACCTCAGATGCTTAGTCTATGTAGTAATCAGCAAGAAAGAAAGTCATTCTTGACTCATTGAATGCTTCAGTCTCCCTCTGTCACTTGAGATGAGTCCTGCCAGTGCTCACGGCTCTTTGAGTAGGGGGATTATATACCTGAGTATCATGATTTTATGAGAGGAAGCATACCTTGGGGATCAGGGTGTTCCATCTAACGCCCTTTCTGTTTTGCCTACTAAGAAAGGGAGTTCACCATAATTTTAAGGAACCTACTTAATATCATTCAGCTATTGAATAACAGAGCCAAGATTCCTGTAGCCTCTTGGTTCCCTTCTGGTGTTCTTTTCATTACACCAATTTTCCCCAACTTTTTTTGTCCACAGATAATGCTCAGACAACATATGTTCATGGGGTGCCGGTGATGCCCAGTTCTACCCGTTAGCCAAAATGCCATTCCTTTTGCTCTTACTCTAAAAAGAAGATCAAAATGCAAAAGAGAAGAACTCTTACTGAGCACAACCTTGGATAGCCTGTAATTGTAAGAATGCAGACATTATTTCCAGACTTTGCTACTGTAACACGTATAACACATTATTTGAGTCATTCCTCAAAACCTTGGTCCACTGGTCATTTGTAAAACAAGTAGAGTTTAGCTTTTAAGTGCTGTGGTCCATTCAGCTTTTAATCTAAGAGCAGGATAGGAAAACAATCGCAGGTGTTGCTGGCATCCGGGTATCAAGATGTCTCTAGATTTCAATCCTAGTTATCTACCACGTAGGCATAGATTTTCAGTTTCCTTTAGAGGGAAGTATTTCCACTCAGCCATGTCACGAGAATTTCTCAGTGATTGGTCCCCAAGTTTTTGTGTTTTCACATGCCATCTTGCAGTAGTAACATAGCATGATGGCCAGGCACGTGGAATCTGGAGCTTCCTACTTATATCCCAATCCTGCTTCCAGTGTTTACTCCATGTGGGACCTTAAGTAAATTATGTAACATCTTGGCATCGCTATTTCCTCATCTGTAAAACGAAGATAATAATATATAGTATCTACCTCACAGGGCTGCTGTAATGCTTCTATCATGTATTGTATATAAAGAACTTACATGTTATTGACATTTAGCTCCGTGTAAAGAGCGTAATAGAATGCCATACATAGTGGATATCGTTAGAAGCATTGCCAATTATTGTCTTTTTACAGCGAGCAAAGCCCCAATCTAACTCTTTCTACATACTGGAATGGATCTGACAATTCATTTAGCAGTTCCCACATATTTAGCTTCCTAGTAGCTTCAGAGATTTCTTTTTAAATACTCTTATAGTCCTTGTATTTTCCTCCTGTTTATCTTGCCTACTCCCTGAAAAGGTTGCATGTTTTTAGAAACTACTAGAGGTTTCCAATCTGAGTATATAATTACCCTGAGTGCTTTGCTCCTAAATCCACAATAACAAGCATTTAGTTTGTTTTTCAGAGCTGTTGTGCTTAATTAATATTTATGTAAGACTTAGTGAAATCATGAAAATTAGCAGATGTCCTTACCTAAACAGGTAGTGAATATATCAACAATTGCAGTAAGAACACTGATGCTACAACAGAACTTCTTTAGATCACTCAGACATTACTGAGCCTGGTAAGCATGGTTTCCTAACTGGTTACTACCTAATCTGGTAAATGCAGGCAAATAAACGTTACTCTCCGTCTATTTTAAGATATTGACATGAAATATGAACCCTATGTTATACATATAACAGAAAACTAAAAATAGCTGTGACATCAGCACACAAGGTTTATTCTATTCTTTGGAAAAGTCTGGAAATACAGTAATCCTTCCATATCTGCGGTTTCACTTTCTGTGGTTTCAGTTACCTATAATCAACCATGGTCTTAAAATATTAGATGGGAAATTCCAGAAAAAAAAAGTTTAAATTACGTGCCATCATGAGTAGCATGATAAACTGTTGTGATCTCCTTCTCCATTCCACCAGGGACATTAATCATGCTTTTGTCCAGCATTTCCAAGCTGTGAGGTATGACAATTAAGTTCAGGAACTCATCCTAGAAAAAGTGCTACATACCTCACTGCTGAATATCACTATGGTCACCTTCAAAGTACTCCCCTTGGGAAGCTATGCACCGATGTCAGTGCCTAGTCCACCCTTCAAAGCAATTTTGGAACTCTTTATCTGGAATGGCCATGAGAGCTGTTGTTGTATTCCTCTTGATGTCCTGAATGTCATCAAAATGACTTCCTTTCAATATTTCCTTTATCTTTGGGTAAAAAAAGAAGTCATTGGGGGCCAGGTCAAGTGAGTAGGGAGGGTGTTCCAATACAGTTATTTGTTTACTGACTAAAAGCTCCCTCAGAGACAGTGCCTTGTGAGCTGGTGCATTGTGGTGAAGCAAGAGCCATGAATTGTTGGCGAAAATTTCAGATCGTTTTCATCTAACTTTTTCATGCAGCCTTTTCAGCACTTCCAAATAGTAAACTTGGTTAACTGTCTAGTTGGTATGAATTCGTAATGATAATCCCTCTGATATCCAAAAAGCTTATCAGCATTGTTTTCACTCTTGATTTGGACTCACAGAACTCTTTTGGTCGTGGAGAATTGGCTGACTTCCATTGTGCACTTTGATACTTTGTTGCAGGGTCCTATTGATATGCCTATGTTTCATCACCAGTGATAACATGGCCCAAAACATGGTCTTGTCTATCCAAAAGGTCTTGGCAAACTTTGACTCTCCTTTGCTTTTGTTCATCTGTGAACTCCTTCGGGACCACTTTTTGCACACACCTTTCTCATGCCAAGATTTTCAGTTCAGATTTTCCTGTTTCTCTATCGAAGTTTACGTGGTCAGCTATGCTTCTCCCAATCAGCTGACGATTTTGATGCACAATGCGACAAATTTTTTCAATGTGTTCATCAGTTCTGCTCGTAATAATCCACCCTGAACTCTCTTCATCAGTGACATGTTCTCTCCCCTCAGAAAAACATTTAATCCATTTGTACACTGCGGTTTTCTTCATGGCATTATCCCCATAAACTTGGACTAACATGTCCCTGATTTCACTTCCATTCTTGACAAGTTTAACAAGAAATTTAATGTTTGTTTGTTGCTCTAATTCAAGCTCAGACATTCTTGCGATGGCATGCAAAAATATGCAACAACATTAGTGAGCGCCACTCAGCAAGACACCACCGCATGTCTACATGAACACAGCTATGAGACACGGATATACCAGGGTTATGAAATCTTACCGAGCTGTTTGTACAGCACTGCCCTTTTAAGCGCACGGTGGCAAGTTCGTGAATGTAATTGTCAGACTTCGTATATACGCTCCCCACCTTTAGTCACTTGGTAGCCATCTCAATTGTCAGGTCCACTGTCATGGTATCTTAGGGTTTGTGTTCAAGTCACTCTTATTTTACTTAGTAATGGCCTGAAATTCCAAGAGTAGTGATGCTGGCAATTTGGATATACCAAACAGAAGCTATAGCATCTACATACGTAAAGGAAAATAACATAGTATATATAGGGCTTGGCAGTATTTCTGTGGCTTTAGGCATCCACTGTGGGTCTTGGAATATATCCCCTGCGGATAAAGGGCGACTGCTACAGTGCAGAATTGGAATGATGGCTATACAAAATTATAAAGGATCCAGGCTTCTTCTGTGTCTCTGCTCCAATATTTTAGTGTAAGACTTTAAACCTCAAGGTCAAAACATGATCCATAGTGGCTGCTAGAGCTCCAGCCATCATGTCCACATTCCTGGAAGCAGAAAGGAAAAATTGACAAAGGGCATTATGAGGTCATCTCTATTCCAAATTTATTTCTTTAAAGCACCACTCTTGAAATTCCGTTAGGGCACTTTAGCTTATATCCCATTTGGTCAGAACCGAGTCATATAACTACATGTAGGAAGAAAAGATCCTGGGAAATGCAGTCTTTTATTTGGGGTTCAGTATAGGCCCCAAACTCAAACTAAGATTTTAAAGAACAAAGGGAAAATGATGTTTGGGTGGGCAACTAGCAAATTAAATCATAATCTTTTGACTCTTGGTATTTTGTTTCCTTAGTACTTAAAATTTCTAGATACATTTATTTCCTATGAAGCATTTTCCCATATCCTTTGAAGTCTGCTTATGATTGGTAATGCTTTTCTGTTTGTTTTTGTTGTATTTCCATTTATTAATATATAATGCTTACTTTCAAAAAGATCTAAGGAAACTTCTCATAAAAGCACACGCCAAAGAGGGCAGTTTACTCTATCATTCATCTTATTTAACAAAAATTTGCTATGTGTTTCTGTGTGCCGGGTGCTGGGTTAGGTGCTGAAAATAAAAGTGATCAACACAAAGTGCCAGCCAATATGGGGCTTACATATGGGGGAAGAGAAAAGATAATCGAAACTATAATGTAATGTCAGGTTGTGGTAAATAAAGCATAGTAAGGGAGAGAAAGTGTTGGATGACTAAGAGTGCTATTTTTGACTGAATGATCAGGGTAGGAATTCCAGCAGAGAGGACAGCAATACAAATATCCTCAGGAGAAAGTTCTCGAAGGGACTTCTCCCTGCTGCGCTCAGGAAGAGCAAGGAGGGTAAGGTGACTGGACTTCAAGGATGGAAATTGAGAATTGTAAGAAATGAATTCAACACGGAGAGAGAGATCAGAGTCAAGTAGACCCAGAGGGAGATAATTCCAGCACTTTAAAAAAATATAGCTAGCATACTATGGCAGCCAAATTGAAAATGAAATGACCCTTTCTATGTTTTAGTGTTAGTTTGTCTCTTCTTCAGTTTACCAATTATTTAATGATCTTTTACCATGTGTGAGACTCTTCAATAAGGTCCGAGGGATAAAACAGGAATATGACGTGTTCCCTGTCATCAAGATGCTTGCATTCTGGCTGGTGACTTCGGATCTACCCAGAAAGCTGTTACCTCTAAATTCTGTACCTGTGTACCCAGGAGATTTCATTTTCTTTTTTTTTTTTTTTTCCATATTCTCTTCTGCTTATTGGAATCTTTCTATACAAAATCAGGCCTCAACACTATTGCTTAACTCCAAATTTATTTATCTTCTCTCTTGAAGACATACAGATATCTTAATACCCCATACCATTCTTGAAACTGTCTCGTGTGTTTTCCTAAAGGATCCTACGTTGTGTAAGTGTGTAGAACTTTGTATATACCACTTCCTCTGGCTTACATGCTATTCCTCCCTTCTCTGACAAAGTCTAATTCTTCCTTCATGGTATCTCATTTGAAAAGATTTCCCCAGCTCTTTGTCCAAGTTAATTGCTTCTGTCTGTATTCAGCCCAGTACCTCTCTTACATTAGACATCATGGTGTATTGCTTACATGTGCTTATATTATTCTTTCCCACTATAATAAAAGTTTCTTAAGAACAGAATGCAATGCTTATTTCTGAAACTCAGATATCTAGCAAAGTGTTTGGCACATAGTCAATGTTTAAATATATGTTTGTTACATGAAATAAAAGTCCCACTAAGGACAAGGGTAATGTTAATGTCCACCTCGTGGAGTAAATAGAATGTTCCCAAGTTATGTTTTGATTGTGTAATTCTCCCCTTCCAAAACTCATTATTTGAGGGGAAGCGTTTAGCTTTTATTCCAAGTTATTCCTAAGTAAAATGTGTGTTTCCACATTCCAGTGAAATCTTCTACATGATCTACTGTGTACATCATCTGAAGCATCTAGTGGCCTCACATTCCCGCCTATCTCTTCAATGGAAGTTACTTATATTTAATCTATTTCATGGTAGACAGTTGGCACAAGTCTATTGTGAAACAGTCACCTTGGGGGAAGCATAAATCCTAGAACAACCTTGTGTTTATAAATATATACATTTATTTATTAGATCATACACTCTTTACTAGATTGTAAACTCCGTAAGGACAGAAAATGTAGTTTATCTATTCTCATGCATCCTAGGGTATATGAGATATATGTTGGCATATATGGGCTATAAGTTGCTGAGATCAAGGTGCATACCTGGTGTGACAATTAAGTTAACAAACTCACCCTAGAAAAACTGCTACATACCTCATTGCTAACTGTCACTATGGTCACCTTCAAAGGACTCCCCTTGGGAAGCTATGCACTGATGCCAAGCGCCTAGGCCACCCTTCAAAGCAATTTTGGAACTCTTTTTCTGGAATGGCCATCAGAGCTGTTGTCGTATTGCCCTTGATGTCCTGAATGTCTTCAAAATGTCTTCCTTTCAATATTTCCTTTCTCTTCGAGTAAAGAAAGAAGTCATTGGGGGCCAGATCATGAGAGTAGGGAGGGTGTTCCAGTACAGTTATTTGTTTACTGACTGAAAACTCCCTCACAGACAGTGCCAGTGCCGTGTGAGCTGGTGCATTGTCATGATGCAAGAGCCATGAATTGTTGGCGAAAAGTTCAGCTCGTTTTCATCCGACATTTCCATGCAGCCTTTTCAGCACTTCCAAATAATAAACTTGGTTAACTGTTTGTCCAGTTGGTACAAATTCATAACGGATAATCCCTCTGATACCAAAAAAGGTTAGCCACATTGTTACAAGTTTGCAAACTTAATTGTCAGACGTCATATTCCTCTATCTGAAAACGTTGGGTGCAGTAGTGTACTAGTAAGTGTTTGACAACTGGCTCTCAGAAAATACACACACACACACACACACACACACACACACACGTGCGCAAGCTCGCGCACATTAGCTTGCCTATTTTGTTGGCTAATTTCAGGCTACCAAACTAAAGTCACTAAATGTGAAGTTGGGAAGAGATTCATACTATTGGCTAAGACATAAGCCGAATCCAGCACTGAGCACACCATCACTAGGGGTCTTGCATGGGTTTAAGAATTCAGAAGATTTCTGATTTTAAGAAGCTAGTATGTATAGTATATATTATGTAACACCTTCAGAGGTATCTGGGGTAATACTTTCAATAAAATACATTAGTATTTCTGCAGTAAAATTAATAGATATTGACACTGGGGCATATGTGAAAAACAAACATAAAATAATAGTTTTCATATTTTTAGATTTTTTTTTTTTAATTTAGAATTGGACAAAAAGTTTTAGGACTGTGTCCACATTGTAAAAAAGAGTACTTCAATGGAAAACTATTCATGATCTATAATATAACACACCCATCTAGTTCTGTTCATTGTCTTTGAGCTATTTTGCAGTTCTTTAAATTGTAAGTAGCTGATAGATATGCAAATTCTGTCTTGTCCAGTAGAATTTCAATTGATTTCCCTCTCCCCAGTGGAGAAATTAGTTTGTCTTCATTTGCAGTTTAGCTCAACATTACTCGATGTAATTTTGTAGTGTTTCAACTTTGACTTTGAACTGGTGTAACATCTTGGTTCCCTTATATCAGATGAGCAAAATTAATTTTTGAACACATGTACATTTTTCTATGTACATGAGAGTCATGATTTTACTTTTTTCTGAAAATGTCTTTGAACACACTATAGGGAAGATGTCAGACATGTTGTAGGAAGCTTCTGAGGGCAGAACATGGATTGATGTTGAAATGTAGGAGAGCTTTCCCCAGTGTCCAGAAGAATTGTCAGATCCAAGAGCCAGGTAACAGTGGTGTGGGCTCCCCTGACAGGTTGTTTCCATTTACTGGGAGTGCTCTAAGGAGGCTCACTGCCTCTGACGGCCATACGTAGAAGTTGCTATGGGACTGGATGAAATGTTCTTTTTAAAGTTTAGTTTAGGGTGGCCAGTTAGTTCAGTTGGTTAGAGCGCAATGCTCATAATGGCAAGGTTGCCAGTTCGATTCCCACATGGGCCACTGTGAGCTGCACCCTCCACAACTAGATTGAAACAACTACTTGACTTGGAGCTGATGGGTCCTGGAAAAACTCGCTTAAAATATAAATAAATAAATAAATAAGTCAAAATTAAAGTTTAGTTTATGTCTAAGTCTTTTTTTTTTTTTTTTTCTTTTGGTTTCTAGCTCCTCATTTGAGTGCAACGCAAATGTCATAGGAACACTCAATGAATCATTAGTTACCTAAGAGGACCAGGAGCTTGGATGGATCCATACCTATAAACTTAGCTAATAAAGTCAGGTGCTATTGGTATCCGGTATGACTAATGAATTCATTAAAGTTCTCTTTTAGGAAATCAAGGATGTTTTAATTATAAGAAAAGTAGCTCTCGCAAATCCCTTGACTCTTATTCTGTAAAGCCATGGTATCTGGCTTTATGCATGATTGTGCCAGATTCACAATTTCCCACAGCCTCAAAAAAGAGCTCTACCTGTGTTTATGTTCCACATTCAAATTTTTCATTTCTATCTCCAAATGAATCCACTTGTAGAAACATCAAAGGGAAAATAAGAAGCCATGTCAGCTACATCAATAATTTTGTACAAGACATTAAAATTGATCAAGTCTTGGGTAATAAGTTCATGAATATTGGCTTTCTTTTTTTTTTTTTTCCCACTGGGACTGTCTTATTTATTAGTTTATTCGTAGCATTTACCACGTTGCCTAGCACATAACATGTACCCAACACAGTCAGTGTATGTGAATAGAAGGAAAAAAGGAATGTTTTCCTAAGGAAATTATGGTCATAAAAACAATTTAAATTGAATTCCGTTCATCCTTCTTTTTTATCCTGCTCTTTCACTCTTTCTTTTTTTTTTTAATTTATTTTTAATTTATTGGGGTGACAATTGTTAGTAGAATTACATAGATTTCAGGTGTGCAATTCTGTATCACATCCTCCATAAATCCCACTGTGTGTTCACCACCCAGAGTCAGCTCCCCTTCCATCACCATACATTTGATCCCCCTCACCCTCATCCCCCACCCCCCAACCCGTTTACCTTCTGGTAACCACCAAATTACGTTCCCCAGATTAATTTTCAAACCCGTGGCCATCCTGTGGTCACCGACTGCCCTCCAATCCCCTCCCCCTCCCTCCCACCCCCCACCCCTCCCGCCCTTTTTGAAGCTGAAACGATTTGTAGATTGACAGACTGAGATTTACAGCCTGCTACCACCATTTTTTCTTGCAAAGGAGGTTTTCTTTGTTTTTCAGTTTGTTTTGTTTGTTTGTTTGTTGCTGAGTGTGGGCTATATCACCTTTTCCCCAGATTACACATATTATCTGTTGCCTATAATGGAGAAATTTTCCCTGCTGCAGCCAAATCAAATGAATGTATGGGTTCTATCTGTTTAGAGCAGAATGAGAGCTACCAATATGTAAGCTTGGCCCTCCACCCCACACGCACACACATATGTGTGCGCACATATGCTAAAATTCAACAGTAGCAATGTTTAGGCTACTTCTAGTGTGTCCTTCTACATAACCAGGGTTGACACACATCTACAACATACACAGACTCTGAAAATTTAGGTGTAGCTGCATACCCAAGTAATCATAATCACATGTAGATTCACTATTCAGGAGGGATGGTCTCCCACATTGAGCACTGGGAAATAATTTAACCTCCCTGAAAAGTGGCAATAAATAATAATCCCTTTCTCTGTCTTATGTGACTGTTGGTATGATTTCCTTAATTATTTTTCTCATTTTCATACCTTTATGTTTACTTATACTTGTATTTACATGTCTTTATTGAGATATGCTATGTAGTAGGCACTATGTGGGTTATTAAGAGCTATAGAAGGGTATATAGCTTTGCCCTTGGGGAGCTCAAAGTCTAAGAGAGAAGGCAGTGTCAGTACTTAGTACAATAAAATGAACTTGAAAGCAGACTCCATAAAAAATTCAAATCAAAGTCTATGCAGCCTGTGGAAATACAGAAGATTACTTTTGAACAGAAGGGGGCTGTAGGAGGGAGCAGCAGAGATTGTGGGTAGACAAACTTTTTATGAGGAAAAGGCATGTAATGATCCTGTGATTTCTATCCTTCCCTCAGTGAGTGCCAAGTGTGCCCCTGAGAGTGAATTATTAACCCACTTGTAACTTGGTGTTTTCTTGGATGGAAAACCTGCTCAATCAAATAAGAGAACCCGACTGACTACTTGATTGATTTGCTGTCCCATAATTTTAGGTCATGCCTGAGAAAGTGGGACATTAGAGGAATAAGTTTTGATAGAAGTGAGAATGTAGGAAAACATCCAAAACAAGGAAATGCCTATACCTTAAAGTGGGAAAACTTCAAATAGTTAAGGAGGGAGGTGAACATATGAGTATATATGACAGAGTCTGCTGAAGAGGAATAGAATAAAAGAACAACAAATTTTATGAATTGTACCTATTTTTCAAGCCTTGGACTATAGTCTAGGAAACAATTTATCAGCTATTATGCTTCTCACCCTCCAAATTGAATGTGTGGTATCTTTCCTTGATGGTTTTAGGAGTCTAAAGGACTAAGGAGTGTTGGTATCTTTATCCTGCACTACTCAGACCTCAACTAGATTGCTTTTGTTTACAGGGTTAAGAAAGCATTACTGAAAACTGAATGCATTCGTAATTAATTCTGAGCACTCCTGATCTGTGGGTCACATCCTGAATTATCACACCATTTTAACTTTTTATTTTTCTGAAGTAACAACAACAACAACAACAACAACCCTCCAATAGCCTCTTCTGGACCTGGAGGCAGGGTATCTTTACACATTCCATTAGAGAGTTCCTTTGACGAAGCCAAATTCAAGGCCTACGGCTCAGAGCTCTCTGTGAAGGTCCTGGGGAAGGCTGAACGTGGAGAAGTATTATTTGGATATTTAAATGATGTGTAAAATATTAGGCTGATTATATATGGACCCCAAGTGCAGAACTGGGGTTGGTGGATAGAATTCTTAGTGTGATAGACTTAAGTTGTTGAATGGGAAAATTGTCTAACATCAGGAACAAACAAGGAAGGA
Source organism: Rhinolophus ferrumequinum (assembly GCF_004115265.2). Lineage (NCBI taxonomy): Eukaryota > Metazoa > Chordata > Mammalia > Chiroptera > Rhinolophidae > Rhinolophus > Rhinolophus ferrumequinum. Next base: position 19,315,497 of record NC_046294.1, read on the forward strand.
AGGGCTGCCCATGGAGGGGTTGGGGCCCTCGCTTATATCAGAAAGCTTCAAGCACATGCAGGATGAACATGTCAAAGCAAAAATTGCACTGGCCAAAGTTAACCAGGCAAGGGAGATTATTCAAGGCTGCTGCAATAAGGGACAGAGGCCACCACTAATTCTGAACTCAACTCCATTGAAAAAGAGGGGATGGGACTCTTTTTTTCTTTTTTTTCCCCTTTTTTAGGGACTGGGGAAAAGCTAATGAAAAAGTCCTGGAGGTGGGGGGAGTCATAGACAATGTGTGCTTGCTCATTAGATTTTCTAGAAGAAAAATAAATGTCTTGTATCTCTAAGACAACAGGTGGTTTTGCCACTTGGAACAAGGTGCCCACCAATGTTAGGTTTCTACACTTCCACTGAAATTGGAAGATCGGGGTACCATCTCCTTTGTTGACTGCATTTCAAAGAGATGGTTCCCAGGTCCTTGAGAAAGACATTCCTGGGAGATACAACTGGCAAGATGGTTTGTTTGTTTGTTTGTTTGTTTTGTGTGTGGGTTGGGGGGGAGGGCAAAGGATAAGAGAAAGGATTTATAATTGCAAGTGTTCTAAAGTAAATGCTGTAAGAAAAGGGTGGTGAGAGTCCTAGAATCAGGAAGAAGCCTGTTTAAAATTTAGTCAAGCTGAAGGAATGGTTGAGGCCATTTTGGTGAAGTAGGGATGATATAGCTGGAAGTCACGTGTGGAAATCTATGAACTATTAAACTATTTTACAAATCTGAAATTTCCTGCATTTTCAATTTTACTACAAAGGTCAGGGAAGGGAATTTCATGAGGAATGTCACTCATTTAGATAAATCGCATCCAGTTGCCATCTCCATACTGTTGAGATAAAATGCCTCCATTTGTAGTGATGGGACTTTGGTTAGTCTAAAGCTAGAGTTTCCATTTCCATGGAGATGTTGTTTGGTAACAGTTAATTTCCTTCCATGGTGGCTTCAGTATGTCTTTCCTCCATGAGCCTTAGTTATTTGTTGTTTTCTATTTGTGGAATCCAGAGATTTCAAATTTCATCTCTTTGTAGTTGTGCTAACCTATATTGGGGAAGAAACGTTTGCTGGTGCCTCTAGTAAAAAATTACTAATGTCTACTACTAATAACAAACTACCTCATTCAATTAGGGAAAGCCAGGAATTAGGTAGCTAAGTCTAGTAAGACCTCCCCCACCCTTTTTTTTTTTTTTGCTTTGGAATGGAAGAAAAATGTGTAAATACCAACAATGCTTGTACATTATATTTTAAGAGTCTTGCTAGTAAGAGGAGAGAAAACTATCACTAGAGCACTTATTCTGCTCTTAACAGCCTTTTCATATATTATTTGGAGCTTTTGTTTTTATTATACTATGGGGTTCTTTATTGTCTAATAATATTAATGGAGTTGTTGCCGCTAAAGTTAGTCACAGCATATTCATATCATTTCCGACTGACTGGAATTAAAGGCTTAAAGGCGGATGAACTCCAGTTCTTTAAGGGAGCCACAAATAACAATACCCAATAGCAGAAGGATGATTGAATTTGCCAACAGAGTCGATGCAAGGCTTGCTAATTTAGAGGGACTTTTTTTAAATATGACAGTGACTAGGATTACCCTGGGGAATTCACTTGGGCACAGCAAGTGAATCAGTGTTTAAACGATATTATTGTTAGAATGATTTGCAAAGAGGGATGAAAAAGTAAGTAGATGATTTTATAATTAATACTGTAAGTGCAAATTATGCAAGACCCATTTGTCTTTGTGGGAGAAGCAGCTGAACCCTCTTCTGTGTCCCGCCCTGCAGATGGCTAGGTCAAGGGGCATGACCCCAGAGGAAAGCAGTGAATTTGCCCAACACCTTCCCCATTAAATGATCAGGTTTTGATCATTGTCCCTAATAGCTTTGCCCCCTCCCTTAAGGCACACACCCCTGCAGGCTGCTTTCACATCGGTCCTCTTCTGGCCCCATGATTGGAATTGTTAACCGACCACCATACAGTCACTGGGGACATTTGTCAAATGCTGACATGCTGATAGTCAGACATGGCCCCTCCTCTTTGAGGGAAATCAAGCCCACAAAGAGTTTTAGAATTTGGAGCCTCAGAATGTAGTCTAGCCCAACTCATTTATTGAACACAAAGAGACATGAGGTCCAGAAAGGTGCCTGCGACCTGCCTATGGTCATATAATTTGTTGGGCACAGAGGGAGAATTATAACTCAGATGTCCTCTGCCTGCCTGGTTTTGCCACCAACTGACACCATTTCTTTGTGACTGAGTAATTTTCTCAAGGTTAGGGGATAAGTGAGAGCTGATTTGTGAATGGGAACATGGTTGTTAATCAGTTATTCTTTTTCAAATACTGCCTTCTTTGGACGGCCTCCCCCTGGCCAGTCTACTGTGGAGTCCCTTTTTTGTCGTAATCAGCTGGGTGCCCTCACAGGAAGGCTGTCCAAGTACTGTATTGAATAAGCATTTCTCACACATTGTTTTCCTTAATGAGTCCAACCATGCTATGATTAGCTAGCTCTATTATACATGTGAGCAAATGAGAGCCGGAGGTGTTAAAACACCTTGCCCAAAATCACACAGCTCATAAGTGTACAAACTGGGATTTGAACAAAGATCGTTGTGATTCTAACAGTTGAGTCCTTAGCCAGATTATTTGCTAATTTGGCCTGATTAGTATCCTCTTCTGAAGAGCTCATGTAACCAAATGCAAGGAATGATTCGAACTGCAGTGGGGGCCACTTGAGGCTGCATTTGCTGCCTGGGAAGCTCTTCCCTCTCTTTCTACCCTGCCAACCCCTCCCCCAGGTAGCTATGGATGCAAACACCTATCCTAAAATCATTGCTCCCTCCAGAAATGACTTTTCTCTATTTCTAGTTACGAATCCTTAAAGCACTTATTGTTCAAAATGGACAGCTGAGTGTTTGTGAGGGTTCTTTCGGTCATTCTCATATCCGCACTTGGGTGGGCTCTATGGACTTCGCTGACCCTTTGAGAAGGAAGTCGCCAGCACTTGGGTGTTGTTGAATAGAAGGTGTTCACTCGCACTGTGGTGAGCTGGGGAGGAGGGAAAGAAAGCCTCTCTATTCTCGGCTGTTTGGGAAGATAAACGTGCAAGGCTTCATTTCTTTGAAGTAGAGGGAAAGCTTTGTGTACTTCTATTGCTATACCCAGTAACAGTGATGCATTTTCTTTTTCAAGGGGAAAAAAAGTTTGTTTAAAAAAAATAACAAGCAAGTCAGAGAAAGAATAAGATGACTTGGAGAGAAGCAAAAACTCCAAAGACTGATGTTTCAAAATATCTCATTTGCAAACTGAACTCTAAAAGAAGATGAAGTTGGTCCTAATAAGCAACTCCCCCTGCCAAGTGTGAGGCCAAGCTTGAGGCTGGCAGGTTCAGGCTGCTCGCTGCTGTGTGCTTTCTGTCTTGTGTGCCCTTGGGATGGGATGCAGCGGCGTGCGGCGTGGCTACACTTGCACATTCCTGGAATCAAGACTTTTCTCTCTGTCTCTCCCTCTCCTACACACATGTTCACATGTGCATACGTCACATAACTTCACACTCTACATTTGTACCCAGCTTATTGCACAAGGGTTTGTTCAGTTGGCTACTTCACGCGGGGCATACATTTTCAGGACAGTCTACATGTAGTTTGGTGGAAGAACCACGAAAAATGTCTGACCTGTGGGAGTACAGATTTAGCAATCAAGTTTCATCTGGCCCACCAAGCTCCTGTGGTATTGATTGATACTTATCAAAATTGTGAAAGACTGTTTGCAAAACAAGAATTTGTATTTTTGGAAGTTACACTAAACATTTTAATGATCAAGCAGGGAACATAAGGCTGGCATGGAATGATCAAAGCCCACAGAGGTAGTCGGTCCTGAGTTCCAGTTTCATCACCTGCATTTCTAGCTGTGTGGCCTTGGACCAATTACTCTGTCCAAGTTTGGTTCCCCATTTCTAGGAAAATAGCACCTACTTCACAGAGTTCCTGTGAGGGTTAAACTGAAGAACGTCCCCGGGGCCATCTGGCAGAACATCTGAGGCTGATTCTCATACTAGCATGCTGTGTTTCCTTGTACTTTCTGCAAGAAAATTTCCCTCAAGGGAAACTATTTGGAAAACGAAATTAACAACATATTTTTTTTCTTAAGGTAGAATCAGATAGATTTTGGCTATCTTAAAAGGATAGTGCTTAATTAAACTCTAGAAACTTAATAAATTTCTTGTAAAATGACCAGTCATGTCTGTCCCACTAGTTAAGGTATTATCTTGCCTGGTCTTGCTGGTGAAATCTAATCACTCCCTCAAGTGAAATTAAGAAGAAAAAGGGTAGCCAATAAAAATAGAAGTCTATGAAATCATTTCATAGATCAAAACCAATGGCTCATTTCAATCAGAGTAAAAACCTTTTCTTGATAATGTCCCATACGGCCCTTTGCAGTTGGACCCCGACCCCGCCAACAACCACAACAGAAGAAACCTTTTGCCCTCAACTTTCAACTCCCTGCCCCCATCACTGTTCTTCTAACATGGCAGGCGTGATCCTGCCTCAGAGTCTTTGTACTTGTCTTTCAAGCTGCCTGAACCATCATATTCCATATATCCCCAAAGTATACCCCTAACCTCCTTCTGGGGATATTTCTGCAAAAGGTATTTTGTCCACAGTTTGTATTTTCATAATCAGTTTACAGAATGTCCATTTTTGACCTTGTGCCCTGATTCTGAAGTCCCCTTTTAGCTCCATTTATTATCCTGATACAAACCAGCCTTTATTTAGAAAGCTTGCTGAATAAGAAGGCTGGAAGAATGTAAATACATGTAGAGTTATTCCATATTTCAGAAGCAGAAAGGCCCAGGGACATGGATGGGTGCATATGCTTAATAAGAGCTGGCATAAATCTTAACCTAGAATTGGAATTTAAAACTGAACTTTATTTGAGCTTCAAAATGGACTTCCTTTAACTCTCTCAAAGGAATCGATAAATATAAAAACTGATTATATGCAATGTTGCAAGTTGTCATGTTGTTTGGGGACAGTTGCTTTAATATTATAAGGGAGAGTATTTGTGGAGGATCTGTATATCGCATAACAATTGTTAATGGAGTAAGGAAAGTAATTGAATCGTTGAGCTTAGATTTCCACTTAATGCAAGTGTGTAATGGGATTGTTGCAGTGCATCTCTGCTGAAAATAGATGGCTGCAGATTTATGAGTTAGAATCCGATCTTGCTCTTCTCTCAGTGAGTATGTAGGTAAACCGTCCGTGGTATGTATGAGGGTATCTATCTCTGCATTTATTTGTCTCTTTATTTATATTAAAGCACAGGAACATGTAATTATAAACTGTTAATGCCTTCCTCTTCCTTTCTCCTTTCCTTCCTTCCTTCTCTCCCTGATCCAGTTATTCATTCACTGAGTAAATGGTACCTGCTATAACAAGCCCTTACCCTCTTTCCACTGCTGTCATGTCTTCCTCTAGAACATGAAGTTTTCCCCACTTATCCCACTTTACTGAAAGTGCCAATAAAGTCATTGGCTCATTCCTGTTATATGTATATGAGTTCTGTAAGAACAGCGATCATGTCGTGCTGCTATTTGGAAGTAATAGCATGGCACTCGTATTTAACACAGTATATACTTGGTGCTTAATAATACTTGTTTGAGGAATGGATGAATTGATCCAGTGATCCAGTGCTGACTAGATGTGAAGCAGTAGGCTGGGCCCTAAAAGACACTTATTATCAGAAATGGCCTTTGTCTCGCAGAGCTTGCAATTTTGTTGTGAAGATAAAACATATTGTCCTAGCAATGTTGAATGCCATGTATTATAAGCAACAAAATGATTGCTATAATTAGTATTGTTGCAATAGTCAGAGCCTGAGGGCTGTTCCGTGGAGGAGGATAGAGGAGGATCTGAATAGAAAGAAAGAGAAAATGGGGTCGGAGAGCAAGTGTCACGTGCAGCTCAGACTCGCCAAAACAGTGGGTTCACGGAAAGAATTAGTGATAAGAAAATTGGGAATAGAGTGTCGGTCTACCCTGTGGAAAGTTGTAAATGTGAGCTGAGCTGTGGGCCTCCCACTCTAGAAGCTGCAAGGAAGCCTTAGCTCATTTTTGAGCAAGAAAGGGACATAATGGAATCACGCTTTTAATAAGATTAATATCTGGCCACTGAGTGCACTGTGGATTATCTGTTGGCAAATAAAGTATATTTTTGCATGAACCTGTTAGAGTTGATATGATAGGTAAGTGCCAGTCTGATTAATTATAAACTCCGTTGGGTCAAATAAGCAAGTAACTGAAGGGGGCTAATCTTGTGGTTGGCACAATTTATGAAGGCTCAGGTTCAAGTGTTACACTTGAGAGAATTATTAGTGCCGAAAGCTTCAGTTTATACAGCATTAATGTTTCAAGCAGAAATAAACTTCTCTATCAATCCCACAGTTGTGTTTCTAAGTGAGGCTAATAGGACATCAAGAGTGCTGGGTTCTGTGGGGAGGAGGGGGCAGAGGGGGCTGAAGAAAGTGAGGGGATTAGAAAACACCAATAAGGTAAGCACAAGATTGCCATGGGGATATGAAAGATAGTTTGGGGAATGCAATCGAGAATGTAGTAAAAATTTTGTAGGGTATCCAATGGACACTTATCCTATTAGGGAGACCACTTCATGGTCAGTTTAGATGCCGGACCACTGCAGCGTACACCTGAAGATGAAACTGAATCATAATGAATGTCAACTATAATTTTATATACATATATATGTATATATATATGTATATAAAATTATAGTTTTATAATAGTTTTATAGTTTTTATAAAGACAGCATAGGGAATAGAGTCAATGGAATTGTAACTGCTATACACGATGTCAGAGGGGTAGGAGATTGGGGTAGGAGGGTTATCACTTTGTGAGGGGTGTAAATGTCTAACTATTACATTGTTTTGTACACCTGAAACTAATTAAAAAAATTAGAAAAGGAAAGAAAGAAAAAGGAGTGTCTGGATCTAGATCAAGTTAATTATTTTGTTGTTGTATGTTACTTTTTAACTGTTTTGGTGCTGGTCGGTGTGGGACACATTTAACACTCAATATTCCAATAGTGTTTAGATACCCTATGGAAATGCAGTTTGACACAGAAGGAAAAACTCAGGCTCCACAGGCAGCAGTCCCCATGTTTTAGTGAAAACACTGTCTTCACTATTGGTTTTGAATATGTCACAACCTTAGCCCCTTTTGCCACAAATAACACCATCATAGGGTCATTATAAAGATTGTAATTAGATTAGTATATAGAGAGTAACTAGCCCTTTTGACATGATAATGGTAGTTAATATTTACCTACTATGTTCCCAAGTTCATTATCTTAATTAATTGAGTGGATTCTTCAGTAAAGTCCTAGATCTACTCCATCCCCTGTGAGAAATGTGCCCACAGCAAGAATTGTGTGTGTTTTGTTTCTGAACCATTGTGCACGTGTGTGTGAGTACCGTACTGGTGTGTGGGGGACAAGGGTGATATCAGGGAGGAAAATGAAAGGTGAGTAAAGGCTTCAAGTTAGGTTACAGGATATCGCGCTGTCAGGCTTTTCATTTCAGGAGATCAAATCATGGGCCAGCTTGCATGACACGAATAGGTTCTGCTTTTGGTTTTCCTGTTTATTTCTTTGTCTAGCCCCCAGTAGTGCCTGCTGCTTTTTCTTCACTGTCCACCTGGTTTGAAATTGTCTTCTCTAATTGGATGATAAATGCTGTGGAATTAGTATAGCTGTTCCATGGGGGTTTTGTTTCTTTATGTTCCAGGTTTTCATTTTGTTGGTTTCATCCTCTGTTTTTCCCCTTATTGTGACTGTGCTAAATCTTTACTAAGCTTTTCTTGTCAGAGCCTCAGTTCACTTGCTGCTCAATTCTTATTCACACTGAGTAAAATGCTCCTGCTAGACATAGTTTAGCTTACAATGCATTCCAAAAACTCTTGAGTTAAAAAAAAACAAAACAAACAAATGAAAAAAAAATGATGTCTGAGAAGCTTTGGGATTTTTTAAGCTTTATGATACCCATGGTTCAGGTAAGTGTCTTTGGCAGCCAGAGTGTAAATTCACTTTTACATAGGTCACTATCAAGCTTTTTGCTAAAGTGTATTGGGAATTCCATTTGCAGTGATTTTTGACAAATTACCCAGCTTTAAAATGCTTCATACTCTTGCCTTGTTCTTTGCTTATCAGAGAAGTCCTAAGAAATTATATATATTTGGACTTTGTAATTAAATGCTCTTTGTGGTCTAGAACTCAAGGAAGTCTGATGATTTTTATTTTATTCTTCTTCAAATGTTTCACATATCAATATGGTCAACATCTTCCAGGTTCATTAGTGTCCATATAGTGTTGTCATAAACCCTTAGTAAAATAAGAACTGATTCACAGACTTAGATAACTCTCGTGAAATTTTAGACCAACAAGTCAAGAATAACTTTAGGGAAGATATAAATTCTGAATGGCAAATAGGTTTCATTCTGAATGCCAAATCTGATTGATAAGACTTGATTATCTCAATTGCTTTGATGAAGAGGAGTTTTGACTGCATCCAGCTCACATGATCAATAGTAAATACCTGGGATGTAGCTAGAGAGGGAGTTTCTGCAGCCATGCAAGGGATTTTATAGCTGCCCCTTGTAAAGGAAAAAAACGGAGGCACAGAAAATTTATGACTTTGCAAGTTTTGAGTTTGAAGTAAATGTGTGTTTAGACTGTGAATGCGGGAAGGGGAAACATCTCTTCTGAAAGTAGAATTCAATTTGGGAACATGAAGAAAAATAGGAAAGTAATTTCTTGGTGAAGTCATTTAAATTTGGGTCTCTTTATTCTCAGTTTGGTGTGTGGTGCTGCTTGTGGGAGATGGTCCAGCACCTGGCCTTCGTGTCACATTAACCTAGGTTCAAATTCTGGTTCCTACCTCTTCAAGCCTCTTTAGCCTCAACTCTAAAATTAAATATTAGGTTGACTGATGTGATGTGTATTGGTTGGCATGTTCAGCAGCTTGGCAAAAACTTAAATAAGTGCGTGAGTAATATTTCAACAGTAGAAGTAGTAGTAGCCATTGTTTTCCCTGAGTAGATCAGAAAACTAATGAAAGACTTCATGAATCTGCAAACATTGCAAGCTGCCTTTGATGTAAGTGTTTCCTTGCTGGAATTAGGGCAGGGGGGGCTTTTTAAAATCCTTTTGGGAAAATGATATAAAAATGAAATGTAGCTTTCCCAATTATGATCACTTTTTTTTTTCTTATTCTGTGGTACCCAGATGCTCTAGGGCTAGATATATGACTGTAACTATTAGCTTATTCAAGTAATCCTTACTTTCTAGATTGCATCCCCAGGTGAAATCTTTTCATGGTTTAATGACTTCATTAGAATCCTCTCCTCCTTTTCTTTAGGAATCATCACTCATATTAAAAATTGTGTTCAAAGCATATCTAAGCAAGAAGGTGACTTTTCGGTTCATGTTCTAATTGATGATACAAACTGCTAATTAAATGCATCTGTGTCTAATCAAAACATATCTAGAGTTACGCAGTGCAGCTGTGTGCCAAGGGAGCACATGGCAGAGTTGATTGGTAATGGCAGAAGGACATAATCTGTCCTTTGTCCAGTGGTACACAAGTTGGGCAAAGCCTGGGAATCTCCTGGAGGAATTTATAAAAAATTATTGCAGTGTTCTCACCCCCAAAATTAGTACTCTAAAAATTAGAGTACTAGATAATGCTTATGAAAATGCTTTTGATCAGCTAGGTTTGAAAACTATAGTTCTCTTCGAAGTATAGTTTGATGACAAGGAAACAAGGCCTGGCTTGGTCCAGAATTCTTCATTTTCCTGTAGATTCTGTCATTTTCTTCAAAATCCCATTTTAGTTCTTATTTTCTTCTTACATATTTTCTGTCATCCTCATGGGATTTTGTAGCTTGCTGAAAAACGCATCTGTTTGTACTTAAACAGAAAAGGCAGGGACATCTTTGGCTTTGTTTAAATGTTGGTGAGTGTGAAGCTTTCAATTATAATATTCTGCTTTTTGGAAATTCCACTTGTCATTCTTTGCATCATCATGAAAAGTTGGTCCTGGATAACTATAGATCGCTTTCATGTGGAACAATGGATGGTTCTCGTAAATTAAAATAATAATGTTTAGTAGCATTTATGTTTACAAAGTTAACCTATTTTGCTCAATTTTGTCCTCATGGATTGTATTTTATTATCAAAAAATTTCCACAATATTCTTCTGTAGGTCCTTTTTACCTCTAAAGATAATCCTGCTATCAATTTGCACATATATTCAAGTTATCACATAGAGGCCTCATGTAAGTAAAGTAAAATTTAAATACACGTGCCATCTCTTGCTACTCTCACTACTTTTCAAATATGGCTTCAATTTTTAGTCAATTCTTCTTCTGGTTGTTCTTTTTAAAATACATATAGTTTTACATTTTTTAATTGTAGTTGATGTATAATATTATATTAGTTTCAGGTGTACAACATATTGATTAGACATTTATATAACTTATAAAGTGATCATCCTGATAAATCTAGTACCCACCTGACACCATACATAGTTATTAAAATATTACTGACTATATTGCCTATGCTACAGCTTACATCCCCATGACTACTTTGTAACTACCAATTTGTACATCTTAATCGCTTCCACCTATTAACCCTGGCCCCAAACCCCCTCCCATGTGGCAACCATCAAAATGTCCTCTGTATCTATGAGTTTATTTCTATTTTGCTTGTTCATATATTTTGTTTTTCAATTTCCGCATATGAATGAAATCATACGATATTTGTTTTTCTCTGTCTGACTTCTTTAACTTAGCATAATATCCTGTAGGTCCATCCATGTTGTAACAAATATCAATATTTCATTCTTTTTATGTCTGAGTAATATAGAGTGGTATGTATGTGCCACATGTTCTTTATCCATTCATCTATTGATGGACTCTTAGGTTGCTTCCATAATTTGGCTATTGTAAATAATGCTGCAATGAACATAAGGATGCATATGTCCTTTTGCAGTAGTGTTTTGGGTTTCTTCAGATAAATAGCCAAAATCGGAATTGCTGGGTCTCTCTTTGTCTCTTGTTTTAAAGTATATTTGTCTGATATAAGTATTGCTACCCTAGTTTTTAATTTTTTTTTCCATTTCCATTTGCATGACATTTTTTTTTCCCCATCCCTTTACCTTCAGTCTGTCTTTCAATCGAGTCTCTCATAGGCAGCATATATATGGATCCTGTTCTCTGATCCATTTGTCACTATATATCTTTTGTTTGGAGCATTTAATCTATTTATATTTAAAATAATTATTGATAGATATGTAGTTACTGCTTTTATATAATATTTTATTATTCATATTTTAAAATATTGTTTCTTCTTCTTAAAGAAGTCTCTTTAATATTTCTTGTAATACTGGTTTGGTGGTGATGAACTCTTTTAGATTTTTCTTATCTGGGAAGCTCTTTATCTGTTCTTTGGTTCTAAATCATAGCTTTGCTGGATAGAGTAATCATGGTTGTAGGTCCCTACTTTTCATCACTTTGAATATTTCATGCCAATACCTTTTGGGCTGCAAAGATTTTTTTTTGAAAATTAGCTGAGCTCCCTTGTAGGTAGCTAACTGCTTTTCTCTTGCTGGTTTTAAGATTTTTTTCTTTGTCTTTAACCTTTTAATTTGATGTGTCTTGGTGTGGGCTTCCTTGGGTTCATCTTGTTTGGGACTTTCTGAACTTCCTGGGCTTGTATGTCTGTTTCCATCACCAGGTTAGGGAAGTATTCTGTCATTATTTTTTCAAATAGGTTTTCAATTCCTTACCCTCTCTCTTCTTCTGTTACTCCCATGATACAAATGTTGGTACAGTTGATGTTGTCCCAGAGGCCCCTTAAAATGTCCTCATTTTTTTGGGTTCTTTTTTTTTTTTTTTCTTTCTGTTCTGATTGGATGTTTTGTGCTTCTGGTCTTCCAAGTTGTTGATTTGAAGCAGCAGTGCTTCATTTAATTTGCTCTTGATTCTTTCTAGTGTATTTTTCATTTCAGATATTGTATTTTTTTTATTTCTGACTGGTTCTTTTTATGGTTTCTATTTCCTTTTTTATGCTTACTATCTCTTCATTAAAATTCTCACTAAGTTCCTTGAGCATTCTTATAACCAATGTTTTGAACTCTGTATCTAGAAGATTACTTGCCTCCATTTTATTTCATTTCTTTTCTTTCTTTCTCTGGAGTTTTCTTTTTTTTTTTTTTCTTTTTCTTTTTTTTTTTTTTTTTTTTGGGACATGTTTCTTTGTCTCTTCATTTTGGCTGACCCCCTTTGTTTGTTTCTGTGTATTAGGTAGATCTGCTATGTCTCCTAGTATTGGCTAGGTGGCCTCATGTAGTAGGTGCCCTGTGGGGCCCAGTAGCACAGTCTCCCAATCACCTGAGCTAGGTTTTCTAGGTATGTCCCTTGTGTGGGTTTTGTGTGCCCTCTTGTCGTAGTTGAGCCTTGATTGCTGTTGGCACTTCAACGAGAGAGATTTACCCTTAGGCTAATTGGGCATGATTACAGTGGAGGTGCTGTTGGGCAGGGGCTGACCCAGTGGAGCAGGATTCACTTTAGGGGGGCTCTGGTGCCTGCCCAATCTGCCCTCTGGGTATGTAGTTTGTAGTTGTAGGTTGGTTCATGTTGGTTCTGGGGCCTCTTGGGAGGTACTGTGGTGCAGGCTAAGGTCAGCCACTGCTAGTGCATGGCCAGACCACCTGATCTGCAGATGGTTGCTACTTATGCTGGGCTTGGAGATGTCTGGAAGAGGCTAAACTGGGAACCTAGGCCAGAGCCACTTGTGCTGGGCTTGGGGGCCACTTAGCAAGAGGTACAGGGCATGCTGAGGCTAGTTCCTGCTTATTTAGTGTTTGTGAACTTTTGAGAGATTTTAGGAACATTCCCAGAGAAAGCTGAGACAGGCCATTTGTATTGAAAAGGCAATGGAAGCAGTTTGGGTATACCCACAAGTTAGGTGGTGTGGGGTTTCTGGGAATCACCAGGGCAGGGCGAATGGTGTTAGCCAGGTTGACAGAGACTCAGAGTTGGAGCCTGTCTGCACCTGTCCCTGTAGGCTGGGTGGGGGGAGGGCTCTACAAAAGAATAATAATGTCTACTAGCACTTCTGTCTGGGATAAAGCTGCCCTTCCAGCCCTCTCCCTGAAGCCAGAAAATTCAGTCCATTCTTGTATGTCTCTGACTTTTTCGAGCTGCTGCCCCAGTGCTGGAACTCAGAGCTAGTGAGTCTGTCAGCGAGTAAGTCCATGCACAGACCTTCAAGAAGAACGCCCAGGACTCCAGCAGCCTTCCATCTCACTCAGTCACAATTTCCTCTGTTTTTCACAGTCAGGTGTTATGGGGACTTCTTTTCAAGTACTGGAACCCTGAGTGGGGAGCCCAGAATGGAGCTGGGAGCCGTCACCCATCAGGGGTGACCTCCACAGCTGAGATATCCCTCCTTATTTTTAATCACCATAGTGGGTGTAGGAGCATAGTGGGTGTAGGAGCAGTATTGTCCACATTTCTTCTTCTCCTACCAGTCTCTAAGTTACTTCTTCTGCATGTCCTTAGTTATAGGACTTCTGTTCAGCTAGACTTCAGGTGGTTCTTAATGATGTAATTTTGTTGTAATTTTGATGTGGTTGAGGGAGGAGGTGAGCACAGCGTTGACCTGCTCCACCATCTTGACTGGAAGCCTTGACTTTGGTTCTGGAGGTTGGGGAGTTCAAGATAAAGGCAGTGGTTTGTAGAGGACAGTCTTCTTCTATGTCTCACATGATGGAATGGCTCTTCTGGTTGTTATTTTAAATTGCCTCCCATCAAGTAGCTAATATGTGAGGTGTCAAACCCACTACTATGCCTATTTCTTCATCACTTCACTTCCCTTTATAGAGCACTATATACAAGGTGTTATGATTTCTGTTTTCTATACTTTAGAAAACTGAGGCCCACTGAGATAAGGACATTGTCAAACGGAACAGCAGTTTGAATCCAGCTCTTCCTAACCATAAAACCCATGCAAGTCTATTATAATTTTTTTTCTGTGTCAGGGAATATTCGTGAGGCAAAACTAGAGGAATAGAGTAGTTTACCCCGGTAGGTAAAGAACCAGGATTTTAAAACCAGTTGGCCATCATTTAAGAAACAGAATGATCAAGAAATGGCTTTAATAAAAAATAAGTCCTTATCAGACACTATTAAAAGGAAAAGTGAAAGAAGAGGAATAAAGAAATCACATCTTTTTATCCTTGCAACAGAAATGGAAAGAAGTAAGGCCACATGGTCACATTATAGTTTCGGGTGGGTCACCTAAATGTTAGGTACCAGGCGCAGTAACATAGACTTGGCCTGGATCCAAAAGGGGAACAACAGTCTGCCTGGTTTTGCTGACACACACTTAAATTTTCCCATTACATAATAAATTTTCCCTGATACAAGAGCATTTAAGAGATTGAATGGAAGCCTTCGTGGCTGTTTGAGGTAATTTAATGCCAAAATTTATTCCTTAGAGGAGTTATGAATCAATAGAGTATCAAAGACATGCACAGATGTTCACAAAGAAGGCTTTCATGTCAACTATTTTTGCATCCTTTTCATCTCCTATCATCGGGGTCCACTTTGAAGTCTCTTTCCAGGAATCAGAACAACAATTTCTACCAGGGGTGCCCAGAAAATGTATAAGTGAACATTTTGGTCAGCGTTGCTCAAGCAGTAGTTCGCCATAATCAGAAGTATCTGGACACTGATGGTAACCACTTTGAGCACCTCTTGTAATTGCAGAAGTCAAATGTGACTTGTATTTATCTTTTGTTATTGGTATATATTGAGCATTACAATTTTAATACAGTTTTCCTTTCTTAAAATGTGTATACATTTGTTTGGCACCCTCTGTATTTGTCATCATATAATATAGATATGTGGCATATTTTACATATATACTTTATATTTATATAATATATATGTATATATAATTTCCTATTTGGGGTTTGTAGAGCACAAGAAAGAAATCTCATTGTTGGCTGCACCAGTTTTGAACAGAGAAAATGATGCTGTGATTTAAATCTTCAGTGCTCAAATTTTTTGAAACCATAAAATAGGATCATGGTAAAAATACACATGAATAGAAATGTGCAAGGTAAAAAAAAACGATGCAAACCAATGCAGTAAAATATCCTTAAGCCCATATAAAAAAAAAAATAGTGTGTATTCCTCTTTATATTGTTGGTGATAGAATCTCTAGGAACAAACATTTATTTTGATCTTTACTAAAAATCCCATTACTTGATTCCAAAAATATTATGTTCATGTTGGTTCTCTCTAGACAAATCTATAACAAAAGTTGTTGAAATGTAGAGAAAGGTATAGAATAAGTCTTTTTCAAGCACAATTTAAGGTTTCCAGACCAAAGGGAAGTCAGAATTTCAATTTGCTCTTTATAACCAGAATTTTTGCATTTGAGAAAATAATTTAAGATTCAATCGGAGAAATAGTACCTTCAGATTCTCGGTGGTAGTTCACCTTAACTGTTTTGATACTAACAAAATTTCCTTCCTAGTGATTTGGGCTAAACTTTCTGTCTTCCTTCAGTATTCACTTTAAGAGTCATCTAATTAGTAATTTTATATTGTACTGTGGCTAGTAGATCTTTAAACCTAAGCACTGCACTCTAAGGTAAGATTCTTGAATATTCTCCCTCCCCTCCCTTCCTTTCCCCTTCTCTCTCTCTTTCTCTCTCTCTACACACACATAAAGACACAGACACACACATACTACTTTTTCCTCTCTCTTTCATGCATTTTTCCCCCTAAAGGCTGCTTTCTGGAGTGAGATTTGGAGAGTTGCATCTGTTCTCTACAGGGTATCGATTGCAAAACTCCTTCATCTATGAAAGTCATTTGGAATCCTCTATCCAACCAAGTGATAAAGGAACTGATTTTACACTCCAGGAGGTGGCAGCATGCTATAGGAAGGGCAAAGGGAATGAGGAAATGATCAAAACATCTGACTTGCAAAAGCCCCTTCAACTTCTCTTTGCCTCACCTTCCTGATGAGTATACCAAAGACAGTGGGGCTGGTTCATCTACAGGGTCCTTCTCAGTGATGTCAGTATCTAAGGTGCTTGAACTTGAGCTGGTCCTTTTCAAGAGATTCAAGGCAGCTCTGTGGGCAAAGGAGGGTAGGGGAGATGGCATGGAACTTGTCTGTCAAATAACCTGGAAGTTGGAACTGGCCTTAAGAGGGCTGTCAATCCAAACACTTACAGAGCAGATCCGATGGAAATGCAGGAATCTAATATTTTTAGCCAAGAACGTTGATTCAGCAGCTCAAAAAAAAAAAAAAAAAAAAAAATCCTCCCGAAAAGCATTTCACCTTGAAGTGTTCTCATCTGCAGCGGAGTGCTTCTCTGCTACTCTGGAGCACTGCTAAGAGTTCACATGTAATTTTGCATTTGGCACAGAGCCAGCTGTCGAAGCCAAGAGAACAGTCAAGGTTCAGGCTTCCTTCGGCTTTCCCCACCTCCCCCACTGCTGAGTGGCTGGAATTTTGTTTCCCCAGACAGGGAGACATGATCCGATTTGAGCCCCAGGCAGTCACTGCGGCTCCTTTGCTGGCTTCTCTGCTTGGCAGCGGCTTGCTATAGCTTGACTGAAATATGTCAGTGGCAGCAGTTACTGCCATCCCCCTGGCAAAGCCCTGCCACTCTGGAGCCACCGAGGGCATCCTGCATAAAATGCTTCCTGACAGAGGGGTCCCCGCCACACAGAGAGATCAAGTGAAGGCATGCACTGGGGTGAGAGGATTTGCTTAAAAGGGGAAGCTAAATCCGTCCATCAGCATCTTTCCCTTCTGGAGCCTGGAGCCCCAAACAGCAGAAATATCAGAGAGAGAAGGGCATTCAGGAAACCTAGCTTTCCATGGCAGTGATGTGTATCCATTGTATGGGCTTGAGGGAAATCTACTGTAAAATCAGGCTGAGCTCAACAGCCCAGGGTCATTGTGCCTTTGGTAGAGCAAAGATGGCTTTGTCCATGTCTTTGGAAAAAGAAAACATAAAGGTGATGGTGACTAATAGACTCAGGCATCATAGCATCTGTGTGAAGGTGCAAAAGGGGCATTCCCGTTTCTAAGTCCTCCAGCTGCACTGGAGACTGTAAGAAAAAGCTTTATGCTTTGTTTCTCACAGACTCAACAATATCCAATTGAGGAAGATTTGGTCTGGGAAGGAAATGGGAGGAGGAACTAATACCCTTGTCATTGTTTTATTCTTCGTCTATCCAGTGTATCTTGTTATTTTTCTCCCTGGCATCCTTTCTGTGGGGCTAGGTGGTGGGAGCTGAAATTTGGAAGACAGGCGAATCACGAGAAATTCCCAAACACTCAGAGAAATAAGAGCAACATTAAGCAAAACTGTGAATAGGGTACGTGTATTTTATGACATTCTGGACACCTTGTTTTGTGTCTTTGATTTCTAGGATTATTCATTCATTTATTTATCCAAATGTCCATGAATTCAGGCAACAAACTGTTATTGAGCATGTTGTATGGACAAGACCCTCAGGTAGAAGAGTCTAGAATCGTGGAGAAGAGACAACCAGGTCACCACCTTCAAAAAGGTTCTTTAAAAACAAATAAACAAGTAAGCCAAATATAGATTGCAGTAAGTGCTACACAGGAAATAAATAGGCTGATATAATAACTGGTGACTGGAGGCAGTAGGGGGAAGGGAGGCTGTTTGGCATTATGAGGGTGCAGAAGTCGTCTAGGAGGACAATAAAGGAGTAAGAAAAATGAGCTACCAAGGGAAGGGCAATGAGAGATGAAGAACATTCCAGCCTCCGAGGTGTTATCATAGTCTCAGATGCTCGGGGACTGTGCTCCTGATAGTGTTCTTTCATCCATTCTTACTCAGGACCTCAGGTATCCAATTTTGTCTCCATTACTTGTGAGCTGTGATACCTTGGGCAAGTTCCTTTACCTCTCACATGTGTTCTTTCTTTGAAAAATGGGGATAAGAGAAGCTGTAAGCTACATATTGAGGTTTTTCAGTATAAAATGAAAAACTAGTGCAATGCCTGGTGCTTTGCAGGAGCTCAGCAACGCTTAGTTCCCCCTACTTTCCCCTTCCTGTGCACTCCACCACACTTTACTTCAAGTTCCTGACTAACGTATAAGTCATAACTTTTCCTAGAGATGGTACTATTTTAACAGGCGTAAGATGGTGTCATGTTATTATTCTGCCTGGGAAAGGTTTAAGTTGGGGTCACGTGACACAGAAGCCTTCCTTGGGCTCTTGAAGTCAAACTTTGTTGATAATTGTCTACCATTTATGTGAATCCCTGGAAGCTGAAAGTCATGGTTTCCGGGCCCATCAGCCTTTGACTTTGGGTCATTAAGTTCAAGATACTTGAACTTGGGAAAAGGACATTTTCTTGGGCTTGTGCTTGCTTGGGAAAATGGCAGCTTGAAAGAGAGCCTTTTTCTTTTAGCAGCTTCCCAGCCTCCTTGCCAGGTCCCTTTCTCCATCTCTACACATCACTCTGCCCCTCCCGAAAGTGCCCACACTCTGTCCCGCTGCTGTCCTCGGCTGGGCATCCACCACGGTGTTAGCTGGTGACAGATTCTCACTGATGATTTCCCCAGTAAGGTTTTACACCTGTCATGGAACTTATTGAAAACACACTGTGCACCCCTTATTTAAATTTTATTGTGTGAAAAATTCTCTTCTGGGATGAATTGGAATTCGTAACAGGAAGTGCTATAAAAAGAAGGCAACCTGTGAGTACAAGCTGTCCTAACAGGAAGACAGTGGGGATAATTCATTCATTCATGAAAGAAGAGTGAAGCCTCCCTTTGTTCTGATCTAATACTCTTAGCCATGAGACTATATACCCTCCCTCTGGTGATGTCGTTATCAGTTATCGGACCATTCTGGCCTCTTCTTCTGAGATAGGAAAGAAATAGGTGTGAGAGATATGTGTGTGTGTGGTGTGTGTGTGTGTGTTTGTATATAACTGACATCAACCTTTTCCTAAAATCTAGATTAGATTCCATGGGCTCCATCACTCCGTACTGTCAGAAGTTCAGAACCTTTTCTAAGATGACCACAAATGCTTGTGGAGTTTGCATTTCTATCTGTCTTTTGGCTCTCTATTTCCAACCTGTGTGATATTTTCTTATTTTCTACTCATCGTTTTCCATGATTATTTCTCTGTTTCCTTCTGGTATCAATCTAAATATTGAACACAGACCCTGCTTCAGTCCCTTTTCTTCCCTCTGCCCCCACTTGTAAGAGACAGCCTGTATAGAGGATTTTCTTGGCCATTAAGGAATCACGATAAGAAGGGGATCATTTGAAATCTCAATGTTTAACATTCTTCCTCCGGAAGAGCCCCTCACCCATTTCCACTTACGGGGACTCAGCTTCCTTCTCGATCCAATGAGCCAATTAAACTCCACTACACGTATATCAGCAACTCTCATTGTGCCCATGCAGTTTATCGTGCAACTCAGGACACTTCTGAGAGAACAACAGGCAGATCCTAGAACTGCCCAAGGACAAACGGGATGCAGTGTCACCCAAAAAGCACACACATAGCTAAGGACCCAGCTTAGCTTCTGATTTTTGCCTCATTCTCCTTACTAGTATGCTCTAGCTGTGATCCAGTTCCTGTCTGATTCTTAAGTTTGAGTTCTGCCTTCTGTTAGTGATCTATGTGATTGCTTCCCCCCCACCGCGCCCACCCCAGAACTCTCCAGCATGGAACTCTTGCCACCTCTCAAGGACTTCGGCTTGCACTGTTGATATCCCAAATCCCATCCACTTTTACAGGCATATCCAACCTCAAGTGTATCTACAGGTCTAACATCCCTCCCAGAGCCCGGATGGGAAGGTAGAGAGTGAAGATTGGGAAGGGACACAAAGGAAAGTTGGCCTTTGCTGAACATTCTTGTTTTCAAAATGCAAGTGCTGCGAACAGCATGTTTCTTCTTTCTCTCATCTCCCAACCTTTCAATGAACAAAAAAAAATAGCTGCAGAGAGTTTCTGATTGGTTTTATAATGAGATCATTATCCTAGCTTGATCACATTATGGAAGCCACTTTCCAGGCCATAAACTGCAATGTAGAACTGAAGGTCTTGAAAGAACACACCTGAACAGTGGTGGGCCTCTCACTAATGGACTCGACTCCCCTACCTCCCTTGGTGGCAGGTGGTGTAAGGTGACTATTATTACAGGAAGAGCGTTCTGATCTGCATACTCAGCTATTTGGTACATTTCTGGGTATGGGAGAAAACTGCAAAAAAAACCAAAAAAAAAACAAAAAAAAATTGAATGTCTTTTCTGTTTTTTCCTAAATAAGGATTCCATGGTAATTTCATTATTGATAATTACAATGGAAAAAGCACTCAAATGCTAATATTAATGTCCAGTTTGCCTTTTAATGTCCTGAAGCTAATCTGATGGCTATTGCAATCCAATGAAATGAAGATTTTAAAAGCGAAAAAGCACACCTTGATTAAGTTCCTTCTGCCCTTACCTCAGCGTATGCATCCTTGTTTTTCCCTGGTTGTTACCAAATTTGCAGAGTGCATTTAACAAATATATATATATATATATATATATATATATATGTATATTTCCTTCTAGTTGTAAATGTAACATCCTCATTACTAGGCGGTAGCATGAAGTCGTTAAAAACTCAGGTTCTGAAAGCAGACCTGCTGGGTTCACACAGATGCTCTGCTACCTTTGCAAACTTGTTAATCTCTCTTTGCCCCATTTTGCACATCTACCCTGTTTCCCCGAAAATAAGACCTAGCCAGGCAATCAGCTCTAATGTGTCTTTTGGAGCAAAAATTAATATAAGACCTGGTCTTATTTTACTATAATATAAGACCTGGTCTTTAATACGATACGATACGATATGATACGATACGATACGATACGGTACGATACCCGGTCCTATATTAATTTTTGCTCCAAAAGATTCATTAGAGCTGATTGTCCGGCTAGGTCTTATTTTCGGGGAAACACGGTATAAAATGGGAGTAATAATAATACCTGCCTCCTAACATTGTTGTGAAAACTAACTGAGTAAATACATGTAAAGTTCTTAGAAGAGTAGATGGTAAGGGTTCAGTAAATATTAGCTACAAATGAATTTCAGAAAACTGAAGACAGAGACAGAGAAAGATAAAAACAAACGTGAACAAACAATTCACCTGTCCACCTGAGCTGAGCATACAACATTTGGAGTGTTTTCATTGTGGCTATTGTGTAATTATGTGCTTGTGTATCTGTATCATACTATAACCATGGCTGTGTATCTGTTTCTTATTAACTAAATATTGTCATTGAGAATTTTGCATGCAATGAGAATTATTTTTATAGCTGTAGGCTATATAAAATTCTAAAATAAGAACTTTTGGGAAAAAAAACAACAACATGGTTAATTCTGTGATATTTAGTTTGTATAATTATTTTAAATAGGTGAGACAATAAGCCTTAAGTTGAGAGGATTAAAAGAGGCAGAAATTCAATAAATTTTATTTTATTTTTTTAACTTCTATGTACTCTGAAGAACCCAGAGATAATACATTTTTTCCTCTTCTCTGTTTTTCGTCTTTTGTTTCTTCTGGTGCTGAGGGCAGGGTGGTATGTGAGATTTTTATCTAGGAGTTTAGGCCAGGATGGATGGAACCGTGGGGAGAAGAGAGGGATGTAGTTTAGGAAAATGGGCATAATAATATGTATTTCATAATAGTGTTATGTGGATTAAATTAAATAAGACTGTCATGTAATGTGCTTAGCATAGTAAGCTTTTAATAAATTGTAATTAGTATTGTTATTATTAATAATTTTTACTTATGGTTTTAGCCACTATATTTTAAGCACCTCTAAATTAATAAGCAGAAATAAATTTAAACATTTGGGTTTGCCGCGTTCTGATTCAGTTAGCCCTTCTAATAAGAGAGAAGAAAATATCAAGGAATAGAATTTCCTGATGATTACATTTCCTCACATTAATGAATATTTCTATCACTCCTATTTCTTGTATAGCATTTAGCGACAGAAGAGAGGAAGGGATTGGCCACGGGCAGCTCTCCGAAGGGGAAAACAGGATGCACGTCCCGGGGTGGTCTATGGTTGGGTACCAGCTCTGCTATACCTCTGACCTTGACGGAGCAAAGCTCCATTGCCCTTCTTTCTCTTTCCTAGTGTTCCTTTAAGTGCCTCCCTGTTTTTCTCATCTTGCTCCCTGTGAAGCTCTCTCCTCATTGATTGAGAATGGACCAGAAATGGATTTACTAAGTACTCAGTTACCCACATTTTTTTTGTATGTTGCTATCAAACGAAGCTGAACTAGCCTGGCTCTCAGACAGCGTGTACCAAGATAACAAGGCCTGTTTCACTTAGCTCTCTATGACATCCAAGACTGTGATCTACATAAAAAGTCCATCCCAAAGCGCATTGCTGAAATGGAACATGTACACTACACTGACCTTATTTTTCCACTTTTGTAGCCTCCCCCATAAACCTGAGAAATGGAGGTGAGCCCAAGGAAAGCTACATCAGAGAATTATTTGCAATATGCCTTATCTTCAAGTGAATTATAAGTAAAGGGTAGAATTTTAACCTCAGACTCACTGGAGGGAGAGGAGGAAAATTCACACTAACGTCTTTTTTTCTTTCCTCTGTTTCTTTCCCCCATCTTTTCTTTCTCGCAAGAAATACTCTGTGTAGTGTCCTGTGTCTCACTCTCAAATAGAGAGAGAGGGGGAGGGAAGAAAAATGTTGTTTCTACACCATCTTGAAGAGAAAAGATGGTAATGGGATGATAATGAAGCATCTTAATCTGAGGCACAGAGAACGCATTCCAGGTTGACCTTTACTACAAAGTATCTTTAAAAGTTACTCAAAAGGCATTATTTTACAGATTGATACTGTTAGTGCTACTGTTTCCGGATGTGAAGAGATAAAAGCACTTGGTTCAATATGTTTGGTACATGTGATGTGTCATATAGCCCCTTGGTGGGAATACTAACTCAAGCACATTTTCCCAGGCCCTGGGAAAGAAATCCTGCAGTAGAGAAACAGCCTAAACTTCCTTTACCTGTACAGGCAAAGCTTATTTACCATGGATTCTCTCTTCCCACCTTTTCGCTCCTTTCCTTTCCCCTTCCATTTCCCTTTCTCCATCCCTTTCCTCCCTTCCTTCCTTCCTCCCTTCTTTCTTCCTTCCATGCTTCTTTCCTCTTTCCCTCTCTTTCTCCCTCCCTTCTCTTATAGCACACCTATTTGTCTTTTGTATGAACTAGTGAACTAGAGATCTTTGCTCTAGCCCTCCTTGCTGTTCCCATTTGTGCTCACTTCCTGGCCCTGGTAGCCTATCGCTTTGCTCTTAATCTTGCCTTTACTTACTGATCTGTGCATTCCCTTACTGAAGATATTCTGTTAGATACTCTGTTAGACATATCCTGGAAGACAGAGGCGTAAATCAGGCAGGAAACATCCCACTGAGGCACCGATAGTCCAAGGAGACAAGATAAGACACATGCACAATGCTGAAAAATTCAAGGTGGAAGAAGAGAAATCTCATTTGAGAATTGTAGATAAAGCACTCCGGGTATTCAGAAAAAAAAAGAGCCGTATACCTCTTGCTTTTTCTCTCCAATAGACTACCAAGAAATCCATAAAGAAAATGATGTCATTACATTTTTCAGGTATGGGCACACTGGGATTATTAAAGGACTCCTGTTAATTTGTTCAGCATAAATAGAGTATTGTATACAGTGACGTTAGGCCAGGCCTAAGTACCTTTGGATGGGGTTTCTATTGAGTAGCAGGACAGCGGTGCCTTTCCCTCCCTCCTTTCGCTGCTGCGTCCCTCCATCCATCTTTCCGATTCTTCCCAGCTGTTGACTGTTCTGAAACTTCATTGCTTTTTTTTTCTTTCCTTTGCTGTCTTCTTTCTTTATCACCCTGTTCTCTTTCACACTTCCTATGATAAATATAGCATCTTATTTACTCCTCAAAAGAACACTGTGATATAGCTACTATAACTATATATATATATTTGCATAGTGTGTGTTTTTTAAAGGAGGGGAGCTTGGGGGATGTCAGTGACTTCCCTATGGCTACACAAGAAGTAGTGGCAGAAGCAGATATCAAGCTCAAGTCCTCTGACTAAACTGTTTGCTTTAGTCAGCAAACACTTTGTATCTCAGGTGGTGTCACTAGACTTCCTGTGCAGTGAGCGATCACAGAGACAACACGCTGCCGATCGCCGACGTACCTCACTTCTTCAGCTGCGGAGGCTGTACAATTAAAAACTTAACGAAAACTGCAAATCAAAAATGGCAGCATGTCATTTCCACTAAAAGTTATTCACTAGTGTGAATGTGTTCTAGCAAACACATACACACAAACACAAACTGTACAGTACTGAATTCAGCAACAGGAAGCGCCCCTTGTGGATCAACAGAGGTGCAGTGCCACATACCGAAGAACTGCTCTAAGAGTTGAGGAAAGAGGAAATCAACAGATGGATGAGACAAAACCAGGGCCTGGCTGTCTTCTGAAGGGAAATGATCCCCTGAAATGTACACTTTTATGTAGTCCCTTAATTCTATTGTTTCATTTTATGAAACATAGAATAGGTTTTTGATTATGTTGCCAGAATCTTCCAGCCCCAAGCATGTGCTTCCTCTCACTATCGGCCAGAGCTTCTCAGAAGTTCGAGCCCCTGGAAGACGAGGCTCTGATCTTGATTTGCATCTCCCGGTGGCCTGTCAGCTGGGGCTGGGACACTATTTTTCTCAGTAAAACAATTCACTTATGACTTTGATTAAGTGGAGGACTTTGCAGAGACAAGCGGGAAGAGATCCCTGGCTTTCCTTGTACCTGGGGAAGCGTGAGATTGCTTAAGACAGTAAAGTAACCACGTACCTCCTTTTGCCAGTTTTGCTATGAACTTTGAAATCATTTAGACTATCTAGACAACTCTCCAAATTTTCATTTGATAGTAAATTTAGGCAGGAGATGAAGGCCCTTGTTTTATGGGCAAACAGTTTCATGTAAGTTCAGCACAATCGAATGTGTATATAACTACTACTTTTGGTGTTACCGTGTTTCCCCAAAAATAAGACCTAACTGGAAAATAGACCCTAGAATGATTTTTCAGGATGACATCCCTGAACATAAACCCTAATGAATCTTTTGGAGCAAAAATTTATATAAGACCCGGTCTTATTTTGGGGGAAAAAATGGTACTATTCAAAGTGGGCAAGGTGTAATGCTTTGAAAGCTGATAAGCTCAAAGTTTCTTACCTGGGAATGGTTGGGACTAGGTGTATTTATGCAATCTCTCTTTCTGTTTATATTCTATACCATCAATCTTCTATCTCACTTTGTACATAATTACTGCAACAAGTTATAATGCAAGGAGAGGCGATTTGAAGTAGAAAATTGTAGACTTAGTACCAACCCTATCCCAAAATAGCTATGTGACTTGAATCAAAGCGTTTGACCTCAGCTCCTTCTCCTTTGAAATGGAAATATTACTTATGATTATTTGACCCGTCCTCTGGGAGGGTCAAGTAAGCTAACGAGTAAGAAACACTTTATAAATTATAATGTAATAAAAATCCATCGGTTATTGTTATGACTCTTGTACTTTGTCCTTTGACTCTGGGAACAGTATTGTCATATTGTCAACAGTACACTGTTGTGATGGTTATAGCATAGGGAGAAAATTTAAAAACACACATGGGGCTCTCCCTTTGGCTGATTCATACATATGGCTGCATACAGAAAAATAAAAATAAAAATAATACACACACACACGCACGCGTGCACGACTGCTTTCAACAATCCCTCCTTCAGGTTCATCATGAAGAAGGGAAATGGCTGCTTTGCTAATCAGATATGTATGATTCCTCCCCCTCCTGGAGTTTGCACTGTGATGTTGAAAATAGGTGGTCACAGTAAACCAAATAAATGCACTTGTGACAAGTGCTACAAGGAAAATGCCAACATAGTGCATTAGTTTCCTAGGGCTGCCATAATGAACTATCGCAAAGTAGGTGGTTAAAACAACAGAACTGTATGTTCTCATAGTTCTGGAGGCTAGATGTCTGAAGTCAAGGTGCAGGCAGGACACGCTCTCTCTGACCGCTCTAAGGAAGAATCCTTCCTGGCCTCCTCTGGTTGTAGGGCTTCATGGCAATCCTTGGTGTTCCTTGGCTGGTGGATGCATCACTCTGGTCACGTGGCTTTCTCCTCCCTGTGTGTGTTCACATAATCTTCCCTCTGTCCACGTCTGCCTCTGTCCACATTGCCCCTTTGGGTAAAGATACCAGTCATTTCATACTGTGTTTCCCCAAAAATATGACCGAGCCGGACCATGAGCTCTAATGCGTCTTTTGGAGCAAAAATTAATATAAGACCTGGTCTTATATTAATTTTTGCTCCAAAAGACGCATTAGAGCTGATAGTCTGGCGAGGTCTTATTTTCGGGGAAACACAGTTTTAGGGCCCACACTATTCACCTCATTTTAAATTGATTCCCTCTGTAAAGGCTCTCATTTCCAAGTAAGGTTCGTTTTCAGTTTCCTTTCCTTATTTCTAGGAAGTCATTTTCATACCCTGAAAGGTCCCATTCTTAAATATATATATGACAAAAAAATATAAATAATACATGAAGATAACTACTACCAACAGGTGCTTATCGTGCCTCAATCACAATGTAAATAATTTTAATGCATTGTCTTATGCAATTAGTAAGTCTTGCACTAAAACAGTGACCCATCCATGAGTCTCTGGATTCTAATTATTGCTAGAATTTCTATTCATAAATTTTTGCCTGCTTCTCTAAGTTGTAATATCTTAATCTTTTACAGCTTAGTTTAATATTTAACTTCTGAGTGATTTTATTTCATGCATTAAGTAAATGATATCAACATGCAGAAAGGATAAAACAAAGCTGTAGAAATCAGTCTCTGATCAAATTGGATTATCTGTTACAATAATTACCAAACTCTACAAAACAGTATAAAAATTAATTCCACAAGTAATCCTAGAATAACTGTTTTTTTCCATTTTGAATTACAAATAGTCTCTTCTTTTAGTGTAAGGGATGGTTAGATATCTTAACTGAAACGTCTAATTCAGCCTTTCCCAAAATAAGCTTTGGGGAGTAAATACAAATATAAATGCTGCGGATAAAGGAAACCTTGGTCCATTTTCTCACTATATATTGTATGTCTCCCCCACCTTGGATAAGGGTAGAGTTTATTAGCATGTAAAAGGCTCTGAGAAGACCTGAAATAAAGGAGTCTGCTTTGCTTTCACACATAGTCCCTGAAATGTTTGTAATTACAGACATTTTTAGATTATTATACCTATCTCATTGTGAACAAAAATGTTCTTTTTTTATTTCTTGCTCATGTGTCGGGAAGATAAAGTAAGCCTGACATTTCCAGGGCCAGAAGTGTAAATTCACAGGTAATCTCCCACTTGGTGGCCAGTTAGAATGTCTCTTTTTTCATACGTTGGATTTCCAATTTCTTAGCAACAAAAAGTCCTTGCAGCAGACCTTGAATTTCTCATAGCATCTATCTAATCTTGGAGATATTAGCATAGCTTTTGTTTGCACCCCAGAGATATTTCTGGAATGTCCTCCATTCTCTATTTTACTTTTTCTTTCATCCTCTTTCCCTTTCCTCTCCTGTTATTTCTAGTTTTTTTCTTCTGTCTTCTTCTCTTAATGTGGCTTCACTGGGAGGCATGTGCCCCTTTCATTCACTGTGCAATGCATAGCTTATTTTCACTGAAGATGTAGTTTTGAGGCCTTGATTTAAAATAGGCACTGCAGATGTTTTCACTAAGTGAGCCCTTTAGACCATCTCCTTGGGTGCAGAAGGTTCTCTGCTTTTGTGTTTACCCCAGGGACAGAGTTAGCATCGGAGTTAATGTGCAGCTATGACTACACCAGAACAAAGCCAGGATTATGCGATGACTCATTGGATAAACCGCCTTGACTTCCTTTTAACAATGTGTGTGTGTGTGTGTGTGTGTGTGTGTGTGTGTGTGTGTGTGTTGGGTTACAGGAGGGTATACACAAACATTCAAAGCAGAAGCCCACTCCCACGTAGCACCATCTAAACAGTTTTAGCACTGTTATCACACAAAGCCAAAATTGGACTCTGTGTTTAATAACACCTCACATTCAGGCTTTATTGGGAACAACTGTATGTATTACATGTATTTATTATATGTATTACATTGTTTATTATAAAGCCATGCTACCATTACTTGTGTAACCTGTACAGAAAAGAAATTAAATGTGTCTCATAACTAAAGTCTAATATTAGCTGGTGTCTGCAAAAGGGAAGGGCAATTAGAAAGTTCCCAAATTAACATTCTAATAATACTGCAGTAATCAACACTGGTCAGGAATTTGTTTGAAACAAAATGACCTGCCTTTATATATAATTAGTGCCTATAATGGAATGATATGATGTGTGAATTTTACCAGTGATGTTGCATTTTATGTCTTTTTTTTTTAAGTGGGAGACAACACTTGGTCAAGAGAGTTATAGGAAAGGATCCATAGTAAAAAGCATTAAAACTGTTCTTAACAGAAAGATAAACAGAATCTCAACTGACAAGCATGTGCCTGTTTTCCCAAACTGTAAACAGCATTAAAGTATTACATTGCACACATGTACACATATATGTGAACGCGTTATACACCTACAATACAAAATGTGCACACATCTATGGTGAAAACTTGATAATAATTAAATAAATTCATCTCAGGCAGTCTTCATACCTTAGAGTCGACTGTCCCCACTCTAGTAAGTGGGGTTACCGGAATCCCAGTGTTCTTCCCTGAGTCCGCCTGTCTGCACACACCGGCCCAATGAAATGCACAAGCAGGAGTTTGCAATGTAGAAGGAAAAAAATATTAATAGATTAATATTGAATTGGACGATCCGTAGATGGGGCAGCAAATGCTAAAGACTCCACTCCCCGACAGCATGTTGGTTACACAGGGCAAAATTATACAGACGGTACAAGGCAAAATCACAAGACACCCTGTGTTAGGGGTTCAAGGTCATGCTGGGAGCTGATTGGTCAGAGGTGAGGTGAGGGTATGAATCATTTCTTCAGGTCCTGAGGAGAGTTCAGAGGTCTTGTCCCAGCATCTCTCCTGATCTCATGGGAAAGAAGCCAGGGTGTCGTACTACTTTAGGGCTCAGGAGCTGAAACCTAGGTCAAGATGGCAGTCTGTCAGAGGTCCGGACCATGTGACCATTGGTCAGGTCTGGGCTACCGTCTTTTTGCTGCCTCGGGGATTGCTGACCTTCTGGGGGTGCTGACCTTCTGGGGGAAAGACTAGGTCTCTGAGACATGCATACATATATATATATATATATTCATATATACACACACACACACACATATATGGATGCCTCATATATTATATGGAAAACCATGTAGCATATATATATGTTTATACACACACACACACACACACACACATATAAAACCAAAGTCCTAAGGACCCTTGGTTTCACCACCTCCCAAATATTTATGCATCAAAACTATTTCCTATAAGAATTGATATGCTTATGCTATAAGAATTGATCCCCTATGAAGAGTTTAAAATAATATATACATGTATAGTAATACCTTATATTCTCTCCTGTGTCAGATATTTACTCTTATAGGATAATATTGAAACTGTTTTCTGTGGAAAGAACTACCCACCAAGTGACTGGCAAATGAGTGAGTTAATATGATACAAACTCTCTCAAAATACCAGGATGCTCCTTAGAGCTTTCTATATCCCAGAAAAGTAAGTCTCAAGATTATATAGTCTTAGGACCTTATAGTCCCATATATAAATGTATATAAATGCATGTAAGGTCTTGGAAATGCATACTCATTAGTCTTTATAGCCATTATGAATTAAAATGTTCCGTGGAAAAGTTATTTTAGAAAAGTCAGGGGTTAGAATTGTTCATGCAAGAATTAAAAGGGGAAAACTGAAGTAAATATGAAACTCAGGGTGACTCCAGTTCTGCCCTTGTGTAAGGTAATGAGAAGGTGGTGGCTTTTAATTAAAATGGAACCGCTGTGTCATGGCAGTGCTGATTTGATTTTGCCTACTAACCCTGCTCAGAAATTATAGATTTAAAAGATGTAATTAACAGAAAATTAAAGATTCTCCTTCATTCTAAGCTTTATAAGGATTCCCTGCTCCTTTTCTCTCCTAGCCCTGACTTCTCAGCTGGTGTGGAGCCTTTTAAGTTCTGTTTTACACTACATCAGTCAGTGCCGTTAATTAGCAAAGCAGGGATATGATCATTAGCTCTGATATGAGGTTTCTCTTCCCCATCTGACCCTTCACAGAGCAGGAGGGTTTTGCTTAGTAAAAGGCAGGGAACCTTCGTCCTTTATGTTTCCAGCTTTAATTAACTCTAAGGAAGGTCCCTGCAGACTGTGGAGATTTTCAGTGTTCTTTCCTTGTATTAACTGTGACCAATCCACACAGGTGTGAAGTGAGTCCCTTGACTTGAAGCATCGAATGTTTGGACACAAACTAGGGCAAAACTGAAAGAACCCCTCTTCCGTCAGCCCCAAACCATGGCTGCTTCTTTGGCCACGGGGCATCCTTCCCCAGAACGCTTTTTCTTTCCACTCTTTGTCACATGAATACAATCTAAATGGCTTTCCCCCAAATGTCAGTGTTTTACTGAACTCGCCTCGCTTGTCTTTGTTCTTGACCAGCCTTTCTTCAAACACCACTTAGTCCCCATTTGATTTTTCCAATCGCCCTGGAAATACCCCTGTCCCCCAATGAAACAAGTTTTCTCTCCAATCATGTTCCCTCTTTTGTTTCCTTATTTCAAATCCCCTTTCCTTGGAAAAGAATATTATGCATCAGTGGGTTTGAAGTGGGATGGTACCCGCCTCAAGACATTGCTCTTTCTACCCTGTATTAATCTGAATTTCACCAGGCCTCCAGTATTAAGCCTCACCCTACCCTGTTGTTCATCTCTTTATTTTTGCCTAGACTGCTTTCCCACCACCTCTCCAGAGCCCTTTTTGCCATAGAATATCACCACCTGCAATTTCTGTGGGTAAACATGTCCCAAACTAGAAAACAAGGAACTATGGAGTCCCGCCTTCTGCTGGTGCCTTTTAAAACTGTTCCTTAATGTCTTGTATTAGTAGCTAATTTTCACATTGACACTTTTATCCTAACATAACATCACATGTTTACAAACATTCTAGCTGGAATTAATTAAATCAAGGGGTATAAAAATAGCTATTAATTATTATCCTTATCCCATTATTTTAGGAATATGCAAATGAGCAATATTTTCCATTCCGTGTCTTCACTGATACACAGTGCTACCACTCCTTACATCTGCTACAGTGTTACGGAGAGAAATGGTTGAAACAGAGTCTATGTATAGCAGTTTTCCCTTTTAAGGGAGCAGTTTGCAGAGTTCTAGGCCATATACCAGGTGATAAGCTCTAGGTCTCCTGGAAAATGACCAGGAGTGATGACACCGATGGTTAGGATTACTTATGAATATAAAGTGGGAGTGCTTTATTTGTGCTCTGAGATTCTCCTGTTGAAATGCCTCTTCACTTGTCTCATGTTGAATTAGTGAAGTCTCTGGGCCAGGGGGTCATAATACATTGACAGGATATGGTAGGAGGCATTCAGTGAGGCTAGGAAGTGGCTATTGGTCCGTATATCAAGGATACTGATAGCAATAACTTTGACCCTTTTTTACTGTGACCCATAATAAAAGTACACTTGCATCTCAAACCAGTTATAAGTGCTTGTATATCAAAAAACAATTCCCGGTATATAATGCACTCTGTTATCTTCTGTTCTGTTCTCTGTTATTTTATTTAATGCGGATCATGGTCCATACATTAATTTCAGAACCAACGAGTGGTCATTACCCAGTTTGAAAACCATTCATAAGAAAATCCTATAAGAAGGGCTCTGGTGCTGCAACGTATTCAAATGACATTCACATGTGTTATCCTGTTTGATCATCACAGCTGTCTGACAGTATGAGACTAATTGTTTAAATTTTATATTCATATTTAATATTCTAAGAAGAAAAGTACGCATGCCATAAGACTACATGTCCGTGACAATTGACAAATAGAACACACTTAGGTGACCAGCACTCACAAGAGGAAGCTCACAAAAGCCCTCACCTAAAATGCCCCACTCTCCAAGGATGACCATTATCCTGACTTCTAAGCACCTGGATTAACTTTGCCTGTTTAGGTTGTATTTCCTTGTTGATATACTTTATGTAAATCATGCGATGCTTTTATGTGTCTAGCTTCTTTTGTTCACATTATATTTGTGCGATTCATTCATATTATTGTGAGACTATAGCATGCTCGTTCTCATCTCTATATAGTATCCCATTGGATACATATAGCACAGTTCATCCATTCATTTCTTGAATCAGTTCTAATTTGGGCCTATAAGAACTGAATAGTGATGCTAGAAACATTCTAATATGTGCCTTTGGTAAACACAGGTGCACATTCGTATTGATGACAGATACCTAGGACTGGAATCGTTGGGTCATGGTGCAAGTCTGCTTAGCTTTATTAAAGACAACCAGTCTTCCCTGTACTTGTACCAGTTTATGCTCCCACCTGCGGTGGGGTGGTTTTAATTTAACTCTTATGATCAAATTTATTGCTTATATAGGAAAAACAAGGCTCACCACTGAAGCAGGTTACCAAAGTAACAGAGCTATTATGTTACAGAATTAGAACTAACACTAGATTGCAGAGTCCAGTCAGTGTTGTTTGTTTTTTGGTTTGTTTTTACTCTCTATTCCTTATTAATACTTATAAAGGCCTTTAAAGTGCTTCATTTGTCTTTTATCTATCTTCTTCAGTCCTCCTCAAACACCCAAAAATACAGACACATGCACACACCCTGCCCCCATGTAGATACACACATCCATTACTACAATCCACGTACACAGACACAAACAAACATAAAGGCATACACACAGACACACACAGATACAAAGGAGCAAACACATGCCCTCATAAATGTAGATATGGACATATGTTTATGCATACACATAAATACACAACTATGGACATATAAATACTTGCAGACACATACACAGATACACATATACCCATACACAGACACACATCAAGATACATGCATAAGTACAATGATACGCCTGGTTAAATGCCATATTTTATTTCATATTCTTTCATATTTTGGCCAACAATAGAATAAACTCCTTAAGGTTGTATTTGTGTGATTCATGGCTTCTCAATAAATACCTCTGTATATATTTAGTTTGAGGGAATTTTATTTTTTATGATTTTAAGATTTCTGGAGAAATACATTCATACCCTACTTTGATAACATGTCAGGAGCTTAATTCCCAGATGGGTATCCATTCTGCTTTCTTCATGCAACATCTATTGGGCATGCCTATTCCTCTTAATTCATAAGCTCTAATATCTTATTGAGGGGTCTTCTTTGCCCTCCAAAGAACATTTTCTATTCAGGTTATGCCGAATTATTGACAGATGATACTTTTGCCAATGATTGAAATGTGGGCCCTATAATTCCAGGAAATAAGTAGGAAACATATTTTGGTTTATATTTCTGTGTAACAAATTACTACAGTTGTACTAGCTTAAAACAACATATAGTTATTATTTCCGTTTCTGAGGAGAGGATTCTGGACACAGTTTCACAGAGTCCTGTGCTCAAGGTTTCAAAAGGCTAGAATCAAGGCATTGGCCGAACTTTAGGAAGAGATTGGGGTTCTTTTTGAAGCTTGAGAAATTACTGATATAATTCAACTCCTTGTAGCTTAACACTGAAGTCCTGGCTTTCTAGCTGGGTGTCAGCTAGGCCACAGGTTCAGTTTCTAGGGGCCACTTACATTTCCTTGTCACATGGCCCTCTCACAACACGGTAGTTTGTTCTTAAGGCCAAAAGGAGAAACTCTTACTACAGAGTCCCAAGACAGATCATATATCACATCATGTATTCATCAGGGTGACCTCCCATTCATTCATTACCTTTGCTATACAACACACCCTGGTCAAGGCACTGATGATCCTCTCGCGTTTGTCATTTTCTATGGGTTAGAAGGAAGTTACGGGTCCCGCTCATGCTCAGAGGTTGGAGAAAATATAAAGTGGTGCGATTCAAAGTCATCTTAGAATTGTGAATTTTCAATTTTCCGTTTTCAAATCAAGACCACAATTGAGAATGTTCTTTTATGTGGTATTTCTAACCAGCTACCCATAATGGCAGCCATGCTATTATAAGTCAACCTCTATTCATAGGATAGGTTTACTCTAGCAGCAACTTACAGTCGAAGTCATACATAACAACATATTGGATTTCAGAATATATACATATTCATGCATACATAGATACAAATATGTATGTATAATTCTGTTTAATTTCACCTTATACCATAGGACTGGAATCAGCCACAGTTTAATGTATACACTTGATACCTTGCCACCAAATGTCTGTATAGTGTAGATATTTTACAACCCAATGATTTCTTTAAGAGGGAGTTTATATTTCCCTATTCTCACCTCCAATACGCGTAAAAAGACATTTAGAACATCACAGGAGGTGGTAACTCCTTTTGAAATGAGGCACACTTTGTTTTAAAACCTCCAAAAGCCAATCCTTATTAAAATCAAACCTTCAAAATAATGTGAAACTACCATTCTCTCTGGGCTGTATAAAATTTGGTTCAAAATACATCTGAAACTTTTAATGCGTATGAATGTTCTTGCACATGGATAACATTCACTGTGCTTTCTGGGAATCATGCCAAGCAATGACTTAAGGGGACCACTCTAAGGACTTTTCTTGCTTAGCTCCCTGACAAATGGCATGCCTGCTTAATCAAGACAAGGTGCAATGCGGCCACTGCCCTTCAACAAAACTATAACGGAAGACAAAAGACAAAAGAGATAGCGGTCGTGATTAGAGGGATAATGGAGCTTGCAGATGAGGTGAGATGGCAAATGAGAACATCTCATCCACGAGGGCTAAGACGAAGTTGGGTGTTAAAGCCTGTTTCATGAAAATGATCACAGGAAAGGCCACCCAGCCCTTTCTTTCTGAGTGGTGCTTAGGAGTACAAGTTCAAGTGCCTCATCTTTGGGTTTGGACAGTCTGGACAAGAAACCTGTCTCTGCTACTGAAAAGCGTTGACCAAGTTACTTATCCTTATTAAGCAATCATTTCCTCATTGTTGAACGGTTATAAATGACACACCTTACATGAAGAGGTTTTTACAGTACGTGGCCCTAATAAATACAACAGCAAAACAAGCATGTAAGCAGAAACTTGAGGCTAAAAAGATGACAGAACACTTGCAGATTTCTTCAAGTAGCTCACTATCTAATGGGGAAGGGTGTGTTCCTCAAGCAAAAGAATAACTACAGAGCAACTGGGAACTCCTAGAATAGCGGCAAGAAGTCTCAGCCTTCAAGAAATGGTGCTAGATGGGGCTGGGGTGAGGTGATGGGGTAGATGGTGAAGGGATTACAAAGTACAAATTGGTTGTCACAAAACAGTCATGGGGATGTGAAATACAGTATGGGGAATATAATCAATAATGTTGTACAGATTACGTAGGGTACCAGATGGGTACTAGACTTATCGGGGGATCACTTCATAGATTGTGTAGGTACCTAACCACTGTGCTGGACGTCTGAAGTTCAAGTAGAATAATATCGAATGTCAACTATAACTATGTGTGTGTGTGTGTGTGTACACACACACACACACACACACACATATGTCCCTCCCTCACACGGGATATAAAGTACAGCATAGGAAATATAGTCAGTGATATTGTAACAACTATATAGGATGTCAGAGGGATAGTAGACTCGGGGGGGAGGCAGGATTATCACTTTTTGAGAGGTATAAATGTCTAATCATTATGTTGTTTTGTATACGTGAAACTAATTTATTTAAAAAAAAGAGAGAGAGGCCAGAGATAATCAAACAGGTGTTTCCTTGCTCTCCCTCTTACCTTGGACCTGAAGGAAGCAATTTATTTATCTAGTGTATCTATATGTCTCTTTCTCTAATTCTATACCAAAAATTATCCGATCCATTTTCTTTTAACCTTTCCACCAAAAATGGTAAAAGGGAAGCAAAGGTGAAGAGAGTTTGCAGTTGGGATGCTTATGAGCTAATGAAGGTCAAACAGACTGAGTCCTCAGAGAAGAGACAACAAAAACTGGGGACTAGAAATTACTTCTGGTATAATGATGGACAAATGGGCAGTCATTATTCGTTTATTTATTTTTTTTTCTGAACCAGTTTTCCAGACAATAAAAAGACAATGACCATGAGTAAGAAAAATAATGGGAACGATGAATATGATCTATCATCCATTAGCACTTATTCATGAATATTTAAAGCACAAAATGTTAGGGAAAAATACTACCCTTTCTGCTTCCATTTTTTATCTCTCCTCTTTACCCTCAGTAGTGGTTTTAGGATTGCAGTTCAATAATGAGGAAAGGAGCAAAACTTTGATGTATGTCACCTGTCTTTTATGTATTGCTTCTGTCTTCCTCTGTTGCTCTGGACAGAATATAGAATATGTGGCAATATTTTCAAGTCGGTTGGTATGGGGACATATGGGTTGGAACAAAAGATCTCTAGTTAAGGTAAGGTTTGTCCACATAATTTACGCAATTATTATTTGCTTTTTATTAATTAATAGTTCTTTCAAATTGCATTTCTCTTATCTTGCCAGCTTTTAAAGGCCACCAAGAGCCTATATTTGTTACAAACGCTGAGTTGCGATAGACATGCAAATTGGCTATTTTTCACCATTTAACCAGTTAGATCAGTTGTCTGCTCCTTTTTCCCACAGAACCGGATGTTTCAAACATTCCCATGAAAACAGTCAAGAAAGAGAAAATATGGGACATACAATAAACATGAACAACCAAACAAAAAGTCCAAAATAACTGTGAACGCTGCGTTTGGTAAAATAATATCTTAAGTTCTTTGTGGTCTAATATTTTATAAAAAACATGAGAACTCAGAAGGACCTTCTGAGGCTAACTAGTAGTCGTCTACTGAAATGGGAATAATCCCTTTCAATGCCTTGTTTTTCACCAAAAGTATTTACTGTTTTTTATTCTCCTAACCTCTGTGTCTTATCATGTACGCACCCCTTCCCAGTTTTACACACACAGATACATCACTATCTGATGTAGTTCTCCCATATCCTGTAAATTGTTCAGAACTGACTTACATTTTTTCCAGAATATATGACAGGGCTAATTGCCTCTAATTTTCAAATAACTCCTGAATGGACCCTTCTTTCATGAGCTCTTTTAGAAATAACAGATACTTTTGAAATATTTAGACCTGGAAACATTGTTGCTGATTAAAAAATAATGTGTATATATCAATTTGGGAGCCCTATTCTGTAGTTTAACTGCCATTGTTTTCATTGTCCATCATTAGCAAAATGTGAAGCATAGCCAGAGAGCAATCAGGTGAACATTTGAAATTTGAAATTTGAGAGGTGATTTATACTTGGAATTTTAAACTGTGTACTCCATGATTTTGGAAATCTATAAAACTAGTGTAACCATTATATTGATCTAATACAGACTGTGGATATAATCATAAGGCAATTTTATTTTTCTCTCCCATTTAAAATTCATTCACTGGGACTAGTTTTACTTCTTCCCTTCGATGAAAACTTTCTATATTTATGTAATGCAAGGCACTGTGGAAAGTAAGTTAAATATGCATAGAATAATATTCAAAACTTTGAACTTATATTAAGATTCCTGCCTTTTCCATCACAGACACCCAATTATGGATGCGAAGCCTGAAGTCACAGACTGGGACATGGATATGGCTTGTTTCTTCTCTATATTGTCACTTGGTCTTCTATTTCTCCTCCTCTCCCATCTGCCTATTCCTAGTTCTGATGCTTCTTGGATGGTTAAGGAAAATGGGTAAGAGGTGGGAAGAAAGGCTTTTACCTGATACTGCCTTGAGTTGATATTGATATCTTTGAATTTGGAATTTACTTTCTCCTGGTAGATTTCATGTGTCTGCCTGTTTGTTTTTGTTTTTGTTTTGGTTTTGGTTTGTTTGTTTTTTTGTTTTTGGTGACTCATTCATCCTTCTCACTGAATATGCCTTGCTGTGAGTGATACTTTCTTCCTTAACACATCACTTACTCTTTACTCAGCCCCAAGGCATCCAGAAGTACTTTCAGGTTCCCTCAGGTAAGCTGTTTATTTCTGGAGGCAACCCTCTTTCATAGGATTGAAAATATCTTCAGGGCTCAACAAACTCCTATGTGTGATCAACATTTCGTGTTTGCCCTTGGGATTTTTCAGATGGTATTTATACACTACCTTTCTGTGTCTACGGTACTCTGCCATCAGAGCCCTATCTTTAGTCATGTGATAAAGGCCAGAATCCTTCTACAATCTTTTCCTTGGGGTGAGTGATGGTATGTTATAGCCCACTGGCAATTCACTCAAAAATCCTCCTCTAATAATCTTGAAGTCCCTCTTCACTAAGCTGAGGGTTAGGATGTAAGACCACCCACTTCTTCCCTTAGGAATGGGGCTCATAGGACAACTCTCTCCAAAGAAGTCTTCATCATGAGCTTTCTTTGGTCCATTGATGTATTTGTTGTATGTAAGATATTATGAACCATGCAACTTATGACTGCCTCCATTAGAAATGCGTATCCTCTTGGGAATGTACATTCTACTGCATCTTGATTCCTTGGCCAAAGTCTCTATTTCAGTATTCTCTCATTCATATAATAACAATAGAGGTATAGTTTAGGTGGTGATATTATGAAGCTATAAAAGGGTTCTTCGTGTTTTTTTAATTCAATAATTATTTGAGTGACTTATGTGCCGAACATTATTCTAGGCTCAGGAAATAAGGCAGAGAACAAGCTATATAATGTCCCCCTACTCACGAAACTTATATTCTTCTGAAAGCAGGAATACAGTTTTAAAAGAAAAAAAAATAGTGCAATTTCAGAGAAAGGAGGTGAGTCACAGTGTACAGGTGAGTAGGGAGTCCTTTTATGGAAGTTTTTGAAGGAAAATCGGTGAGAAAGTGATGTTTGTACAAGAGTTGTTCAAATTAATTGAGAATGATTGAAGCTGCCTTGTGGAATAAAAATATGTACATTTTAATACACATAAGCGCATCTGGAGAACTATAAATAATATGCAATGGAAAATTTCATGTACATTTCTGGATCTTCCTCTCTCAGACTTCGTTTGGAAGAAACAGGCATCTCTTCGCCTGATCTGATCCAATCAGGTTTCTTATCTTCCTCTTCAGTGGGTCCCACCCTGCTGGCCTGCACTGGGATGTCTGTGACCTTGCATCAGGGCTCTTATTTCATTTGTAGATTATTCTTAGTCTCTGCTAATGAGATCGCTCAGAGTTCGCTATGAGTATCACATCTTAATCACTTGATTTCTGCAGACGTTTTATTTCTCCAAATAAACTCTTCAAAATGCCTGCTGCTCTGTGCTCATTAACCTGAGAATGGCTTCTCTAACTCTAATTTAAAAATTATCTTCGATGTCTGAGCTTCTGTCCTGACCAGGATTCTCCAAGCAATAATAAAGGGAGGAGGACTTCAGACTCTTGAGTGTGACAAAACATCAGGGACCACATTTCCATCCGCAAGGGGACATTCCCTTTATACAGAAGTACAGACTTTACTCTCTTGCAGTGAAGCATAATTAAGATCCACCCCAACTCCACCATCTGCCCAACTCCCACTTAATCATTTCATGCTCAATAAGGTTTAGGTGACTTAAAGATAACAAAATGATTAGTTAAGGAGTAAATGAATGAGTCAAGAGACAAATATTTACCAACTAAGAAATGCTTTTTTTTCTTACACTCTTTTTCTACTTTTAACCCTCAACTGATTTGAAATAGTCTTCGTGAGGAAGATAGCAGCCCTCATGTAAACATACCCAGCATAGGAATAGAACCAAATGCCAGCATAAGCATCTGCAACATTTTCCCACCTGCCAGTGGATATTAGGTTGGTGACCTGTATTTCTACAGAATTGCCACTTCGATGAATTGCGTTACAGATCTTTTGGATGCAAAAATGGCTTAACCCAGAGCCAGAGAGCAGTGGCTCCTCGCTTCAACCTTGCCAAATTTCACACACCAGGGAATGTATTTCCTTAGTATATTTTAAGCTTGCTCGAATAAGGCTATTTCTGTATACTGTTGGTTTTGAAATACCAGATCCTAAAATTGACTTTGCTCTTAAGGGACAAAAGAATAAATTTTATATCATACTCAATAAATTAAAAATATAATTGTACGGGTTTTGAT
The DNA here is from genome assembly GCF_004115265.2 of Rhinolophus ferrumequinum. Classification (NCBI taxonomy): domain Eukaryota; kingdom Metazoa; phylum Chordata; class Mammalia; order Chiroptera; family Rhinolophidae; genus Rhinolophus; species Rhinolophus ferrumequinum. The sequence goes on from NC_046294.1 coordinate 19,356,049, forward strand.
GTTGGAAGCAATCTGAAAAAAAAAATGAATTTGTTTAAAAATAAGCTTGACAGGCACTTACCAGAAGAAATACTATGTGGACACTCTGGAATGTCTTATGGGAACAACTCATAGGGGAGCAGCCTAATGTCAGAGAATAATGATAGAGGTAGCATGCCTATTTGTTCCTCTCCCAGAGTCCAAGATTACAGGCTACTAGCCACACTTCCATTAAATGGCTGCTCAATATGAAAATTTGGCCTTCATCAAAGGACTTCATGTTGTCATCTCTTGTCTCTAACGTCCATGAACTACTCAGAATACTCAGTTCTCCATCAGAATTTCAACCTAACTTGACTTGAAACCGACATTTGTTCAAAAGACGTAACTATGACAATTGGTGTTATTTCAATGAACCTCTTTGTATATTCAGAAGAGGTTCCAGAAGCAGAAAGACAATCTAGAAACTAAAGTTTTAGGGAGGTTTTAGTACAGAATACATGCAGGCCACTGAGATGGTAAGTATTGTATAATTAGGCTCTGAAACTTCGTTCGACCTGTTCTCAGAGAGCTTCCAGTCACCTGGACGTGAAGAATATGCAGAAATGTCTGACATTTCAGGGTGTAACCTGAAAGGTAGACCATTTCCAGAATCAAACCAAATCACTTAGGTTTTGCTTGGATGCCTCAGGGAACTGTATTGGAATGGAAAATAATTGGAATGAGCTTCTTTTAAAACATTGGTCACTGGGCAGGGCAGCGTCTTGAAGTAAAGTTAGATGAGAGCTGTATAGGTCAGTGGCAAATGGCAATTGTTGGTTTCTTTTACTGTCATCCCCATATATAATCGCTAAGCAAATATTCTTCACTCTACCTCGAAAACAAGTCCTTAATTTGCTAATTCTCTCTAGCCCTACTGTTGCGACACAAGATCAAGCCATTTCTCACCTGCACTGTTGATCTACTATGGATCCCTTCAATCAGTTCTCACACGTAGCCAGAGTGATAGTTTAAAATACTACATCACACTATATTATTTTCCAATATGAAACTTTGCAAGAGCTTACCATTGCATATGCAATGAAACACAAAGAAATTTCTTTCCCTGGACTACCAGGCCTAACTCCCTAAAAGATATGTCTACATGCTAACCTCCAGAACCATGGATGGGACATTTGAAACCATGACTTTTGCATATGTAATTGAGTTATGAGTCTTGAGATGAGATCATCCTGGATTATCCAACTGCGCCTAAATATGATGTATCTCCCATGAGACACCCATAGGCGGGCACACGGAGAAGAGAAGAAGGCCACCTAAAGACCAAAGCAGAGATTGGAGTTATGGAGCCACAAACCAAGGAAAACCTGCAGCCACCAGAGCTGGAGGAGACAAGGAATAATTCTCACCTAATCTCTTTGGAGAGTCTTATTGGCATCTTTGTTTCAGATTTCTGGCCTTCATAACTGGGAGAGAATAAGTTTTTATTGTTTTAAGCCATCAAATTTGTGATAATTGCTACGGAAACCACAGACAACTAATACAATTCTCCAATCACATGTCCTACTCTTCTGCTTGCCTACTTTATTCCTACTAGATCAGCCTATTTTTCCACTTATTATTTTTTAAGTATAACATGCTCTTGTCTTAGTCTGTTTGGCCTGTCATGACACAATATCATAGACTGGGTAGCTTATAACTAACAGGAATTCATTTTTCATACTTGTAGAAGCTGGAAGTCAGAGATCCGGGTGAGAGCATGGTGAGGTGAATTCCCTCTTCTGAGTTATAGACTCCTCATTGTAGCTCACATACAGGAAGGGACTAAGGATTTTTCTGGAGCTTCTTTTATAAAGTTTCTAATCCCATTCATGAGGGTTCCACACTCATGATTTAATTATCTCCCAAAAGCCTCACCTCCTAGTACAATCACATTAGGCATTAGGATTTAGCATATGAATTTGGGGGGACATAAACATTTAAACTGTAGCACTCCCTCAAACTTGAATTCTTTGCCTTAGCTGTTCTCTCTGCCTGGAATATTTTTCTCCCAGATCGCTTTATGTCTGAGTTCTTTCTTGTAATTCTTGAAGTGAAACATCTCTTTTTCAGAGGGGACTTTCTAGACCAAATCAATGTGATATTTCCTTCCAGTCATTCTCTGTGTCATCACTCTTTTATTTTCATTTCAATACTTATCTCTACCTGATCTTTTCTGGTTTGTTTAATATCTCTCTAACCCCTGAAAAGGAAGCTCCATGAAGTGAATTTTCTTCACTACCTGACTCACTGCAGAATCCTGAGTGTCTAGAATAACGCCTGGTATTTAGTAATCATGCAATTAATGTTGTGTAAGATGCATATCAGAAAGGCTCTTGATGCTGGAGGAAATTAAGGTGGTAATGTTGGATATATAGAACTTTGGGGAACAAGCCAGGTCCTTAGTCTTGCAGGGCCTGGAATATTGGATATGTTATAACGACAAAGATTTAGACTCATGGAAGAAGACAACAATTCCATAAGTGATCACAAATATATATGAAGACATGGCCTTGGGACCAAATTAGTAACATTTCCCAAAGTAGTACAAAGGATGGAGAATAAGCAATTGGAGCATAAGATTATAGCTAAATTTGATGGAATGATGTCATGAGGCTGAGTGTGAGAGTTCGTCTAGAGAAGATGGCTAGGATTTGTTCTGCCTATAGCTGGAGGACCACTGCCCATCATTAAATGGAGAGAAGGGCTAACAACGTTGGAAATAAGTCAGGATGGGCAATATGAGGCAAAGCCTACCGGTCCCGAATGTTTGGACAACAAGAATACTTGGCTTTCTGATAATCTAGACATAATAATTTTCTAGTGAACTAGATCTAGGGGACTATATGCCTTCCAACAGAGCCCACTTCGAATTAGGTTTATGTGTGAGTACAACAACTTTAAATGATCCTATGTGCTCTCAGTGGTGCTACAGCACTGTAATCTAGAAGAGGTCTTATCCAATAGTAAACTGATATTGAGTACCCACATTATCTAGCTCTGAGGATTGGGCCGGCAAACATCCCTGATGTTACCATTATTCAGCCTTTTGTACCCTGTACACCTTACCAGCAATTTAAGAAGCACAATGAAGATATACTAGTCCAACTAAGGAATTAAGGAATGGATCTCATGTGAGGATAATGAATGCATCTGAGAATAAAATAAACCAGGAGGACTATCTATTAAATTACCGGGAGGTCTTGGAAGCCATTCTGTTAGAATCACCATCTTAGAGAATTTTCCACAGGGTGGAGAGTGCACTTGTGCAGTCTTCTCAGGGAAAGGAGGTGGTGATTTTTTTTTGTGACTTTCTCATAACATTAGCTTAGTGACAGCAGACAGAGACCTGTGGCAATCCTAGTTGGAGGCTTGTTGCCATTTTAGAGTTCCCAGAGGTAGGGTCTGTTGAGGTATCCTCTCATGGGGTATAGCTTGTCTCACATAAATTATTCTGGCATTTTTCGTCCCCTCGGATTTTCCCACAGGTTCTCTTGTTATTGTTAGCTGTATATTTTGAAAATGAAAAGCAATCAATTTGAGGAAAAGGCCTACTGTATGTTTGTTCCTGTGGGCGTAAATGTGGAGTAAATATATATAATGCACGGTGGCTGATATTTTGTGCCATTTATCTTCCCTTGTGAGGAGAGATGGGATAAGTCACTCGTGTCTGTACCAGTCCTGATTCATTCTTCATCACTGCACTCATGAAGATAAATGCCACATTTACACAGGCCACAGCTCTCATGTGTTCTTTCCAACCAGAGACTACGCTAGGTTAGAGCAGGAGGTCGACCTGGTGATGTTATTTGAAAATCAAGGACACTTTGTATTACCATCTCCTAGTCCCACACATCTTGATTTCCAATGTTAAACTGGGATCCCACTAGCAGCTAAAGAGATATTTAAGTAGTGTATGTATTTTCATGCGTGTCTATCCTTCAGATATTCACTTCATTTTAATGGATTTTTTTTTTTTTTACTTCCTGTGTAAGCCCAGCACAGTGTCCTGCAGTGGCAATGTACTCATTAATAGGATATGGTCTTGGTTCTCACAAGGTGGTAAGAGGCATAAGGAAGAGAATACTGTGGGAAAAAGAATGATAAGCAAGTGGTTAATTCTCCCTGTGGGCATGTCAGATGACAAAAGAGCAAGTCAGAATAGAACTACTGAGAAGTTATAATATTTGAGCAGCTATATTAAGAGAACAGATCCTGGACACCTTAACACTCCATGATGTACAAATGGCTGTACCGCTGGATTTTAAGCCTATGCCCGAACAAGTGGGTAACTTCAGTGCTCTGTGATTCTGGACCTTGTTATTAGCACTTAATATAAAAGAACCCTCTGGAACCCAACACTAAATGTACTTATTCTGGTTTTCTTTTTACATTTTCGGAAATTGTATTTTACATTACATTTTCAGAAATTGAATTTTTGAAGTCATAAGACTTTCCATTGAAATACTGTGGTTCCCCGAAAATAAGACCTAGCCGGACCATCAGCTCTAATGCATCTTTTGGAGCAAAAATTAATATAAAACCCGGTCTTATAGTAGTATATTATATTTATTATATTATATTATACCTGGTATTATATTATATTATACCGGTCTTATGGTATATTAAAATAAGACCGGGTCTTATATTAATTTTTGCTCCAAAAAACACATTGGAGCTGATGGTCCGGCTAGGTCTTATTTTCAGGGAAACACGGTAAAAGTATTGGCTCTTTATCTCTTGGTTGGTACATTGAAGTTTATATTACCAGAAATAAACTGAAAAGGATTTCGATAAATGCCAGAAATTTGATTGGCAAACTGAACATTTCCAAAATCATGTCTCTCTTTGAAAACTGTCGTTTTTAACCATATGAGTTGTTGATATCAACAGTTTTTGACTTAGGACACAGCAATTTTATAAGATTTGCTATAATCATAGTGATTGATTGTGGGATTCAAATTCAGGTTTGCTTTCAGTTGTTTTTTTCTGTAGAAAGCCAACTAAGCTATTTAATTCACTTATTCCAAAAACACTTATTGGACACATACTACATAGCAGTAACTGGGCTGTGCGTGCACATAAGATGGAATAGTGCCTGTCCCACTAGAGCATGCAGTTTAAATGATGCAAAACGACAAATGAATAGTACAATGGGGATGACTAACACCATCGTTGATAATTGCTCAATAAATTTTACTTCATTCTTCTCACATGGAAGTAACAGTGAAATATGTTAAAAGGAGCACATTAAAAAAAAATCTTTCAAATGTAGAGAACATTGGAAGGATTCATAGCATAAGTACCTCCTTCTCTCCCTTAAAAGATTTGGACCAGAAGATTTAAATTTTTGTATTAACAGTTCTCATATATAGTTATAGTGTGTGTGTGTCTGTGTGTGTGTCTGTGTGTGTGTGTCAGTGTGTGTGTGTGTGTGTGTGTGTTTTAACTTGATCACATTATGTGATTTCCTTATACTTTCTCATCTGCAAAATAGAAAAATACAATCTCTTCTGCCTACCTCCCATAATTGTGGAGGTCAGATAGGATAAAGTGCATGAGAAGATCTTCTAATTTGTAATGTGTGATATAAACAAAAGGTATCATTCTTATCACCAGCTTTCTTGTTACGGATCTTGTTTTTATGGTGATATGTAAAAGATCAAGGTGATTTATCACACTGATTTATGTTTTCCCAGGTCAAGGTATTACCGTGTACTGGGGGATGTATAGCACATTTAGCACCAGGTAATTATTTTATAGAAATGCATAAATTGTTTAGCCACTCCTCAAGTATTTGGATCAGTGCTAATAAACAATGAATGACACTCTCTCAGATAAACAACAATCATTCCTATTTTCTGAGAGCTTATGGAATGCCAGGATTTGTGGTTTGCGGGCATCACCTCATTTCATATCCGGAACAACCTTCTGAGGTTGGCTCTATTATTATCACCCTCACTTTATGGATGAGGGACTTGAAGTCTAAAAAGATTATAAAACTTTCCCAAGTCACAAACTTACTACATGTAATAATAGAGCTTATCAATTTCTGTACTCTATCACATGCTCGGATATAGGATACATTATCGCCTCTATCTTTGTACTTCCCTTTCCTTCCCATTTTCTCCAGAAAAAGCTCTCAGAGAGGCTCTCAACTTCTCTGGGCTTGTTTCCTCATTTATAAAATTGGACCGCTGATGTGGTCGATCTTTAAACAAGTCATATGAACTCTGTGTCTTGGGACCTCTTATTGTCAGAGGAGACAGAAAATACATACAAATTTACACAGAAACATAGAAACTTATATACATACATACATATATACATGTGCATTATCCCTAGTTGTGAGAAGTGCTATACAGAGAAATAAAGCAGAATAAGGGGATAGAGAGTGATGGGGAATGGAGCAGTTATATTTTAGACAGCATAGCCGAGGAAAACCTCCCTGAGCAGGTGATCTAGAGAAAGTGAAGAAGTAAAATCTACTGATATTTGGAGGAAACGTGGTGCCATTGTCATGTACATGCATAGGTACAGCTCTGTCTGGGTGAAGAACATTCTAAACAGATGAAATAGCAAGTGCAAGTTTCCTGAGGAAGCAGTATGCTTGCTATATTGGAGGAACAGCAAGGAACAAATGTGGCCCCTGTGGAGTGAGTAAGAGTGATACCGGTAGTAGAATAAGATCAGAGAAGTAAGAGGGATGTAGAACAAAAATATAAATGGCCTCTTAGGCCACTGGGAGCACTTTAATATTACTCTGAGTGATATGAGAAGCCTTGGAACATTGAGCAGAAGACTGAATGTGATTTGACTTTCATTTTAATAGGATCCCTGCACTGTGTGGAGAAAAGACTGAAGAGGGGCAATAATAGAAGCAAAGACACCAGATATTGCACCAGGCTTTGGAATAATTCAATTATTCAGAGAGAGAACAGACTAGGATGTAGCAGGGGAGGTGAGGAGAAACAATGTGACTCTTGATATATAGGATTTCCAGTGTATAAGACATAAGGATATAAAGGTGATAAGGATGCAAAAGGAGAGATGAAACCAAAAAAAAAAAGAAAAAAGAAAAGAAACTTCAAGGGGACTTTGGCCTGAGGTACTAAGAGGATGGTCCCTGGAACAGCGCTTGGAACATGGTAGGAACTTAAAATATTTTGTTGAATGAAGAATGAATGAATGAATGAATCGAGTTGCTGTTAGAAAGTCTTTGTCAGGGATGGAGGTTGAGTTTGAAATAAGCATTTTATTTTGGAGAGATTGATTTTCAGTGCCTCTAAGTGGAGGTCTTGAATTAGCAGGTATACCAGGGGTGCAAAAAAAAAAAAAAAAATGTGTACAAGTGAACACCTTGGTCAATGTTATTCAAGCTGTTGTTTGCCGTACTCAGAAATGTCTGGATGCTGATCTCAACCACTTTGAGCACCTCTTGCAATTGCAGAAGTCAAAGGTGACTTGTTTTCATCTTTTATTATTGGTGTATATTTAGTATTACAATTTTAACACAGTCTTCCTTTCTTAAAATGTGTATACGTTTTTTTTTGGCACCCTCTGTGTATACAAGTCTTCATTGTATGAAGACATGTGTTTGGCAGCATTTAGTTTGTAGATGGTTTTTAAAGCCACTGTGGGATCATTTAAAGAGTGAGTATAGCTGAAGAGGCCCACTAGCCAAGCCCTGGTGCATCCCAAGGTTTAAGGGCCCAGCAGATAAGGCAGAACCATGATGCAGACCGAGCATAGGGACCCATGAGGTAGATGGAGACTCAAGAGAATGGTTTCCTAGGATCCGAGTGCAGGGAGGACAGAGTGGTCACTATGTCTAATGCAGCTAGTTTTCACCTAATGTGAGAAATGAGAATTGGTACTTCATGTAGCAATGGACATACATTTTTCACCTACCACCTCTACACACATTTTTTTTTTTTTTGGTTACCCATTGTCTTGCTCTCATCTTATTATATATCCCAGGAACAATAACTTATAATTCATGTAACTCATATTTCATATGTCATACTGAAGGGAAGTTAATGGTTCTGGAAACTATGAGATTTGGGGAAGTTTTCTATAAAATTGCGTTCACACATTTTTTAAAACCGATGACAAAAAACTCCACAGATCACCTCAGAAATAAATTTTAATCATTATTCAGTTTTACTTAAATAATAATAATAATCACTAGTGGTGTGTTACTTTGAGGTTTGCGATGCATTTTTACTTACATTATCTGTTTCAAACCACGCCATTTAACAGAGGAAGCTGCTCAGCTTCAAAGCTTACACCATCCGATTATACCACCTGCTATCACTTCCTTGAAGGAGCAAACCACAGACCCACATTTCACAACTCTTCGCTCCTTGAAGATTTTAACACCTGCTTCCCTGTTGTTCTCTCCAATCCTATTCCTGATAGAATTCTTGGTGATTTTAATATCCACGTCATTCCTTTGATCTCAACGACTAATTGCATGGGCTTTTTCTATCTGCTCTTGCTCAGGATTTCCTCTTTGTACAGTTTCTACCAACTGTATGTCTAAGCTTAGGCTGTAAAGATCTGTATTTGTTGGAATTAAAGGTTGTTTAATTTATTACATTATGCTTTTGCAAAATGCCAAGTCGATCTTTTCATGTTTCTTTGCTTCAAGTACTATGTGGCCCTCAACCTCAGACTCTAAATTTTAATCTGCTGTTGCCACACGAGTGTTAGGAGTCAGGTGGAGGAGGATGAAGAATGGGCAGGAGGAGATGTTAGTATCTCACTGGATTTTGGATGTTGGGGAAAACCCCACTTGGAATTTGCAGCAGATGCCTGTGTCAAACTCTTAACATCCCATTTGACTAATAATTCAGAGTGTTCTGTTTAACTCTTTCTTGTCTATATTCAAAATACATTATCTCATTTGATCTTAAGAGTTGATTTTGATCAAGATGCTGGTACACAGAGAAAATGTGACTTGCTTAAGGTCATGCATATGATAAATCAGAACCAAGTGTAGACTACAGATCTTCAGACACCAAATGCGTTCTTTTATTGGCATTAAACAGTGCCTTGTTCAAAATGGCCAGTGGTTAAAATAGCTGTCTTGGCTTTCTTCCCAGGAGAGTGTTAAAATACAGTGGTAATTCAATAAATATTGTCACCAGTGTTGTCTGTGGTGATGGTGGTGGCAGCAGATCGAGAAATGTGCTGAATTGTTCTAATGGATTTTTTCTTTTTCTTTTTTTTTCTTTTTTTTTTTTTTAGATTGTCAAACACGTTGCCTGTTTACAGCATGGAGACCACAATAGAGAGCTAGGTGGGTGACGATTCATGCTAAATCTTTCCCACAATACGCTGGACAGCACAATGGCAGCTAATGTGAAGTGGCTCATTATACACTGTCAAATCCAATATAACAACAGTGACTGGCTTTGCTACTTCGAGCAACTTGTGGGAAGCCCAGCCACTGCAAACCACTACTGCATTTTAAAAAATCGGCTGCGATATACCAGAAGAGACATAGTCAGAGTCATATTTGCAAATCTCTTGTATTTTTCTCTGTCAGTTTAGGAACTGCCTTCACGTTCCCAGCTTGACACCAGAAGTAACTATTCTTGGGATGCCCTTCTCTTGTGAGTGCCTCCTCCTTCAGTTGTATTTTAAGGGCTAAAGATTTTATAAGGGCACTGGTAGCTCATGGACAGAGCTGGATTAGTGGTTCTCCTATGGGAACATCCTGGAAGCTCCCTCCTCACCCCGCCCTCCACCAGCCAATGGTACTATACACACAAGCACACTGACCTACTACGGTAGCACAACAAACATGGGTGGCATTTCTACCAGAAAAAAAAGATCAGGAGGCGGCAGACCAAACCATTGACTTCTCGCTCTGTGACTTGTGATTAGAAGTCTTTTTGTCTCCATTAAATTGTAATCTCCTGGAAGGCAGAATCCTGGGTTTATTTGAGTCTGGTGCCTTTGAGTCATAGTTGTCCCTAAGTGAATATTTATCAATAAAATTAATCCATTCCCTTCTAAAAAGTCCATAATTAAGCAGGGAATGGGGTTTAATCTTCTTGTCTCCTTTGTCCCTAGCACAGTGCCTGACCCGTCGTAGGTGGAAACTACAGGCTTGTTGAGTGAAGGACCAAGGGTATGAATGAGTCCATCAATCAGATGGTTCCCTGTGGCCAAATTAATGGCTAAGCAAACCTTTTCCAATTATCAGAGACAGAAAAGTGATGACTTCTCGTCATTTTTCTTCGGGCCAGCAGGAATAATGCCCTAAAAGTGGTTGTTTATTTTGTAAGGCAAAAGCTAATCTGAAGCTATTTTCTTTATTTTTATATCCAAATGTCTATAAAACAGAAAAACACCAGAGACCTATTCATTGCTCACAAATGATCTATGCGGTAATAATGAGCTGGCTTTTCCAGCTGTGCTGCACTTTGGTGCTATCCTGGGTTTAATTGAAAAATGCTGTGACCTTGGTTTTGTTCACTGGGCAAAGGGGGGGTCTAATTGGCACGAGGCCTCTGAAGAGCTCCCTTTTAACAAATGTCATTTAGCTAATTTGGGGTTTGCCTGCGGGAAATAACGTGTGAAGTCCCGTAAAACCAAGATGCATGTTATTTGCATTCACACGACGGTAATATTTTTCAAAAAAGCAAAGATTAACTTTTTATTCTGCCATACCTATTTGTTGAAGTCTAAATGCTATCAGTATGATAATAGTATTGTCCCGAACAGTCTCATGTTTCATCATAATTAAATAAACAGCTTGTGAATTGCAGTCCAAAAAATGTCTGTGTTCCACTCTTAACTTAAGGGGTTTCCATAGAAACCATGGGGAGCAAGTTTAACTGACATTTATTGGACTTGAGGCTATATGCAGCCTTGATATCTCTGTGTTGTTCTCTCTGTCATTCTGTATATGTCTCTTTCTCTTCCTTTAATCCTCACAATCCGCTCCCCACCCACCTCAGTCCTCTTCTCCTCCTCCTTTCCCCCGCCCCTTTCCCTTATTAGTAATGAGGAAGTAATTTGGACTCAGTTAGATTTAACAAATGCAATAATACTAAAATGAGCTCTGATACTTAAGTGTAATTGTGTTATTAGCTGGAAATGTTTTTCTTCAAAAACAAAAGAATTGAGAGTGAAGTTTGCTAGAGTAGCACATGCTGGTAAGAAGGAACCCAATGGAAAGTTTGTAGTCTACATATCACACACTCCACGTTCGTGGCCCAGGGATGGCTTGTTCTTGATTTAGCCAGTCCAGATTGATGTTTCTCCTCAGTCCTAATTTTCAGGCCTCTAAATGGAGCATACATCACCGTGCTGATAACATTCCAAGAGAAAAGAGGAGTTTGTTTAGGAAAGAAAACACATACTATATATTGTAAACCTACTGTGTGCCAGATATTCATTTAGGTCATCTTAGTTAATGCCATAAAACTCACTGCCAGCTAGGAAAATGAATCTGGAGCTGGTGATTGAAGTTCAGGCCCCACCACAGGCTGGCTGTGAAGCCTTGGGTAGAATGCTTACGTGTTCTGTCTCGGTTTCTCAAAGTCACAATGAATAGAAGCACTCCTAAGAAGTGGAGTTTTATTAGGATTCAATATGGTAATGTAGCTGGTGCATCACAGTAGGGATGTTTCTCTCCATGCCTTTAGAAATGGGGAAAATGAGTTACCAAGAGAGTATGTCATTTATCCAAAGCTGGAAAGTGTGTGTGCACAGTGCAGTGGTTACGAGGGGTTGATTTAGGCAGACATGGGATCAGTTACTAATGGTGTAAGTGGGGTAAGTGATAGACTAACAGGCCACCGACTTCATGCAGTTGTTATGAGGATTAAATAAAATTGAGTATGTAAAGTGCTCAGCAAGTATCTGCCACATAGAAAGCTGTGTTTTGCACTGTGTCCCTCCCTCCGTCCCTCCCTCACCTTTCTGAATTATTTTGTTTTCAGTATGGATTCAAAGTTAAAAATGTTCGGTTTCCAAAGTCTATTTAATAATTATGGTTTACATTTTGCTCATAATTCATAAACTACCTCAAGTTACCCTGATAACAATGAGAAAGGAAAGACAGATGATGTCACAACCAATTTATAGGTTAGATAAAGGAGATTGAGAGATGTTATTGACAAGACATCTGTTTGGTGAGTGAGGAGGTGGAGGTTTTACCTTGTTCTCTAGAGTTATTCTTATAATTAATACTCTCAAACACTATTGTTATTAATTTGGGTCAAACGTTCATGAGTTTTAAGGCTGAAATCCAGCAGATTTTAATTAATATTCCTAATGTACAGTGAGAGGAAGAAAAACTTGGCAGGGAAGGAGAAAAAGGAGCAAGGAGAAGACAGTTGCAAAATCTGTCTCTTGCAGACCTGTTTCCAGGTCATTCTCCAAGCATCCAAGGGCACATGCAGAATTACAGTTTTCAGTCTCAGGGGCAGATGAGACATTGGTTTTGCACAGCAATTTGCTTTGGTGTTTCTGGTTGGAAGAATAAGGGTGAGGTGGGAAGAAAAATTTCAGAGAAGTCAGGTATCAGTCAGAGATATTGTTGAGAACCTAGTTGTTGAGAATTCAACTAGAATTGTATCCATCTAGGACAAGGGTGTGATGGATGGGGCATGATTGCTGGAGAATGTGATTGTTAACACACGCACTCATAATACACGTAGGCGTGGCCATATACACATACACGTATACAGGATTCATCAGAATGAACATTTCTTTCAATTATCATCATTTTATGGCCTGAAAGAGCTTATACTAGGAGATAAATGTTAGCTCTACCATTTTTATTTGTTGTGTGTTTGTTTGCTTTGTTACTAGAATATTCATTCTGTGCTGTCTTTGAAATAATCTCTGTAAACCCCTTTCTCGATTTTGTATTTGTTTAGTTAACAAGAAGTGAGAGAATTCCTAAAGCTACTTAGCCAGACACGCAGAAATAGTAGTACGACCCGATATGCTGAAAGCATGGGAACAATTAGCGGTGCAGCAGGCAACCCCACTGTGTTGTGCAAATCCCTCTTTTGCTCAGGATTCCTCGTAAATGTCATGTGATGCATGGAACCATTGCCAAATTTTTCTTCCATGCTTTAATAGGTCATCTTGGTAGCTTTGGGACTGAGGAGAATGGATAGAAAAAGAATCTTTCTGGACTCTAGAACAGGGTCAACAAACTTTTTTCTGTAGAGCGCCCAAGAGTAAGTATTTTAGGTTTTGTGAGCCTTATAGTCTATCACAACTACACAATACTGCTTTAGTGTAAAAGCAGTCATAGTTAATACATGCATGAATGGGTGTGTAAGTGTCCCAGTAAAACTTTATTGACAAAATCCGTTGGTGATCCGGATGTTGCCTGTGCGCAGTAGGGTGCCAACGACTGATGTACCTCTCCTGCCACTTTCAATTCCTGTTCATGTGACAGTTACAGCTTAAAAGATAAGAATGGAGAGTGTAGGATTGACAAGAATATCATACACTACCTTCGTTTTGTCGATTGTACTTTTTATCACACTTACTTTGATTAAAATTTTATCTTTTCAGTTTTTTTTTTGTTTGTTTGTTTGTTTTTTACCATAGAAAGAGCACATATTTTGTCTGCACATTACAGAATAATACAAAAAGTTCAAGAGGCTTTCCCTGGTGTCATTCTGCATCCATAATGTCAACCTTGTGTTTTTTCAATTTAATTATTGTTTCTAAAATACATCCTTTAGAGAATAAAGAAAGATAGTGGGAGAAGTAACCATGAAGTAATTTTCATGATCTAAACCAAAGGAAAGGTAGTTAACTAATGACTTAAATAGCGACATGAACAGGCTTCCCTACTTCTTTATCCCATTAAGATACCGTAGGGGACCGAGTTCCTTATTACTTTTTATGTGTATTCCTGATTTTTTTTGTGTGTGTGTGTGTGTGGTTATTTTTAGATATAATGCATTATAGGCAAATGAATACCGGAAAATGGAGGGAGTTGTCGCTAACTAAAGCTTGTTCATATTGGAACTGAGTCCTCATTTTGCAAGGTTCCATGGTAACTGAGAGCAAATTTGTTATAAAAGCAGTGTACAAAAAAAGAGGACTTGGACCAAGCAAAATGAGGACTGCCTTCAGTAAATAAATAGGAATCCCATTTCCAAATGTCTGCATTTGCCATATAATTCCCTCTTTTGTGGTCATTAAGGGGAAACAAGAAATCAGTGATTACAGTCATTTCCATTATCTGACATGTCATCACCAAGGTTTCCTCATTATGCGATGTTAACAGTGTGGAGGTTACTTGAAACCAGCTACAGTTCTAATTAGGAGGCCATCCCGACTATCTGCATTCTGATTAAATGACGTTGCCTGGAAATCACAATATGTCTACTCTGTTTCCTCCCCTTGCTCAGATCTCATAAACACAGACTCAATTAAAAAGAGTTTCCTTATCAGGTTTTTATGGGTCATTTAGGTGAATTTATTAAACTCTTAAGTCATGCTGAAAACTGGATGGCAGTGGCTCCCGAGGTCTGCAGTGGGATCCAGGACTAAATGTGCAGGACTTGCTCTGATGTTTTAGGGAGTCTAAAATACAAGTCAGATCAGCCAATGATGGGTCAGGAATCAAAGGGAGTTGGTAAAATATGAAGACACTTCACAGAGTAAGGATTGCAGAACAGAGATACGAAAATCAGGATTTTATAGGTTAGTCTATATTTTAGGTGAAAAGGAAAACTGAGTCCAGACCCTCATTATTTCATATCTTCATGATTGAAATAATTCCTTTATTGACCTTTAGGTCTCACAGTCCACCCCTCCTTATTCATTCTCCGTATTATTGCAAATCAGCTTTTCCTTAAATACCCTTCTCATTGTCTTATTCCCTTCCAACAAAAGGAGAAAAATCAAGTCCTTACAACCCATCAAATGACTTGATATATCATCTAAATCCCTTTGTCTGTTTTTCACAATCTTGGGTTATTTTACTTACCCTGCCTTCTATCCCACTGGTTATTAATATATATTCCTAATAGATGTAAGCGTGTGCCTCTCTCTGCCCAATACACATGTTCCTTTTCATATATTTCCCACCCACTACCTGCCTATCTTCCAACTCTTTCCCTTCTCTCTGTCTGTCTTCTTTCTGTTAGTCAGTGTGTCCTCCTAAAACTGTCCATTCATCTCTAGAACTTTCTACTATATGATAGCCCCTTGTTTACTGGCTTATGAATCCTACTACACTGTGAGATTCTCAGTGGGAGACACTTGGCCCTAAGGGTCAAGAACTGATTGATCATTGTGCCTGACACTTAGCAGGCACTCAGCAAATATTACTACTGAAGGGATAACTGTCTTATGTTTTTCTCTCTTGGAATGTTAGACCTTTTTCTTTTACAAATGTCCATGTCCTACTACTAAATCTCAAGTCCACATAGCCTTCACAACTGTTCAAAACGTACTTGTTGCCCCTGAACACCAGAGTGCTTATAATTATCCACATAATCAAGGACATACTCACTCAGTGTAGCACTTAGGCACTGGCTCAGGACTGTTGTTTATCTTAGGCTGGTCTCAGCAGTGTTTCAGATGATCGATGATGGGGAATTACCAAGTCGAAGGAGTCCCTTCCTAGGTAAAGGTTACACGGTGTTGGGGAACATACTTAGAATCATATATTCTTGGAGCTGAAGTGACTTCAGAGACTGTCTTTCCCAGTACCCTAATATAAAATGGATCCCAGACATGTTGACATGTTTAGTGCTCTGCCTTGGTTACTGTCTAGGAAAGTAGGGCTTTGCACAGTTTAATCATAAACAAGGAAGAGAGTACTTGGTAAACGTTGGAAGGCAATTTTAAAATCTGAATGGCCCTCTTTATGTGGTATTTATTCTCTTCAGATTCCTTGCTTGGCAATGTAAATTGCATTACTCATTACAAAAATCCATATGCCTTTTGGGTGCTACTGTTGGCTTGTTTGTTTTCAACTTATAACAGCAATGATGACCTTGTGTAGGGCATTTCCTGAGGATTAATGAGCAGGTGGGTGTTAATGGCTATCAATCCCTCCCAGCTAGTCATCAATCCAAAGGAAGCATGGAAAGCAGAGTCATTAACTGCATTACCAACTTCTGAAATCTAATCTTTCTCCACCTGCCTTGCCAAGGACTTGAGTTTAATGGGCTTGTTAGAGTTTTCAAAAGCTTCTTTAGTTGCTTGCCTTGTCATTAACCTGGACAGGAAAATATATAGATATTCATGTTCATATATAAATATATGTAAAAGGAAAAATAAAAGATTAACCATGAGCCTCTGTGGACAGACAGGAGAGTATCATGAGGAGAAAAATAATTTTCCACCTTTTAATTAAATATAATTTGAGATGTTCAGTCTCTTTGATTTGCTATCCTTTTATTCCCTTTTTCAAACTCAGATTCTCTAGAGAGAATCATCCTATTCTGCATCCTGAGAGGCTAAAACACATGATCAGTTTCTGCAACTTAACCTCATTCAGCATTAGATTTTTTTTTGGCAGGGGTGTTGGGGTGTTCTTACTGGGGTTTTGGTTGTAGTTGTTTTAATGGAATATAATTTTTTTTATTTATATTCCAGTTGATATTTACTAATATTAATAAGCATGATATTTTCTCTGTTGGCATCAGTCATGATTACCCAGTCTTCTAAGACATATATAAACATTAGAAATTCAATTACACTGTCTCAGTGCACTTTCCCTATAGGAACAAACTATGTTGTGGAGCAGAGAAGTTCCATTTCTTTCTGTTGAAGAAGCTTAGGACCCCATTTCATCAGACAGTATGCTGATTCTCATACTGTCTCAAATTCCTTAAAGAAATAACATGGGGTGACAAATTGTCCACTGAGTGAGTGTCAGTGTTTAAAGTATATGGCCAACAACATTGTCAGCAGAGAAGACTTCATTTCAGAACCTTTCCCAATGGACATTTGTCTTGAATTTACTCAAATCTGGAGCTAGTCCTTAGTTTTGTACTCTGAAAAATTTGATTTTAGTAGCTCATTATGAAAGTTGTAGTCACACCTACTGATCACATACAAAGTGGATACATAGAGGAGAGGACCAATTTGCTAAATTGTAGCTAGAACTGCAGTAAACCCTTCAAATATTTCATTCTGTCAAATCTTTTCACGTAGAACTTAAATTTTCTTGAAATCACAAAGGGGATGATAAAACCAATGAATAATCTTGCTATAAAAATATACAATCACAGTTATATGAAAATATGTATCTAATTTCAAGAGATTCACAAATTGTTTGAAATCCATTCATGAACTTCTTAGGAACCCATGGGTTGAACTATGAATTTTTATGAAAGAGCAAATTATAATTAAATAAGATGGTTAATGAAAAATCAAACTAAGAAAACTATACGAATCAAATTGCTTTAGCATCAGATTATAATATCCTGATGTATTAATCATTCTCTATAATTGGATTTCAGTTGTTACCAGGACTAGACAAATAGCAATAACAATAAAAATGACAAGCATTCATACAGTATTGTTTATGTATCAGGCATTGTTCTGGAAGCATTAACTCATGCCTCCTCATAACAATAGTGTATATAAATCAGAGTATCCAAACTCTTGGAAGTTTTACAGATGGGCACTACACACATTTGTATCTGATTTTTTTAAAAGTCCCTGTATTTATTAGTGAGTGTCCACTTAACTATATAAGTACTCAGCAATCTACAAGAACCAATATTTTCTTTTTTGTTTTTGTGTCTATTCGTTCTCTCTCTCTCTCTCTCTCTCTCTCTCTCTCTCTCTCTCTCTCTCTCTTTCTCTCTCTCTCTCTCTCTTATTTGTTTCATTCTTTCATTAATATACACATATGTAGTTTATACAATGTGTCAGGTACACTGGATATGGTATTTAGGACACAGCTTATTGCTGGTAAGAATAAACTTTTACCCTAATCTGTTCTTTTCAATCACCCATTTGCATGCTGATATTTGGTAATCTACTTCTTGAAAATGTTAATGTATTTATATGTTTTTGTTTGCTTGTGGAGTGGGGGGGAGGCAAGGAATAATTATTGAGCCCTCTCTTTACCATTTATACTAAGTTGTATACCACTTTTATTTATTTTTTTGGTTCACATAATGGGTCTTGTGAATGGACGTTGATATTAGCTTATCAAACCTAGTCCCTTACTATGAATTGAAACGTAGGCTATATTCGGTAATGCAATTCAGCAGATATTTACTGAATACCTAGACGCCATCCAGTTCCTGTCCTTAGGGAATGTATAAGTGAATAGGTCAAATGTATTCCTAAACATTTAGATTCAAACACAGATTTGGTAATTGCTGTAATCTTGACATTACAGACACTTAGAAGAAGGATGTATCAATACTGGCCACTAAGACCCAGGAAGGTCTATAGAAATTGTCATTTTAAAACTGGCTCCGAAGTTGGGTAGAATTTTGAAAGGAAAATCAGAATCGGATACTGCAGCCCATGGGAAAAACAGGAGCAAGGCTGAGAAGTAAAGTAGGGGGTATATTTTTAGAATCAGAAACAGACTGCAGCCTAGACTGTATTATGGAGAACAGTGGGAGATAAGACTGAGAAAGCAGTATGGCCCAGCATCAGGGAGTGTCTCACATGACATACTAAGGCAGGAGTTTTCTAGAGGGCAAATTTGGCCCCCAGAGAACATTTGGTAATGGTCTGGCGACACTGTGGATCGTCACAACTGGGGGTGCTACTGGCATCTAGTGGGTAGAGGCAGTAAGGGACTTGGGCTTTATTCTGTAAGCACTGGGGAACTATTGGTGGGTTATGTTTTCCTGAACTGTGATTGTCTAGGTCCCCATGTAGTTGTTATACTAAATCTGTAGTGTGACTTTGATGATCTCGCCCAGGGAATGTACAAAACAAAAAGACCAAATTTGGTGATGAAGAACAGCATGTATCAGTCATTTTGTGGCCCTGCACCTGAAAAAAATAAATAATAAAAAGGAAAGGAAAAGAAGTTTTTATGCATTGGTGGGGCTCCGGACTCAAACATGTCCATGTAAAGGAGAATGCAGGCATTATTACAAACAAGTACATTTCTGATCTTTGCAACACTCTGGTTTCATTTCCGAAAGAATGAACTATCAAGTGATATATGAAGCTTGAGGTTTTAAACGTTTTTCTTTGGTTATGCATTTCAGTAAACCAATACAGCAAGCAGCTGCCATAAAATATATATATAAGCACATCCCTGAACAGCTTAAATCCCACCCTTTAATTTGAGAAATGACTCAGTCATCTAGATTTTATTTCTTCATAAATAATCAACTTCAAAAAGTGAATATGATCAAAAGGATTCAGAAGCAGCCAGAAACTTCGATGCACAGTATGCTTCTCTCTCCTGCATCACGTGAGGCTAAACAAGCAGGAAAACACAAATAAATTTTATTTTTCAGTTTGCCACGTCGTTGGCTATATTTCTGGGTTTGCTTTTCTAACATGAAGTAGATTTGACTTTTTGTTGCTAAGACAAAGTTGGAGCTGTCACCACCCACTCCAATTCCTTGCCTATTTCAACATTCCTTTGGATTGTACAGAAGAATTAGGAGATCTTCTTTCACCCCTGGATTTTCTAATTAATGGTTCAAAGGAGTTCCAGAAGCAAGAATGTGACCATCAAGAGGTTCCTCCATTTAAAGGGCATTTGAAGATGATTGACTTTCTGCCTATAATTCTTGTTCTCTGCTCTCAGTAGTTTGATCCAATGGCGCGACCCAAAAGTTAAGTCAAACTTTCTTAATTCTGAAGTACAAGTAGGTTCCAGGTGAACAAGCAAGTCATGAAAACAACGTATGCATCATCGACGTTGGAATTTTCAAGGCAATCATGTTATTTTTAGGCACATACAGCAGAGGGCATTGTTTGGCTAAACTTAAAACAGGGCTGCTATTGACAATAATAGATAAAGACAATGAAATAGGAAAGTCTTATCTATAAAAAAGAACAAAAAAACCCAAGTGAGCAAGGAGACAATGAAATGACCTTTCTAGTGCTTTTCTCTCCCTAGCTTTTCTTTGTAGGAAAGATTTCTATGAAAATAACTAAAAGCTAGACAAGCGTTATTCCAGAAATTGATGTAATTCCTACTATGTGAGTTGAACTCCACTAGATGCCACAGATAAATTAGTGAATGTGGCTGCATTTAGGTATTCAATTAATGTATAGCTTTAACTATCTACAAGCTGCTTCTGTCTGTTTGAACACCCATTAATTTATTCATTCACGCATTTAACAAATGTTTGATGAGTACTTTTTTTCTACGTCATTACCACTGAATAGGGGAAACAAGTATCTGCCCCATGGAACTTAACCTCCCACTCAAATGAGACAGGCAGTAAGAAAATAAACATCTAAGTATATGAGAAAATACCAAATAATGATAAATACTATGAGGAAAATGAAACACGATGTGATGGACAGTGATAGAGCATCAACTTAGGCTGGGTGAGCAAGAAAGAACTTTCTGAGGAGGTCAAATTTAAAGAGTGCCCTGAATGATAAGGAAACCCAACTGCAAAAATGGAAGGACACACGCGTTGCAGGCAGAGGGAACCCTAGGGCAGAGGTCCTGAGTAGGAGAAAAAGCTTGGAGTGTTTGAGGAATGAAGGAAGTCCGGTGTCGTTGAAGAGAGAAGGAGGATGAAGAAAGATGCAAGGAGAGAGAGGTAGGCAGGCTCAGACCATCATTTGATAGAAGTCAAAACAGTTTGCACTTTGCTCTGTAATGGTATAGAACTAGGAGCATTTCCATTGAAGAATGACATAAACACACCTATGTTTTTAAACTTCACTCTAAATACTATATGAAGAATTCATTGTGGTACGGTAATGGCAGAAGTAGAGAAATTGGTAAAAGGGTATTTCAGTGGTCCAAGTGAGAAATGAAGATGATTTGGTCTAGAAGAGGACAATGGAGGAAAGTAGATGGATCCACTTATATTTTAGTCGTCGAGTCAGATTGGTAGCGTTGGGCTGGATGTCAATCAAGAAAAAGGAAACTCAAGAAAGATTCTTACATTTTTGCTTCGAGCAACTGGGTGTATGATAGTTGCATTTATGGTGGTGCATGGGCAGGTTTGGGGATCTGTTTTCAGTATATGCCCTGCCATTTAGTGCATGTAATCCTCTCAATGTCTATTTATTACTGTTATTGTCATTACTCCCACTTCAGGAAGGTACAGCTTGGGAAGGCCAGTTTACCAAAGACCAGTCAATAATACTAAGCCAACTCTCCAACCCTCCTCAGTTCATTCTAAATCTGTTTCTTGTCCAACTAGGTTTTGCTAATATAAATTGGGGGGTAGGAGGTGGCTTTCTATGCCTCAACATCGTTCCAACTTGGAAAGTATAGGATGCCATTAGGGAACCCAGACTGAATGTGCGTTTAGTAGTCCTTTATGTGCAGTTTACAGAGTAGACATAAGCAGTGCTAGAAATCAGAGACGCCTCTTTCCTGACTTGCACATCAGTTTCCAGAGTGATACTCTGCTCGCT
Source organism: Rhinolophus ferrumequinum (assembly GCF_004115265.2). Taxonomy (NCBI): domain Eukaryota; kingdom Metazoa; phylum Chordata; class Mammalia; order Chiroptera; family Rhinolophidae; genus Rhinolophus; species Rhinolophus ferrumequinum. Next base: position 19,377,616 of record NC_046294.1, read on the forward strand.
CAGTGTACACTGATGTTTTGTTTTTAATGTGGTCACATACAGAAGATAATTTTGCCATCGCGGGTCTTTCGTACTCTACAGGGTTTCAACTAGAGCTGATTAATTTGAACACGTGCGTATACATTTCTCAGTAGTCAGATAATCAGATTGAAGATCAGTTCCATTCCGTTCTAAAGTAACATGAGGGATGTCGATTATTAATGTCACCTGACCTTTCCAGTCAACCAATCTTCTCTCTCCAATTTATTTTACACACAAGGGCAGCTCCTTCCTAAAACGATCACCTCATCACATCCTTTCCTGCTTAAGACCTTGGAGTTTCTTCCTAAGTCTCTTTATTGAAGCAAATCCAGACTCTTCTCGCAAGCATGCAGAGCTTCTCAGTTGGGCCAATTTAACTCTCTAAATTCTGCAATGTAAGCTCTGCTTCCATTAAGTCAGCTTTCTTATTATGTTGTGCTCTTTCTCCTTTGCTTTCACAGTAGTGTCTTCCTGCCTTTTCTGAAAACTTTCTCTGATGACCTGTGTCTATTTTGATTTCTGACAATGCCTTATGGCATTTAGATGTCAAATATATTGAGTCACATTAGTACCTAGACACATACATGTACATTTTTTTATTTTTTATGTGTATCCACACATTTCTATTATAGCGCCAACAAGACTGTGCAGTTCTAGAAGGCATGGCCAACTTACTACTCTTATAATCCTTATTTTATACTCCCAGAACATGGCAACATGTTGGCTACATGTTTCTTTTTTTTCTCTGCTTTTCTTTTTTTAATATATCATTCTTTCTACTCACTGCTTCTTCTCACCTGATGTCACCTCTAGACATTAAACATATGTACTCTTTTACTATGAGCCACATAAGTCTTCTAGAAAAATGAAAATGCAGACCGAGGTGTTTTGTTTTGTTTTGTTTTGTTTTGTTTTGTTTTGTTTTCCTAAATCTCAGTTTCTTAAAATCCCAACAGTTTCTAGAAACATTGCAAGGTCAGTGTATTTAGCCAAACAGCCTCCTTTTGATTTGACAGGTTGATTTCCTGGGTTATAGCCATTTCAATGTTGTATCATTTCTATTACATTTGCCTAGAGCATCAGCCCTGGGCATATTTATAAAAAATTTTATTTTCTCTGAAAATCTACAGACCCTCATATTCGTGCGTAATGGTGGAGAAAGCACAACATATTTGCAAAATTGGGTTTCAAATGAGAAAAAAAATGAACTACATTAAGACATATTTGTATGATAAATTTGATTTGGAGAGGTGTTATTTAATTTGTTTTTCCTTTTCTTGTGTATTCTAGCATTCTTTAAAATTTAAAGAGATCCAGAGAAATGACAACAGCAGAAAGCCTTAGCATGATGGGGATAAGTCTCACTTCCTCTCTTAGAAGCAGATCATGTTGCTTCAGCTTACTTTGTTTCCTCTGATAGGTCTCACGCTTATAATAGTATAAGAAATCAGAATTTTTATACTGTCTTATTTGTCTTTGCTTTGCTATTAGGGGAAGAGGGATATAGCAAGAGAAAAAGGCAGGAAGAGAAAAGAAGGAAAGAAGGAAGGAAGGAGGGAAGGAAGGAAGGAAGGAAAGAAGGAAGGAACGAAGGAAGGAAGGAAGGAAGGAAGGAAGGAAGGAAGGAAGGAAGGAAAGAAAGAAAGAAAGAGGGAGAGAAGAGAAAGAATGTGAAAGTATCAGGAAAGGTTTGATTGTAAGTAACCAGACAAAAATGATAGCTATACGGTAAAGAATGGATTGTTTTACATAGTAAGAAAATACATAGGAAGCCAGTTTCAAGATTCATTAATTCATCTGCTTATCACAATAGAAACAAATGCAAATGTTTTCCATCTTTCCATTTTTCCATCCATCCTTGGCATGTCAGCTTTGTTATCAGACTGCCTCCTTTCTTGGCCACAAGATGGCTGCAGCAACTCTAGGCATCTTATACTCACAAGTATATCCAGAAACAGAATAAAGAACTACTTCTTCCCCATGTTTTTCTTCTTGTTTTGAGGAGGGGAAAAAAAAAAAGTTTCCCACACCATCTCAGCTGAGTTCTCCTCACATCTCATTGGTCAAATTATGTCACATGACCAGACTTAATAAGTCTCTGGCAATAAGACTGGTATAGCCAACATTTGTTTAGACTAGGGCTCAGCAAACTCTAGTCTCAGCTGACTTCTCCTCACATCTCATTGGTCAGATTATGTCATATGTCCAGACTTAATCAGTCTCTGTCAATAGGACTGGTACAGCCAACATTTGTTTAGGCTAGGCCTCAGCAAACTGTAGTCCAAAAGTCAGCCCACCACCTGTTTTTGTATGCTCTGTGAACTGAGAATGACTTTTTAAACAGTTGAAAAAAATTTTAAAGACTATTTTGAAACATGAAAATTATGAAATTCAAATTTTATATTTCAAATTTCAATGCCGATAATAATTTAATTGAAACATGGCCATACCCATTAATTTACCTTTTGTCTATAGCTTCTTTCAAATTATAATGACAGACTTGAGTAGTTGCAGCAAGAAACCATATGGCCTATAAAACCTGAAATATCTGACCCTTTACAGAAAATGTTTGCCTAGTCCTAGCTTAAGCCAAATTCTCTTTACACATTGTGTTGGGTCAGCCTCTCCCAAAGTAGATGATGTAGTTTTAGTTTTTTGATTTTTTTTTTTTTTAGACAGGAGTGAATTTTCCTGAACATAGTTTTCTTAGGGTAGAGTAAGGGAGTAAGTAGGATGTTGATTAGGCAACAAATGTGAAGAGGGGGCAAAGGGGTTGGGGAAAGAAAGATCAAGAGCGAGAGCAAGAGAGAGCGAGATTGATATTCAAGCACATTTTAAATGAATAACCCTCCTTAATATCGCATAAAGATGTCTCCCAAAACATCCCTGACACAACCTGTTGATAAGACAGTGCTGAGTTTATTGCTCACTATGGTAGGGTAGAACACCACCTCACAAAGGTTTGGGAGTGTCTGACAGGAACGGTGAAGATTAGACCAGAATTTACTGAGAATTGGAAGTTTGATTTTAGGATGCTTTTTCAACATGGGAACTTGATTAGGATTGCATAAGAATTATGATACAGCAATCCAGGATTAGTGAAAAGAGCAAAGTGAGGTGACAGATTCAAAGAATCTTAGAGCACAGACTTTCATTAGTACTTTCCTAAAGAGTTGATGGATCTTTGGGTTCCTATAAGGACAATGAAATAAATAGTTTGCTTTGGCAGGAGAGTACCAGAAGAGGATAGAGATGCTAATAAAGACAGTGGAAGAGCAAAGTCATGTTGCTGTCAGTGGTAAGGTATGGCATGGAGGTCTCAGTGTCCAGGCTGAGTGGGCGGTAAACTGTTCTGGTTCAGTGTTTAAGGAGGTTTGTTGTTGTTACCTACGGATGTGAATGTAGCTATCTGTTGGGGTGGGCAGTTGGGTGCTTGTGTTTAAATTTATCTTTCTCCCACCTCACTCCCAAATGAGTTCCAATGTCTATGCACAGTTTATGCTGACTTAGCAATGATACTGTGCTAAATAAATCATCCTCATTAGCTACTCTCTCCTGCTCAGTTCCTTCTGTGTCTCTCAGTGCACTGGAGCATGGGTAGGGGAAGAAGAAAGATCTGTTGACAAAGTCAAGATATCCTCTGGGCCAAGGCTAAAAGTATTATGGTTTAATTCAAAACCCACACAGATCCAATTGTAAATAAATGCTGTCAGATGACATTGTAATAGATAGTGCATACCTTTAAATTGATTTCCTTTTGATGTGATAAAAACATCTTATAAAAGAGATGTTGAAACGTGGCTTTTGATGTAAAGTAACATAATTTAGATTTTAAAATAGAAAACCTTTTGTTGATAGTAGTTTATTCAATTCAGTGCATGCACCAAGCATTATTTGCTGTAGGTTATAAATCAGCTTTGAGCCAGTTATAATTCATAAATCGTTACTTATGACTGATTTATGGGAAAGCCCATTAATTGCAACTACAAAAAGACCTTGAAGTAAGCAAGAAGCAGAAAATAAAACAGACTGGGGATTGAAAAAGGATAGACATACATACTCTACAATTAATAGCAATGTATCATGTTTGCATAAGTTTTACTGATAACATATTTCTAATCATGCCAGTTAATCCTTACCAGAACTTTGAATAATAAATAGTATGGTGACTCCTATCTTATAAGAGAGGGAGAAACTGAGTGTCCCATCATTTTATGTTTAATATATATTAACTATTTATTATATATCATTTATTGTGAGCCAGTAACATTACATATATAATGTGACAGCCTTAACAAAAGCCTTTGAGTAGAGAACATGACTGTTTCCCTTTTACAGATGAGGAAAATAAAGTATAGAAAGGTGAAGTGACTTTCTCAATTGTAATGTCATGGAGATTCAAGCAGGCGTGTGAAATTCAGGAAGTCTCACACCAGAGCCTTCTCTCTTGGCCAGTAGACATGGCTGTCTTTGGTATTTCATATTTTAAAGAGGGAAAAGTTAGCAGCAAATGGCAGAGTGAAGAATTATCATCTTCACTTCTGTGCTGTTTCCAGTTAACCAATTATTTCAACCTGTGTTGCCACAGACCCTAAGATTCTGAGAAGAGTTATGGGGTGAGGGGTAAGAGGAGGAATGGAGGAGCAGGACTCTGGGACCCCAATCCTAAAATCCATCATCAATCAGTTAATGTATCAGGGATTGTATGTGATATTCCTTTTTTTTTTTTTTTAAATTCCCAATTACCTTAAGAAGTGTGTGTTCAGGGGAAAGGAACATAAGTAATATTATAACAAGTCACACAAGTGAAAAATTTTCAATGGTCACGATTGCTGGAAATTTAAATAGCATTCTATTTAAAATGGAAACCTGAAAGGGTTTTTAAGGTCATGTTTAAATTTACAATGAAGGATCTAACTCAGAGTGTGAAGCCTACCAACTATATTATTGTCTATAACGCCATCAAAGTATTAATTGATGAGTAGGGCCCCGCTATTTTACAATTAGTTATTTTAAAATGTAGATTTTATTTTTATTCAGGTATGGTGATGCCAACAGATCAGATGACAACTACCATTAAAAAGATATGTATATATACCAAGGGTGCCAAAAAAAGTGGACACTTGGTCACCGTTGCCCAAGCAGTAGTTCACCATAATCAGAAGTGTCTGGATGCTGATGGTAACCACTTTGAGCTCCTCTTATAATTGCAGAAATCAAATGTGACTTTCTTTTGTTCAAATGTGTATTCATCTTTTGTTATTGGTATATATTGAGTATTACAATTTTAATAGTTTTTTCCTTCCTTAAAATCTGTATACATTTTTTGGGGGCCCTCTCTGTGTATATTTACTGACTGTTCTTAAGAGGAGAGTGCATGCCATGCCACACAGGGGCCACATGGGGAAGTGCCAGGGTTGGTCAGGAGGTAGAAAGAGCAAGGGGAAAACGTGAGCAAGAGCCTCCCTCCAATGTGTATCTAAGGGAAGGCAAGGTAAACAGTCTTAGGACTGGCTAGTGTGAATGACTTCAGTGGGTGCTGGGCAGAGAGGCTCTCCCTAGGTGCCTAGGATCTAGCCCGAGGATGGTTAGGGCAGAAGGATAGTGGCCACGGTGTACAAGCCCTGTGAGACCCCAACAAAGGACTTGAGTGGGGTATGGGCTTCAGATTGATGGGTTTGAATATGAACGGCGTGTGTGTGGGCATGAATACTATCAGTACATATCACTACATGTAGGCAAAGAGTTGTCATTAAATAGTGCCTGTGGTGCACATTTTCAACAGGCATTTTATTGAGTACCTACAGTATGTCAGGTGCTGTGTTGGCAGACGCCTAAGAAGAGACTGTCAGACATGGCCTTTGTTCTCATAGAGTTCACAGGGACAAATGATCTTAGTTCTGGAGAGTGTGAAAAGTTAGCCTGGAACCGCAATAGCCATGAGGAGGGAAGTCATCAGTCTGCCTGGGAAGTCTAGGAAATGAAATACTAACTCCGAACCTTTAGTCAAGTTCCTTTGCTGTCATCAGGAAGGAGACAGAAATACGCCTCTGAAGCCTGAAAGCAATCTGTGACTTTAAACTTCACTTTGTTGAGGTTCACGTCCCTTTCAGTGGGTTTGTGAATGTGGATCTAGGTTTAAGGATTGTTAATGACAGCTGCCTTTTCTGAGTATGGAATCTCCTATTACTGGAAAATAGTCTCTTCTCCATTTTGTTGGAGTCACTATGAAAATGCAGTTATTTCCAAATGCTAATTTGCATGGAGAACCTCACCACCAGCAGAAGAATTATATCCTGCAGAAGAGCCAGCCCTTCTTGCTTCAGGCCCTTGGGTAGTGGGCAAGGAATTGATGGCCAGGTAACTGGACCTGTCTCTGGCATTGGCTTTTTCTTTCTGTCCAAGGCTCACTTGGAACCACAGGAAGATCTTTTTAATTGTTTCTTCTTGCTACTAGTTTCTTCCAAAGATATTCTCTCTCCCATATTAGTCCAACATGACCATTCTTAAAAACAAAGCTGATGGACAACATTCCACCCTAAAAATAAAACATGTCACCTGGAGGATAAACCAGTGATTCCTAAGTTTGACAAAACTCTTGGAAGTCTGGACCTGATCTCATCCCAGCACCTTTCTCTTCCCCAGGCTTTCCCTTCTTCTGCCACAGGGAACATTTCCTGGTTCCCTGCAGGTACTAGCATCTTTCACGTGTCCTTGTCTGGACACAGGCCAGTCCCTCTGCCTGAATTTCTCCCCTTTCTTTCTTTACCAGCTTCTACAAACTAAGGATCAGATGACGCTTTTCTTTGAACATTCCCTGATTTACCAACACAAATTGAGTTGCCCTGACATCAGTCCCCGGTGCCCATTTGGCCTGGGCTCAAGAACATATAGCACATGTTCATATATTATTGCACTTCATCTGTTTGCCTATTTATTTCACCTCTTGAAGTATCATTCTCTCAGAGGTCAGGTTTCTGTTCTACTTTATAAACCCAGAACTTAGTAAAATGTCTGGCGAAAGGGCAACAACAAAAACAAGGATAATAATAGCAATAATAATAATAAAGTCTGACAAGCATTGAGTTCCTACAATGTGGGAGGCATTATTCTAAGTCCTTTATCTGCATTAAGTTATTTTGCCTGCACAATAGTACCAAGGGGCATAATATCAGTTCCATTTTTCAAGTGAGAGACTGAGCCATGGAGAGGATAAGTAACTTTGCTAAGTACTAAATTAGTGCTTTTTGAATTGGAATGTGGTCAGCTCCCACCCCTCGCCCAGTTTTTTCTTTCCAAGAGATTAATAGCAGAGCACTGTTTATTGAGATGAGAGATTAGGGAGAAGTCATTACACAGGTGCCCAATCCATGATACGCCAGTGGAGTGGGGCATATACTGGGTTACACAAGTTCCTTTGGAATACCTCCTTGTGTTGGAAGAGATGCAGAAAGTCAGTTATTTTATTTCTTTTCACAACCAGTAAGAATAGGGACACGAGATTATAATAGTCCTGTTATACAAAAGTATTTCTGTAAAAAATATTATGTTTCCTGTGAAATGATTTAATTTGTAATACGTCTGCCTGTAGATAACAGTCGGCTCTATTATAATGAATGAGCTTTTGTACATGAAACGCTGTAGAAATTTATGTACATTTGTGCATGTCACTATTTCAGTGTATCTTCACAGGTACCATAAGTTAAGTTGCCAGTGTTTTCAGCCATGTGCACCCCAAAGGAGAGGTATTTTCAAGAAATTGATTACCAAAAAAATAAAATATATAGGTATATGTTGCCCTCATTTCCTCAGCAACCTTTTTGTGGAGTATTTGAGAGCTTGTGTCCTAGACCAGTCAGATGAACATCTGAGCCCTGGTTCTGTACTTCCTAACCATGTGAATTTATACATGTTACTTCTCCTATGATAAATTGCTTCATCTAGAAAATGGAGTGTGTAACAGTTCCTGCCTCAGAGGAGCGCTGTCAGGATCAGAAAGAATCAGGGCCTGCAACCTGTGCAATTGCAAAAGGCCCCATTCTCAGAAGGGCTCACACTTGGTTTAATGCTCTGTTGTTACTGATTTGAAATTCGTAATGATTATTAACAAAGCAAATGCCTATTTTCATTTTACACTGGGCCCCACACAGTATGTAGCCATTTCTGGATAGGATTGTTTGTGAAGTCTGTAGCCAATGGTGCCTGGCACATAGAATGAGCCCAAATAAAATGTTAGCTATTATTAATTTTACAAAGGATCTTTTAGTTGGTTGGGTATAGCCCCCAAATTCTATTTTCTGACCTTTTCCATTCTGGTCTGGACATTGAATCTGACGGTGGGGTACACCTCATATGTCCTCATGCATTTGGGTCATACATGGTTGGTTCATACTATTTTAAGGCCCTCCACCTCATTATTCCATTTCTCTGTGATTGCACATCTGATGGAATATGGGTTGTGGTAGGCTGCTAATTTGAGGTACAGAAACACTTTTTTTTCTAAAAATATGAGACACATCCCTCAACGAGGGACATTAAATTTGTTGTTGATCTAGGTTAAGCAATGATGTATTTAGCTGACACACTGTTTCACTGACATTGTTCTAGAAAGACATTGTGGAAAAGACCTAATGCTCTTTTCTTTTTTCTTTCTTTCTTTCTTTCTTATTTTTTTTTTTTTTTGTTTGCATCACAGACTATTTGAACTCCAGAAGGACCAACACCAGATAAAGTATGAATGTTGAACAAGATGACCTTACATCCACAGCAGATAATGATAGGTCCTAGGTTTAACAGGGCCCTATTCGACCCCCTGCTTGTGGTGCTGCTGGCTCTTCAGCTTCTTGTGGTGGCTGGTCTGGTGCGGGCTCAAACCTGCCCTTCCGTCTGCTCCTGCAGCAACCAGTTCAGCAAAGTGATTTGCGTTCGAAAAAACCTACGTGAGGTTCCAGATGGCATTTCCACAAACACTCGGCTGCTGAACCTCCATGAGAACCAAATTCAGATCATCAAAGTGAACAGCTTCAAGCACTTGAGGCACCTGGAAATCCTACAGTTGAGTAGGAATCATATTAGAACAATTGAAATTGGGGCCTTCAATGGTCTGGCGAACCTCAACACTCTGGAACTCTTTGACAATCGTCTTACTACCATCCCAAATGGAGCTTTTGTATATTTGTCTAAACTGAAGGAGCTCTGGTTGCGAAACAACCCCATCGAAAGCATCCCTTCTTATGCTTTTAACAGAATCCCTTCTTTGCGCCGGCTGGACTTAGGGGAATTGAAGAGGCTTTCGTACATCTCAGAAGGTGCCTTTGAAGGTCTGTCCAACTTGAGGTATTTGAACCTTGCCATGTGCAATCTCCGGGAAATCCCTAACCTCACGCCACTCATAAAACTAGATGAGCTGGATCTTTCTGGGAATCATTTGTCTGCCATCAGGCCTGGCTCCTTCCAGGGCTTGATGCACCTTCAAAAACTATGGATGATACAGTCCCAGATTCAAGTGATTGAACGGAATGCCTTTGATAACCTTCAGTCCCTAGTGGAGATCAACCTGGCACACAACAATCTAACGTTACTGCCTCATGACCTCTTCACACCCTTGCATCATCTAGAGAGGATACACTTACATCACAACCCTTGGAACTGTAACTGTGACATCTTGTGGCTCAGCTGGTGGATAAAAGACATGGCCCCCTCCAACACAGCTTGTTGTGCCCGATGTAACACTCCTCCCAATCTGAAAGGGAGGTACATCGGGGAGCTCGACCAGAATTATTTCACATGCTATGCTCCTGTGATTGTGGAGCCCCCGGCAGACCTTAATGTCACTGAAGGCATGGCAGCTGAGCTGAAATGTCGGGCCTCCACCTCCCTGACCTCCGTATCGTGGATTACTCCAAATGGAACAGTCATGACCCACGGGGCGTACAAAGTGAGGATAGCTGTGCTCAGCGATGGCACGTTAAATTTCACAAATGTAACTGTGCAAGATACAGGCATGTACACATGTATGGTGAGTAATTCTGTTGGAAATACCACTGCTTCAGCCACCCTGAATGTTACTGCAGCAACCACTACTCCCTTCACTTACTTTTCAACCGTTACAGTTGAGACTATGGAACCTTCTCAGGATGAGGCACGGACCACAGATAACAACGTAGGTCCCACTCCAGTGATTGACTGGGAAACCACCAATGTGACCACCTCTCTCACGCCACAGAGCACAAGGTCAACAGAAAAAACATTCACCATCCCAGTGACTGATATAAACAGTGGGATCCCAGGAATTGATGAGGTCATGAAGACTACCAAAATCATCATTGGCTGTTTCGTGGCCATCACACTCATGGCTGCAGTCATGCTGGTCATTTTCTACAAGATGAGGAAGCAGCACCATAGGCAAAACCATCATGCCCCAACAAGGACTGTTGAAATCATTAATGTGGATGATGAGATTACAGGAGACACACCCATGGAAAGCCACCTGCCCATGCCTGCTATTGAGCATGAGCACCTAAATCACTATAACTCTTACAAATCTCCCTTCAACCACACAACAACAGTTAACACAATAAATTCAATACACAGTTCAGTGCATGAACCGTTATTGATCCGAATGAACTCTAAAGACAATGTACAAGAGACTCAAATCTAAAACATTTACAGAGTTACAGAAAACAAACAAAAGACAGTTTATTAAAAATGACACAAATGACTGGGCTAAATCTACTGTTTCAAAAAGTGTCTTTACAAAAAAAAAACAAAAAAGAAAAGAAATTTATTTATTAAAAATTCTATTGTGATCTAAAGCAGACAAAATTATGTGTATTCCTCAGAACCTGTTTTTGCTGCACTTATTTACTATTTCCCCACATCTCGTCCCTACCTTCCCTGATTGCCATATTTTTCATAGGAGATCTCAATTCCCTAAGAAGCTGGTCTAGAAAATTTTGTAAGAATTCTGTTACACTTGAGATTTTTATGGTGAATTCTAGTGGTGAGATCCAGTCTATTTTGTCTTTTTTTCTCTTTTATTTTCCCCCTCATCTCCTTATAAGTAGTCCATTGGGGAATGCAATATTAGAAATAGATTTTTAAGAGAGAATGAGGAAAAAAAATGCAAGATCTTATATTTTTCATGTAATGACCTGTTCTGTATTTATGAGGAGGACCAATCAATGGAAAAAGAAAAAGAAAAAGAAAAAAAAAAAGAGTAAGCAAACAGATTAATTTACATATGAACATCTATAAAACCCATGATCTTTTAAACAACTCTAGAACCAGAATTTGTAGTTCAAAAGCTAAAAATAAGATTATAAATAAAATATTGTTGGTTTTTCTGTACCTGGACACAACTCATTTGTAGTATGGCTCAAATGTGAGAAAGTTGAAGGTAATTATATTTACTACTTTCTAAGAAAGAAAATACTACAGTACTCCTCAATCACAGCATCAGTCTCCATGGGGTCCTATTTCATTGGTTGACTTGAGTTTTGGATCTATATATTCAAGGATGCTGTGGTATTTTTCCCTCTCATTAGGGTCACCCTTTGTAGAATGCTCAGATTAAAAAATAATGATTTTGTGAAGTAAATACAATTCCACTTGGAAGAAAGTTTCAGTATAATTTATTCACCGTCTCGTAAAATTCTACTGGCTAGATAAAGCATATCCACAGAATGTGAAGGTATTTTAAATTATCCAAGTTGAAAAATCACTTTTGGTGCTCAGCGTCAGCAAATTCAGTACTATTTAACAATAAGTATTAAAGACCTACTATGTGTTAAAAACCGGTTTTAGTGTGGGCACACAACTGACAAGACCTGGTTCCTGCCATTCAGTTACTCATGAGCTACATCATATATGATTAAACAAATATCCATTTATTATTGGGGATCAGCTCTAATTTTATTGTTATGTGAAAAGCTGCAAATTGTGACCCTGGAAATTCACAACATCAGGTTACTGTTATTACGGAAAACTTCTTGATTCATGGTTTCTTCCATCCTTCTGGAAGAGCTGACTTTCTTCCTCCAAATGCAGATTGCAGAGCTTAAGGGAGTATGAGTAAGGAATTTCCGGTGAACAGATGGATGCATACCAAGAGATAACGATGCTAAGATAGTGGTTATTCACTAAAGGTCCTTGAAGGAACTGGAAAATATTAGGTATGAGAACATACACTGGCTTCCAACTAAAAAAAGTAACTTGCTGGATATTGGAAACTTGTCACCCTCCTGATATTTTAATATAGTATGTGTATGACTATTGTCTTTATGTGAAGCAAAGTGAAAATGTACACCTTTTATTACTGATTTTTGAAACCTGCAACCTCGTTGGTAAAACAATGGTAGGCCATGCTAGAGCAGACTTCCTCTCCTAATGGATGAGTTGCTTGGATACTCACACTTAACTCTGCAGGCTGGGCCTCATGTCAGGGTTTTGTGATCTCCAGGTATGAAAAACCAATCATTACTCACAAAGTAGGTAGAGAACAAGAAGGAAGAGATAACGAATGATAGAGATCATACAAGCGTCTTGCCTCTATTTTTCTATCACCATTCTCCAGCAGATCTTTCCTCTCTCATTCCCTACCTTCTATAATTCACATTTGCTTTTACTGGGGAGAAGACTGAAGAAAAGGAAAAACACACATTGACTGTCATTTGTCAAGCTATTCAGTTTCGAATGTGTTGAATATATTCCTGAGGTACAAACAACAAAACAAACAAACAAAAACACCAAAGAGTACCTAGCGGGTACAAAGAAGATTGGTATAAATCACCAAACTTTGTCTCCGCTAACTCTAAATCATCTTTCATCTTGAGTTTATAATTTCTATGGAGTTGAGATCCTACACACAATTCCCCTTGACTGGGAGGCCTGGCTGAATAGTTAGATAAAATCTACCAAATAAAATCAAAGGTGAACTCGAACTAAAAAAGTTAGGTAAGAAACTAAAGCATACAATTCAGTCCCATGGGAGATTATAGTTGCCCTAATAAATACACTTTAGAAAAAATTATATATATATATATATATATATATATATATAATATTTAATATATATAATATATATAATATGTAATATATAATTATATATATATATATATATATATATATATATATATATATATATATATATAAAATCGGTTAAGCCAACCTTGACTTTCACAGTAAATTTAGAAACACTTTTGACAAAAGGTCCTTATTACAGATATTGGGATTGAAAGGTGTTAGGCTGCAATTGTATTATTTAAAAGACACTAAACCAAGTTCTAGATGTTTATGATTAGCAGTATCTGCATTTACTCCAATGTACTTGGCTTTTGGCCCCTCAGTACAGCAGCTGAACTTTTGTATGGAGACCATCACACACTGTGATGTAACTGGTCAAACATTTGGTGTATCCTTGTAGCAAAACACAATTCAGAATTGATCATTCTTTTTATTCTATCCAAAGGCAGCTAAGTAGCAGTATTCTTAAATACTTACCCAAAATATGCCATTTATAATTAAACAAGTTAAGGTAACCTCATGATAATTTTAGTATATATATTTTATATATATATATTTGTTTTGTTTTGTTTTTTGTTTTTTGTGTTTTTTTTTTTTCCTACTAAAGGTATGCAGTTTGCTTTGGGGGATACATTAAGGATGTTATAGAAAGATTTCCCAACCTGTTTTTTCTATTTAGGAATATTTCTCTTGTACCTCTTATACCTGGCTGTGACCTTGGTCTTTTACATGCTTTCAAACCTATCCACATTTTTCCACTGGCAAAGTATTAGAAGGAATTCGTATAGCTCACACACATACACTCTAATATACCTTAATCATTTCCCCTCATATTCTGAATATTCGGGAATCAAATATCATCTTTATTTGAAGGTTGAAATAGATCATTTGACCAATGAACATTGATCATTTTTTTTGAAGAAGAACATGTTGCTATGATTGCTCTTAGACCTTATAATCAGAGTGAAAAATCAGGATATTAGTTGAGACCTGCGTACTATGAAATTCTGGATATAGATCTACCAGCAAACGACTTGACTATGGCATGCATATTTATATGGAAGAAAGAAAAGGAAGAAGGCATTTTTGGAACAGGATTTACTCTAATGTGAACAAATATTAAGTGGAATGTCCCAGTGTATTCAACACTTTCAGGGTAAATGTTGATCATGGTGGGGAAAATAAAAACAAAAACTGAATCTTTTATCATTTTGGGATAATCTTCAAGATACTTATATAAGTAGAAGAGTCAGCTGAGGGTTTATGAATACAGGGTGGTACTCTGAAGTAATGCAATTTAAATGACACGTTATGTTCAGTTGTTTGGTTTGTGCCTCAGATTACTAGTTTTTATAAGGGTATTGAAAACAATGATATCATTAAATATCACAGACCTAACATAAATGCCTGAGTGAGGCGTCATACCCTTCTAGGAAGCCATTTGCTGTTTCTCATAAAACATGCTAACAGAGTCAATGCTCTTATGAAAAACATCTCCCCCCACTATATACACATCATTATAGTATTTTTATTACAATGTGTTTCCTGCACAAATGTTACTTCAGATAAAAATAAGTCAAAAAGTTCCCTTAATAAAAAACAAGGTCCTTTTTATTTTCTCTTCTTCCGTTAGAAGAAAGATGAATTCCTAAAAATTCTGTAGTAGATAAAAAACAGCTGTAACATGTTTGTCTTCCCATTCCCTATCACGATACAAAATAAGATACATCCAGGTCTATGAAAGAAAAAAAGTAATCTCCTAGAATTACTGAGAGTGTACTGTCCATTCGTATCCAAATTTAGATGATGAATGAAGCATTTTTTACTACACACACCAGTTCATATCATTTTGTTTCTTCACGTGCTGCCAACAAAACTTCTGAGATTCCAACCTTTTTAACTTTTTTTGAGAAATATATCCAAGTTACGTATTAAATCATATAATTCAATTTTATAACAACTGTTTAGCAGCAGTAAGTGAAACTACAGTTCATTTTGCTTTTGCCCAGGTAAATAAAAAGAAGAAAAAAGAAAGAGGGGCTGGCTGCAAGACAGACAATAAATGAAGCAAATATTTTAACGAGAGCACAAGATACTGAGAAAAATCCTTTGTTTTGTAAATTTTGTTATGCGCAATAAACAGGGATACTCATACTTCCTGTGCAAAATACAGAAAGCAAGGACCTATGAAACGCGAGACGATGAAGCGTTATTTTTTAATAGTTGGTCCAGTAATTTAATTTTATTTTCCAGGGTATTAATGCTGTACTTTATTATCGATTTGATGCTGAATTGCTGAACTTGAACTTGTCCAAACGACATCAATCCTGTCTGTATGTGGTGGGCAGAAGTAGTGAGTATATGGTTTCTTAAGTGGATGAAAGAGAAGATTCAATGTTGTTTGAAGGAGAGGGGCTGGTCTCCATGGTAGAACCCTCTCTGATTTATGTCCTCTGACCCTCACAACTTGGCAGAATATCCACCTTGCTCAGCCCCAGGATTTCATTATCGGTATCCCTAGCATTTACTATGCCTGTATATCAGTAAGGCTTCTGAATGACAATTAGTAAGTCTCCTCACTTTTCATCCCTTAGTTCCACATTAAGAGAGTTAAAAATAAAGTGCAACTCAAAAATTGCTGTTTAAGCATAGTTGCTAGTTTTGTAAAGTGAATAGTTAGAGAAATAAAAGAAGCTTCAATCCAACTAGATATATTAAAACATACACAGGAGCAATTATAATATATTTTATGGTACATACTTTTTCATGGTAGCGACTATAAACTTTTAAATCAAATAATTTGTAATACTAGGGAAATCATGGGTTTCTTTACGAATGGAATCATTAACCAAAAAGACTAACCTTAACAAAATTTGTAAAATGTCTCAGACGTTAAATGTTGAATCAGACTCTCAGGTCCCCATGCATAGTTCTATCAAAAATAAATAAATGAAGTTTTACAAAATGAAACAGAGACGGAAAGTTTCTCTTGAGCAGCTCTCAAACAGACTAGCTCATGCTTGTAAAGCTATTTCTCATCGTAAATGGATGGTTAAAGAATGAACCTTTGTTAATTCTGACCGTAAAAAATGTCATGTAGCCATGTAGTCTCGCCTGAAGTATTTTCGAGGTCTTGCAAACAAGTCACTCAAAAAGTTAATGCCAGCCTTTATGTGCTCAATTGCATTTGGGTTTTTCAGTACCTATCCTAATCCTATATGGGTATTTTTATCCCTGGATTTCATTTCTCAGCATGTTTTCAGGTTTTGTATAAGAAATAGAAAATCTGAATCTGTTGCTGCTACACAACATTTAGTTATGCAATCTGGAGTTTAATCCTAACAATACTAGGAGCAACTCACATAGGTGACTAAATTATTTCCTAGGCATTATAGGAGTGATGCCTCTTTATTTTTACTTTTGAACTCCTCTTAAAAGATCTAACTTTTTTTTTATGATTAATATAACCTCTACCTCCAAGAAAAATGAGGAATGTAACAATATTGAAAATTCTTTGAAAGCTACAGATGATATACATAGATTGTATATAATTTATATTACAAATATACATAATCTTATGATTTATATAATTGTATGAACACAAAGTTGTTACCATACTTCTTATCAATGACAAAATTTACAGATTATTCAGTCAAAAAGTTTGCTAATGAGATAAAAATCTCATTTATTAGCTGATATGGTCTTAATTTATTCACATTACCATTAAACTCATATAAAACTTAATTTATAATAAATCCTGAGTGTGATTTGTAATAGTCATTTGGGAGCTATTTTAGCAATCCGAGGAAGCACTAATGTTATGTAGTAAAATTAATATCAGAAATAAACTGGACACTTGGAAATTAGTGAGATACCATTATGATATTCGTAAGATAATTAAAAAATAAAAACTGTGTACCTTACTGATTACAAAGAGCATTCACCTGTTTTCTCATTTGTTGAGGCTTGAAGGAGTAATATATTTTAATCAATGTATCAAATGTTCCTTGGAAAGTGCATTTGTCTATATGTAGAGCTATTAATATTTCGAAGGCATAGACATAGAATAGAAAGGGAAAAAGATTAAAAAAAAGTAAGTGGTACAATATCAAAATACAGTTAGATTATTTTTTACGTTAGGATGGACTCAGTCACACAGTGAATATGAATTAAGCAACCTATTTGATTCCAGACAGTATTCAAGGCTCTGGATATACAACTGTGACCAAAAAAAAGCCATGGCCAACATATAGGGTGACTGATTCAACTTGGTTTGCCCAAATTTTCCTGGTTTTAGCACTGAATTCCTGTATTCCAGAAACTATTTAGTTCAGGGCAAACCACCGTTCTACAGACTTTATCTCCTGGTAATTGTCACCTTGATTTGATGATTCATGTTAATGTTCTTATCTCATTGCTAATAGCAATTCCAGGTAACATCGGTCACAAGCCAGAAGTGGCCAGAACACCTGTTTCTAACTTGGGAAAAGCCAGCAAGAGCAAATGCTGGTAATATCAAATTCCATCAATTTATTTCTAGATGGCGCTCTGTAGAGCACAACAGAAATACAGCTAGCACAACTTGCCCTCAAGGAGGGGCTGTAGTCTGAGGTTGTCAACAGTCATATTATTATAGTATCATGTTCAGTACACCTGCATTCATCATCTCTAGTCCTCACAAAGCCCTATAAGGTAGGTATTATCATCTCCATGTCAGAGGTAAAGAGATTGAGAGGAAACTCTATCTACCGCAGAAAAAATTAGAAAGAAAACCAGGGGTGATAGAAGAGAATTGGTTTTCAGATCACTATACCAAGACTTCATTTAGCAATGGCATTTATTATTCAGAATTGAAAATTGTTTACGCCGTCCTCAGATTATTTCATCTCTTTTGTTCTATTAGGTCATGTTCTCCTGGAAAACAGTCTTCCCTTTGAACATACAGTTTGGTAATTGGTGTTAGTCTTATTTGTTCCTTCAAATTTACGAATGAAATTGGTAGACCACCACATTTAAAGAACTGGATTGGTTAATATAGCAGTGTTTGAAATACTGAATTATATTGGGTTTCACAGAAGAATTTCAAATGGAAAAAGTTATGGATCAGCTAGCATTCCAAGATGAAAATCATCAATATTATTTTAATCACAATTATTCAGTTTTAGGCATGTTAAAGGTTTCATTATGATTCACTTTTATATTCTAACCAAATGTCATTGATAAATATATTTATAAATAACAAAGGATCACATTCCAGTTCTTTTTCATTGAAAAAAATCCTATTTACCCAACCTCAGTAGTTCTTTAGCATCTCATTATGTTAACTGTTTTTATGAATTCAATAAAATAATCTAGTTTATCTTTCTTAAAATACAGCACAGTATTCAAAGCTGTCTAAACTATTTAAGAGGTAAACATTAGGCAACGATTTTTCACTTATCAAGTAGATCCAAGAGAAAAAAAACACATAAGACATACTCCCCAAAATGAGGCACATAACTTGTGAAAATTAGAGACTCAAATGAATAATTCTAAATAGCAAAATATTTAATTATCCTAACCAAGTACTCCTGAGAAAGTTAATGCTTCAATTTTTGTTAGTTATTTTTCATAGTTAGTAAAAGCATTACTTGTGATACATAATCACTGCAACCAAAGTGAGGATATAAGAAAAAGAGATGGATACATGAGAATTAATTGGTTAAGATGGACCAGTACTGAAATGCAGTGCAAAAGTTCCACAAAAAGTCACGAGTGACAGATTTGAGACCTAGTTGTAGACCTTTTAATATCATATGAGTGGTTCGTTTTCCATCTTTGACCCCATTCAATATCTTTTCATTCCTAAATGCGTTCATTTTATTAATGAAACATTCATTGAGTGCTTGCTATATGCCAACAATGAGTAAAGTTGTCAGAAATGCAAAGAATAAGGACAGGCTTTGCCTTCAAGAAGTACTGTTTGACAGTATTGCAAACACAATATGATACATTGAATGAAAGAGGCAGTGTACATTATGCAAACAGAGAAGGGCAACAGACCTGGGCTGTGTGGTTGAGGGAGGGAAAATCAGGTTTGCTTCTTGTTTGAAGTGATGCTTGGGTTAAACCCTAATGGGTGAATAAGCATTAGCAAGGAGGAAGGAAGGGATACATCAGTTTTTCCAGAACTGCCAATGGTTTGATGTTGCTAGAACAAAATACACAATTTGGAGATTGTTGAAGACAAAGCTAAGACAATGATTAAAGCCCTTATAGAGCGTGTTGGTTCTAACTTATAGACGATAATGAAGTATTAACATCTTCCATGTAGTTAAGTGGCATCCTCAGATTCGGCCACTGGCATGGCAGAAGAAGAAAAAAAAAAAAAGGTTAACAAGCCTGGGGCACAGAGAAACCCATTTCGGAGGGTGTTTCACTACTACAGTGTAGAGATGATTGATAGAAATTATAGTCAGCATGTGTTAAAGGGTCCAATTGAAAAAAAATCGAGCTGAGTTAGCTGGACTTTGTGTCACGTTGGACGTTGGGGAGCGAAGAGGGAGTTGAAGTTTCTTTTGTGTGTTAACTAGTGGGAATATGGAGGGGAGTGATGGTGAGAAGACAATGTTTACAGTTGGAAGCTGAAGTCGAATATGCTTTTCTGGGTGAGGTCTCAGGGAGGAAGGTGAGGTGTTCGCTAAGTTATAGATCTATGGAGTTTGAATATTGTCAAAAATCACTCTTCACTTTGAATAAAACAAAAGGGAAAAATGAGTTTATCACAAGGCTTTCAACCTGCAAGCTGGGAAACAAGGCTCCCGGAGCAAAAAGTTCCAAGTTGCTCACAGACTAAGGGAGTTTTATGGGAAAATGTGGACGTGACTTGGCTGTTTCAGCGGATTGGTTGCCTAGTGGTCTTCCCCGTTTGGTTTTCTGGACTAACAATATTAACCTGGCCATCATCAATATAAAGCTTGTAGTGAAAATAGAGAATGGATGGGACCACCCAGTATGTAATACAAGAAGTCAGTGGGTAAAGGATAGGACCATGTGAAATAACATTTGAAAGGTGTAGAGAGCAAGAGAAAACCATTTATTCAGAATCCATTAAAGGAATATTCACTGAGTCATTACTACATGCCAGGCCCTTTGCTAGACCCTGGTGCTATCACTTTAAAGATGGGTCCCACGCTAGAAAAGGACGACAAATGACACAGATAACTATTGCACTGCGGCTATGAGAAGTGCTGTAACGTAAAATGGCAGGATCAGGTAACTGAGAATGTAAAACAAGGGGATTTGTCCTAGTCTGGTAGATTTCTTTAAAGTGGGGGCTGTTAAGGGGAGATGTGAAGAATGAATTGCTAAAAGACAAAGAAGGGTAGAGGCAAAGAGAAGTGGAAACAAAGAGCCTTTGAAACAGAGGCACTGTGGTGAGTTAAGTTCCTGAGGTTTAAAGGAGCAGAAGAGAAAGAAGACAAAGAAGAAAAAATTAAGAGAACAAACAAGATTAGTAGAGTTTTGAGAAGGGCATAAATCCAATAATCTAAGAAATTTTAAAACATTCACTCAATTTGGCAGTGAGTTAGTTAGTGGTAGCTTTAGCAAGAACAGTTTTAGGAAATGGTTGCATTTGTGGGGGTGCAGTGAGAAACGGAAAAACAGTCTGTATTACGGTGTAGAAAGGAAGTTAATTGGCAGGGCAGAAGTGGAGGCAATGATAGATTGTTGTGAAGGAATCTGAAAAGAAAAGTGGAAGTAGACATCAGTGGTGATTGATTTTAACTAGGAGAAGCTAGAGGCCAGGGAAGTTGCTATTCTAAGGCATTGAGATTTTATTCTATAGGCAAAAATGTAACTGTGGAAAAGAAAAAATCCATATGGACCAGCATTTATATCAGAATAATTAATTTATGAAAATGAAATGGGAAATGCATAAAATTATAAATCCCAATTTAGTTAAGCTTGAAGAAATGACAGAAAAATTACTTATATATTTTTAAAAATTACCTCTGATCTTTCTGATGTATATCCCATGAGTGGTCCACTATTAGTGGGAGATAAAGAGCATGTCCTGAGAAATCATGGACTCGTGATCTTTGTACAAAGTCCTCAATTAATGTCATTGATAGGTTCTACAACTTTTAGTGAAACAATGTATAATGAAACAAATTTTCCCATATGCTACTTGATATAAATGAGAGTGAAGTTCCTACAGCATCTCATCAACGTTGTAACAAATTGATGTTGAAGGAAACCGTGTTATTTGAGGACCTGCTATGTTCAGACTGGTTTATAATTGACAATTATTTGAAAAAACAGGAAACAAATACTTTTGGTAAGTTTCATGAGTAGCCAACCAATCCATTTTAGGAGGTTCTTTCATCCCTTGATATTCAATGAAGTAATAAAATTTGCATATAATGAAAGAACAATGAAACATGAAATTAAAAATATTACAGAGTCCATTATAAGAAGGAAATTAGGTTATAGTCTGTTAAGTAACGTTAATTGATGCTATAATAGCTTAGAGCAAAAGACTATAGTTGAAGTTTTGTAGTATAGTCAAATAAGAACTATGATGATCAGACGGTTTGCAGGCTTTTCAACTTAGGAGAATATAGAAGATAATATCAAGGAAAGTAGTGGAAGATCCAATATGGAATGAATGAAACCTCTAAGGACCAGATTACAGGTAACCATATTGCTGTGAACACTAAGACATAGACAAGAAGTGTCGTAATACATCTCTTCCATCTCAAGGGCCTCTCTTTAACGTTAACTCGCATCATCTGTGTTATTACTGCAGCGATCTAAAAGCTTTTCAAAGTTTTGATACTTGTTGCAAGAGAAATGATGTTAAATTGGTAAGTGGCAATGGTTTCTGATTTATTTTTTCATTAAAACATTTTTATAAGCTCTCCTTTCCTGCTGGTGTAGCAAAACACAGCATGATATATTTACCACACATTAATAAATTACTTGGGTATCAATAAGTAACATTTTGAGAAACACTTACACAAAGGATACCTGGAACCTGCTTGCTGAATCATGATAACTGGGTTTGCCATTCTAAAGGTGCGGAGAAGAGTAAAATATTTCTATGCTAACCATTAAGCATTGGAAAAAAAAAATCAAGAGTCATGAGGAGGTAACCTTACCTGGGTCAAGATGATAACTGTTAAAAGTGGGGACACAGTAGAGGCAAAAAGAAAAAAGAGGTTTTAATGAAACACAAGGTCTTTAAGAAAAATCACATCCTCTCAGTCTGTAAACCTAACTCTAGTGGTTTAGATTCTCCATTACTTTCTTTTAGTTCTTTGATTGCTTACTAGCACATCATCAATGGATATCCACCATCATTTGATTTCATGCCTTCTTAGTGTGTCACAATATGGAAAATTTAGTGTAGAATTTAAATAGACTCCTTGCCTGAAGTTGATGATCTTCATGTTCTATATTTTAATTGATTAATTATCATTCATTAAACACCTAAACTCTGTATCCAATGCATCAAATATACGTATTGAGATTTTACTTTTTCATGTTATTCTCTGGTCCTAAGATCATGACCACAAATATGTTCGCAAAACAAATGATTCGTATCGTTCTTTATTTTATTTTATACCTGGAGATTTTTGTCCAGCTCTTTCATGGCTATGGAAAATGTCCTGTATTTTCAAATATTTGTTTTATTTTTTTCCTTTAAGCATTTGGCACTAACACTGTTTTTTAGCCCTTCTTTCCTTGGATCAAATCATACCCCATTAGATTTACCAGTTGTCGTTGGGTTCCAGCCATAAGAATTTTTGGAATATACCGTGTTTCCCCGAAAATAAGACCTAACCAGAAAATAAGCCCGAGCATGATTTTTCAGGATGACATCCCCTGAACATAAGCCCTAATGCATCTTTTGGAGCAAAAATTAATATAAGAACTGGTCTTATTTTCAGGGAAACTCGGTACATATATGTCCTACAGGAAATTAGAATATCATCAAATCGTTGTATCATCTGTTCTAATTCCAACTACTCAAGTTTTCAATTTCAAATATTTTTATTTTCTTAGTAACCACCCAATCACTAATTACAATATTTTAGTTTCTATTTTGGGGTTCCAAATTTCCATAAAAAAGAAAAGATTTGACTTATTTTAAACTGTATGACTAATATTTATGTATGTATGTGTGGGTGTAAATCCATGTGCTTCTTTCTGACACTTACATTTTCCTTTCTTTTGCTACCAGCAGACACAAATTTCATCGGCTTTAGTGAACGTGTAGAATAGTTTTTTTCTTCTAGTAGTTTCATACATTAAAACTTCAGCACAGGGGAGGGCCAGATGACGTACTTTCTTTCTTTATTAATTTGTGCAATTGCTTCTGATAAAGTAAAAATATTGAAGATATAATGGCATTGGCTTTAAAGCTACATTATTTTTTAATATAGTTTCCTTCATTTTTCTTTTCTTTCTGAGAAAAACAGTTCTTTCCCATATGTCATTTGTATATCTACATTATTGATATAATAATTACCATTAATTATAATCTTAGTAAAATGATAATAGCTGACATTTATTGAATTCTCAACTCAGACCACTCTTAGGTTCATGAATTGATTCTGTATTCCTCAACTTTCCCAATTGCCCGCGATACTAAAAGTAAGCATTATTTTAGGGGTTGTTTTCCTTCTTTCTTTGTTATCTTTCTTTTTAATCCTTTTTATTCCTCTTCTCCCAATGCCAACTCTTGAGGAATAGAAACCCCACCACTATACTTGTTGCTTACATAAAAGAAAAAAAAGACAAACTACTTTATTAAATCCTTTTTTGATAAATAAGTCCTTCAAAGGAAGAACTGAAGAATGCAGATAACCCATAATTTCACTCAACCTCTCCTAGCTCCACAAAAAGAAACATGCCCCACAGAGGTAATTCACACCCCAAAACAGGTCCTATACTATTTCTGTGTCTCGGCAATGTGTTTCAGAGGCCTGAAACTGAGACCTGGAGGATGTATCCTTGAAGAAATCTACGAGAGTTGTAAAAGGAATGAATATAAAAAAGCAGGTTTTCTAAGTTTGCAAAGTTGATGTCAAGTCTTCCTCTCTTTTTGATACTTCCAGTGACGACTGTACCAAATAGAGGTGACGGAATATGGGTCGTCAGGATTTCACCTCCTGGCCTCAATCATACTTCTGCCCAGTAGTGTGTTTCAGTCTAAAGACTTTTAGAAAATGATGCAGTTTACATTAATTCTCTTTTTGTTTCTCTAGAATTTTGGGGGTCTTGAGAAATGGAAAACAAGTATGTTTTACTGAAACACAGAATTATCACACATGAAGATGGCAATGGAATTTAAAGTAAAATGCATGCACCACTTACCAAACATTCTACGAAACACCACAGAAACATTTGCAAAACTCAGCTACTTTTGTTTCATGGTGTCAAACTCTTATTTATTGAGTTGGCATTTTTGTCCAAATATTCTTCCTACAGTTTCCGCAGCTTTGCTATAAAACCCCTTTTCAAGGGGTGAGAAGAGACCTTGAAAACTAGACTTACTTTAAATGTGGCCTCTTCTTGTCAAGTTTCCCTTTAGTATTTTATTCCATCCCTATATTTTTTCTAAAATATGCTAGAAGAAAGCCTTTGAAATCTCAAATCAACTGACGAGGAAACAATAGATACATCAGGTATCTTGCGAACTGTGTAGAATCAATCTTCACATCAGCTATGTGGTTCCAACAGCCAGAATTTCACTTCTTAAAAATGTTATTTGAATTAAGGTCAACAAACGTCTACCCTCCTGTCAATGACCAATGCTGGTAAATAAATTTTTATTGGAATATAGCCATGCCGTTGGTTTATGCATTCATTGTATATGATGGTTTTCACACAGTGGTAGAAATGAGCAGTTGCAATTGGGAACTTACATCACAAAAAGCCTAAAATATTTACTATTTTACTCTTTACAGATAGTTTGCCCACCCCTGATGTAGAAGATGGAAATTAATCTCTGTCATCAGCAGCAGTGAAATTCACTTTGGATACTCCCCCATGACTTAAAATATTGTCTTCGAGATTCCTTCAGTGCTTCTTTGGTTGCAGAATTTATTACCACCTTTAATGCTTTTCATTGTATCAGAGCAAATAAAAAAGCACCTCATTATCAAAAGAAAACTAGCCAGTGGATTTTGATCAAAAAGGATTTCTTTTTGTAAAGAAATTAATAAAGCCAATGCCTTTTAAATGTGAGTGTTCCCTAGAAACTTTTCCATTATCCTAAACTGAGATTACATGTTGATTAGATGCTTTAGTTAAATTCTGTTTTCCTGAAGAAATATTTATTTTGCTGTGTTGATGATTTTTTTCAACTAGGCTTATTAGGGGAATATAGTAAGGCCTAAAAATATAAAAGACAGGTGTTCAGGGAACCATGACAAATTTTAATGGCTTGATTACTTCTCTGTGGTAGATTATTTTTTTATCGTGTGAAATAACACAATTACATTGCATTCTACTTCTATCTATAGTTACATCAAAGAGAAGATAAAAGAATAAATTAAGCTAGTTTCAAGTACATTTTGGATAATAATTACAGTGAATTTGAAAGTTGTCAGGCCACTTGAAATGTGCCCCAAATTCACTAAAACTAATATCTAATATTTTTAGGATTCTGACTTGACATATATTTCAACTACCAATCTATATTCCGAGAGCTTTTGAACAAGTTCCAAATTTCCACTTGGAATAATGAGCAAGAAGGAAATTTCTCTTTGCCTGGTAATCCAAGAGTATAGATAATCAAAACTCCTACCCAGATAATTTTCCCATAAAGATTCTATCCATAACCTTTGCTTCCTGCTTAGATGTCAAACTTAGCCTTTCTGAATTCTGAGTCTACATTAGAAACACCTTGAAAGTTTTTTTTTTTTTTCAAACAATGAAATTCAAGCTCTGTGCATGCCTCAGTCATTCTTACTGAACTGATCTAGTGGGGAGTCAAAGCTCGATTTCTTTCTTTCTTTTTTTTCTTCTAAAGATCCCCTTGTAACCCTACTATACAGTAGATTTGAAAACTGCTGGTATAAATGCCTTAATAACCTCAAGCAGATAGAGCCTAAGGAGTGACAAACCCAATGAACTGTCAGTAGAAGTGAAGAATTAAGTTTCTGATGGAAGTTGGAATGGACTTGAAATAGCAAAGCTATACATGGAAAACCTTTTCTAACATTGGATGTAAGTAGGTGACTAGAATTTACTTCCCAGATTAATAATAATACCTTACAGGTATATAATATACCGTTTGCATGCCATGTGATTTTTCTAGAGTCAATACTTCCGATGAATGTGAATGTATATTGATATAAACTGACTAGCTGTGCAGAGCTTAGTAATCACTTGTCAACTATATGTTTTTATCATAAGGGTGAGTTTAAGTGGCTAGCATAATCTTTGAGGCTAAACGTAGTTAATACATTTTAGACTGTGAGGATTGGGGGTACCTGGGGCATAGGAATAAAAAAAAGTCATGATTTTCCACCAGTGGACATCTTTAAATACGAGACAGTCATATGCCTTTTCTGGGATAAGAAAGATAAAACCTTCCTAAAAACTAAGGACAGGAAGTTAATTTCATAGGTAACCAGTCACGGGGTCCTCCTGTCATATCTCTCTCCTGGGGCAGAGGAAAGTACGCAGAGTGTGACAGAATGAAGAGCTTCACCTCCAGGTTTAGCAATATGGTCTAACCTCCTGGTGCTTCTAGCTTAACTTGTGAAAATAATGTCTTATGGTGATCTTAGGCTAGACAATGGAAATAAGAATGCCTCAAAATAGCTTTCTTTTTTCACAAAAGTAATTAAATGAATTCCAACACCTCCATATTTGTATGATCCTTTCTCATGAGAAAATTAACCTCTAACCTAAAAGTCCTTCATTGTGTATGTATGAGGATGGGGTCTGGCACCTATGTAATTACAGATAAAGTCTGACTTTCATTACCAATTAACTCTGATACTGATTAACTCATGCATTTTAGAAAAGAGAGAATTCCCAAGTTGTCATTTTTTCAATCTGTGCAAGAGATATTTTCCAGTGCACTAAGATAGGACACCTTACAGCAAGACCCCACAGGTGCCAAATGGGACCAGAGTTGTTACAGATTTATTTCAGGGGAACTGTGTGACTTAAGTTGAATGTGATTGGGTATTTTTAAATCATCCTGTATAAAACGATAGTCAAACCAAAGATAGAAATTAGTGCTAATGTCACTGCACAGTGATTGTTTTTCAGATATTTTGTTCACAGGGGAGGAATTGTATGTGGGTGTTTAGAGGAGGTGACTGGCTCATCTGTGTAAATAAGCCGATTCAGTGAGAAAGCAATGACCTTTCATTTTCTCAAGCTCTTTCCTGAGACAAGCTTACTTTACTCTTTAGGAGAGACAGGCACCCACTGTTAAAGCACTAGGTGCTGTGTTTCAAGTGGGTAGGTGTATATCTTATCCTCAATGCTAAATATATAGTAGGTTCTCAATAAACATGAATGAATGCACAGATGGACAGATGGATGAATGGGTGGATGAATAAAAGTTGTGGACCCCCCACACCCCATCTCACTCCTGCTTCCTACTAAAAAGACTAAGAAAGCCCACACAGGGCTGTACTTAAAAGTATGTCTTCGAGGTGAGTCAGAACATCGCTAAGAGTTTCTCATTCTTGGAATGGCTATACATTTGCTCATCTCCTAATTGAGGCTTACAGTTCCTAAACGTTATGGTGCTTAGATTACTTGAGATGATGTGTGTGTGTGAAAAATGTTGTCCCCTATGATCTTTCTCCTGAGACATAGCTGAGTTAAACAATGATTTTTCTCCCCAAAGCCAAACAAAAGCCATATATATTTTTATGTACAGGTGCTCCCACCACATTCGTGGGGTTTTTCTGGGTAAGACTACTAAGGGAAGGCCACCTAGCATGTATCTAAATAGTTAGAACTCATAAATTAAGCTAATAAACTGGTAAATAAAATATTTTCCATCTCATTACATGGAAAATGTACCTGTATTCCAGCCTGGAAGACACGTGTGAATGTAACGTTTTTGGACTCTCAGAATGTCACGGATCAGGGAGAGTCATGATGAAGCCCCACCACCTTGTCTTCTCCCTCCCTGTTCCGTTCAGCTCTTCCAGAGACCACCCAGACAGTGAACCTCCGAAGTCCACCACACTGCCCCTCGGCTGTCCCTCAGACCTTGGGGTGAGCCATCATCTGCCTTAAGTTGGCCCCGGGATGTCTGGGTAGAGAAATCTGGGGTCCTGGGTAACTGGAGTGTAGATTAAAATGGGCATGCTCTCTTGACCCTATGGTTTCCACACTCCATGGGAAGGTATAACAAGAAAGCCAAGGGGGCTCCTCTTGAGGGCGGTTCTGTGTACTATAACAGAAGAGACATTGATACTGAAGTCACCATAGATTTCTTAAGACTCTGACCCTGGTCAAGTTCTCGTCTGTCTACTCTCCTATGAGTTTGTTGTGAGATATAACTAAGATAATGGATGCAGAACACTGGCCTACTGCTGTATGCACAGTACACATTTTTAAAATGTTAGTTCTTTTTTACTATTGCGCAATTAATGAATGTTAAGTAAATAGCCATAAGATGTCCAGGCTTATGCCTGTTGCAAGATAGTGTACAAAGAACGATAAAGAAGTCGTTAGTAGCTTTTGAAAAAAAAAAAAAAAACAGAAAGAGAAGTTGCATGTGCTGTGCTAAGCATTTCACATAAATGACCTCAGATTAACCCTATGAGTAAAGAGCATTTGTATCCACACTTTGCAGAGGAGCAGACTCTGTAGCCACATCCTTAAGTGAATTAGAAAGGACTTAATGACAGGGATATGTTCTGAGCAATGTCAAAAGTCACAGAATGCACGTACACAAACCTAATGGTACAGGCTACTATTGCAACTTATGCACTATATGATCATACAACTGGCATGGCCACAAACATGTAATTGGAGTGTTAGTCCTGACAGTTGGGTTTTCTTTGTGTCATACAAATACCTGACCTGAACTTCCATTGCCTTGCCCAGGTATCCATTTCCAAGAGTGGATGTCATTTCAAGGAAGTCAATCTCAGATACCTAGATCACCAGCCACACAATTAGATGAAGAGCCAGGTCACTTTCCCTAAGCTTTCTTTGTTTTGGCCATCTTGATTTCAGTAACTGACCTTTTGGGCTACTTGTTTTTTTCTCTTCTCCTCTTTAAATTCTCACTCTTATGTTTTGAATTCACCAATAATGAATGAGCCCTCAAAAACCTAGGCCCCCATGATGGACCCCGATTACGGCAGAACCCTAGGCCTTGTGCTCCAACTTTCCCACAACCTGGCTGTGTGGCTCCTGGCATGATTTGTAGGCTCCAGAGCCAGTAAGTAACAGACAATTTTTGTTCAAAGTTTCCTCATGGATTTTGCTGAAGGAAGTCTTGCAATCATAAGAACCAGAAGGGTCAGTCCAATTGTAAAATTGGTTTAGAAAGGACAAGTATCGGTAGGAAGCTCACTGGGGCCCAGGTGAATGCCCCCAGGCAGTTCTAGCCAATAGCATGGCTATCAATAGACCTAAACCAGCACAAAACATTAATGCCTTGTGCTATGACCATAGGATGGCCATGGAGTCTCTAGCCACAGGGATTTTTCAGCTCCATTATAATCTTAGGGGGCACCAGCTCATGCGCCTTAGTTCCTTGACTCGAATGTCCTTACATGACTGCAATAGAGCCGGAACTAAAATTCAGGTATAACTCCACATTCCATGCTTCTAGCCATTTATAACCTCCAAGAGTTTAGTAGAGTAGGACTACCATAAAACAAATCACCAACAAAGCATTAACTAATTATTACTAAATTTGGTACAGTAAAACCCAGTGATCAATTTTTAGCATAGTGGTGACAATAGAGGCTTGTTAGAAGGCATTGTTTTTAACTTAAAATATATTCTTTTCTGGAATGGATTTTGTTCCCCAATCTTATTAGTGCACAAGTGTTATGAAGACATCTCCAAACTTTATTAACCTTTGTAGTGTTTGTGGGGCCAGGGTCCCAAAGAGCAGTTTCCAGGCTCTCGGCCTCACGTGGAAAGGTGCTGGCTCAGGTAGTGGATGGCCATCGGCTGTGACTGGTTGGCCGTCACTGTGGCCAGTTGCCCAATTAGCCACTGATGTAACTGCCATAGCTATGTTGGTTGGTTTGTTTGTTGGTTGGTTGGTTGGTTGGCAGGCAGAGAAGTGGACGGCGGATTACACATCGTGCTGATCCTACTTCCTGTGTCTCGCTCGACCGCCAATGAGACCAGGGTGCAGGAAGACCCCTTGCTGAGGTACTGGCGGATATTTGCTCCCTGTATCTCCCACTGAGCTGCCAGCGAGAATGTACTGGTATGACTTCCCTATCTAGGGCTCCGTGGGTGTTCCTTTTTGGCCTCACCATATCCTGCGTTCTTATGCGGGGAGCGGGACCAGAGACCCTGCATAACAGTGTTGAATTCAGGCTTAGCTGTACAGAGACACTTATGCAAGAGACTAAATACACCACTGCCATTTCAATGTGAATTCTAATGATTACCACCTCAAGGATACTTCTTAAAATGCAGGTTCCAATGCCCCATCTACGCATAATGAATCAGATTCTCTGTATTGCCCAGAAATCTGAATTTTAACAAGCACTTCAAGTACCTTTCCTTGCACATAGGTACTCAGCTTTGACCCTTGAGTCTCTCTCTGATTTCATTGGTTTAAGGAGGAGCCACTTTGATTTTTTGACCTGCTTTCCAGGTGACTTTAATTTTGCAGCCAAGGTTGAAAGCTCTTGGAAGGAGAAATGTCTCTCTTTACCTAGAATGGGAAGCTCTCAGGTCGAATGAAGTTTCAAGTACAAAGATTTCCCAGATATATTCTGCAAGTCGACTTATTAAGGCTTAATTATTCACTATGTACCAGACACTGTGCATGGAAGCGGTCACAAAGAAGAAAGGAACAGCCCTTTAAGGTGTTTTCACATATCAGGAAGCTGAAGGAAGAGACCTGTGAACAACTAACAGGTAACAAAATGATAAGAATATGAAGAAATGGGAAATAGTCTTTCCATCTGTGCTCACGGAGGAAAGTCTCTCTGTTTTAAAGGAGGTGATAGCACGTTACAAATACAAAAACCATTACAAATACAAATACAAATACAAAGCCTTAGGGATAAAAGCTTAGGACAAAGAAACAGTAGTGATATTCTGATTTTTAATAGATTTTTCAATGAATTTGTTGATCATTGATTTTAATGACTTCCATTTTGGTTGATTTGATTTTATTGATTATAAAACTTCACTCACACCACCCTGCATGATTCACATCAGGCAGCTTAATTCAGGAGTCTGCTTCAGGTTTTGTGATGTGAAAGCAAAGTTCTTCAACAATCTCGGTTTTCAAGGCTGAAAGTATTTAAGTTTGGCATTTGATGGGTTTCATCTGCTTGCTTCTCACTTTTAATCAATTGAAACCTAGTTTAGATTGGTATCTGGCTGAGTTGGGACCTGTTTGATCTTAGAATAAGGGACCAATGATAAATAAATATCCCAAGAAGCCTTTTAGGTTTTATCTAGGTGAAAAAGCTCTTTTATCTTCAGGACTCTTTGATGTAAGTGACCCTCTGGTCTTTTGATGTGCCAAGTGCCCAGGGTGGGAGAAAGTGTTAGCAAACCATGCAGTCCAGTTTCGGCTTTGTGGAGGTAAAGAGCTAAATGCTTTTTAGGCCACAGGGAACTATATACACCTTCAAATCAAGATTCCAGTTTCTTCCTTTTTATATTCTAAAATTGCATAAATCAGCTAATAAGCCATTGGTTTTAGATTTCTTGTAAAGTGGTCTTTTTTATCTGTCTATTCATCTCATTTTATCACAGCTAACAAAATATTCACTTTTAAGTTTTAACTGTACCTCACACATTTTAAAAAATAATTACAAAAAATAATGAATATATATGTGGGCTAAGGTGTACCGGGCATGAAGATAAAATTGTAAAACATATAGAGGTGTGGTCTAGTGGGGGGTGCTGATATCTATATTAGGAAAGATACACAAGAAAGTCTTCTGTTCCACACTGAAGGGGCAGACACACTGGACAAAATACTTAAAGAGCAATAGAGATAAAATGGTGGCCACTTAGAGCATTAGAATGGGAATGGAAAAAAAGTGGATGGATGCAGAAGATTATTAGGTTTTCAACAAGATAATAGCATTGAATATATTCTAGGTGTACAAGGGAAAGGAAAATTAATGGTGAGGCTGAGTTTCTGACTTGGGGAAATGACTGCAGTATAGTTCCATTCACTGATTTAGAGAATAAAGAACAAGGAGTAGGTGTGGATGGCAGGGAAGGTAGAAAGCCTTTGAGATCTGTTTGAAATTTGAAGAACTGTGAGACATCACACTGAAAAAGACCAGTTAAACATTTGGAAACATGGTCTGGAGCTTGCAGGAGAAAACTGGGCTACTGGTAGGGGTATGAAAGTCTCCAGCATAAGGGTACTAATTGATGCCACTGGAGTGGATACAATTTCAGGCAGAGGTATTAGAACCCAGCAGAGGAATGCCAATGTAGAATACTTTTACAATGGCAAGTAAAGTTGGGTTCATTGTGGGAAGTAATAAAAATGGAGGTTGGAAAAGGAGCCAGGTGATGCAGAGCTTTGAAATCAGCAGTAAGAGGTTTGGACATTTTCCTTTATGCATTGTAGACATTTTTTAATTTCTTTGTCTTTAATTGCATGTACATTGTAGATAAGCAGTAGCTGAGTGTGTGTGGTTTGTGGGGTATTGTGGGGTTCTCTGTTTATGCTCATGTAGGCAGAGACCAAGTAAAAGTCAGACTTTCAGGCAAGAGACGTTGAAGACTCTAAAATTCGTGGTTATCGGATATGGTCAAGAAACATTAGTAATGGAATATCTTGCATTCAACTAAGTGGCTACATTTGTTTTGGACAATGATAAATAAGAAGGAAGGGAAGAGTCATACAGAGCAGCTAGGTTATATAGTGGAACAACGCAGTTTCAGTGAGGCACTCCTGCTTTCAGAAAAACTGGGTCAAATTTGTATTCCCTTTTAATGATATAATGTCTGAGTAATCTCACTGTAACTTTAGTTTTTTAATTATTTACTGTTTCACCAAAAGTGGTGATTTTCAATACAGAACCTGTCACTAGGTTCAGAGCAAGTATTTGCAAATGCAGTGATTAAATGATGTCATAATAATTAACAATTGCATGTTTCCTTTGGGTTCACAAAGACAAAATTGTAATTTTAAATTATATAATTATATTATAATGTAATAAACAAGATAGGTTTTTTTACAGGGGGGCGGATGTGATTTTTGTTTTTTTTTGTTTTTGCTTTAAGCAAATAAATTCCAGTAATACACATATGATTTGGCCTAAATAGAATTCTAACCGGTATGGTCAACTTCCAGGGCAATTGCTAAGAAAACAGAGAAAAGGTAGGGATACAACAGGACCAACCACAAAACATGGTTAGGGATTTTAGATTTTGTAATATGGGAATTATTAATACTTTGAGTTTGGACAAGGGTATAGAAGTGTTTCTGCCCAAATTTTTTTCCACTCAAAATTATTTTTATTTATTTATTTTTGCTGTATCTTTATTTTTAATTTATTTTTTATTATTAGGTTCAGGTGTACAAAACAATGTAATAGTCAGACATTTATACCCCTCTCAAAGTGATAATCCCCCTCCCCCAATCTACTACCCCTCTGACATTTCCACTGTCTCTCTTCCTTATGCTGTGCTCCACTTCCTGTGAATATATATATACACACACATATATATATAATTATATATATATATATATATATATATATATATATATATATATAAAATTATAGTTGACATTCATTATTATTCAGCTTCAGCTTCAGGTGTACAGTGCAGTGATCAGGCATCTACATCATCCCTGAGGTGGTCTCCCTAATAAGACAAATGTCCAATGGATACCCTAAAAAATCTTTACAACATCAAAATTGTTGTTTTCTTTTAAATTGCATTTTAACTTTTGATTTTGAAATAATTTCATAAAAAGTCACAAAAATAAAGGGGTTCTCATATACTCTTTACCCAGCTTTTCCAAATGATAACTTGTATGTGTAAACACAATGATCAAAAAATTATGAAAGTTACATTTATACAGTACTATTTCATGTTTTGTCAGTTACCGCAGTAAATTTATTTTGGATGTGCATTCAATTCAGGATCTCTCGTTTCATTTAGTTTTCACATCTCTTTACTCTCTCACTTCTTCTTTTTTTAAATCTAGGAGCATTCCATAGTCTTTCTTTGTCTTCCAGGACCTCTAATCTTTTGGTTGGACAGAAATGTTTTAAAATGTCCTCAGTTTGGATCTGTCTGATGTTTTCTCATAATTAAATTCAACATAATTTTTTGGTTAAAAAAATACCACGGAAAGATGTGTGCTCTTATATATTGGAATTTTTGAGGGATCCTATTTATTAATCATTATTCTCATTGCCCTAAGACTTTAGCAAATAGAAAAATAGATTTTTGATTTAGATGGGGATTAAAATATATGTTTTATTATTTCTAAGGCTGAGTTAGATAATAGACCTCAGACTCGAGTCCTCTCTCTGCTGAATTGAGCTACTCACTCAGGCAAAGGCAGAACCAGCAGAGACACCTGCAGGAGTTCCTTTGCAGAGATAGGGACTCTACATGCAGACGTACTCTGGAGGAGAGGAGCAAACTCTAAGACATGACACTTGCCCAGGGGCCAATGCACATTATGCTGTGGTAGTCATCAGGAAAGTTCACCAAATACGTTTCATTTTACTTTTAGGCACATGGTAAATTGCACTTTTCTGCACCTGTGACATTGGATGCAGCCCCATGATTTCTTTAGCCAATGGCATATGAGAAAAGTGATACGCGTCACGTCCTAAAGGAACATTCCTTACCTTCTGCCATGAAGGTGGTAGAGGCTGGCAGAGGCTACCTACTGGGTTAACCTGAGTGTGGGAGGTATGGATGAGAACTACCAGCTCCTCTGAAGTAGTCCTGTAGGATGAGTGAGAAATAAAACTTTGATTGTTTAAATCTCTGAGGTTCAAGGTGGGGATGGGGCGTGGATTGTTAATGTTACGTGGCCTAGACTATGCTGAAGAACATAGACCTTCACCATCTTACCAGCACAATAAATCAATTTTCAGGATATGGCAAGTAGTTTTCTCCCCAGCAAAGGGAGGAAAACTACTGATAGAAATTTGTATTTAACGGGTTAGTAGGGACTTGCAACAAAGAAGTTAATCCCTTCCCCAAAAGGCAATAATAATAATACATAGTAATAATTATAAAAGCTGAAATAACATCAATGGCAAGTAACATTGTAGATTACCTCTTATGTATCAGTAACAGAGAGGCACTTTATATGCATTATCTCTTTAATTCCCACAAGACCCTTATGAGATAGCTATTATTATTTGTCAATTTTATTAACGAAGAACTGAGGCTTAAAGATGTTGACTCTCTTACCCAAAGACGAAGATAATACGAGGTGAAACTGGAATTCCAGTTCCAGCTGACTGCACAGCCTAAGCTCTTATCCACTGTGCTATACATGTTTTAAAAATTATATAGGTTTGGTATGAAAGATTTCTGTTATTAATACCTGGGCTATCTAGCTTTTCATTAAAAATGTTATGAAATAATTAAAGATGATTGTCCATGACTCTTGAATAGGGCATTTCTTCGACCCATTAGATCATGCATTTGTTTCCTAGGGCTGCTGTAACAAATTACCACAAACTAAGCATCTTAAAACAAAAGGAGTTTATACTCTCATGTATCTGAATGCTAGAAAGTCCAAACCAAGGTATTATTATAGCAGTGCCATGCTCCCTTTGACAGCTTTAGAGAAGATTCCTTCCTTAATTTAAATTCTGATGGCTTCTGGCAACCCTTGGTGCTCCTTGGCATGTACCTGCATTACTCTAATCTCTGCCTCTATATGACCTTCTCTTTTTTTAATAAGGATACCAGTTATCAGATTTAGGCCTCACCCAAAATAATACCAGCTGTCATTATTTTTTTTTCCATTTTTTGTTTTTTTCTTTCCTTCCATCACCATATATTTGATCCCCCTTACATTATTCTTATCTTACATCAGAGATTATCTTCCCAAGCATCTGCTGGTGGCTTAAAGGACAAAGTAGCCCATGGGCAAATAATTTCTTTTACTACTTGTGGTAGGTTGAATAGTGTCCCCTACAACTTAAGTCTACCTAGAACTTCAGATTGTGAACTTATTTGAAAATAGGCTCTTTACAGATGTGAAAGAAGTAGTATTACAGAATTGTCTTCTCTGAGAAGGAGTCATTTCTGATGATTTTAGATGTTTGAACCAAATCTTTTGCTTTGACACATTTTAGACTGACTCAGGTAGTCTCAGAGGCCATTGTAAAAAATGCTAAGACTCTTTACAACATGCAAAATATTCTTTAAATGTATTGTGTATAAATGCTGTGACAGAGATATGATTGCAGGATTAGCAGACTGAGAAGACCATGACTCTAGTTATGAGGATTTAAGATTGCAAGGTCTTCCAAGTAGAGGAAGGGGTCCATGAACTTGAATGCCGAGTTTACATCACTATTTTCATTAACTTATAACTGAAACTTAGTATTTCTTTAAAACTTTTTGGCTATCAGTGTAACTGCCTATGAATTTAAGCAATAAATCACAGCAGTATTAGTAGTACCTGTCATTTGTCAACTTTGTAACTGACAGATATTTTCATATACCAGTATAGTAGTTGTAGATATTTCACCCAAACTTTTATGTTCATCACTACTTCAAACTTAGCTGTTTTCAGATCTAAGGCTAGATCTTTTTGTTTAATACACTTATACAGAACCTTAGATTTTTCTATATCACAGACTTGTTTTTAATGTTTGATTAACTCAGTTTCAATATATTTAGCCTCCCCAATGTGTGGGGGCGAAATATCATTTGGAATTTTCAGAATAGGGTAAAAACAGTTATAGAAAGTGAAATTTTCAAAGATTGGAAACTACTAGCTGACTCTGAGAAATCTTTACTCATATCCTTCTACATATTTCTGGTTTCAACTTACTTATTTCCTCACGCATATGACGAGTGCTTACTATGTTTGGTACCCTGGGCAAGATGCCAAGAAGGATACAAACATGGATAAAGCCCAGTCCTTCTAGCCCTAATGGCCAAATACTAACAAAGGATTATGTATATTCAACAGAGGTAGCATACAGCATTTTTTTTACAAAAAGAAATATGTTAACAAAAAACTGCATGTGTGGGATTAATGGGTAGAGTTTTCACAGGTAGAAGAGTTAAGGGAGGGCATTTCAAACAAAGATGTACTGTGAGCAACAGCACTGATGTTGGAGAGCAAAGGGGGCTTTGGCCACAGTTTGGTCTCCATGTCTGATTAACACCTTGGAGATGCTGTCAGAAAGGTAGTTCAACACTATCTAGGAGGACTTGAATGAAAAGACTAGAAGTTCATCCTGATTTTGGTAGGTATTGAAGAGTTAGTATTTGAACAGGTTATTGTCAGAGCTATAATTCAGGAAGATAATCGACGTGCAGGATTTTGCCTTGTGGAGAGAGAAAGGAGTAGACCAGTGAGAAAGCAATTACCATGACATACTAGAAAGGTTGTAAAGGCCTTTAGTCGCGTAACGTAGGCGAGAATGAACAAAATGTGAAGGACACACAGAATATATTAATAGACTCTTTGTGATGTTTGCTTAGTGATTAAATGTGAAAGTGCAGGAGGAGGAATCACGTCCGTGGAACTGGTACTCATTTTAATGGAAAGGTGACTCATTCTATTGTAATAAGTTTATGGTGTCAGTGGACATTTTGCAAGATGGTGGAGAAGTCAAGCAGTCATTTAGAAATACAGGTGTGATTTTCTGAAAAGGAGCTGATGTCAAGAAAGAGAGAAGCAAAAGTCCAAAGAAGTATACTTTGAATCAATAAAAAAAACCCATTCAAATAACCAAGCTTTCAACCGGATTAAACTGATGTGGAGACTTGTTTTTGTTTGTTTGTTTGTTTTTTTGTTTTGTTTTCAGTTTGCTGTGATTTCTAGTCATACATCTATGATCGCTTCACAGCTTGAATTTGGTTTAATGAGGACCAACACTACATTAGTTCCAGTATGGCCAGGGTTAGAAAGTATGTTTAACAGAAAACTTGTGTTCGGGCGATTTTCCAGTCCAATTTGTGAACCAATAATTTCTGATCTGCTTTCTAAAGTTTAGGTGCTCATCCTAGCAAACAGAGATAGATATGTTGCCTGTTAATCTTCACACTCAACTCAGCTGTTCTTTCTTCCTTAGAGCAAAGTGATTTAGGGTAGTAATATGAAAGGAAATGAACTAACATGATATAAAAAATGGTGTATAACTTAGAACCTTAACTAAGGTCGAAGTTGCTGCTGATTACTTTCAGATCTCATTCTTTATTTGCAAATGCCACTGCCTCATGGCCACTGAGTTCTTATTATATTATTACATCATTAATCATTATAGGAAGCCCAATACAGCTCCAGGATAAACACAAGCATGTGCTATCTTTCACTTGTGTCTTGCACTGTCTCTCCTTTCCTTCATTATCATATTGGAGCTTGCATTTAAATAGCCACTTGTTTCTGAAATATTTTAAAAGTGCTTTATGATCACTGATGTGAGACTGGGAAGAAATGCAACAAATATTTGGAATTGTATTAGGAGGTGAATTTAGATATAGGAATAGAAAACCTCATATCCATTCGAACAGGGGAAGATTCAGTAGGTTAAGTGAAATCATATTTGTGTTTAACAAGACATTGAAAGTACAATATCCCAATGGAAAATAAAATTTAATATTAAATAAAGTCTTCTGGTCACTTACACACTTTAACTATAAGGAAATTAAGGCTTTACAAATCTGACCTAATAAAAAAACAAATAAGATACCATGGACAATTTTTGGTCAACAAATATTTATTGAAAGCGTGCTATGCACTAAATACTGTTTTAGGCACTTGTGATATATCAGCAAACAAAACAGGCAAAGGGCATCTTCATTATGGCAAGACAGGCACTAAACTATAGACGAAATGAATAAATATGCTATCTATTAAAAGGTAATACATACCTTTTGGGAAAATGTATAATAGGGTAAAGGGGAGCAATGGCAGAAAAGTTGTAATTTTGAATAGGTTAATCAGGCTAGGTCTCACAGAGAAAATGAGATTTGAAGATAGACTAAAAGAGGAGCAGGAGTTAACTGTGTAGATAGAGCAGTTGTGGTTGGGGCTGTGGGTAGCATATCAGGAAGGGAAAAGCCACTGAAAAGTATGAGTGTAAAGTCTACTTCGTTATAAATTACATCTTCCATTGATAGTCTTTACCTACGCAGAAAGAATAGTCTCCATTCAGTTAAACACTTTATTAGAGGAAGTCCCTACATCTCTCATATTTTAGAGCAGTAGTTGGTAAACATTACCCATGAACTAAGTGTGACCCACTGTCTGTGTTTGTAAATAAAGTTTTATTGGAGCATAGCCATCCTCATTTGTTTACATATTGTCCGTGACTCCTTTCACTCTGCAGTGGTAGGATTGAGTACGAGCAGAAAACAGTTGGCCTATGAAGCCTAAAACATTTACTGTGTGGATATTTATAGCAAAGTTTTCCAACTCCTATTGTATGATATTCAAAATATCATGAAATTAATGAATCAGAATTCCTCTAAGATCCTTGAAGACAGAGGCTGTGTCTTAAACAGGACAGCATAGACTTTTGAACAATGTTCGAGTACTTTCTGCACCAATTTCGGTCATACTTTGAGCAAGTCACTTAACTTCCTTAAATCTCGCTTTTTTTTTTCCCAATACCTACTTCATAGAGTCAAGAGAATAAAATGAGATGGTGTATTTACTGTGTTATCACCAAGATGATTGAAATCATCTTAAATCTAAATATAATATAACTAAGGGCATTTGTTTCCTATTGCTGCTCTAACAAATTACCACACACATAGCCATTTAGAACAACACCCTTGTTATTCTACTGGACCCACCAAGATTGTACGGTATAATTCACCATTTCAAGGTTAGCTGATTGGCAGCCTCTATTCCATCTTCAGACTTAATTCCCCTTTGCCATGTAATCCCTGAGCGTTCTGGGGATTAGGACCTGGATATCTTTGGTGAGCCATTATTTTTCCCACAACATTTCAGCCCACAATGCTCTTGTCAAAGGCTATTCAGCTAGTCGAGGACCTGTGTTGCCTGACATTTTTTAAATGTTGAATGTGCTTTCTATTTTTGTATGCTGCTTTCGGTAGTAGAAGATACTTACTTAATTTGACAGAAGGCACTGAACCTATTCTACATCAATAGAAAGATTATGTTCCTTAAAAAAAAAAAGAGAAAAGGAAGTGATTATTTATTTTAAGACTCTCATTCATCAGGATCTCATTAGCATCTGGAGAGATGGCACAGTCAAAAGGGAAGAAATGTTTACAAATGCTGTAGGATTTCTATTTTAAGCTTTGATTTAAATAGGTTTTCTTCATTAAGTTCTAACCAAGGATTAGGTGAGCTGGGTCAAGAAATAGCATCGCGGTAGAAGAAATGAAAATTTATCTCTTTTAATAACATAAATATTTACCTTTAAAACCATGAGGATCTTCAAGATGGTGGCAAAGGCTACCAGTTGCCTCCCCTCTGTGCCCACTTTTGTTCAGATATAGTAATATAAGTGCTATCTGAACCCATGGCTGAACATCCAGGCCCATATTATACAATCTCGGATGCACTCTACTGTGGTTCTGTGACTACACAGTGGAAAGTTCGCGAATTTCATGGTCCAGCCTCATAGGTTCTGTCCAATGACATATGAGCAATAGAGATATGAGCAGTTTTTAGGTCATGGTCATAAAAGAAGAGGTGGGCTTCTCCCCTTCCCTCTTCATTTTCACATGGGCTCTATTGCAAGTCTGGGTAAGCGGTATCCTTAAACCATGATCTGTGTACCACACGTCGAAGAAGGCAAAGACCAAGAGATAGAAGAAGCCTGGATGCTTGATTTCTTTTACCTTCTGTCATAGCCCTGAATCACTACTTAAGATAAAAATAAACATCTGTATTGTAAGCCACTTTGTGTTTGGGTTTCATTACAGAGGCCTGATCAGCATCCTTACTACTGCAAGGCTGATCAATTCCTTCAGTAACTGTAACTATTTCCTCAAATATAATTCTAAGTTTGTGTCATCAACAAATCCATGCTTGTATCTAGAAAGGAGCAAGTCAGTTAAAATGGCAGCCAGAAAATAAAGGCAAAAAAATAAGTGTGCTTGGACGCGTTAAATTCTTTTGGTGATAAGGAGCTTTCTAAAGGGAAAGGGGACTTCATATTTTAAAAGAAATAGAAAAAGAAAAAAAAAAGAAAAAAAAAATGTAAAAAGAAAAAGAAAAAAAGATGTAAAGGCTTTGTGACCATTTCATCATTTTTAAAGTTTTCTAATTAGCTCTAAAATGTGTAGATAATTCTATAAACTACAAATGTGCTGACACTATAAATAAATCAAAAAGAGGGATTAAGGGGACTCTATCCATGATTTCACACTGATTTTGCAGTTTGGAGCACATTCCTACCCATTGCTCAAAACAGTCGAAAAATATGCTTATATGGTTTTAGTTATTGGAGAACTACTGAACTCCATTGGAGAAAAAAATTAAAAAGCATATTCATAGTGTTTTAGAATGGGTAGTCTATTGTGTTGATGAAGATTACTGGGCTGGTTCTGGAATCAAGTCCTGGGTTTCGGTCCCAGCTTTGCCATTACCCAGATATATCCACTTGGGTGATTGCTTCACCTCTGTGCGTGCTTCCTAATCTGTCAAATGAAATTAACTTACAGCTCTTCCTTTACATGGTAGTTGTGAGAATGTGACATACATATCAGGTTTGTGCAAAAGTAATTGAGGTTTAAAAGGTTACAAATAATTGCAAAAACCGTAGTTACTTTTGCACCAAACTAATATATGGCATATAGCAAAGTACCAAGCAAATCATAAATATACAGCAAAAATTAGTTGTTAAAACTGGTATTAATATCAGCAGTTTTAACGTGTTTATTCACAAAATCCAAATGTGGCCATCCATCAGAATTACCTGAGGAACTTTAAAATAAATTCAGATTTATCTCCTGAAGTTTTGCTTGAGTAGGTCTGGTGTTTTTTCCAAATTGATGTGTTTTTTTTTTTTTTCCAAATTGAATTTATGTTTTTATTTCCTGAATTTATGTTTTCTTTCCAAATTGATTGGAAAATGTGTTATTTTTTTGTTTGTTTTTGTTTTTTTTCCAAATCAAAGGTCTGAGATGTTACTGGGATCATCTTGACTTCACCCAGCATGTGGTAGCCTCTTGTTTAAATGCCAAGGCAGATAGCACTCCATATCAGTAATAATAATAAGGGTATGCATGGCATTTTAGACAACATTTAATCATTCTTTTTTTTCCTTTTATAATCACCCTTGAAGTAAGTTAATATCATCCTCATTTAATAGATAAGAACATTAAAACTATTCCTTGCTTATCCACAATAGCTTATAAACTATAAATCTTGTGTGTGGGTGTGTGTTTGAAAACACATGCAACATTTAAAATAGATCTAAAAGAAGAATCAGTCCTACTTAGAAATTTTAGTGTTTTAAATTTTTATAATTTTTCTTTTCACTGATACAAATCTTGAAATTGTGAGAAACCTAATTTTGTGTTTGTTGCTCATTAAGAGTCCTTTAAGTCAGTATGAATTACTCTCTAATCCAGGCTGCACATGAAGAAATGAGGATGAAAGTGAACATTCAGTGAGAGTTGGAAATGTGAAGGGAACAAGAGATCTTTCTGAACTCAAATCAGGAAAATCACAGAGCGTTTGTGTGTTGCCTGTGCCATAGCAAGTCTGTTTTACAGTATTCTTACAAATTCTATTTTAAAGAGAAAGTCAAAGTCTAACGACACATTTAGAAGAAACAGAATGAGAGAGCCTTTTCAGGCTATTTTGAAACTTGATAGGTGGAGTAAAAGAAAAACAGCATATTGTTCATAAGGTTTCAGGACCAAAGAATGTATATCCCAACTAGAAAATATCTTTTTGAAAAATGTCATCATTTTTAAATATATATATATATATTCATAAAAGCCCTATCTTCATGAGTCAACCAGTGAAAACTGTAGTTATTCTAAATGGTGCATCATAAATCCCTGTGGTGTTACATATACCCACTCAAGACTAACCACCGGCCATAATCCAGTCAGTCTCACGTCTCTAGTGGTGAATCCATAACTTTTGTTAATCATTGCTGCCAGAGAATCCTGGGGCCTCTTATAATTTAAAAGGCTGAATCCTAGAGGTCACTCTACTACTTCAAAAGGCCACTGCCCAGCCAAAATACCTTCAAGATTTTTTCACTCTAGGAATAAGTTAGTGTTCTCTTCACTAACTAGAGA
The DNA here is from genome assembly GCF_004115265.2 of Rhinolophus ferrumequinum. NCBI lineage: Eukaryota > Metazoa > Chordata > Mammalia > Chiroptera > Rhinolophidae > Rhinolophus > Rhinolophus ferrumequinum. The sequence continues at coordinate 19,421,272 of NC_046294.1, forward strand.
AATAGAACCAATAGGATAGATAGATAGATAGATAGATAGATAGATAGATAGATAGACAGACAGGTATAAATATCTATCTATATTTCAGATATCTATATATCTACACATCTAACTGTATATATATCAATATCTATCTATCCAGAACGACTGACATTATGAGAATTGGCTCATGTAATTATGGAGGTGAGCTATGCCAAAATATGATATACCAGCTGCCTGTTGGTGAAGTAAGAAAGCTGATGGTATAATTCAATCCGAGGCCAAAGGACTGAGAACCAGGATATCCAGTGTTGAAAGGAAGGAGAATATTTGATATCCCAGCTCAAGAAGAGAGAGTTTGTTCTTCCTTTACTTTTGCGTTCTATTTGGGGCCCTAAACAGATTGAGTAATGCCCACCAACCTTAGTTGGGGAGCGCTGATTTTCTTCACTCAGTTTACTGATTCAAATGCTAATCTCTCCTAAAAGCATGCTCACTGACACACCCAGAAATAAAGTTTATCAGCCATCTGGGCATCCCTTAACACAGTCAAGTTGACACATAAAATTAACCATCACAAAGATAAAATTTCTCGTTTGGTTGGCTTGGCCAACTGATCTGTGGATGCTTCTGTCTTCTCATTTCCTCCTTCTTCAACTGTGAGCCCCAAACCCCATCCCACCTACCCCCATGTTCTAATGTGCACTTATCTGTATGAATTTGGTCTTAAGTGGAAGCTTGCTGGATCTGGATCTCTCAGGAATCCAACTCTATTGTTACTGTCCTTTAGAAGTCAAGACTCTATATAGATTGATCATCAAGAAAACTTTTCAGCTGGCTTGCTTCTGCCCCATTATTTTACTGGTCTCTGTAGTCCATGTACTTAACTCTTTAGGCCTTATCTTTGCCAATCTTCCTTGTCAACCTTATATTAATCAAATTAAGTAGCATGATCTTTTCTCCTTCTTCTTTTCTCCCATTTTACTAATGTAGAAAAGTTTGAATACAAAATCCTCGTTAATATGTTTTACTGAATGAATTCTTTCCAATCTGTTGGAAGGTAGGTGTTTGATAAAAGGTCATTTTTCAACCACTAATGTGCAGTTATAGCCATGGAAGAATTCATCATTGCTCTAGGTGTTAAGATACAAAGAAAATCCACAATTTTATGAATTTCCTGGGTAATATAACTTTGTACCTAGCTTCACAATTAATAAGCTAGCACAATAAATTGTATTAAATTATGAAGTTGCTGGTTCTATATTTAGTTTTCTTCTTGAGATTAGGTGTACTAACCTCACCAACCCTAAGTTTACTCTGCCTCCAATGCACAGCACAGGTTTACTAATGCTGAATAGACACAAGGGTGTAACTAAATGAACAGTAAAGAAGAGAGAAAACGACTGTGTTTTTCTCTTATGAGATATGTGGTCGGGGTAAGTCTGTCTTACATCATCTATACAATGAGTCTATTGACATTTAAAAAAAATATCTTATTAACTTGAAAGCAAGATTCTAGGTAAACGTAAAAGTAGATAGGTTTCATTAGGGAAACTAACACATGTGACAATGTTGTGAAAAGATAAGCAATGAATAATGAACAAAAACATTTTATCTCTAACCATGTATTTTTAAACCATCTCACCTTAAAGGAAGGAAGGGCTACATCATTAAAATAGTGACATGAAATACAACTGAAATAACAACAGCGGAGAGGAGCCAGATGATACTCTGTGCTTATCTAAGTCGTGTACTCTTGCACGTATAAGAAGTGTGCTCACACTCAGAACTGGCACGTACGGTTGATGCCACGTCATGGTCTTCTCAGACCATCTCCCTACTGTATTTTAAGAAATCCTTCTTGCATCCACATCAAGATGTATTTGGTAAAATATCAACCAGTTGCCTTGGCCATTTTCAATTAAATATTAAATGGGCATGAAACATAAACTGAATCAGATTCCCTTCTTATTACAAAGATTCTTCATTGTACTGGTAGCGGAAAATATAACATATTAAAAGGAAAGCTCACCGGGAACATGATTCCTACCGTATAGAGACACAAAAACAGAGGAGAATAGTTTCTAGAGCTGGAGAGAAGAAGAAACAAACATGCCCAGACAGAAAAAGCAGAGATTAAGGAAAACATACCATTAAAAAAGTCATACTACTATTTCTGTTATAGTCTATTCCAGAGGCCCAAGCTATATCCCTCATGTGAAGTATCAGAAGCCCAATGCCCCATACCCCCTTGTATGTTATGGTGTAGAAAATAAAAGAAAATGTGTACATCTATAAAATTTGCAAAAATGTCCCTATTTAATATTCCCATTGAGATAATCCCTCTCTTTTTTCCTCTTTTCTTCAATTTCTCAAGTTGATTCCACATTTTACAGTTAAGTTCCTTGGCTTTGTACTACTACTGATTCTGAGTGATTGGTAGACCTGAACCATTGGAAAGAAGGGACTTTTGCTTTACATTGGAAGGAGGATTAAAAACAAAAAAAACAAGAACAAAGATATCAGAATTTTGAAAAAGAGAAGAAGGGAGAAGGGGAAGATCTGCGTAGGGTGGGGTTTGGGATACTCTTTGCTTAGAAGTGGACCCTGAAGGAGTTGAAAAAGGGGCTGCAAAGTGGCCTTAGTATGAGAGAATTGTTGGTAGAGGATTGAAAGTGGAGGATTTTATAAAATACTTCTATGAATTATAAATATTATTTCTGGGAATTTGAGAGACTTCAGTAAAGATTGCTTTTTTTTTTTTTTTAAATCAATAATTAAATTTAATTTCTAGACCATCTTTCTTGAAATGTGACAGGATACTCCCGATTTTGTTCAGGTCATACTCATTAAAAAAAAAAAAATCTGATTTGTTCTTGAACATAACAGATTCAAGTTGTTTTATTACTTCCAACCTGAAGAACCCTAATCAATATAGGATTGGTCCATCAGTGTTTAGGTTATATACCCCGCTGGATAAACAGATAACACTTTATACAGATGAAAGAAAGGGAGAACTTTACAGACATTTATTGACAATATATTGTTATCATGTAATGGTCGAGAAAGAATAGAGATATTGTCAGGCTCCTCATGTTACATAATATTAGAATGGATAAAGCTGGACAAAGACTGTAGAAATTATTTAGCTCAATCCCAGAGAGATAAGGAGATTTACCCCCAAGTTTGTCTCATAGAGACAAAGAGATTGGTGCCCAATCTTGGCCTTTTTCTAATCCGCCATGCTGTATCAGCTTTCCCTTTCCTGAATAATTAAACTTTGTGATTATCTTGGATTTATACTAAGTCATTTGCTTGGGAATGTTGGAGAGAAACTCATCTTTTTGAGAAATATTCCAGACAATGTGGAAGAAATGTGTTCAAGCCATTATACACTAGGGGAAGTTTCACTTGATACCTGAATGCAGGGTGTGGCATAGTTTTCAGAAATGACCAGCAGCAAAGGCTGCTTCATGCTTTTCAGGAACCACAGTCTGCTATAGGCTAGTGACTATTGATTGGAGTTCTAAAATTTCCAATAAAATGTATAAAAAATATAAACATTGAAATCTTCTACACAGTTGGGTTAGTGTGTTCCCAGTAATTATGCTGTCAGATAACAGCTTGAAAGTGGAAGATAGACTTCCTCTTCAGAAGAGTAAACATTATGTTTTTCCCTGAATTCTCTGGCCAGTTGAAATTGTGGGACTTATACGGTAAGTCCTTACAAGCCTAAGTGAGCGATGCGTAAAAAGCCTCATGTCTTTGGCTACTACTGTGTTTCCCCGAAAATAAGACCTAGCCGGACAATCAGCTCTAATGCGTCTTTTGGAGCAAACATTAATATAAGACCCGGTCTCATTTTACTATAACATAAGGCCGGGTCTTATTTTACTATAAGACCCAGTCTTATATAGTGTAATATAATATAAGACTGGGTTTTATATTAATGTTTGCTCCAAAAGACGCATTAGAATTGATTGTCCGGCTAGGTCTTATTTTCGGGGAAACACGGTATTTTAGATTTTCAATAGTCCCTATTACACATATTGCTTCAGCAGACCACTTTCACTTTTGGATTTTTGGACTTGGCAATCATGGTCAGTGCTCCCATGGCTCATTTAATCCAAAAGCAATCTGGCTGTGAAGGATAAATAAGGGATGTCAGTTTAGCAAATGTGGTCTTTTTTTCTCATAAAATTCTCTTATACCTGAAAGAATTTTTCCTCAAACATCCTCTCTGAAAATGTGGCGTATTAAAGCATGGACCTTTTTCTCACTGCAGGAAAGGTTGTATTGAATACAAAACATGGCTTTCGAATTACCCTTAGATTCATTATACTCGGCGACCATTATAAAAAGACTCAGCTTCCGAACACATTATATATGGTTTCAATACTGGCTGAGTTGAATGCCCTTGGGTGACCAATATGGAATCCCTGGTGAATACATTAAGCATAATGACTCGGGCTTGAAATGAAAAATTTAGCATCTACTGTGTATAAAACACTACATTGCGTCCAAAGTGAGCTATAAAGAAAGCTTCTTTAAGACTATATGATCTAATTGGGGAGCAACAACCACATCAGGACTTATACATGCATCTCAGGAACATAATCTGGTGTTTATGAGCAGGGAAATAATCAGTACAGAACTGAATTGATCTCTGAAGGCTTACTGGTGGTGGAAGCTAGTAGAGCATGGTTATCGCTTGGTGTTCACAGGGCATTTCCAGGAATCCATGCAGATACCAAAATTCATGGATGCTCAAGTCCTTTTTATAAAATGGCGTAGTATTTGCATATAGCCTTTGCAATTCTCCTGTATACTTTAGGTCATCTCTAGATTCCTTATGATACCTACTACAATTTGAATGTTATGTAAATAGTTGTTTCATTGTTTAGGGAATAATTACGAGAAAGAAAATCTGTACATGTTGAGTGCCAACACAACATTCATACACCTATCTACACAGTACACGTCAGCAGCAACATAACATTTTTTTCCCCCAAGTGTTTTGATCTCCAGTTGGTTGAATCTGCAGATTCAGAACCTACAGTTATGGAAGGCCGACTGTATATGACAGAGCCTCTACAAACATAAGGGCTTTTTCAGGATGACTGGCTTCACCAGTTCGCCTCCAAGGCATTTGTCCAGAACAACACAGAAACTTTTAGGTTTTTCTGCCTTAGTTTAATCAAGGTCTCAGTTGATTATATCCTTAGTTTACACTCTTTTTTTCTTTTTCATAATATGAGTAAAGGGTTGGCAGACATAAAATTTAGGGAGAACACAATGCTGTATTTAATCTTTTTCTTTTCCTCAATATTCTTATAAGTAACATGGTAAACTATGAACTTCTTTCCTTTAAAAATGCTGATACCCTGAGGGCTTAGTCAGTTTCAAGGCTTTTGCAGGAAGCTAAATTACTTGGTTTTCTTTGAAATGAATACAGTTATTAAAATAGCAATGATTGTAGTTACTTGGGGCTTGGCGCTAAAAATTGGTGCAGACTCTGAGCTTTTTTTCTAAAATTCACATGCACATAAACGTGTCCATCTAAAGATGTCAATAGAGTGTGGTGACAGCAGATGAAAGCTGACCAGTTTTTTTTGTGTTTTTTTTTCCCTCTCCTTATGTAGCTTTAGCTTGTTTTAATATTGTGCTCAATTTTGTTTCAATTAAAACAACAACAACAACAACGACCTGGTTTTGGAATAATGCTTGTTCCAGTAATAAAAGTCTCACAATGTGTCTTTCCTTCTTAATTGTGAATAAAGAAAGACAGTTTCTATAACATGGTACTTTATGATGATCCCAATACTGCATCCTTTTTCGGTAGGAATTTGAATTCTCCTGAATGGAGATTGTTTTCTTACACAGGATATGATACTTCTTCCATAGAAAGCCAAGGAATGGTACTTTAAGAATAGTCATATTATTTCCAACACTTCCTACATACAAGGACAAAAATACCATTCTATTTCAGTCTGTAGCTACAAAATGGGGAGGTGGTGATAAACGAATGTGTTCACCTACAGGAATTGTGCGTGTGCTTTCACTGGAAGTCAGGGTAGAGTACACAAGCAGACGTCATGAAGGATTTCATCAGTACATTTGAATGTCACTAGGTAATAATCAGAAGGGGAACTTGTGACAGGAACCAGCTTTACCAGCCTTATTACACTGGTGCACCTGGTTACCTGGGCAGGTGCTCTCAGACTAGTTGTGGATATGTTGAGGACCAGGAAAACATGAGGTTTTAAGAATTTACAATAAATGATCATGGTATCTTCAAGTATTAAAACTCACCAGAGAAAGCTTTATAACTCAATGCTAGTGTCACCACTTTAAGAATTATCAAACCAGAAACAAATCATCAAACATCAAACATTTATGAAACTAGTCCATTTACTCTATATGAAACAGGGAAACCTTCCTGGTAAACTAGTTTCAGCTCAGCACTGTGATTAGTTGAATATGAGTTGGACATAGGAATTATGTCTTAAAAAAATTATGATAGTCTGATCAATCACCCTGATCCAAACATCTAGGGATTCTTATGTGTGGTGGTCTAGCCTCCCCTTCCCTCAGCACTGCTGTTAGATCTATTTCATCATTACTTCCTCTTCTCCATAATATCCAGTGATCAAATGCCAGTAGCTATTCTTGTATCCTATCCTTATGTCAACTTTCCTAATTTCAAAACATTTTCACAGCACAATATGGTTTCCAAGTTTGTGGCCTTAAATTCTTTTCCTTGTGTGGGTATTATAGAAATATGCATATGCTGGAATTTTATGTAAAGGCAGCATGTGATTGAGGAGCAATTACTGTGCATATTTATAGAATAAAATCAAAATAGATCATGTGAATACATAAAAATTTAAAAAATGTACAAACAATTACTATACGTATTCTGAGAACTTTAGTCTTTTCTTCTATGCATAAGTTTGGAATTATTTTGGTTAATTGTACTCATAAAAATTGTGTACTCTGCTTTGTATTCTTAATATTGTAATAAGAAATTTCCCATTTTATCATTTCTTCTCTACTAAAAATAAATTTGAATGCTTAAAGAAAAAAGAAAATAAGATACCAATTGATAGAATTTTGGAAAGATATTTAAAAGAGGTTGAGGTACCCACCATTAAAAAAAATTGTCAATGTACTTAAATAATAATTATAACAAGGAAGTATTATATTTTGTTCTGCATTATTTGATGATAATCCATATTTAATTGATTGTGAATGTTACTTTACACTTATGAATATGTTTTCTGTGTTGCTTTATTAGCTTCATAACTATTTTAATAAACTGAATCATATTCTAGGATGAATGCCATCAATTAAGTTAACCAGTTTTGTATTGTTGACCACTTGATCATTTGACTTTTTCAAATAACAGAAGCAAACAATTGTGAGATGACAAACTTTCACATATTTTATCTGTCTTTATATTATTTATTTGATTATATTCACAGAAATTAATTAATGATTGTAATCAATTTAAAAACTTTTTAGTCCATTTCAGTCAAATTAGTCTCATGCATCATTTAAAATGTATATATTTATGTATATATATATGCATAATGTGTATGTGTGAATATATATGTATGTATATATTCTCGCCAGAGATATATGTCAGTGTTTGTGGTAGATTGGTTTTAGCAAAGAACCCAATTCTCCATAATCTCCTTGCAGTGTGACTTTGAACCCCCTCCTATCAAGAGATAAGCTTTATGTCCCCACTAATTGAAACTGCACTTATTTTGTAATTTGCTATGGCCAATAGAATGTGGAAGAATGATAATGTGTTTGTTCTGAAAGTAAGCTTCAAGCAGCCCTGCTTACATCCGCCCTCTCTTAAAAACTCTGTCTCCACCATAATAATAAATTTGAGCTTGGCTTATGGAGGATGAGAGACCAAGTAGACTCAGTTTTTTTTTTTGTTTTTTTGTTTCTTGTTTTCTCTCTGAATTCATCATAAGCCAGTGAAGAGCCAGCCAACAACAAACATGTAAAAGAGCTCAGCTTACCTCAGAAGAACTATCCATTTGACTCACAGTTCCATGAAAGATCCAAGTTGTTATCAAACCTGCCCAGAAAACCAATAACAAAAAGTAAATGTTTCCGTTGCATTCCACTGAAGTTTTGTGGGTGTTTTTGGCCAGGATTTTTCCGGCAATGGATGGTGTCCAGTTTACTACATTCTCACCATTAAAGGGTATTTTATATATTAATTTGTTAAGTAAAAAATGTTACCTAGTCTCTAAAATTCTAAATGTCTACTATATTTATAGCAATTCAAATCCTCAGATATAATTATGTGTTTGCAGCAACTGAGCAAAGAGACCTGGAAGCTCGTGTGTGTGTGTGTGTGTGTGTGTGTGTGTGTGTGTGTGTGTGTGTGTTTACAGTTCTTTATTGTGTAGGACTTGCATCAGATACCACCTTACAAATAAATACAGTACAAAGAAGAAACTTTCACCTATTCTTAATTTAAGGACATCTCACCATTAGTTTATTGTTTAGGTTTTTTAATATAATGCCATTAGAAGTAACAGGGTGATGCAAATATTAAAACAAATAAATAGATTAGGTAACATTTGGTAAAATTTCAATTTAATATGGTTTGGATGATAAATCTGGATTATTCTGATACTTCCATTTAAATTTTTTTCATGGTAAAGTAGCAAATAGTTTTGAATATTCAAAAATGCTGTCATTTATTAAAACAAGGACGTAAAGGGTACAAATTAGATACATTTTTTCTCCTGAAATTTTGCATTATGATAGTGCAGAATGCTTCAGCACCAAATGTGAACATAAGATGTGTCAGTGTCTATGCTTAGGAAAGTAACAAAACTAATGCCTTCCATTTATTAATAGAATGCCAGCTGTTTTTAAAACAGAGGCAGAGGTAGCAAAGCAGAGCTCATTTTTGTCAGGATGTATATTTTAAGTCTATCTGCCATTTTAGCACTGGGGAATTAAAACTAAGTCAAGTTTGTGCTAAATGTAGCTTAGGTCTATATATTGGCAAACTAGTGAATAAAGAAAAAGCAGTCATGGAAAGTGATATCCTGGCCATTACTGAAGGACAATATGAGGAGAACTGCAAACACTAAGACATGTATAGTAAGGTAATATCCAGAAAACAGCCCCCCACCAATAACTACTAAGAAATACTGAAGACTGTAAATAGGTGAGAAGATATACTTTTAGGGTAATGGAGATAAGAAATGAAGGTTTAGCTCATGTACCAAATACATCATTAGAGTTCTCTACTTATTTTCAGCATTACCTCCTCTGTTTATTCCACTAACCCCCACCGTCTCCTGTGCTCCTAGAGTATTTCTCTCATGACCCTATCATCAAACTTCCCATAGTATAATCTGATTGCATATTTACATGCCTGTCTCCTTCATAAGATGGTGAAATCTCTGGGTGCAATGATCTTTTATGAACCGATGCTGTATCCTCAAGTCCTGGCATACCTCCTGGTTCACAGGAGGTATTTGATACATGTTTATTTTGAATGGATGAGTAAATGTCTAGATAGACAAACAAAAGTAGTGCATCTAGGCTTTGGGGTACCATAACACAGCAGAGAGAAAGGAGGGCATGATAAAGTTTGAGTCTCCTCTGGTTACTAAAGTTTGGGATAAGGTGGATTAGGTATCTAGGCATGACAGAAAGAGAGTATGAGATAGCATCATCCAGGAAATATTGGGGTGCAGTGTTGACATAGTAAGTAGCCCCTGCTTAAGAAGTACATGAGGTCAGAGCATAAGCCACCTAGAAGTAAGAGAAAAGGTGAGGTAAAAGATTGTACGTGACTGAATGGGGTGAGTGACTAGAACACATTCTGAAGACAGAATGTGACTAGAACACATTCAAGTGATTTAATACTTTGTTATATTAATCTCCCTCTACCCTATTAAGTGTTTTATAAAGAGGATTAATTTTATAGTAAAGTATTTTAGTAAGTCTTGGCCATCAGTTCCCTTAATTGAGTATGTAAAACTTCCTCCCATGATGATTTAGCTTCTTAAACTTAGTATAATACCCTATTGCTTACATGTATTTGATTACATGTATTTGATTCCTTAGTGGATAACAATGAGTCATTAGATACAACGACTTCCCATCTCGTTCTGAGATCTCCTTCCTGTCTTAGGCAAAAGAACCTGGACTGTTTGCACACAGATCTCCAGTCATCCCAAGAATGCCAACCTCCATTCCCTGAGCACCTTTAAGAAAATTATTGTTTCTAAGGCCCCATCTTCCTACTTCAGACTAAGATTTCATTATGAAGATGAGCTTGGTTTCATCACCAGGTCTGGTTAAGAGGGAAGTTTGAGCTTGGGAAAAGAAGGCAGGAGGATCGAATTTGCCCAAACTTTCCATGATTTTGTAGACTCTGTGCTGCCCTGAAACCTTAGGAGAGGCAAGTGCTAGGAGCCTCCGTGTAAGGCCTGATGATGAATGTGCATTTGTGAATCTCAAGAACTGTGCTGCGTATTTCATACTAGGCTGCTGATGACACCTCGGATACGATCGCAGTAACTGCTTCAGCACAGGGGTATTTTCCATTTTTCTTTTAAGCCTTTTTTTTTTCTTTCCTCCAGAGCCATTGCTTTTGATATTCCATTAGTTGATCAATTCAGGGGAATTTGGGAACATATAGCTGGTTACTTAGTTGAAGAACGAAAATGCATAAAGCAAATTAGAAAACAATATATATAAACTTGTATAATCTAGTACTTTACCAGTGCTGGGTTAGGAGAGGAATAATCAGGACAGGCTTCATAGTGGGAAAGAAGATAGTTTATCTTCTTTCAACCAATGAGAGATGTATTTGTACAAGAAACGAAAAGTCAATTTTGAGTTTTCAGGCACAGAATCCTGTAGGATTCTGAGGAATTAGATCACCCCTCCTCCTCTCCACCACTCCCCACATACACAAAAGAAAACACTGGGAAAATGTTGGCATATACGAAATTCGTTAAAATCCTTACTGAATGTTTACATATTAGTAGACAAAAAATATAACAAAACCAATAGAAAAGAAAAAAAATGGGCTAAGTCCAAGGGTAAGAAATTCTCAAGTGAAGAAACTAAAAGTGATCCACAAGGACCTGAAAAGATGCTCAGCATCCTCTCAATTAAAAAAGTTGACATCTAAAAAGGAGTGAGGTTGTATTTTTTGCATGTAATATTGAAAAGATTGCTAACAAACTATGTTGACAAAGATTTGAGGATATATGCACTCTCATATTATTTAATTACTCTCAGTAATAATTAATTATTGGGCATGTAAATTAATAAAAGCTTTCAAGTCTTTACTCAATGACACTTGCTCTGTAAGTTCTACCCCAAATACCCTGTTGAAAATTTTACTCATTCAAGTCCCCAACTCCCAAAACTGGGCTATGTAGTTTTCCCATAGAACCACCATTAAACATAATATATAACAATACACTTATTTAACATTTCTTTAAATTGCCTTTCTACCTTAAATATATTTTCATCTTTTTGATTCACTGATATAACCCAGACATCTAAAATCATGTCTGGTGCACGGAACATACTCAACATTTGCTGAACGAATGAAGAATTAATAAAGGAATGGATAGATGAATGAATGAGTATATACTGAATCTGTGCATTTTCATATGTTTTGACCCAGAAATTCTAATTTTAGCAAGTTATCTTAATATCTTCAGATAAATATGCAGGAGTATTTACAGGAATGTTAACCATAATGTCATTTATAAGAACAAAAAATGAGCAAATAACTTAATGTCCACTAATAAGAGATTAGTTTAATAAATTACCATTTTATAGCAAGGATAGCAATACAGCTGTGAAAGACGCCTACACATATTAATACAGAAAGATGTTACTAATATACTTTTATATCTGTTGAAAAAAATCACAAATGAACAGATACAATATACTAATATTTGTTAAAGGGTGGAGAAGGATATGCACTAGACAGTTAAAATTGGTCATATCATGTAAATATGGATTTACTTTTGGATTCGTTATGTATCTCCATATTTAAATACTTTTTTATATTAAGTCTTAATAATAAGGAAAAATAATAAGGAAAACATCAATAAAGACAACATTTTTGACATATTAAAATGCTAAAAATGATACAGTTTTAATGGGAAAGATAATATTCTTGTTCTTCTTTGTATTTTAGATATAAGGTACATTTCTTGTATGGATGTAACATCTTTCAATTAATTTTCCAAATATCTAATCACACCAGTTATCAAAATTATAAAACAAACAAAACTCTATGAGCTAAAGTTTTTATTAGTAAGCAAAAGAGTACATTTCCACCGCTTTGAACTTCAACTATTTGTAAAATAAAAATAATAATGCCTTTATCAGAGGTTATGAGAATGAAAAAAAATCTTATTAAGAAATTTTACTAAATGCTTGTTGTGTGAAAGACACCAGGTAATGTAAGTTCCCTTTTCATTGCACCCATTTCCTTTTCTTTACAAACATCCAACTGGGAATAGGAAGTTTAGCATTGGGAATTTTGCCAGAAAAACTCTCACATACTATGACTGCCCATATCAGGTGGTTAAGAAAAGCATCTCCCATCACTTTTAGGTCAAATACTGATTTAGTCAACAATTGCTTATATGTCCTTGAATGTGTCATTGGTCTGTGAACCACTGGGGATGAAAAGTCTGACTATTCGAAAGGTTGACTGTGAGGATAAACATAAATTTTAATTTAAAGGACATAAAGTCATAAAAGTAAAGAAGCATTTAATAGCGTGATTCTGCCTTTCAAATGATAAATTAGAAGCCAGTTCACAGTGAAACATGAAAACAGGGGGGAATCATGAACTTGGCTTGCAGAAACCCTGGATCCACTGCCATACACTTGCTGCTTTTATCCATTATCAGCTCAAGACACTCTCACACCAACTGCATGGAGATAAAAGGGTGAGTATCTTATTACCAGTTCCCTTGAGCCCTATGGCCAAATCTTTTTGTAATTTGAGCTTAATTACCCTGTAAGAGGTGCATCAGTTTTATGAGGTTACAAATAAAAAGATTTATATCTTCCCGTGTGAAACTGGTCTACAGATTGAATTCTAAACAATTGTCACTGTGCCAGCTTTGTGATAGTCAAGTGAATCATTTTTTTAAGGAAATACACAGTACCAAGTAATTCTGAGTCTCTGATTGGCATTAAATAACAATAGTGATAATAATAATATTAAAAACAATTACACTTTTCATTGAAGAAACTCTGAAGAACAACTCCTTACCAGGGTATGTGACTATCAAGGTGTTTATAACTTCTATTAAGTGCATAGTTTTGTTTGTTTGTTTGTTTTTTAAGTTTATTGGGGTGACAATTGTTAGTAAAGTTGCATAGAATTCAGGTGTACAATTCTGTAATACATCATCTATATATCACATTGGGTGTTCACCACCCAGAGTCAGTTCTCTTTCTATCACTATATATTTGATCCCCTTTACAGAAAGTCAAGCAAGCAATGGATTTATTAAAAGAAATAGAATAGTACACTCCCAAGGTGGTGGGAGAGGGCAGGCTAGAAGAAGAGCAACTGCACTGAAAAAGAAAGAGGCTTAGAAATTTATTTCTTCTAAAATGAGTTCACAAAATATTCAAGTTGTAGGGGTGACATTCCTCAGCAAGTCCTCACTGACCACTCCTTCCTGTAGGAAGGAGGGAGTTTTGTCTTTATTTGTCTCTAGCCATCATTGTCCTGGTGACACAGGGTGGAGAATTTCGCTGCCTGTAATGCTAATAATATTGTGATGCATTACAGCTAGCTCAAGTTCACCTAGAGGGGCAAAATGGTGCCCTGATCTGTCCTAGGCCACCAAAATCTAATTCTGGCCAGTCTGGTAGCTGCACTTTTTCTTTAGGATGATCACATCTCCCTCTTTTGTCTACCCTTACCTCTTCCTTCCCTTCTTCCCCCTCTCTCCCCATGGCCCTGTTCTTATTGCCTACAGTAACATTCAAGAAATCTGGACCCTTGTAATCTTACAAAGGATTTTGTAACAAATATCCGTCTTCTGAAACTGATTTCTGTTGAACAGGGGTGTCATGCCTGCCTGTGGGCACCAGAGTTTCTTGCTATTCTATTATGGCGGGGAGGGGACTATGGAGGATTTAGAGAGTGGTGGAAGGGGTAGCCCCGAGGGAGTAAAAAAACTAGTCAACCAGCTCACAGGAATACAAAGATATCTCAGCATTGGCTGAGTGACAGTCTTTGAGAGAGTTGGACCCAGTTACTCACTTCTTGTAGCTTACCTGCAGTTGGAGTACTCAGGAAAACTGTCTAAGGTCCCTTCCATTTAGGAGTGCACTTGTCCACAAAGCACCCCTTTTTTTAGGTTTTTAATAATACTTGATCACTGGGTTCTACAGGGCTATAATGGGTAGAGGGGTCGCCCTGGGGGAGGTGCCGATCCCCACAGTTCCTGAGTGCCCATTGAACCACCCCTTCTAAGTCAGTGCTACAGGAAATAACAGAACTGAGGTCAGAGCCTTCAAGCAGATCAAACATAAGAGGCCTCCCAAGGGCATTTCATAAGGACTAAGTGGTAAGGGCTCTGTGGGTGCAGTGGACAAGGAAGGAAAGCAATAGGCAGTGACCAGAACAAGGCTCAGAGATCTCCTGACAAAGCTTCCTCAGAATCATTTATAAAAGCTGATCAACTCGTTCTACTTTTCCCGAGGATTGAGGTCCCTGGGAAGAATGGAATTTATAAGTTATCCCTAAGGCAGATGCCAGGCTTTGGGTGACCTTACTGACAAAGGAAGGTCCATGGTCACTCTGGAGTGACCTGGAGAACCCCAGTCTTGGGATTATCTCCTTTAATGAGGCTTTAGAAACTGCTATAGCCTTTTCAGTCCGAGAAGGAAACGCTCCTATCCACCTGGTGAAGGTGTCTATGAAAACAAGTAGGTACTGATATCTTTGGCACTGTGGCAGCTGGGTGAGATCAAGGTACCACTCTTCCCCAGGGTCGGTCCCTCTATGCTAGACTGTTTTAATGGTGGAGGTGGCCTTAAGCACCTGGCTGAGTTGTTTACAGGGCAGAGGGTATAAACCTTGGTCACCTTGTCAATGACTGTAGGGAACCTGGCCCCAATGAGGAGGTGATGGACAAGGGAGAGTTAAGTACACTTTTTTGTTTACTTATTGACCTTAGCAATT
Source organism: Rhinolophus ferrumequinum (assembly GCF_004115265.2). Taxonomy (NCBI): domain Eukaryota; kingdom Metazoa; phylum Chordata; class Mammalia; order Chiroptera; family Rhinolophidae; genus Rhinolophus; species Rhinolophus ferrumequinum. The sequence goes on from NC_046294.1 coordinate 19,436,489, forward strand.
TAAACAGGCAATACCACTAACAGTTATGTTTTAAATCTTAGAAGTGTCATATTTCTGCATAAAATTTGACCACAGTGCTTAAAGAACTTTAGGACATGCAGTGCAACACATTTCTCAGACTCAATGCTACTCTCCTTAGTGAAAATTTAATAGCTAGAAAATATATCGCATTCAGCGTGTTTAGCTGTGAGTATGATGGAATGCTGGGGATTATTCTCCCAGTGCCAAGTAATATACTGGGGTGGATTACTTATGTCGACTAGGGGTTTTCTTAATACCCTTTTCACCTTCACAAAAGGCAATTATGGTTTTCCTTCCTTGTTATAGAAGCAGCCAAATAAATTGCTTGCTTATTAGTTTTATATGCGTGTCCCTTTAAGATATTTAGCAGTTAACTGCTAAATGAAAATGATTTAGTAGAGGAAGTTGAGAGTTTGCATTTTAAGTTAGGAGAATAATGATATTAGGAATAATGTCCATACCATATCTCAGTTGGTTTCCATGTTGTGTAAGACATATGACGGAGAGGTCAAACATTCATCCTGCACTGAGCTAGCTACTTAAAGCAGAAAGCAACTCCTCTCTACAATAACTTGTAAGTTAAATAAATGTGGGAAAATAAGGTGATATATAGGATTTTTTCTTTATTCCACTAACTCATCTATGATGTAAAACTGCCAAGACAAGGTGATCTTGTAAAGAGCAGATATGTGGAGCTTTTAAACTTAATTGAACTATTTTCTGTCATCTCTGTGTTTTTGATTTTGTGTACCCTTGTGGCATTTTCTTCAGATGACTTCATACCTATCTGTCCATATCATAAAATGTGGCACTTTATTATGTATGGCCTTCCTTTATAATATTTTAGAAACGTAAAGGTGTATCCATTTTTTAAAAACATATCTGCCATCCTTAAAAATGTAAAAAAAATGGGAGAGAATGAAACAAATATAGAAATAATTCTGGAAACCTATTTAAAATCTAGACTCATTGAATTTTAGCTTATTCAAATGCCCCTCTAAAACCATGACTCTCTGTTCCTCAACACAAAATACAATATCACTAACATTATATCCAGCTTCCATTAAATATACATGAATCCGTCCCTATGAGATTCTCGATTTCTTAAAAGCAGAGATGATGGTTTTTGATTTAATATTCCCTCTAAACTCTAGATAGTATCATCCTAGTTGCTTATTAAGAAAAGTGACTAATTGAATATGTATGAGTATTTTAAATATATAACTTGAAAACAGACTAGAACAAATACATTATCAACTTTTTTGAATGAGATTCCTTAATGTTTTTATGTCAACTAGAATAACAGAAGGAAAACCTAAATTTCCCCCCTCCCGTGCCATAAAATTCAGAGTAGTGCTTGAAAATGACAGTATTTTTAGAATAAAACATAACTAACAATAGAGAAGGCTGTGAAAAACACCAATGGGGAGTAGTTTTGTATATTTTTAAATCCAAGTTAAAGTACGTAGTAATAAAAAAGTAAGACTCAAGTTTGCTCTAATTTAATAACACAGATATTAAGTTAAGGAAGGAGAGGTAGAATTTGAATGAAGAGTGTCTCAGCAGACTATTTCTGACTCCCTCAGCTTATCAAAATGCTGATCTAAAAATTAGAGGTTGTTACAGGTTTATTTCTTTATTCAACAAATTTTATTGAATAACTTTTTAGGGTGCTAAAGATAAAGTGCTGAGTAAGTAAAACAGACATGATCCCTTTCCTTATGGAGTTAAAAATACAGTGGAGAGTGACACAAAAAATACATAAAATGGAAATAAATGTGTCATTACAATTGTCATGAAGTAAAAATACAGAAGGCCATGCATGAATACCTACTATAACGGCGTGAGCTAACTTAGATTGGGACTCGGAAATGTCTTTCATGGTAGGTAACTTTTGAAAACTGAAATGTGACGTGGCAAAGGAAGTACCAGGCAAACAGAACACATGCTAATCTAGGACTAAGCCAGATATGTTTAAGAAATTAGAAAAAGAAAAAAAAAAACACAGTTCAGTTGAAGTACAGGACAAGATTGGTCTCAGATTGACATGAAAATGTACGCAAAGTCTGTATCATATGAGGTTTTGTGGGTATTAAATAGTTTTATAATTTTACTATAATTGAACTGGGTAGCCAATAAAGTTTTTTTTTTTTTTAATTCCCTTTTTTTCCCTGGGAAATTGGCTTGCTGAAATTGTTTTAAAGTGATTGTGTTACTTCCTGCATGGAAAATATTTAGACAGGGGCAAGGGTTAGGGACTCCAGTTGAAAAGCCATTCTAATAGCTCAGTCAGAGACAACTCTAGCTTGGACAAATGACATTGTTAATACAGACAGATTGAATTTAGATCTCTTGCCAAGAGTTATAACTGATACAAATGATCAGTTATGATACAAACTGATACAGTAGTCTCCACTGATCTGCAATTTTGCTTTCCATGGTTTCAGTTACCCGTGGTCAACCATGGTCCTAAATATTAAATGGAAAATCCCTCAAATAAACAATTCATAAGTTTTAAACTGCACGCTGTCCTGAAGAGCATGTTGAAATCTCATGCCATCCAGCTCATCCTGCCTGTGATGTGAATCATCCCTTTGTCCATCGTTTCCACCTGTAGACACGCTCCATCCATTAGTTACGTGGTAGTCATCTCTATATTCAGATCGACTATGACGGTATAGCAGTGCTTATGTTCAAACAATCCTTATTTCACCTAATAAGGGCCCCAAAGTGCAAGAGTAGCGAAGTTGGCAATGTGGATATGCCATGGAGAAGCTGGACAGTACTTCCTTTATGTGAAAAGATGAGCACAGCGAGTCCTTGAATAATATTTCACTTAATGTTGTTTCATTATAATGTTGATGAAAAAAAAATAAATTCCTGCTGGGGCCACCGTCTGTGTGGAGTTTGCATGTTTTCTCCACATCTGCGTGGGTTTTCTCCAGGTACTCCAATTTCCTCCCATATTCCAGGGGTATGCACAGTAAGTGAATTGGTGTGTATAACTTGTCCCAGTCTGAGTGACTGTGGGGTGTGTGTGTGAGGTGGCCCTGTGATGGAAAGGTGTCCTGTCTAGGTATGTCCCCACTTTGTGCCCTAAGCCTAGAAGCTCTGGCCACCTTGCTCCCTAAATTAGAGTAAGTGAGTTGGAAAGGAATTATTTTACTTGCTTTTATTAATCTTGTGTAACTCACAATTCTTTCAAAATTGCTTTTCTTAATGACGTCAGTAATATCCCATGGTTAAATCCAGTGGTCAACACCCAGTCCTCACCTCACCTGAACTATCACCGGCCTCTGACTTAATTGATGACTTCTTGATGTTCTTTCTTCACTTGATTTCCAAGATACAACTATACCTTCCTAGTTTTCCTCCTCATTAGGTCCTTTACTCCTACTTGTTTCTTTTCAGGATCATTTACCAATTTCTCCTTTTTTATTCTTATATCTTAATGTTGGGGGTCCTGAACTCAGTTCTTTGCTTGCCTCTATCTATACTCACTTCCTTGTTGATTTCATATAATCTCTTGAGTTTAAATATGTCTAATTTATATCTTCAGACTCCTCTAGTCAATTCTAGATTCCTATATCCAACTGCCAATTAATATGTCCACCGAGATAGTAAATAATGATCTTAAACTCTTCATATCTAGAAGCAGACTACTAATTGTCCTCTCACTTAGTGTTGCCACATAAAATACAGGTACCCAGATAAATGTGGATTTTAGAAAAACAAATATATATACCAGGAGCGCCAAAAATGTACACATTTTAAGAGATGTTATCCAGGCTCAAGCAGTAGTTTGCTATAATTAGAAGTATCTGGATGCTGATGGTAACCACTTTGAGTACCTCTTGTAATTGCAGAAATCAAACGTGACTTGTATTCATCTTTTGTTATTGGTATATATTGTGTATTACAATTAATACAGTTTTTTCCTTTCTTAAAATGTGTATACATTTTCTTGGCACCACGTACAAGTTCTGACAATTAAGTTCAAGAACTTGTTGCAACGATGTTGCTAACCTTTTTTTGATACCAGAGGGACTATTCATTATGAATATGTACCAACAGTTAACCAATTTATTTGGAAGTGCTGAAAAGGCTATGTGAAAAACTTAGACAATCTGAACTTTTCACCAACAATTCATGGCTCTTGCATCATGACAATGCACCAGCTCACACAGCACTGTCTGTGAAGGAGTTTTTAGCCAGTAAACAAATAACTGTGTTGGAACACCCTCCCTACTCACCTGATCTGACCCACAATGACTTCTTTCTTTACCCAAAGATAAAGGAAGACATTTTGATGATATTCAGGACATCAAGGGTAATACGATTAGGAGAATAGCTCTAATGGCTATTCCAGGAAGAGTTCTAAAATTGCTTTGAAGGGTGGACTAGGCGCTGGTGTCAGTGCATACCGTGTTTCCCCGAAAATAAGACCTAGCCGGACAGTCAGCTCTAATGTATCTTTTGGAGCAAAAATTAATATAAGACTGGGTCTTTTATTAAGTTATATAAGACCCGATATTATGTTATGTTATGTTATGTTATGTTATGTTATGTTATGTTATGTTATGTTATGTTATATTATGTTATATTATAGACCCGGTCTTATTTTACTGTAATATACTTATTTTACTATAATATAAGACCAGGTCTTATATTAATTTTTGGTCCGAAAGACACATTAGAGCTGATTGCCTGACTCGGTCTTATTTTCGGGGAAACACATAAATAAGTACAAGGGGAGTACTTTGAAGGTTACTGTGGTGATATTCAGCAATGAGGTATGTAGCACTTTTTCTAGGATGAGTTTATGAACTTAATTGTCAGACCTGTGTGTGTGTGTGTGTGTGTGTGTGTGTGTGTGTGTATTTAATATAGGTATAGTCCAAATATTACCTGAAATCCAAATTTAATGAGACATACTCTAATTTTATTTGCTAAATATAGAAGCCCTAAAATTCTGTGCAACTCACACAAATGAACGGGTGACAACTCCATCCTTCCACTTGATTAGGCCAAAAATCTTGAAGGATCTTCAATTTCTTCCTTTCTGACTCCACATCCAACCTAGCAGGAAAGACAATATATTAGAGAGTCTGACTACATTCGACTCTCAATTTACTACCATTCTTGTCCAAGTTTGAAGTTACCATCATTTCTCACTGAATTGCAGTTCACCAGTTTTATAACTGGTCTCCCTGCTTTTACTTCTCCTCCCTACCCCTTTCAGATAATTCTCAACATAGTAGCCGGAGTAACTGAAAATATAAAGCTGATCATGTTTCTTTTTGTACCAAGCTCTGTAATAGCTCCCCATTTCATGCGGTTCTTGTAATGGCCCCTAAGTATCTATATAATCTGTCAGCTACCACATTATCTTCCTGATCTTATTGTCTGCTACCCTCCCTTTACTTAATATGCTGCAGTTATGCTGTCCTTTTTGCTTGTTTTTAAACATAACAGAAGTACTGTAACCTTAGGTTTTTTGTCTTAGCTGTTTCCTCAGCCTAAAACAGTCTTCCCCTGGTAACTATATGTGAAAATTTTCCATTTAAGGTTTTTTTTTTTTGTTTGTTTGTTTGTTTTCAAATGTCGCCTTTTCAATGAGGTCTGGTCTGAGACCTCTATTTAAAATTGTACATATTCCTAATCCCGTTCTCTCAATCACTATTACGTTGCTTGTCTTTTTCTTTTACCATAGCATTTGTCACCTTTCAGTTGACTATATAGTATAGGTATATGTGACGCTCATTCCAAACAGTAGAGTAGTTTTGGCATATAACAGGTGCTCAATTAATATTTATTGAATGAATCAATGAAATGTATTTTATAGGGACCTAAATCTTATGATCTTGATCCAAAAGGCAGCTCTAATTACGTAATTTGTTAAATAGTGAGGTTAACCTTTCAAATTTAGATATAATTTTTAAACAAAAGAATGCATGTCAATCATGTTTTTAAACAATACTGAAAATACATTCTTTTAATTTGAAAAATTTAAAACAAGAGGTTCATATTATTGATGATGATAAACAGATCATTCAATTTACAACACTTATTAAAAAAACAGGTAAAATTCATATTAGCGCTGAGAAACATGGAAACTGAATCAAAATGTAAAGGAAAAAAAATCCACAGGAGGTGAAAATATTTTAGCACAGCTTATCTTCACTCTGTGAAAGGCATCTGAGGAGCGATGATCTCACCAGTAAAATACTTGTATATGAATAGCATTTAAAAGTTGAATGATCATAAAAATAGTAATGGACTTCTGAGGAAAAAAATGGAAAGGATCTTGTATTTCAAGTTTGTGAAACTTATTAGAAAATTGTATATGTATATAAATTATATACATACATATTTATGTACATATATGTACATAAAATGTATGTCATTTATGCATTAAATTATATATTTATAATAGTTATTACAAAATAATATAATTTTAAAATATTATTGTACATATATGTACATAAAATTTTAAAATATTGAAATTTTAAAATATTAATATTTTAAAATTTTAAAATATTTATGTACATATATGTACATAAAATGTATGTCATTTATTCATTAAATTATATACTTATAATAGTTATTTCAAAATAATATAATTTTAAAATATTATTGACATATATTACAAACACACACACATACACACACACACACACACACACACACACACACACACACCATCCTGCAGACTATTTTGTGACCCATCAGGAACCACTAGTGTTTTACAGATTACACCATGAGAAAGACTTTATTCTCACTGGATCCTAGGGCCGACAGCTGAGGAATATTGCAGATGTAGAAGCTTGGATTTGGGCATGGCTATGAGTACCTGAAAAAGGGGCTGGAAACTTCTCTTCACTTACTTTTAAACTCAGATGGGGAAAAATGGTTAAAACAACCTTAAATATATTTAGGAAAAAAGAACAGAAGAGAAGTACACTGTCTTTTCTTCCTGGAGCCCTGTGATAGATGTCACAACCACGTGAGATTTTCAGCAGTAGGTGTCAGCGCACAACAGCTAGGACCCACCCAGGTGAGGAATATCTCAGGGGATGTCAGGAAAAGTCATTTCTGTAGCAGACACACTCTATCCATCAGTTTTTGAGACATGTACAAAAAGCCCTTTCATAAACTACATAAATATCCAGTATGTACACTAGAGTAGCATACAGTAGAAATAAAAAGACCAAATATAAATTAACTTGGCCAAATTTTGCTACACATTAGAACCATATTATATATTCACATTAATTTTACATGTTAATTTTAGGTAATATTTACATTTAGCCTTTCTCTGTTTTATTTTCAGCACAGTCTATCGAAAATTGCCAATTTAATGACCGTCTATAAAAGAAAAAAAGCAAGAGTCTGATGAATAAACTGTCCTTTAGATCACCTTTAAGACAATATCCTATCAGGCAATAAAAACTTTCAGTTCAATTTCCTTTAATAGAACTAAGTTTTCCCCTGGATGATATTTTCTTCATTTGCTGACTGGGGAAGATAGCTAATTTTAATAGAGATTGTCCCTCCATGACAATCCTATGCTTGCAGATTACTTAGGAAATATGAATTTTAGGAGGAAGAGAGCCATTAAAAATAGAGGTATTTAGAAGAAGTAAAAGGGTAAAATATACATTTAGCACAAAGCAGCAGTCTCTTTTCTCATAGCTCCAGGGTTATCAGGATGCCATTAACAGCTTTCACTATGTAAATGTTTCCAAACAAAATAAGCTAAATGAGTAACAAGGTGAATATGGTTTATTTCAAAAACACTTATTTAGTGTTGCTTGAAAATTAAGGGGAAAACAATGGTCCCATTCCAGTTCCTTTCCAAACATAATAAACCCAAAAATCTTTCTGCTACATCACATCAATTTGTGTTCTAATGTACTTTGAGTTTCATAGTATTTCATTCAAACACTGTTTTAGAACCCTGCAGAGTAATAAATGTTGTCACCTACTTCTGTCTTATTTCTACCTAGCATACTACAGAGAAGTATCTTGTAAATTTTTACTTTGGTGTAGTCCAAAATCTTCCTTTTCACCCTTGAAGAGATGAGCTCTTTCCCCAACAAGATGACCAGAGATTTGATAATGGAGTGCCTTAGAATCACTCAGGATTAACTTTTCTTATTCCAAAGAGCAACTAGGAAGTTTTGAATAGGGGCCTGCTTATGCAACGCACAATAACTGAGCACGTCTCAGAACCAAGCACTCAAGAAAGTTTTTGAATAAGATTTAAACCCGTTTTACACAATGTTCCTAGTCTAGCAGAGAGATGTGCAATTCAACAGCCAGTCCATACTGTTAATTTAGAAAATAAACAAAATAAAGAAAATAAACATATGCAATTATCTTATAGCACAAATGTAATTACTGTTATTATGCTTGTATATATGTTTTCATAAATTTTCTATGCAATTATACGGATATGTTTTCCTCAAGTGGGAATATACTATTCCAAATTTTTTGTTGTTTGCTTTCCAATCTACTCTCCATTTATTAAACAGTGTGCTTCCATGTCACAAGATTTAATGGTATTTACATATATTGGTCTATTAAATTTGTTTAATCATCCTTGAAGTGTTGGACATTTTATATTACTGAAGTATTGCTATTATAAAAGAAAATGATAGGCTGAGCATTATTATATTTTTGCATAATGTTTAATCATTTCCTTAGGAAAAGGGCTAAGAGGTAGAATTTCTGAGGCAAATGTTAGGCCCAGTTTTTTGTTTGTTTTTTCAATTACAGTTAACATTCAGTATTATTTTATATTTCAGGTGAATAACATAGTGTTTAGAGATTTATATAATTTACAAAGTGATCAGTCTAGTACACACCAGACATAATTATTACAATATTATTGACTATATCTCCTATGCCGTTCTTTACATCCTCGTAACTATTTTGTAACTACCAATTTGTACTTCTTAATCCCTTCACCTTTATCACCTAGTCCTCCAAACTGCCTCGCATCTCGCAACTGTAAGTTTGTTGTCTGTGTTTGCAAGTCTTTTTCTGTTTTGTTCATTTATTCTGTTGTTTAGATTCCATATATAAGTGAGATCATACAGCATTTGTCTTTCTCTGTTTGACTTATTTCACTTATCATAATACCCTCTAGGTCCATCCATGTTGTCATAAATGGCAAGATTTCATTCTTTTTATGGCTGAATAATATTCCATTTTATGTATGTACCACATCTTCTTTATACAATTGTCTGTTGATGGACACTTCAGTTACTTCCATATCCTGGCAATTGTAAATAATACCATAATGAACATAAGGGTGCATATATCTTTTCAAATTAGTGTTTTGGATTTCTTTGGGTAAATACCCAGTAAACTCTCGGACATTGCTCTCAGGCAGTTTTAAGGCCTCTGAAACATATAGCCAAATTGCTCTTTTCTATTGCTTTTGATTGGCATGAAGTTATGTGTTTTTTTTCCTGTCTTATTATCAATGAGTCTTATGATGTATTCTCTGTTATATATACGTGTGTGTGTTTAAAGCTTCTAATTTGTGAATATTTTTCTATCGAGTATTTGCTAATTTATTACATTATAGTTATTTATATTAAAATATTCTCCCCAACATTATCCTTTCTTTTAAATTTGCAGTTATAAAAGGCTATATACAAGTACCAGAGAGCAGTATCTAGGAGATGCATCCCCCAGTCACTATACAACAAAAAACTGGGGACCTCAGTCCTCCAACCTCAGGGAACTGAATGTAGCCAGTAATCTGAATGAGCTTGGGAAGAGATCCTTCCCCAGAGCCTCTAGATAAGGATCCACTCATATTGTTACCTTCATTTTAGCTTTGTGAGACACTAATCAGAGAAGTTATCCATGTCCAACTAATTTCTGGCCTATAGAATTGTGAACTAAAAAAATGGACATTATTTTAGGCCATCAAATTTGTGACAATTTGTAACTCAATAACAGAGAATTAATACAGCTCTGTAATGGCTGCAATGGTGGGTGACACTGGATTTCCTCTTTCTAATATGGCCCCTATAAAATATAATGATTAATCTTGATTTTGGTCATCGTTTTGATTTAGATAAACTTACTATATTTGGGAAGTATCCATTATTCCTAGTTTACGTAGAGATTTTAAAAATAAAAAAAGACATTATATTTTATCAAATGCTTTTCAGTATCTTTTGTAATATTTACGTCTTTTATTCTACTTTTGATATGTTTATGTGATGAATTATGTCAAATATTTCCCAATATAGCATTCATAAAATAAACTCTTCTTGAGCCTCATACATTCTTTATTTCATTTATGGGTTGTTATTGTATTCAAGATTTTTACATTGTAAGAAGTATGGACATGCAATAGTTTTCTTTCTTTTGTTTTTGGGTATTATTATTTTTTTTATGTAAGTCAGGATTATGCCAGGCTTATAACATGAATTGGGAAACTTTCTGTCATTTTTACTTGTCAGGTGAATTATTTGTTCTTAAATATTAAAAAGAAAAAAAAGAAACTTACCTATAAAATAATTTACTGAATAAAATAATTTACTGACAACACTTAAGCAGTGATTCTTTTAAAATATGTTCAGCATTTGCCAGAGTTATTAGTCTGTTTACAGTGCAGTATCAGGACACACTCGTATAAATCAATCAGACGGTGGAAGGTAAGAAGATGGCAATGGGTTTGATAACGAGGTAATGCTGAAGTTTTGAAGATCAGGAAGACATAGCTACGCACACAGGGTAGAAAAGGGAATTTCAGGAACAAGAACAGCATTTGTAAAACCACTGGAATACGAGAAAGCGCATTGTTTGCCTCCTATATGCTGTTGCTTCATATCTGCTGTGTTTTGTTCCAGATATATTAAATAAGTTTTTTACTGCCTTATATAACCCACATGAAAAATGAAGCTTAGGAAACTTAATCCATTTATATAAAGTTACCAGTACGTAAAAACAAAAACAAACAAAAAAAGAAATTAAAACCCATCTAATTCCAAAATATTACATTTTTTCTTCTTTCATATGTTGACAATGGAAATAGTATGAAATTTCAAAAATCTAAAGATAGCCAAGAGGGTTAAAAATATGGGAAAATAGAACTAATTTTGTTGATGCTCATCCTACTTCTATATTGCAATAACTTTTATTGCTATAGGATATTAACTTTATTAGATTTCTATTGATACTTCTATTTGTTAACAGATTTCATAATATTTTTTATTTAATTCTCCCAAGAAAGATTTGATGCATCCTCTATATGAACCCAGGAATGCCTCTTTCAAAGACTTGGCAGATATTCCTTTGAAATGTAAACATCAATAAAGATAGATACCCTGTTTTCAAGCCTCTGTGACAGCCTGGGGAGGAGCTTAACTTTGATAAGTGACAAGTGGCAAATACAGATGGCATAACCACATTAACCAAGGACGTCCCCTAACATTTTTCAGTACTTTTCCATTTTTTTTCCTGCTGAATTGAGTTCAATTTCTGTCTCCGATTGCAATAGTCTTGGCCTTTGTTACAAAAGTCTTAAAGTCTTCCTTACCATTTTTAACAAGTATCCAGTACAATTCTTTTTTAAAAAATAGATAATATTAGTATATATAAGAATATACTTATACAATTATATAAGTGTGTACTTATACAATTGTAAGTGTATCTTGCTTATATAGTTATTATATAGCTCCCCTGAGATTCTACCATTTTGTTATTGTGTCACTGATAAAATAATTGAGATATATACATGAATGAATCACTAAATCTTAATATACATACATTATTATTCAAAGCTTTTATAATTGTTCAATGCAGTTATTTCAATTACCCCAGATTATTAGCACATATGTAAATAATCACAAGTGAAATGAACACTCAACTTGGAAATATAGACCCAAATTGTCTTTTTGGTATAGTCATTTTCCAGCTTTGCTTACCTGGAAAAGTCCATTCTCATTCTGATAAAAATAACAAGAATGATATATGTTTCCTAGCCTTTTGATGAAGTTAAATTACATTTTAAATCACTTTGAAATAGACATTGCTACATAAAAGAAAGTGGCTATAATTACTTGTTGAATGGAAATACAAACCCATGACATTTTGAAATTTCTCCCATAATGGCTTAGGTAAAATTGGAAGTCTTTTTTTTTTTTTTTTCCCCCAATAAGTGTCCACATTTAATATCAAAAATAACACTATTAACTTTTTTAAACCAAAAAATCCTATTTACTCAGACCCATTTGTTACCAAAGTCTGAAACAAATAAAATATTCTAAGTTTAATTAATTTTTTTGTCTTCCCTTCCTCCCAAATTTATGTTTCTAATGTCATCTACTCTTTTTTGGTATGGTCTACCCATTAAACAAAATGTACTCCTGTATGCTATTTCCCCCTTTTTGTCTCATTCATGCCCTCGTGTGTGTTTTTTTAAACATAATCTATGTTTTACTCTTTCTTGATGTCAGTGACTCTTGTAGCAACATATTCCTATCTATTTCATTTTCAAAAGCACTACTTGTCTTAGGTTTCCTTGTGTAACTGATATTTAAGGGATTGAAGAAATGAAAAATTTGAGCAGCTATATTCTACCACAGACTTAGGGAAGTCAAAGGAATCAGTATTTTTATAAACAAAGACTGTTGAGCATGCAGATTCTATAAATTTATAATAGCTTTGGAATATATATTTAATAATGTGTTAGGAGTCATTCCGAGTCAGATGACAGAAAACGAGTTCCATTAGCTATAGGTGGAAAAGCTACATGAAGCAAACTTCAGAAAAAAGATGGCGAGAAACTAGTTGCATTAATGACTGGATGCAGAAATGCCAAAGTCATCAGGCCTGTAGATTTTGCCTTGAATCTGGCTCATTCTATTCTTTTTCATTCTTTCTTTGTGTTTTATCTCCACATCTCTTTGTTTTGACTTCATTCTCTTAGCCCAGCTGTCCCACACAACTAAGATCATGGCCACGAACTGTTTCTGTTTTTTTGTTTCTTTGTTGTTGTTTTTTTTTTTAATACAATATAGCCTCATGAACAAAAAGAGAACACTTTTCTGCCAGTTTGCATTATAATATGTCCTAGCGAAGAACTCTGATTGATGTAGATTGAGTCATGTATCTAACCCTGGAAAATAAATGAGATGAAGGATATGGATTGTTTTGACTGTCATGTTCAATATGAAAGGGGTAGGAGGAATAGTATGCGAGCGCGCTGCCCTAATCCAATGGAAAGGGAGTATTGGACAGACAAAACTACTGCTATATACTACAAATATCCAATAATGGCATTGTTAACTTGATATCATCATATATCAATAACACAAAAATGGCCCAATAAATCTGGATTTTTTTCAAGTTTATAATACTATTTTCAGACTAGATTTATTTAATCTATATTACCTAAGATCTGTCTTCAGAGTAATATTTCCTTTTGAAGAGTAGTAACTAAGTATCATAAAAATGAATTATTCAAACAAAATATATATTCTGTTTTTGGACCTGCAACTGTAATATAATTCAAGACAAGAATCTAGAGCTACAGACATGCCGTGCTTCCCCGAAAATAAGACCTAACCAGAAAATAAGCCCTACCATGATTTTTAAGGATGACATCCTCTGAACATAAGGCCTAATGTGTCTTTTGGAGAAAATCTTATTATAAGACCCAGACTTATTTGAGGGGAACACAGTGTATATATGCTTATTTCCAGTTAGAAATGGGTAATTTTTTTTTCTGGTATAAATGAAAAAAATTGTGTACACGAACACATTTGAAATAGCCATTAATGTTTATTTGCCTTTATCTTAATGATAAAATGTTTCTAATGTCATCTACTCTTTTTTGGTATGGTCTACCCATTAAACAAAATGTACTCCTGTATGCTATTTCCCCCTTTTTGTCTCATTCATGCCCTCGTGTTTTTTTTTTTTTTAAACATAATCTATGTTTTACTCTTTCTTGATGTCAGTGACTCTTGTGGCAACATATTCCTATCTATTTCATGAAGCCAATATGTGTATCTCCTGTGTGCTCCAGAACAAGTTCAGGCAGCCACCCCCATTCGCTTCCTCTTTCTACTTCCCTGCCTCCAGCTCCTCCTGTGAAGTTCACAGCTGTTACCTTGATTATAGCAGGTAAATTGCTTCTGCAGCTAAATCTTGTTTACCGGGGATTCTTCCCAGGCATCTCTGCAGCTTCTACTCATTATCCCAGTAGCCACTGACCATGGCTGAGCTGGTCTAGAGCCGCTGCCACACAGCTTCCAGAGTCCTTGTGGTCCCAGGGTGGTACTGTATCAGATGGAGTCTTTGGCTGAAGCCACACTGCTTTCCAGGTAGATGTGAAAGATGCTTTCTTCTTTACTCTTAGCTGCATTCTGTTATTTGGCGCTACCCTAGCTTTGTCCCCAGTTTCTTACACTATTTTTAGGAAGCTGTTATCTAAGATTGAATTTTAGAACTCACATATTCCAAGCTAATCTAGAGAACTTAATTTGAACTCAGAGTTTGTAATCAGAATAAGTTATATCAATATGGGCAATACTGCACTCAGAGTTAAGAGTTCTGGAATTTCTGCTGCATCAGCGTGAATATTTCATTAGTTATAGGAGCAATGATCAAAGCCTTGTTGAACTACCATGCTACTGTCTAAATTTGGATAATTCTTGAAATGGTGAGTGGCTTCTTTGCTACCAAATTCTTTCCTGGTTATCTCCCTTCCTCCCAAATTGAAGCCTCTTTTTCTAGCTTCTACCTAACTTCAAAATATTGGCTTACCTGACCTCAAAGTGTTGGTTTGGGGTTGTTATGACTGAATTCTTCCCCCCCACCCACAAATTCATTTGATGAAGTCCTAACTCCTGGAACCTCAGAATGTGTATTTGGACATAAGGTCTTTAAAGAGGTAATAAAGTTAAAATGAGTTCAGTAGGTTGAGTCCTAATCCAATCTGACTTGTGTCTTTATAAAAAGAGGAAATTAGGACACAGCCATATACAGAGGAAAGATATAGGGAGATGTTTATCGGCAAGCCAAGGAAAGGGGCCTCAGAAGAAACAAACCCTGCCCACAACTTGATCTCTCTCTTTTAGCTTCAGAATTGTGACAAAATACATTCCTCTTGTTCAAGCCACCCATTTGTTGATACTTTGTCATGGCAGCCCTAGCAAACGAATAGAGGGGCTGCTGTCATCTCTAATTACAGCCTTTCTTTAAGGAAATTTATTGAATCCCACAGCTTTAATATCATTATTTCCAAGATGAAAGGAAGATGTTTTTTGTAAATTCTTTGAAGACTTAAGTATAATCTGAAAATCTAACAAATATGACAGCATTACTTTGTTTAGAGATGCGTTAACTTTTTAGTAGTCTTTATCCATGACGTTACAGTAGTTCTTAAATATAGTTCATAGTCAGCAGCATCAGCATGACAGGTGAACTTGCTAGAAATACAAATTCTGAGGCCCTCCCTCAGATCTATTGAATCATAAGCTCTGAGTTTTAACAGCCTTCTAGGAGCTTCTGAGTAAAATGCTCAAATTTGAGAATCATAGATTATAATAGGAAAGATCTGGAAAAGAACATAGGGATCACATATCCTTGTGTTATGGATATGAAATGGCATCCTGGTAAAGGCAGTAATTTCCCCAAAGTCACTAAACTCTATTTTATGACTCTGTTTACTTGATTTGTTCTTTTATGCATTTTGGAGTTAGTGCAGGACAAAACAGTATTTGCTACAATCATGAATTGTGTTGTTCTTTATTTCATTTGAGTATTGTTTCTTCAACAGATAAACGAATTGTATGCCTTTTTTCCCCCTCCCATCATCCCCACCATTACCAAAGACATATTTTGTGATGCCCATATTTTTTCACCCCGAAAAAGAAATATTTTACAACTGGCTTTTGTCCTGTGTTCTGATATGCTGCTAAAATATAATTCGACTTGCATTTCTACTATTTAGATATAGACTAAAATATGTTAAGGTATTCTCATATATATCTTAAAGAAGGAGAAAATACTGGTCTGATGTTATTAACTAGATTGAAAATCTACTTAATATCTTAAAAGTACAAAAACAGTTAAACTATAAAATGAAATACAAAGTATAACAAAATATATATTTTATAAATATGAAATAAAATGTTTTTAAAATAAAATAAAAGCAATTAAGTCTATGTGGCTATCCCACATCAGTGATAATAATTTGTTTCAAATCCTCCCAGATTTTTCAAAATAGTTAATATTGTATATATGCTCCTATGCTTCTATTTGCATTCAGAAGTTTAATTATAGGAGAGCCCCCAAATTAGCAACTTGATATAGATCTATATAGATATAGATATAGATGATATAGATATGGATATATACATTTGTGCCCAAATAGTTAGTACATGGGTTAAGTGACTTACCCAATTAACTACCAACATTTGCCTATTTATAAACCTAAAGTTGGCATGGGTATAATTAACCTAGCAGTCATCTTTAGTTTTAAGTCAAATTTACGTTTTGATTTGAAGAGAAAGCCTGCTCAATTTGTTTCTTTATGGCTCCCTAAGCAGGGCAGTGTCTTCTGCATTTGGTGTGGTTATATACTGCAGACCAGACTATTTGGATCAGTGATGTCTTTAATTAACACACAGAAGGTCATGTTAGTGCCCAGGAGCTGCCTATGGCAGATGCTTTGCCTAATCATTATTGGATCCAATCACTATTAATCACTAAAGTTTCATTGGGGTTTTCAAGTGTTGAGAGGAAACAGCAGGTTTTTCTACACAGCCCATTGAAGTCATTCTTCTTGTCCATTAACTCTTATGAGGTCATGATGCTAATACTTTCCCAGGAGGACCATCCATCTTTCTTTCCATGCTTTTGTGCTTCTGGTTTGGATCGCAGAGCCTGGTTTGGATCACAGCCTACACGGGTATATCACACTCTTCACTAATGGAAACATTGACATTTAGTATAACAGAAAACACAGGGCAGCCCCAGGAATGCAGACATAAGTAATAAGTTCAGTTTGATTCTGACCATCAGAAAGCATTATTATGAAGAACTCCAAGTATGTGGCCCAGAATTAAGCTGCCTACCTCTTTACTCTGTGCAAGGTCTTCTAAATATTGTCATCATTTTAAAATTTGGATTAAGACTTAGAGATTTCCTCCCTAGCTCTTGTGTACTCTTGACGGAAGAGCTATTTGACATTATGGTAGGAGTTTTTATATTCCTTCAGATTATGAACATATTAATTTATTACAGTAAGGCATATACGAAAGAATCTGTGAACACAGGTTGGAGAATCAAGGCCATTTTATTCAATGGGCCAGGTACCAAAATTGTGCATGATTGAAGAGAAGCAATGGCTGAGTCTCAGTTTTTCTTAATTGGATCTTGAAATAGATGTAAAAAGGATTCTGAATTCAATTCTGATGTATGGGGGTACAGGGACATTTCCCCACACACACACCAACAAGTGAGCAATTGTTGGACACCAGCTGGTTCTCCTACAATCAAACTAAATTCTGACACTATCTACCTAAAGAGAGCATCAGAATCCACAAATTAAGGGCTAAGTCCCACAAGACTGTCCTTTACTTCAGTAGGCAATCACAGGCCCAATCACTTGTGCTTTTGACAGATAGGCTACAGATGGGAGGTTCCAATGATCCCCTTTTTGGGTTTGATTAATTTGATAGAGCAGCTCACAAACTTAGAAAACCCACTCACCCACTAGATAACGATTTTATTACAGAACATATCAAAACATTAATAATAGTCAGGTGAAGGGATATAAGGGTCAAGGTGGAACAAAGTAGCTTCTGTCCTAGAGCTGGCAAGGTAGCATGTGGAAGTGTTCTGGTTCCCCAATATGGAAGCTCCCCAAATCCTGTTGTTTGGGAGTTTTCATGGAGGTTTCATCACATAAGCATGATTGGTTAAATCATTGGCCATTTGGCCATCGGTAGTTAATCTCCAGCCTCTCATCACTCCCTGGAGGTGGAGGGGTATGACTGATAATTCCAACCCTTCAATCACAGGGTTGGGTCCTCTGGCAACCAGCCCCTATCAATAAATCACCTAGGCGCACTCCAGCAGTCACATCATTACTACCACAAAAGACACTTTTATCTCTCTCACCACTTTGGAAATTCCAAGGGTTTTAGATGTTCTATACTAAAAATGGGAAAGGAAAACCAAATACAGCTGTCCCTTTATATCCAGGAATGGGGAACCTACAGATATGGAGGATTGACTAAGGGTCTTGAACATCCATGGACTTTGGTATCTGTGTGGGTCCTGGAACCATCCCCCACCGACACCGAGGGATGACTGTATTTGTTTCTTATTATAAATCACAATATCATGGTGGACATCACCAAAACATTATACAATAACTGACTTCATCTTTTCTCTGTAGGTAAAACCTCATCAAACTCATATTCGATAAATTATCAGTGGGCTACCAACTTCCAAACCAACATTTCCATTCTCTTTATCAGTTCTACTATAGCTGTGTAGGTCCATTCAATGGAGCAAATATTTCATGACAACCAATAAGTTGTAAGCCCATGTTGGGCTATAGGTGATATGTAAATAAACATATAAGAAAATACAAATAGTCTGATTTTAGAATATTAAAAAAATATGATAAATACAATCTGAACACTAACAAATAAAATATAGGCAAAATGTGATAAATATTGTAGGGTGAGTTATAAGCAAATTGGTATCCAAGTGTGAAGAGTTCCCTGTTGAGTATAGAATAGAGTCTAAATGCTTCAGCATGCCATTCAAAGCCATTGTAATATGTAGTGGCTTTACACACCAGTTCCAGTTTAACCAGATTACTTACTGCTCGCACCCCAAATCTCTATCTTCTGTCCCTTTCTTTTTTTTCTTTTTCTTTTTTTTTTCCCTATTTTTTTTTTTCACTTGGAAAACCTTTACCTTTAATACTAGTAGTCATAAAATACAGTTTTGAAGGTCAGGTACAATGACCAAGCATTGATAGAATTTTAAGAGAAGAGGATCAAAGATGACTTTAATGGCCCATTAAGCATAAATAAATAAATTAATTAATTAATTTAAAAGAGGTTAAAAGAAGGAAGAGTGGGGAGATGTTTGTTCAGAAGTTTGGGGACTAGGAAAAGTAATACACTAATTATCTGATATGCTGTTGTTGAGGTGTCATCCTGTCATCCATGTGGAAATATCCAAATGTAAATTGAAGATATATATCTGGAGTTCCAGGGGAAAATAATGGACCTAGAGAATTAGAAGGTGTTGCCTTAGAAATTCTATTTGAAACAAAAGCGATAATCAAAGGGAATCATATATGGAGAAGCACAGGAAGGTAATTTCAGAGCCCAGGAGTTCATACGACTAGTGGACACTTGAAGGAATACAAAGCTGTAAAGAACACAAGTAAACACTCATCTGGGAACTTTGAGAAAGAAAGAGAGAAATGTAAGGGGGAGTTTAAAGAAACTAGGGCTCTTTACTGCTGTCAACTTCTGGAAAGTCAAAGATGCAACATTGAAAAGAGGGCTTTGGCATAGAAGGTGAGATTAGTCAGGGGCCTTTAGCAAAGAGTTTCAGTAGAAAATAGAAAATACAATGCCCAAGGAATTGATATTGAATAGATGGTAAAATAAGGCAGGATTTTCTTTTAAGGGACTCAAAATAAAGTCAGAAATGAGTCAATCACAAGTCATTTACCCTACATTGTTTATGTGTAAACATAGATTATTGTAACATATATGAATGATAAGTAAGGATTAGAGAGAATCTAGGACAATACGAAGAATGTAAGCACTTGCTAAATCCTCCTCCCTGTTCCTTTCTTAACTATAGGCATATTTGTTTTAACTGTGCTTTGTTTTACTGCACTTCACAGAATTTGCGTGTTTCACAAAATGAAGTCAAGACCCTCCACCATTGAAAAGATTACGACTCACTTTATTGCAGTGTTCTGGAACCAAACCCACAGAATTTCCAAGGTATGCCTTTCTTATGAATCCAGTCTCTCTTTTCTGTCTTTTGTCAATAACCAGTTCTTTTTCTTTTGTCAGTTTCACTTCTAGGTAAGTGCCACTTCAGCTAGTTTCTGCTGTGTCTTCTAGGGCTTGGTGCCTCAGTTGGCCTCCTTTGTCATTGTTAGTGAGTAGTATGTTTGAGACTCTGGTTCCTCAGATAGAGAAAACTGACAAGACTGGTGGAGACATCTGCATCTAAGAAATTTGTTTTTATTGAGTATCGCCACTCCTTTCTGCCACATTTTTGGACCTGCCTACGTATTCTTCTGGACACTGCTATTGACATCCAGAGTTCTTTAAATGTCAAAGCTAAGCAATGATTATAGTGAGGTTGCAGAAAGACGTCCCACTTGCATTTTCAGGGACCACTTTGTTAGAAGGAAGTGAAAGCGAAACAACCTTGAACACTAATGTTTGGATTCAGAAGTTTGGTTGCCAGTTCAGGTGTCCCTGGGATATAGACTAGTGGCAGTTCTGAGTGAAACTGCCATGCTCAGAATCATACACCTTTTTTTTCAGAAAGGATTGTTTTTTTTTTCCCAACGCTATAGGGTCCTCACTACCTCAGGTGAACTGGATAAGGCAATCCTTCCCTGCCAGTTTGTCAGACATAACCAATCTGAATTTCATTCAAGCTTAGACAAATTATACTCTGCTGCTACACACATAAAGCTGTATTGTTTACTGTTAGAGTACAATTCTTGATGGGTCTTTTATAATTTCTCACATTGGTAAGAAAGGCAATGGCTGTCCTCTGTTTCCAACAATCTTTTTAAGGATGTCTGAATAGTAACAACCATGGGAGACAAAGATAGTGTCCTCTTCTGGAGGAAAAGCGAGGCATGCTTACCGCCCATTATAAAAGATTTGGGTTCCCTAAATGTAGTATTCCTTTGCTGTAATAATCCACTGAGTGTGAGGGTATCATCTGGCCTCCTTTGCATCATCCTGTGGGAGCTGGGACTTGGGGAATGGGCACAATAAAATGCTGATAGTCTGACTAGTGTCATAATAAAGTCTGTTTTTTTTCCCAACCGTAAGTCTTCTGCCAGCATTCATGTAACTGTGGCAGGCTAAGTTGTCAGCTTTCAAGTGACTTAAAATCCCAGACTCCTCACAGAGCTTCACACTTGCCTCATAGTAAGCACTCTAACTATAATAGCTATTATTAGTATTCAGTGTCTTATCACTAAAAAATTCTTAAATTGGAGTAAATGGTGTCTAACTTGTCAATCACTAACAGGTCTGATCGACACTTTAAAATGTATTATAGAAAAAGGAATTTTGGTCTTGGATCTCGATATCCTTTGGGAAGTTGTACAACTTTTCTATTTTTAAGGCTTTTTATTGATCTGCCTGCTTCACAAGACTGTGGTGCAACACAAATTAAAAAGTAGGAAACATTGCTTTGTAAACTGTGATGTTTATACAATGTATAGTTCTATCTTTTGTGTATGTGAAATGGAACATTAAGGTCTAGAAATAATTTAGTGGTCTTCAAGAAATTTATATGAATGCTACATAAACAAACAAACAAACAAACAAAACACAACAGTGACAACATGACAGCGAAAACACACTTGCATAGAAAGTCAGGGTCAACTAGTTTGATTTGATGTCAAATATAGTTAAATTATCTTGTTCTTTGCTTTCTCTCCCATAAAATGCCTTAGGGAAATAAGGTATTTGGGGGAATATATTAATTTGCTATGGCTGCTATAACAAATTTCCACCAAATTCGATGCTTAAAAGAACAGAAGTTTATGATATTATCATTTTGTAATTTAGAAGTCTGACATGTGTCTCATTCCTTTCTGCAAGCTAAGGGAGAAACTATTTTCTTTCTTTAAAGCGGTTAGAGGCTGCTTCCATTCCTTTGGTTGTGGCCAACCCCCTTTTTGTCCTTTAGGCTAGCAATATTACATTTTTATGACCATGTTTCCATTGTCACATCTTCCTGTGACCACAGCTAGGAAAGGTCCCCTGCTGTGTGATTAGATTGGACCCACCCAGTTAATGAAGAATAACTACAGGCAGGATCACTGTTTTTTGTGTTTGGGGGTTGGGGAGAGACAGTGGCTCACATCATAGGTGAGCACCCCTCACTTCCACATGTTAAATGTCAGTTAAATGCCATTGCCTCTCCCGTTTTCCACACATCCCTGAGGGAGGCAATAGTACCCACTAGACTAGTTGATTTCCTCAGTCCCTTTCAGTTTAAAGACCTTAGTACACATCTATTTTCAAACATGTGAGTCTTCACTGTAAAGGCTAATAATGAATGTTTTAAAGAACAATCCCATTACTTCCACCTAACATTATGGTACATTTATATTTCCTGCAATGCCTGCAGTGTAGGAAGTCACTTGTTGAAAGAAAGCACCTCCTTTATTATGAAAGATAAATGAAACATGGAGATTTCATCTAATTCTGTTTTTGTGGAAACATGCATCTATTATCTTTAACACTTAATGCCTTTGAAAAGAGGCAAATGTTCACACTTTTCCAATGGCTTAAGCCTCTAAAACTTGAATATTGCTTGCTATTATCTAAGCTACCCCCATTGGGATGTACAAAATCTAATGCAGCAGGTAGCTTTTGAGAATAAATTCTTATTCATTGGTACGAATATGATGTACTACAATTGCAAGCAAAATAACTATAACACATATAGAAAGTAATTTAAGCATTTAATTTATATATCTTCTGAATATCATTTGTCACCTACTTTCCCATATCATGTAAAAGACACTTTATTTTTTATTGCCTTGTCAGTCTTGAATGAAAATTGTTAGCAAGATAGTGGAGAGACATCCTTAGATGATTCATTTCCACTATAGCCATCATATAGGGTTTGTCATCCAAGTGTGGGTTGAAAAGGATGGGGGTAGAAAAATAAGTTACTCTTTTTATCTAACCTATAAAGAACCTAATAAAATATTTATCTCCTTTACTAATTTAATCTGCCTTGTATATCTCTAATGTATGGTGATTTGGATAATACTTATATTTGTGGCAAGATCGCTAATGATATGGAGATATAGGAAAAGTGAGATTGCCTCCTATTTCAGTATTCACCATGTTTACTAGGGCCAGAGATGTATTACAAGCAAGGTGAAGGGAGAAAATTGTTCAGTGAGCTGAACTGAAGCAAGTTCTTCACATTACTTTATTCTTTTTTCTACATGAGGAAAATATACATTTTAAACATATGACGAAAATTTTATCATCTACCACCACTTCTAAAGATTAAAAAGAAAAACCTTTTACCTGTATCTTTTGTTTTCATTACATATTTTTAAAATATATGTTAGTATTGTTGATATCTGTGTCATAATTTACAAATCAGAGAAAAATAAAGAGAAAGAGGCAAAAGTGATTGGAAAATCGTGTAATAAAAATCATTTTAATATGTTTTCTTGGTTTGGTGCAGGGTTTATGAACCTTTGCACTATTGACATTTGGACCACATGAAATTGTGTGAGTATGTGTGTAGTGGGGTTGCTGTCCTAGTCATCGTAGATATTCTAGTAGCATGTTTAGTAACATCCTCAGCCTCTACCCACCAGATAATAACAACCTCTTCCACCAATTGTAACCATCAAAAATGTATCCAGCAATTACAAAATGGGTTCTGAAAGATAAAATCACCTGAAGCTGACAACAACTGGTTTAGAGCTTGACAGTTTTTCTAAGTATTTCTCTGTACTTTATCGTATCCCACCTTCACATGAACCTTAGAAATAGATGATGCATTTTAGACATAAAGGAAATGAACCTTAGGGAAGTAAGTAAATTACTCCAAGTAGCACAACAATTGAATGGTATGACTAAGGTTGCAAGCCATATCTTTTATCTTTGATATAGTGTCTTATTTATTTATTTATTTATTTATTTATTTATTTATTTATTTATTTATTGTTGACCAGTGGTTTTCAAACATTGTTGTACATCAGAGCCAACTGGAGGGCTGTATATAACATAAAGTGTTGGGCCCCATTCCAGACTATCCAATTCACAAGGTCTAGATTAGAATTTAATAATTTATATTTCTAACTAGCTCTTAGGTCATGCTGATACCGTCATTCTAGGGACCACGCTTTGAGACATGGTGGTGAGACTCTACTGAAATGTAGGTTGCTTAACATTTTAGGGTGTCCAGTACACCTTCCAAAAGTGCAGACTTTTCCCTGAGGAAGAATAATTTGCAGAATTTGAATCTCCCATATGGGTGTTGAGGATTGTGACAAGAAGTGATGAATTTGTGACAATAGGTAATAAGAATGACTCTGAAAATTATTATTTGGAGCTTCAGAACTCAAGTTCATGTTCCATTAGAATGTCTTTCTTGAGGTTTTTTTTTTTTTTTTTTTTACAAATTAAAAGCTGAATTGTGTCACTACAGTTCTGTAGACATTTCCTGATAAAATTTTGGAAAAGTTACTTCAGAAACCCCTTCAGTTTTAATTGCCTTATCTATGACAAAAGTTTGTTTGTTTGTTTGTTTTTAAACACAGATGATCAGTACCAACAGTCTGTGTTCCTTCATTACTGTAACTTTTATATGAAAAGACCAATGACATGTTTTATAATTATTTTAATGGATACATGGATAGCCAAGTACTTACATACTCAGGTAAACTTCGGGGCTACCAATAAGATGTTAAGCCCTCTGCTTTTTCTCATTGTCTAGCTGAGAAATTTAAATGCTCACTTTTTGTATGAGTATAATTTGCATGATATTGTTAATTTCACATTATTTGCTTCATTATTGCAGTCTTCAAATTATGTTTTCAAGTTACTACTATATTACAGAATTTATCCTAATTTTCATGTTAATATGTCAATCAAAACAAAGTCTAATAATTAAATAGTAATTTGGTAAAGATCAATATTTTTTTTTCATCTTTTCCTCAGTTAACATAAATTAATGTATAGGTTAGATGAAGAAAATAACTTCATCTTTTGGCATCATAAAAGCATTATTTCTTATTTGATCATTTATTTCATCTAGAGAACATTTTTGTCACCTGTATGTAACACTGGGAATAATTTTATTGGTCATTAAATCCCTATCAGCTTTTGTGAGTCACTTAGCTATAGCAAAAGGAGATCAAATCATTTAGATAACAAATGAAGTAATGGTAGCAAAAGGAAGAGTCTCCTGGTTTTCTATTTGCTTTTGCTGTAACTCATAATCAGTGATTTCTCTCCCCCCCCCAAGAAAAGACTATATCTGAGAGGGGTTCTCTGAGCAATGAGGTGACAGAAACTGCATGAAGATAATTGCTATATTTTATTTGAACATAAATGCAAATTGTTAGCTACTTATCTAAATCATCCTTTATCTCTCTAATGCAAAGACTACTACAGTTAGCCACAATGCCTCTCAATTTCAGAAAAGCATTACCTAGTAAAATGGCAGATTGCACAAGTTAGAAAATAGAAAATGATGATGAATCCTCTACTGTGTTCTTTATAGTCATTGAAACTGCATTCAGACAAAAGCTTATCATATCAACATTGAAATAAACACAATGTAAGAGCTTTTGGGACATTGGAGATGTAGTACAAGGGGATGTAGTACAAGGAGACTAACTATCCTGGATTACAACCCTTGCTTTGTCATCTGTAGGTTTCCTGGCCTGAAACAAGTTATTTAACTTTTCAGTCTTATAATTTTCTCATCTGTAAAATGTGTAAGGGTAGTACCTATCTCATATCTAGCGTGTTATATGTGAGGAAGCTTTATAGCACCTTGTAAGATACATAATATATTCTCAACAAGTATACATTTTTATTGCTCAGGCATCAAATATATTCTTAACAAATATACATTTCTATTGCTCAAGCAACAATCTTTGTCAAATTTGCCTTACCCTCTTTCCTCGCATGGGATTTATAATTCATTAATGACAAAAATAAATTAATTTGGATTTAGACAGAGATCATTCTTTCAGATGCATCATTTTTGTACTAGGATTTATTTCAACAAGTCTTTCTCAAATGCATACAATGAGCCAACCACAAAGCTATCAGGATTCAAACAAAGAAAAAACTTAGACCATGTGAAAAAATTATTAAATGTGTTTAGGTTTAAAGAAATATTCTTATCTGTAAAACAGTAATCATAAAATTTGCTTTATCTCACAGTAATATAAGGTTATTGTTCCATTAAATCATTCAAAATCAACTTCCCAGTGACAAAATAATGGATACTGATGTACATAATCACATAATTTAAAGAACAGAACAAAAGACTTATTAAATATAAAAGAATGGGATTGAAGTGTATAGAAATCATCTCAGAAACCTACTCAAAAGATCATTTTAAGTTATTTGACAGATAATATTGGATACTACTTCAAGCTTAGTGAAAGTTGAGCATTACCTTATATAAGGTGGCCTCAGCAGACTAGCAGCTTTTAACATGCACACCATGAAGTGTTTTGATGGCGGCACTATTGATAACTAACGGGGTATTGGAAAGGAAGGATTGTGCAGTAAGAATGCATCAGTAGGTCTGCAATATCACTCTGGAATATAGTAACTATTTTAATTACCAATATTAATTTTCCATCAGTCTTAACTCAAGTGCTTTCATTGATCCCAGTGATAGAGTTAAGAGATGAAGTGTAAAACGTGTATGAGTATAGAATTGAGGGAGGCATAAATTTCCTCTCTAGAAGTATTTAAAGTTAAAAATATTCAATACCATGTGGGAAAAATAAAGTGCTTTCAGTCATCATGTTGGATACTCCAGCTAAAGATTATGGGCACTAGAAGATGGTGGAGTAGAAAGCACCAGGAGTCTGTCACCCCCAACCTAAACAAAATTGTTCTGGCAAAATATCTGATGCAACCATTTTGTAACTCTTCAGTCTGTTAAAAGCTTGCAACTTCTAGGGCAAGACTTGGATGGCAACATGTGGTTAATTTTGGTCAATTTCAGCTGTTAATACTGTAGCAGCTACTCATCCCCTTTGCTCACCAGTTGGCAGGTAGCTGGGCATGTGTTCGTAGAGCATCTTGAACACAGCTTTCAGGAGCCATGGTAGGCAAAAAGGATCTCCGCTCTGGATTTCTGATTGCAGATTTTGATCTCTGAGGTTCAGACAAAGAGGCAGGTGCCCATATTGTTGCATCTGCCCCCTTTGTTATTAGCCCCTTTCTGTCTAGCTGAAGGGAAGGCCAGGGGCTTTAAATGGCAGCACCTTTGTCCCCCGCCGCCTTCATTTTTATATTTCCCACATTTTGGGAGCCAAACATTAAATACTAAGACATTCCAAAGCAAATGTATATATGGGGGAAATTAGAAAGTAACCACAGACATTCAAGGAAAGCTACAGGCTCATAGAAGATCTGGGATGACTTTAAGTTTACACCTCAGGCTGATCCTTGACAGAGGCAACCCCTCACTCTCGCCAAAAAAAAAAAAAAAAAAAAAAAAAAAAAAAAAAAAAAAAAGAAAGAAAGAAAGAAAAAAGAAAAAAAAGATAATCAATAACATAAAACAGCAAATCCTGGGACCCTGGGAAAGGGAGACAATCTGATTTCCAGAGCTAATACATTATTAGAGTCAAATGTTCAGTTTTCAGCATACATAAAAAATTGCAAGGTATACAAAAAAACAGAAAAAGATGGCCTATTGAAAGGGAAAAAAATTCAAAGAAAAAAGACTTGATGGCAGATTTATTAGACAAAGGTTATTAAACATTTGTATTAAAGATGCTCAAAAACTAAAGGAAGAGATAAAGTCAAGAAAATGACATATGGACACAATGGAAATAATAAAGAGGTAGAAAACCTGAAAGAGACTAAAAGGGAATTCGAAACTGAAAAATTAAAAATGCACTAGAGGGATTCAAAGACTAGAACAGGCAGAAGAAATAATCAGCAAAATTGAAGAGAGTTCAATGGATTTATCAAGTCTGAACAACAGAAAGAAAAAAGATTGAAGACAGTGAACAGAATCCAAGGGACTTGTGGGACATCATCAGAGACCAATATACACATTGTGGGAGCCCCAGAAGGAGAATCGAGAGAGAAAGGGGCAGAGAGAATATTTGAAAAAATGATGGCCAAAAACTCCCCATGAAAGAGATGAACATAAGTACCCAAGAATCTCAACAACTCTAAATAAGGTGAACTCAAAGAGATCTACACTGAGATACATTATAATCAAATTTTTGAATGCCAAACACAAAGAGAGAATCTTGAAAGCAGTGACTCATCACATCCAAGGGCTTCTCAACAAGATTATCAGCAGATATCTTGTCAAAAGTTTTGGAAGCCAGAAGGCAGTGGGTATGGTTTTAAAACAAACACATTTTAAAATACAAATGGACATTAATATCCTTTTATTTTTTTTTAACAGATTCACGTTCCTCCTCTTTCTTTATTAACAGATTCAATTGATAATCTTAAAAAGCAACCTCAAAATTACATGATTCTAAAAAATTTTTCTTCAGTGTCTCCTGAATCTTTTTTAGCTTCAGGCTAGGTTGTGATCACCTAGGCCTTCCTCCAAGTTCGCTTTGAGCACCTTATTCAAGGTTATTATTTCTGTGGTTGTCATTTTAATCGTTTGATTCTGGAGTAATTTTTTCAAGTATTTTAATTCTTCACATCTGTCTTATACTTATCTTTCAGAGAGGTGAATTGTAGAAAAGAAGACACAGTGGTTATATTTTTCTAAAATTATAGATTCATCCCAGTCAAAGGAAACCTATTGTTTCTTTGATTGAGAATGGAGGTTGTGGTGTGGGAAATGAAATAGCTCTTTTCCCTTCTTGGCTCTGGTGGACTGGTGCTGCTGCCTTCCTCTAATGTAATTGTGGTTTTTTTTCTCTCATTTATTGGTTTATTCCCAACAATGCTTTTAGATACAAATTTCTTCAAGTTGCCAATGCAGCTAAGCCAACATTTTGAAGTGTTTATAAGTTCCCTGAGGTCCTGGACTCTGTCTGTTTTATTTTTGAGTTACCTCCCTTTCACCAACATTGTCCAAGACTAGTAAATTAATTTCAAAGGAAAGACATTCATAAAATATTCAGAGGGGAGAATGCAGAAATTAAAATGAATAATAAAAAGATCAAAGTAAAATTAGATTTAGTTGTGATTAAAACTAATATTGTAATTTCTTTGCACGGGTGTGTTTGTGTATGTGTGTAATATTTGAATAATACCTAGGTCTCCTACATCTACCTTACACACACACACAAGCACGCACACACACACACTCACACACGAACACGCACACATATACACACTACATGAAGATAAAGATATGCATGGGTCTGTCTTTTCTACTACTGTCGTCTCTGCTCTTGAGAACATAGTATGTTCTCAATATTTCAGTGTTAAATAAAAAAACTTATACCAAATTCAACTTTTGTATTATAACATAAGTGACATTGAAAGGGACTATGTCTATGGCAAAACAACATTTGTCTAACTTCACCACGTTGCTCACTGACTTGCAGTTATTTGACTGTAAATTAGTAATTAATTTTGGCACTGAATTCCTGTGTATCTTCATGACTTAAGACACTACCAGGCAACTTCAGAGTGGGGGTAGAGGAGGGCAATTATATTTGGGACTCATAAATAAATGCTTTTTATGAGGACAATAATACCTTGAATGGGTTTTGCACTAATTTATTGCAGTCTCCTCATGAAAGAGCTAAATGTAAGAGTTGTAAAAGATGCCCAAATATAGGGCCATCACTCATTTGAGAAAAGAAGACTGAATGGACAAATGGTCAATGATATGTTTTATGCCTACAGTAGCCTAACCACAACTCTTTATTACATTACAGCACAAAGATATTTTGGAAAACGCATGAATATCTCAGCACAGATCTCTATGGCAATGCTGAAATGCCTGTAATATATTTTCAAGCTGTTTTTATTTGGAAGTAAAACAATTATTGTAGCCAAATATACTTAATCTTGAAATAAAAGTGAGTTTTTGACCATAGTATCAATATAAATTGAGGGAACTATATATTAAAATGACTGTAATTGACAGTGAATACATGCACAAATTGTTTGACCTTAAGAAAGAAGAAGAAAATCATTGATCTCTGAGATGATTAAGTTGTTCAATTTTTTTTTAATAATTAAAATTCGACCATCATAATACTTAGGGGCTATGACTATATTCAGATTAACATATTTAATTTCTCAGGCAATTTAAGTTTTAAAAGTATGCAGTTTTATGAAATGCTTCTTTATACTTGCCCGGCATGGAGACATGGCATGATGAATGATTAATACATACCTGTTAGTTTTGTCAACGAGTATGTCACTAAATAACCGGTTATCAGTTTTCTTTGTTTCAAATATCCTTTTAGTATAGTTTAGAAGTAAATCTAACAGCACAGGGAGACCATGATTTATATAATATGACATAATATGATCTGTAATGTCATATGAGTTTTTTTGTGGTGATATACATGTCCCAATACTATCTTGAACAAATCCTCCGTTTTATTTATGAGGACAAACTGATTTAACCCTATGTTCTTCCTAAATTAAGCTCCCATGTCTGATGTCCCCTCAAAGTCAAAAGAGCATGCAAAGGAAATTGTGTTGTGTGAAATTTCTAGCCTACTTTACGACTATATTATTGAATACTATATAAACTTAAGCGACTCTACTTACCGGCAAGGTGACTAAGAATGGAAAATCAAATACTGTTATTGAATAGTCAATGCATATGGCTATCCCTTTGTCTTTGATTTGTTCATGTCTTTATTTTCCCTACCCTATATCGGTATACCACAAAATAAATCTTTAGAGTTGATTAGTTATTAGCTCTCTAATATACCATAATTATTCTAGAAAAACAAGAGAATTAACATAAACAGTAGTTAACATGTTTATGACATGTGCCAACATATCTGAGTTTGTTTTTTTTGTTTTTGTTTTTTGTTTTGTTTTGTTTTGTTGTTGTTTTTTTGCCTTATTTGGTGAGGAAGATTTTCTTTAATTATCATCAAAAAATTACTTTCCTGCCATGGTTTTATTAGTCTGCTAGCACAATCCTCGATCAAAAAATAATAAAGTAAGAGAGGTAAAAATCTGGTTTGATTTTTTCCCAAGAAAATGTAACTTATAAATTTGTGGCTTGAATTTTGGTTTCTTGACACCCTCTGATGCCTATTATTCTAAATTATGGTTGACAAAGTGATATAGCAATGGCCTGTACTTAGCAACACATTTATTTCTGATATTTTCAAGCAATATATAATTATACTACTACCATATTAACTCACAAGGAATCTATAACAGTTTAGATCTTATTGTGGAATCCATCACTAATTCAAAAGATCTGAATCCAGTCAAGACTGCAAAGCTTTACTCTAGTATTAAGCTGCATCATTATTACTGTTTAATTATCTGTCTTCTTGACAATCTAAGCTTCATGAGGGTAGGGACTTTGCCTGGTTTACTCACAATTTGTATGCTAAACAGTTCAGTAGGATAAGTACATAGTAGATACTCAGTAACCATTTGTTGATCAACTGAATAAATAAATAAACTCTAGGGAAAAAGAATACATGCAGAATTTCATTAAACAAATGTGTTCTAAAAGATGAAAGAAAATCAAACAAACAAAACAATTGACAATCCCCAAAATGTCCTAAATTCACTATTCCCCAGCATTATAGAGATATGATTCACAATAAAAATTATATATATTTAGGTTGTATATTATGATGTTTTGAGTGTGTGTGTGTGTTTGTGTATTTAAAAATTACCAATATCAATCTAATTAACATATTCATCACCTCACATAATTATACTCTCCCTTTTGGTGGTGAAAACACTTGAGATCTATTCTCTTAGCAAATTTCAAGTAAATAATACATTAACTATAGTGATCATGCTGCATATTAGGTCTATAGAACTTGTTCGTCTTTTAATTGAAAGGTCATGCTCTTTGACCAACATATCCTCTTTTCTTCCACACCCCAACCTTTGGTAACCATTATTCTAATCATTGTTACTGTCAGTGTGACATTTTTCAGATTCCACATAAAGTCAGATCATGCAGTATTTGCTTTCTGTGTCTCTTAGGTCACATAGCCTAATGTCCTCCAGGTTCATTCATTAATGTTATAAATGACAGGATTTCCTACTTTTTTAGGGCTAAATATTTCATATATTTTTTCTGTACATCTATCATACTTACATATTTTTCTGTATATCCATTTTTATTATATATATATAATTATGATAGATGTACAGAAAAAATTATATATATATATATATATATATATATATATATATATATATATATATATATATGTTGGACACTTAGATTATTCTATTTATAATTCTTTGAAGAACTTCCATATGTTTTCCATAGTGGTCTACCAATTTACATTTCTACCAACAATGTACAAGGGTTACATTTTCTCATTATCCTCATCGACACTTATTATCTTTTGCCTTTTTTATAATTGTCATCCTAACAGGTGTGAAGTAATATTTCATTGTGGTTTTGATTTGCATTTCTCTGAGGGCAAGTGATGTTGAACATCTTTTCATATACCTGTTGACCATTGTATGTCTTCTATGGAGAAATGTATATTCAAATCCTTAGTCCGATTTTGAATCAGATTGTTGTTGTTTATTATTATTATTATTATTTGCTATTGAAAACGTGGTGGGGAAAGGCCAGTATCTTCAATAAATGGTTTTGGGAAAGTTGAATACCCACATGGAAAAAGGTGAAATTGGCCTTTATCTTACACCATACACAAAAATCAACTGAAAATGGTTTAAACATACGATCTAGAACTATACAACTCTTAGAAGAAAACATTGGGTAAAACTCCTTGAGTTTTTGAACTTGATACCAAAAGCACAGGAAACCGAAAAAAATTTGCTAGGACTACATTGAACTAAAAAGTTTCTGCACTGTAAAGGAAATAATCATCAAAATGAAAAGGCAACCTGTGGAATGGGAGAAAATATTTGCAATCCTATAAAGGATTAATATCCAGTTTGATTTCTTTAATAATTTTTGTGATGTTGGCAATGTCCTAAAGTAAAATGAAACAACTCAGCAATCAAACTCAGTGAACTGTTGGACCAAACGAAATGGGCAAATATGTGGACACATGCATTTTGGCATAGAACATTGCAGTAGCAAAATTACTCTGATCATTTGAGCATTGGGTTATTAATAACATTTTCCAAACAATTATACTGTTCTCTGCCTGTGCATCTATTCTACAGTACAAGTTATAAATTTATCTCTGGAATTAACATCCTACAACTTGATTTACAAGATCTGTTCCCCATCTCCATTAATCTAGGTGATAACTGATAAATATGATACATCAACAAATACATCCTTTTATTGTGTCTCACATAATTGGTACGATTTAAGTCCCTTGGCTATTAAATTTAGTATATGCATTAGCAGATAATTCGAATTATAAAGTCAACTCTTTGAATCAAATAGCCTTTCTGCAGTTCATCAATAGTGCCTGTTTTATTTAATCTACAAATTTTTGCATTAAAATTCAAATTTCAAAATTCACCTGACTCATAGTATCAACAAGTCTGGTAAAATATTTCTTCAGCCTATATTTTCTGGGCTTATTTACTATCAGGTAGACTCAAATACATAACAACTTTTATATAATATTCTATCACAGTTCTAGTTTAAAGGTCAACTATTGAAAGGGCTACTTGAAACCTTCCATATTTTAAAGCTATTTAGAAATTGGGTCCAGTTGTTAAGCCTTTAAAAATGTTAATTCCATAAATGTTAGAGACATTTCATCAACATTTCTCTGTAACACAAGTTTTATAATCTTTATTTTGAAAGCTGAGTTGCGGCTGAAGATAGGGTTTGAGGCTTAGGATGGCTGAAAAATTTGGATGGCCATCTAAAGAACCCCAAGATGGGATTCTTATACACTTTTTCAAATATTTTGAAAATTTTCTTGGCTAGTTTATCAGACATATACTAGAAATTTTAGGTACGATGTGTCTTAAAAATCAAAAGAAGTAAGCCCAATTCCTCTTTAATAGAGAAATGTATATATACTGAGCATCATTTTTGAAGACAGGTAAATCAGTTATTAAGCATTTCTCTCTCTTTTTGTGTATGTATATGTGTTGTATGTTGTCAGCCTAAGTCAATTTTATTAGTTTTACAAAGCTGTTTGCCAAACAAATCCAATACATACAATGGCTCAAACACAGAATGTGTTTTATTTCTTGTGTTAACCTAAAAATAAAAAGCTAAACTGAGAGGCAATAAGCATTTATTTGAGATCACAGAACAGCAATGGTGAGGGCACAGATTTAGACAAAAACAATTTGTCCCAATTTCAGGTGAAGGCAAGGAAGTTTTATGAGAAAAAGGAAGGGAAATAATTACATGAATAGCAGAAAAGAATTGCTATTGGTGGTAACAAACTGAGTTACTCTTTAGCTGTAGTGGCTGGTTACTGATTCTAAAGAATGTCTGTAATCATCAGGCCTTGGGGTCAGGATGTCTGTTTTTCTGTTAGCTTTACAAATAATTGTTTAGAAGATATATATATATATATATATATATATATATATATATATATATATATATATATATATGAATATATATCTATATCTATATCTATCTATCTATCTATCTATCTATCTATCTATATATATATATTGCCCCCCCACCCCCCACCCCCAGCCCAAAGGTTATTTTTTTCCCTTCAAACGTTCCAAAGTTTCAAGGAATAAGACATGCAAGGCAGTTCCTCTGGAATGGCTGCTCTGGCTCCATTTTGAAATGGCTCCACTTATGTCAACCTTTCACACTTGCTTGTGTGATTCAAGAATCCCAATATCTTCCACCTCATGGTTTTCCTTACTTCATCTTGTGGGTTCCATGGTTATTGTGCTTCTTTGTAGCAAGATGTCAGGAAGGGGAAAGAGCTTGGTGGTTCATACCTGAATACGTTTTAATGGGCTAGTGGTGAAAGTGATTTATATGACTTTTCCCTATATTCCGCTGACCAGAATTCAGTCACCTGGTGTTATGGATTAAATTGTCTTCCCCCATAATTCATATGTTGAAATCTTAAACCACAGTAGCTTAGAATGTGATCTTCATAGAGACAATTAAGTTAAAGTGATATTAGTCGGGTGGGCTCAAATCCAATATGACTGGTGTCTTTATAAAACAAAAGAAATTTGGACACAGAGACACACATAAAGGGAAAACAATGTGATGAGACATAGAGAAAAGATGACCATCCACATACAAGTCAAGGTGAGAATCCTGGAATAAATTATTTCCTCACAATCCTCAGAAATAAATACCTGTCGATACCTTCATTTTGGATTTCCAGGCTCCAAAACTCTTGAGATAATAAATGTATGTCAGTTAGTTATCTAGTCTGTGGTGTTTTGTTGCAGCTACCCTCACACACTGGCTATACCTAGCTGCAAAGTTTGGAAATGTAGTCTAACTGTGTGTCCAGAAAGAAGGGTCAACTATTTTGGGGAAAAGTTAGCTGGTCTCTGCCACACCCTTCTGTTTATTAGCTGTTTTAACAACAACAATAGCAATAACAACAAAAAGATTTTCAGGAATTAAATTGCCTAATCATAAAATGTTTATTCTAGGAGACAATCAGTTGCTTTCTATCTATTATCTGTTGATTAATAACTTATTACAAATGTCAGATAAATAATTGTGTTGTGATGGTAGAAAGGATATTGTTCAGGGAAGTTAGTAAAACTAAATTTATACCCAGCACTGCCATTATTGGTTTTCTTAACACACAAACCTCAGTTTTTGCACCGATTTAGAAAGATAATAGATTGTAACAGATAATTTGTGATGATTCTGATTTCATTATTATTATTAAATGAAATGACTTTGACATTTCTCTTTCATTGTCAGCCTGGTTTTCCATCCTGCAAGTGGGTAGACTCTACAGATTTGCAGCATGCATATTCAGATATTCAGTTGAGCATGCCCTGTATCAAACTCATATTTCCTGTGTTTCTCCATAAAAACTGTTCAAACTGACCTTTTCCTACTTCTGGTCTTGCTTAGTGTCAACACCATTTACCGGCTTTTCCAAAGCTAGAAATCTTGGAGTTATCCTGAATATTCCTTTATTCTTTATCGTTGGCTTCTAAGTCATTGCTAAAAATTATCCTTTTTCTGTCTTAAATATCACAGAAATCCTTCTATCTCCCCATTTTCACTGCCTTAATGTGGGTGTTTAATATCTCTTTGAAGGATTACTGCAATGCTCTTACTTGCTTTGCCGTCTTTTTTTTACTCATTCCTAGCCCATTAGCCATGTTACAGACAGTGCTGTGTGTTGTTCCACTGTTTCCTCTTTCTGAGCACACAGGTAGGTAGACTGGGGCCCAAGCAATCACTCTTGGCCAATGAAATGTGTCCAGAAGTGATATTAGGCTTAGTCCTTAAAACACATTCTGCTTTATCATATAGTCTTCCCTTTCTCTTCTGTGGTGATTTTGGAAGCTTCATGTTCCCAATTGCAAAGGGATATGAAGCAGCATATCTAAAGCCATCATGCTTAATGTATTTTCTATAATACAAATTGGCTCATAGTTTTATAATTTTGATAGTTTCCCATTAGCAGTAGGATAAGAACTAAATTCCTTATTTTGAAGGAATGCATGTTTCTTTAAAAGTCTCGCCCCAATTTAGTTTTCCGGTCTGTTGTTTCCTGCTTTGAATCCTGTAATCCATAATTCCAGACTTCTTTTTCCACACACACTGCTCTTTTTGCAAGTTATTCTGTCTGTCTAAAAATCCCCTTGCCTCTTTTGTCCTATTCATGGCTCAAGACGTAGCTCAAATGCAACTAGGTATTCTGAGCAAAGTCATAAACTTTTTCTTGGGGTACACATTTGTCTTTTCTTACCTCTGGTTAGCACTGGACATATTGTTTCAGTTTTATCTGCAAATATGTTTCTTTTCCTGTTAGACTGTTGTCTGAGGTGAGAGACTCAACTCTGATTCCCAAGCACCTACCATATTGACCCACATGCCGTCGGCAATTAATATTTGTTGAATGCATGTTATATGACTAAGAGATTACATCAGCATGCAAAATCATGGAAGGATGTTAGGAACTAGAAAATAGACTGCTGATAAACTTCGGTTATATTTTTTCCTGGGTTATTCACTGTTCTTTATTTCTTGCCACTGTAACTGGCCTGATTGTGTATTTTAATTAACTGTTAGCTCCTCTGGGATAATTAGAAGTGATCAGTGACTTTGGTCCATACCATCAATATGAAGCATCTGGTTCTCTAAGCTTTAAGTCCCATGTTCAAGTCCTGTGTAATTGTTCAGTCCTGGCAAAGAAGATTTGATCTCAAGAAGGCTTCTTGCTACTTTGCATTTGCATGCTTCCCCAGACGATGGGCGTTCATTAGATTTTCAATAATACTGCTCACAACTAATTGGACAGTCAGGGACTGACTGCTTGTCACTGTGTTACCTCTTTTCTTGGTTGTCCCATTGGTCTTGCCTTTCTGCAGTGTATCAGAAGGGGAGCAAGAGTATGAAGATTTCCGAGTTGTTCAGTATTTACTGTCCCAGAAAAGCCCAGAAGTCATCAAAGGTTAGGACTAAAGCTGATAGCGATAAAAGATGATCCTGCCTAGAGAGGTACAGGCACTAAGGTCATAAAGAAAATGCGGGTGGCAATATTTTTATCTGAGATAAAATAATAGAGCAACACACATGGTGAACAGGAAGGATGGGGTTCTTTTTATTATTTTGCGAGACTGCAGTAGGGTGGTATGAGATATTAATGTCCCTCGACTGTACACGATTCTTGAGTAGCTCTGGGAATTGGGAAGTCTGCAATTTATAACCTCTCTCCTCTGTTCTTATAAGCAATTTAACCAAGCTCCTGTTAGCACAACTCTTAAGCAACAGAAATCCTAGAGGAGATTTTAAAGCCCATAGTAAAGATAATGCAATCCTCCTGCATAAAAACAAAGGATTATTAATGCTTTGTGCTGCTGGTGAAGTCTCATTTCAAACGGAGGTAACTTTCAGTATTAAATCAGCCACCAGCGCCAGAACGAGCCAAGCTAAGGAAGGTCTCATTTATCACTACCCATTTGGGATGCACCAACCATAGAGGAAGCCCTCAGATTGACCGTTGCATGAGCTCAATCCCTGTGTGCACAGAGGTTTTTATCTGTAAGCATGCTGATCTCTTTCAGGATTCAAATTTATTTTGCTGACATGGTTCAGGGCTCCTGTCTCCAGGTGTTTGTCCTCTGAAGTGAGAGCTTGCCTCTGTAATGCACTTGCCACAGCAGATCATAACCTTTTGACAATTTGTAGGTCTGGCTGCTTTTAAAATCCTAAATCTTAATTCACAACCCATTGATCTGAGTAACTCATAATCAACGCTAATTTTGCCTTTTGCTGAATCACCCAAGGATATACATCATGAGAAGTTGCTGTGGCATTACAGTGATCCATTGACTGATAGATTTTATTTTGTTTTTATAGGTTACTTTAATGGAGAGTGAAAATAAAATTATCTTTCTTTCACAGATAAAAGTCAGTATTGAAACAGGCAACATGATTTTATAGTTTTTTTTTTTTCTCTTTTTTTCACTTTATTTTCTATTTAAAAATAAATCACCTTGTGGAAGGCAGCAGGAGAATGATAGTGGAGAAGCAAGTCCTTTGCTCACACCTAAAATGGACAGTTCCTTAGAGGATTTTTCCCATCATTCTCTTCTTGAGATTTTAGATTACAGGCATGCATTATATATGAGGTCACACCTCATATATAGTGTGGCTATAAATGCCAACATTATCCAATTCATTCACTCCTCAACAAATGTTTATCTAGAGCCTACTGTGACCTTGCAGGTGCCTACTTAGAGGTGCTGAAGGTACAGAGTAATGAAGAAAGATAATGTTTTTGCTCTCTTCAAACTTGTGCTTTATATCCCTTGGACTCCATCAGAGTAGTATGCTGTCACTGAAAAATCACAAGCTTTGAAATCAAGAAACCTAAATTTAAAATTCCATAAATATTAACAGAGGAATCTTACAACATACCGTGTTTCCCTGAAAATAAGCCCTAGCCGGACCATTAGATCTAATGCGTCTTTTGGAGCAAAAATTAATATAAGACTCGGTCTTATTTTACTATCATATAAGACTAGGTCTTATATGATAGAATATAAAAACGGGTCTTAAATTATTTTTTGCTCCAAAAGACGCAATAGAGCTGATGGTCCAGCTAGGGCTTATTTTCGGGGAAACACAGTAAGGCAAAGAGGACAGTATAGTGGCTTGTACATGGCCTTTGGAATCCACAAGATCCAGTTTCACTTTCTGGCTTTACGACCTTAGCCAAATTATTTAATTTCTGTGGAGTCTCAGATTTCTTCACTTATACAGAAATATTATTCCATCCCATCCTAGATGGATGGGTCAACTGTAGGGTCAACATCAAGAATATATATGAAGTCTACCATACCATATGTCTAAATGCTTAAAAGGTATAAGGAATTTAATATATGGTTAAATAAGATGTACCTACTCCTACTTTGATGTTTACGTAATGACCTGAAAGTCCAATTGAAAATTGAAAATTGAAAATTGTTGAATATCTCAAAGTTCTGAACATGGAGAACTAGTCCAGTCTGCCTGGTCTGTAGTCTCCAGCTCATAGCTCATGTTTTCTTCTCTTCCCATGCCAAGCTTATGTGCTCACCACAAAAGACCACAGATATACATGTGTAAAAACCTGAGCCCATCCTAGCTCCATACACGCCCCCACCAAACTGTTCCTTGAGCACCCTCTGCTCTAAAGGTACATCCACCAAGCTTATACTCCTGTAGGAAATGGACCTCAGAAAGATGTACTTACATGCTCCGTAAGTGGACTTGGAGGAGAGCAAATAATTCAATGATCTCAAGTATTCAGAGCATTATCTAGGATGGAAGGATGTTTCAGAGTTTTGTCATGTATCTTCTTCTTGGACCTGTGAACTTCTTTCTTGGTAAGAGTGACACAGTAGGAGATGGACTGCAGTGGGACCGTGTTAATTGAGGGACTGTTAATTACTAAAGTAATTGTTCAGTCTTAAATGATATAACAAGATATAACAAGAAGTTCTCAGTTCTGTGCTGAAATCTTGGTAAACACTCATCAGTGAGGGCTAATTTATATCAATAGTAGAATAATAATTTTCTACCTAAAAGGTAACACTTACATTTATAATAACACATATAATTTGCTACCATCTCAGTGCCTTAAATGATATTTGGACTATTTATTTTTCATGGGACTTCAAAATTCTGGCCAATGCTAGTGTCAGGCGCATTGGTGAACTTAGATGTTTCAGAATTCTCAAAAGGATCTCCTCAGCTTTGGGACCATGACAAGCTCTGAATATATTTGAAGGCAATTTCTCCTTTTGGTAATGTATTTTAGGGAGGGACAGATAGTTTCCTACTGAGAACAAGGGTGAGGACATCACTTGTATTTTATTTACATCAAACACCAAGCTACCATGAAATTGCTCATCTTTTAATTTTAATTTCATGCCCCTACAGAGGTGCACTCATAGGAAAACTGGTTTATTCCACTTATCAAAATGAGAGGAATGGGGGACATTTAACAGCAGCTTCTTGATGAATGAATGAACATATTCTTGTGACATTAATTTAGTTAAAACTCACTATTTCTCCCAATGACCTCCCACATCTCCTGATGGCTTGATGCATGTGTAATTTTTAGAACAATCACAAAAAAAAAATAAAATAAATACATCTGAAAAGTACACGGAAACTATTTAACAAGCATATATAAAAAGGAAAGAGGAAAAGAGAGATAATGAATCATAATGGAAAATAAATAGCAAAATGGTAAATATACAGTGAATGATTGAATGATTTTCCTCTAAAATGAGGATAAGACAAAGAGACCTCCTCTTCTTTGCTATTACTATTCAATATTGTGCTACCAATGCAATAAGGGGGAAAACCATCTACACTGGGAAGGAAGAAGCAAAACTATCTTATCTCTGACAACATGATTCTCTATGTAGAACATCCTGAGGAATTCTCTCTCTCTCTCTCTCTCTCTCTCTCTCTCTCTCTCTCTCTCTCTCTCTCTCTCTCTCTCCCTCTCTCTGTCCTTCACTCCCTCACTCCCTCTCTCTCCCAGGTCTCATAAACAAGTTCAGGAAGGTCATTGGATAAAAAACTGATATGTTTCCATATATCAGCAACAAACACATCAAAAATAAAATTAAGAAAATGATTCCATTCATAATAGCCTCAAAAAGAATGAAAGGCTTTACAATAAAAATAACAGAAATACAAGAGGTGCACGGAAATCGATAAGGCATTGCAGAAAGAAATTAAAGACCTAAATAAATGGATAAGACTTCCATGTTTATTGATTTGAATATTGAATATTATTAAGGTGGTGCTTTTCTCCAAATTGATATATGGATTCAATGCATTTCCTCTAAATATCCCTGAAGATTATTTTGGCAGAAATTAACAAGCTGATTTTTAAATTTATGTAGAAATACAAAGAACCAAGAATAGTCTAAACAATTTTGATGAAGAACATAGTTGGATGAGTTATACTTCCCAGTGTCAGAACTTCATATAAAGGTAATCGGGAAAACATAGTACTTTGTGGGGATAGTCACATAGGGTAAAGAAATGAAATTAAGAATACAAAAGAAGCTCTTATACTTAAGATCAATTGTTTCTTAGACAATGGGAGCTAAGCAATTTAATGGAAAATGTGCATACTTTTCAACAAATGGTTCTAGGAACTTGGATATCCCCATACAAAACAAATTTAGACGATTATCCCATACTATTGACAAAAATGAGCACAAAATTGATTATATGTATACTCGTGTGTGTATAATATATATTTAATTTGAATTCCCATGGGTTGCAAAGATTATCAGATTTTTAAAACCCACCACTTTATTGCCATCTTTCAAAGTTGGCTCTTTTGGTAAGTTACTCATTTGTCTTTGAGTTGTAGCCATTTCCACTCTTCTCTCTTTCTAACATTGAGATCATATTTGTTAATACTTTTATCCCCTCAGTTACAGAGAGTGACCAAATGTTTTCAAAGAATCAGTTCATTTTCTCTTCACTGTGTTTCAGATTACTTTGTTCTTTATTCCCATAGCTTTCCATTCTAAACTTTCTTTCCCTAATAAATTGGGTATTCTGTTTGCAGACCCATTAGTTCTTGTTCTAATCGCTAGTCTCTTCTCCATCTCTTCTCTTCCTCTTGCTTGCTTCATAGAACCCTCCTGATCTGCACTCTTAAACTCTCAAACCAAACTACACTTGGTATAATATAGAACTGATCATCTCCATCCTGAGACTCCCATATTACATTGATTCTCCGATAGATAGAGTCTAAATTTTAGCCTGATATTCAGTTGGCTTTTATTTTCCTCCAAAATTAACCACCCTCTACCATTGCTCTCCCTTCACTCAAGGCAAACAAATACTGATCTAGATTATCCTTATCTCCATGCTATTAGATCTCTCCGGCTGCATTAAGATGTGGGCAGGGTTTCAACCCTCATCTGAGGGTGTGGATCCTTTTCTAATTTCATGGTTATTGGAAGGTTTAATTTCCTTGGAAATGTGTAACCATTTTCTTGCTAGTTGTTGAGTTATACTTCCCAATGTCAGAACTTCATATAATCAAGACAACATGGGTTGCTGCTCTGAGCTTCTAGAAACAGCCCCTTCAGAAGTTTACAGCATAACTATTTGCTTCCTTCTTCAAGGCCAGAAGGAGTATATATCTCTCTCGTGACTTCTGCCCTCAGCAAAGAAAATTCTACTTGTAAAAGGGTGACTGGATTGGATCAGGCCCATTCAGATAATCTTCAGTAGTTAAAGTTCATGTGAAGGACTTCAATTGCATCTGTAAAATCCCTTC
Source organism: Rhinolophus ferrumequinum (assembly GCF_004115265.2). NCBI lineage: Eukaryota > Metazoa > Chordata > Mammalia > Chiroptera > Rhinolophidae > Rhinolophus > Rhinolophus ferrumequinum. Next base: position 19,479,561 of record NC_046294.1, read on the forward strand.
CTACCAGTACCATGATTAGTATTGGATTGATGACACAGGGGGTGGAAATCTTGAAGGGCCACCTTTAGAATTCTGCCTTCCATGCTTCTCATTGTCCATCCAACTTCTGCACAAACTCAAGGCTCGTCTCAAACCCCACCTACCTCTGTTCTTTTCCCCAAATTCCTTGTTTCTAATATGAACTTGTAGGCATTATATAGTTATATATTATTTATCAGTATACTTAAATGTGCTTTTATTTGTTTGCAAATGTATGACACAGCCAGCTGCCCACCTGTAAATGCAAACACACACACACACACACACACACACACACACACACACACACACACTTTTTTGCAAATGTTTTATTTTAATGTACTTAAAGGTGCAGAACATTTAAAAGATATCTTTTGTATAAAACAAATTCCTGGGTTATTTTACACCAGACACCCTGACGAGAAGAATTCCCAGCATCTAGAATAGTATTAAACTTACAGGGTTCTATGCTAATCTTTTCTTGAGATGACAAAAGGATCTGTGAGCTAGTAGTACTTAGGCTGAAACTCATTGTAATTTTCCCTAACTTACAAACAGTAGAACTTGGAGCTACTCGTAGTATACTAATGAAGCTGAATTATGATGGATCCAATCAGGCAGCACTTCCTAATGGTGTTTCTCCAAATATTGCCATAGGATTTTAGTTCAAACCATGAAGCTTTATATGTGGTAAATATATATTCAGAAGATGCCCATTTAAGAAATTATCTTCTAAAGAATTTGAGAGAACCCGTGCTCATTGTTACTTGTTCTTGAACTAAGACTTGAAGGCTAATTCACTTAAAATTATTCTTTCACTTTAGAAGGGGAAGGAGGTTAAGATGAAGGAACTTTTTAAACAGACAATTTTTTTCTGTGTTTTGAAGAGTCAAAATCCATAGACTCTATATTATGCCCATATTGATAGAACATTGAAACAGAAACACATTTCCTTTAGGAGTGAAGGCAAACATTTTCTAACACTGTCAGCAGATTGCATGATAGCGAAAACTAGCGCAAATTTAATATTTGATGGGGAATAAACAGTTTATACATATGTGTTGTTAAATATATAGACACATATAAGGTTTCCTGATTTTTAAATGTTCCGATTTCTCTCTTTAGAGAAGACTACATTATGTCAGTGCTGCTCTTCTTAGGATGGAATAATTCCCACCATTACTGTGATCCAACTGGGTACATTAAAGTAAACAATGAAGAATTAAAAGTACAGTGAAATTCTTGGTGGTGTGAACAGATGAGTAATATTAATTAGTGGTAAAATGTGCCCATTATTTTTGTGAATCAATAAAATTTCATGTTATGAATTATAGAGATAAAGACAATATGTGGTACAATGACAGTAAAGACTCAGCATAAGTGAACTAGGTAGAGTTTTTGCTTTTGGAGAAGAAGGAGAAGGAGGAGAAAAAAGAAGGAGAAAGAGAAGGAGAAAAAGGAGAAGAGAAGGAGAGGAGGGGAGGGGAAAAGGAAAAGGGAAAGGGAAAGAGGGGGAAAACAAAGGAGGAGAAGGAGAAGGAGGAAGAGGAGAAAAGACCAACCTGTCATCATCTCAGTTTACCTAAATATGAATAATTCATACATTTAGTAGTTGGTGATATTATAGTTCACAACCTGTATTTATATCGCAGTTTTGCTATAGCTAAAATTCAGTTGTAAAATTGATATTGAGTTTAATATTTAATTTAAGCTAAAATGTTAGAAAACTGTCCATTCTCGGCCAGTCATAGAACAAAGATAAATCTGCAAAATATACATTGATTACCTCCTTCTCCAATGAACGTTGCATATTAATCAATTATTGGCAAATAAATTCACCATTTCTTGAGGTGAAGCACCTACTTGTTCAACTAAGTAAAGGTAGGGGCCAGAGGCTCAGTAACGATAATTTGTTATATTGTAAGTGATAACTTCATTGCTCATCTGTATTTTATCTTACTTTGGCATGAATTACCAGTTCGATGACTGACTCAAAAGAGCATCTGTGGACATTAATCATAGAAAAATTGAACTCACACATTATTCTGACTTTTGTACTAAGCATCCTGTGGGAAGAATCTACTTACTAAATTATTCTATTACGTAGAACAATTAAAAATATTTTTAAAAATTTGCTTCAAAACTGTTGCATGTATTGACTCATTGACTCGTGTAATAGTTCCAACAGCTCCAACAATGTTTGACAGAGAACTAAAGCTCAATTAAGGACCTGAGTCTTTAAATATTAAATATCAAGCAGAAGGCAAACGACTTTAATTCCAAAGAGCTTGTGCTTTTCATCATATTACAAAGATGTCTTCTTAAATAATTTGATGATAAGCCAGAGAGATGCTTGGTTTCCTCTTTGATGCTCTTGGTAAACCAAGATAGCAAAGACAACAGTGTTTTTTAATCCAAGGACTCTTTCTTTTGATACCTTGATGAACTTCGGGGCACTGAAATGCTCTTTGAAATTGGGTCCTGAAGCCATTTATAATCACGCTCATTGGGGAAACAATTCTTGTCAAGAAATCACATTGTACACACTTTTGCTGATTTTTATGTACCATGGTAGGTCAAACTTCTAATAACTAACTTTACTTGGGCCTCCTACTAATAAAAATAGACTTTTTTTAGACTGTGGAGATATTTCTGAATTTTTTTGTTAAAAATATACTTGAGAGAAAAAAGAAATCTGGCTATGCAATTATGAAAAAAAATTAGAGGTATTATTTCCCGAAGGATGTTTAGAATTGATGGCATCCCTGAAATACTAGTGGGCCTGCCATGCTTTGTTGGACTAAAGTTGGTAGCTTCATGTAACTGTTACGTGCAACAAGGTTTTCTAGAATGAGAGATTTTTCACGATATATAAGAAATCTCAGGTCTCAACAAGAGCCTATGAAAAGCTCAGGTGGCACAGTCTTATAAACACTCCAGAGATGGAGATTTTAGTTATAATCAGAGGCTAAATGATTTTCATGTGGGTTTCATTATTATTTTGAGAATTTCTCTTAAGACATTGTGGAAGCATGATCCTCAGGAAGTAAATATTTCTAATTTTTACCGAATTTGTCATCCAAAAATGTTATTTATTTTCAGTAGTTTTGTTTAAACAGAGACATAAGTAGATACAGATAATCATTTGTAGATTAAGAAATTTACTTGTACAATAACATTTCCTAGTTAATTATTTCCCTCCAATTTTTAAAACCCAGGTTATACATACTAATAGAATGAAAGGACAAATATAAATAGAATGTAAATAATAATCAAAATAGCAATCAACTTAAGACAGAAAATTCAGCAGAGCATGAAATTTAAAATTAGATAAATGTGTTTAAAGTTACTGTGTGAGCCTATGAAAATTCATTAATTTTTCTTGACTTCAATTGCATTGTTGATAAACATAGAATTAATACAGTATCTATGTCACCTTGTTGTTGTAAAGTATAAATGAAAAAAAGATTATATGCATATTTTTATTTATTTAGTACAGTATATATAGCACTTAGTAGATATTCAAGAAATGGTACCTTAACTTTGTTAGTATATATAGCAGTTTATAGTTTATAAGCAATATTTTCATAAGCATTAATACTTTTGCGTCTCCTACCTTTTTTTTCCTTTCTTTTAATAAAGAACCTGAGACACTGAGAAATTAGATGACTTTCTCAAGTTTTTGCATGCGACAGCTTTCTAAATGATGGTTTCATATGTTTATTCTCAAAATACTCTTATGATTTTCACGTACAATCTAATTTAATCTTCACAACATGGAGAGGTTAACTCATTTGCCAGATATTCCACAGCTAAAGTGTAATGGGGCAGACCTAATCTCAGCGAGATCGCAAACTTTACGTTAGAACACACTGAAGCCCCTTGCAGTGAAGGACAGTCTGTCACATTTCCAAGCTAATCTCTATTCCATCTTGCACTGTATTTTTTAATCCTCTATTTATATAAACCGGTACTTTTTCCCAACCATACCAGATACCTTTCATCACTTTTTACGCACATCCTGAAATTTTCTCTCCACTTTTGTTTCCTACTTACATTCCCCAGTTTTCTCCCAATCTTGTGCACATTTACCTCTCTTTTTAATTATTTCAATAAACTACCAGGCAGAATTAATCACCACCTTTGTGTTTCATAGCCCTTTGTATTAGGTTAGTGCAAAAGTAATTGCATTTTTTGCAATTATTTTTAACCCTTTAAACTGCAATTACTTTTGCACCAACCTAATATATGTGTTTCTTATAATATAAGCCACTGATAAAGTTAACTACTTTTTTAGGACTAGTGTCTGATAAAAGCATTTTACATCTTTACTCATGTAAGGCTCACAAAAACCTTATGGATTGAGTACTTTTATTATTATTATCCCACTTTTGCAGACACACAGTGAGGTAAACTTATCTATGTCTACCCAGCTCAGCCTTCTTACACTTTCTGTTCTCATGTTATATCATTTCCCACACATTTACTTTCACTCTCTGTGTATTTTATATTTAAAATGTGTCACTTGTAGACAACAGATAGTTGGGTTTTGCTTATTGATCCATTCTGGACGTCTCCATCTTTTAATTGGAATTCTTGTAAAAAACAGATGTTACTGCTGAGATGGTTGTTGTTTACGGAACAAACTGCCACATGAGCTCAGAAACTAGGGAGGCAGGGAGAGGATATAGGTTTCCTCCTGAAGAGCAAATTAAGAAAGTTGTATGTGTATAATGGAAGTAGCATCGTGGACAAAGGAAATCTCAAGTTCGGAAACACAAAAGCCAAACAGTTGAAAAGAAAGAGTATAAAACAGATATTTAGCCCATGTACCCTTTTTATACATTTTTCTATGGGAATACTTTATCCCCTCTACTAAAGGACTGAGCTTAGTTGTCATACAATATTTATACCAGGTAAAACCGAGATACATCTCCTGGCGCAGCCATGATTACTTGGGTCATTTTCGAACATAGTAGTTAAGTTACATTCACCAAATTTCTCTTTTGAGGATTAGAACTAGGACAAATGGGAATTAGTATTGAAAAATTGTGATATGTATATCTATCTATCCATCTCTCTATCTATCTATCTATACATATATGATGAGAAAAAAAGTGCTATATATATATAAAAAAGAGCTATGTGTTTATGTGTAGTTGTTTTCTTTTTATTTACAGAGAACGGTATATTCCTTTCAACATCATTTCCATTTAGTCGCCTGACACTGACTATTTATTCAGGCCATATAGATCTATTAAGTTTACTGCAGAGATGTTTTCAAGATTCTGTGGTAACTTTTTGGCAACTCTAGGAAGATAATGAAAATGATAGCCTATATAATCATGGCAAAAATAGTGTCAGTGAATTAAAAAAAAAAAAAGGAATCAACTCAGTCCTTTCCATTTTCTCTGCACTATCTTAGTGTCATGCCATGAATATTTTATCATACCTCACTGATGTAGGGAAATAGCAGAGCGATATGAGCTGGGATGGGAATGAATACGAACGTATGGGAGATGATTACATTTTTATGTGATCTATAAAGTCTCGTATACAGTTAGGAAATTCTATAAACAATGTCAATACTGGCTTAATATATTCAGTAACTGTTGTTACATTTGAAGCTGGGATTTACCATGAGAGAAATAATAAAGATCTAGAACCATTGACAGGAATAGAGAACATAACAAATCAAAGTTGTGAAGAAATGATAGGTCATTTTCCTTATATTAAAAAAAGTGAAAAGTATTGAATTGTGGCAAAGACTTGAATGGACCATAACAAATAATCAGTGGCTGAAAGCTGATTCAAAATAAATGGAGATCATTAACAGATTGGAGATCTGCAAGCAACAGGTAATTGGATTATCAATGGATAATTTGTTTCCATGGACGTTTTTACTATCAGCACATCTGCAATATTTCATTCTTGTCATTTTGTTCTCTGAAAGAATGTCCTCAAAACTCAGTTAATCTCTACTATGATCTGTGTTATTAAGTTACTTTGAAGAAATGGTTATTGCATGTTTGTCCTTAAACAACATCCAAAGCCCTTATGTTAATTACAAATGACACTTTAGTTCTTCTGTTTTTTACTGGTCCTATGAGAAGAATGAGGCTTTTTCATTCTCCAAGGGGCACAAACCCAAGTTTAATAACTTTGAGTTTTTAAAATACTGACTATTTTAAAAACTTTGAGTTTTTGCAATTCAACATTCCAAATTTCAAATATCTTTTAATATCTTTTCAAAAATTTTTCAGATTTCTAACTTTGCTGTACATTTGAAAGTTACAGTTGTACAATAATAGCCTCCATGTTACCTGTTTTACTCTTTATAGTTATGTCAGGGCGATGCGAGTCAAATTTCTCCCATTTTAAGGAATATGAAGACTACTTCCTGTGATGGTGGGGAGAGAAGACGGTGGCTTTCATGATTGTTGTAAAGATTTTGTACAATCCATCTAACACATGTAGCAAAATTTCCAACAAAGAAAAAGCACACAATAAAACCAAGACTATTAACCTACCAGACCCAAAGCCACAGAAATGGCAAACAAGAATTTTGTGAGGACGCCAATATATGTGACAGAAAGTAACACCATTTACAATTCTAAGCCTTGGTTCCCAGACCAAAGTATTCTGTGAAGAGCACACAGTGAAGTCAGATCCTTGGTCTCCTATCGTGTTGTACCTCTTGTTAGCCGTACAACTTTAAATATGTCATTGATTTAATGATTCAGTTATTGATTCAGTCATTGATTCAGTGACTTTACCTATAAGAGGGGGATTATATTAATTCCATAGAACTAGATTTGCAGACATAATTAAAAGAGTAATAAAATTTTAGTGTCTCTGGACACATGGTAATCGCTATATTAGCATTTATGATTGCTAGTACAGTCCAGTGTGAGCGTGGAATGTGTGAACTCAGTCAGATTAAGTTGTGAGAGCCATCCAGAATTCAATCAGCTGTTATTGTGATATTGGGGCTTGTGTATCTACAAGGCTGGTAAAATATAGAAAGAATGGAAACTTTTACCAAGTTCTAGGGTCTTAGCAACTAGATAAAAGGCATTTAAATATCATTAGGGCTAAAAAAGGTAAAATTTTGTTGCATGAAATAGCAGCCTGGGTGGGGGTTGCAGATCTCTGTGAGGAGAATGATTAATTTGAATCTATTTAACTTGAACCTAAATACAAATAGTGTTGTGTCCTAGCAATAGCCCTAAAATGCATCCACTTAATAATAGCATCCTTACAATGATGGGTCACTATATAACTTCATCTGTCAAAAATGATCCTAAAACATGTTTGGGATGCCATCACTTTTTCCTTAGTGGGTGTGCATCTTTTAGATCTAGGGAAATGTACAAAAATAGACATGTTAATGGACTCAAAACCATAATGTTAGTATGTTTGTTTTAATACACTTGCATATTGTACCTATTTGTAGTATTTGGGAGAGTTTAGTCTTTGTTACAAAGATAGGCCTTATCAATTCCAATTCAAAATATGTGATGGATGAATTGATTCAGAATTGTGATTTTCTTTTAAGTAAAAATCATACTGGTTTTAAATGTAGTATTAGAACATTCTAAGATAACTTCACATCATATTTGTTAATTTATATTTTAGATTCATGAAAATTACTACTTAATTTAATTTTCAGGTTTGATAACCAAAAAATTGACATAATAGGAAATTGAGCATGTTAAATTTATTAAAAAACAAACAAACAAACAAACAAAAAACACTTGGGCCATTAGAAATATTTAAGGACATTTAATTAATTAGCAATAAAAGTCTCACTAAAAATTACTGTCAAAATTTTCTGTTTTTAGTAAAACATAATGTGGTAAACTGAACTAAGTAATAGATTTTAAAATTTGTATAAAATGAATTTTAATATGTAAAGCTGAACCTGTTAGATAATCTTTTATTGGGGGAAAAGTTTTCCAGGAAGTGTGTGTGTGTGTGTGTGTGTTTGTATATATTGTATTTAACAATCATAATCTTCATACTACTTGGATAATTTATTATCATCAACGTCTTTCTATTTTTTCTTTTAGATTGTAAAATTTTTGGAAAATTTAAGTCATATTTGAAGATCCACTGGGATTAGTATATATCTGGGAATCCATGAATTGCATAATAAAAAGGCTTAATTTGCTGGCATTTTTTGAGAAGGGATAATATACACATTTGGAGTATCCTCTGAAATGTAAGAAGACAAGTATTATAGTTGGAGGTCAAGAGTGTCATTTGTGACTAGAGCCTTCTTTTTGGGTAGAATTCTAGGAGTAAAGAGGTCAATGGCAATAAAATTATACAGTACTTTTGGGAAAAAAATAATTATTACCCAAGAATGAGGAAATCTGGACCCTCCTACACTTCCTACCACTTTGTGTTTTTCAAGACAAAGACATTTCTTTAGGAACTTGGGTGTTTCAAATTTTATGATTCTGTCATTGTTTTCTCTTTGTTCTTCTCCATGTTTTAATAAAGAGACTTTGTATTTGGAATTTTAATAGCTCTGGCCTCAGCTATTGCCTTAGTGGAACCAAAGGTGGGGTTTCTGTACACATTTAGAAAAGGATTTGAAGGTTTTAGGGGATAAGAAGAGGAGAAAGGGGAAAAGGCAGGAGCTAATATTTACTGAGAATATAGCAGGTGATTTACTTTGGTCATTTTGTGATCCCTCAATAACTCGGTTATCCTGGCAAATTATCCATGTTTTAAAGATTTAAAATAAAACAATTAAGAATCTATGACTGTGGTCACTGAGGTAGTTATCAGCTAGCTGAGTGTCAAACCCAGGTCTAATGCCAAAATTCTTATTCTTTCTAAAAACAGCCGCAATAAATGAAACATAGTAATAAAGTCAGAATGGTTTCCCACCAAAATATTTTTATTTTAGACTTCCCTGGTCCTCTATTTTAACTTTGTAAGAGAATACCATTATTTGACCTTTATAATTGGATTTATCACAAGAAATCTATTTACTTATCCCTGAAAGGTATATTATTATGTTCTCTATTAAGTTGAATATCTCACTCATTTACAGAAATCATTTTTATTCTGAATTTGTTTTTTTGTATGTGTTACTTTCCATTTTATTTTTGTCATGTGGCATTAAATAATACAAAAACCTTCTTAATGATTTTAGAAATATGTGGAATCAATGCCCATGGCCAAATTTATTTGCTTTCTTTGGAAGAATAATGTTCATGTCAAGTGTATATGTTTTTCCCCTAAGGATCTGTTTTAATGACTCTATCTTTAGGTAATCCATGACTGTGAACACAAACTAAAGTGAATCACCTTGTCACAAACTAAAGTGAATCACCACAGTAACAATCCATTCAGCCAGCCTAACAGGAGAACCCAATTAATGATGTTTGCATTGATTGGGTATGAGTCTACTGTAACAGATATGTATACAGTGTCTCAAATATTTTTTTCTACTGGCATATAAGTGGTAGTATAACTGTGTTCTCAATGTATTATTGATTGATTTAGGGAGGAAAGGAGACCATAGCTACCTGTCCCCATTGCTGACTTGGTATCAGACATTTTGCTAAATAAACTAAAAGCATTTTCTTAATAAGATGTGGGTTTGAATTAGTTTGGAAGTATTTATTCATTTATATTTTCTTTTAAGTAAAAGTTGTATCCTAATGCTAGTATGAGAATGCAAAACAGAGGTTTCTGATTACAAAACCTATTTTATTCCCAGTTACTTCTCTGGGATTCCTGAGAATACGAGGAGATAAAATTAGAGAGGGTTTGAGGGCTTTCACTGACATAAGAGCATTGGGTAGCACTTGAGCCTGTCAGGTACCATATTTTGCCATGTTGTTGCCCCAAACTTTCATGGAAAAAAATCTTTTGTTTGAATTTTTAATTCAAATTTTTATTTGTTTACATTTAGGTACTTGTTTTTTTTTTTTTTTTTTTTTTTTTGTATTGTAAAGACATTTTAGCATTTATTTTTTAACATGTTATGGTACAAGAAATTTTATGTAACAAATAATTACTAAACATTTTATGTACCTGTAACAAATTTACGATATTTACACATCATAGAAGGCTAAGAACTCTTCGTCATTGCAAGTTTGCCTCAAGTTCAACTAAACTGATTATGGCATTGCAGGGTATTATTTTGCATATGGATATCATTATTGATGTATAGAGTTACACTTTTAACTCATATGCACAAATACAAGCATTAAAAACATTTATATAGAACAGAATTAGTACTACCCATGTGTAATGCACATCCTTATTTTTCCCTCACAGATTTAGGCAAAAAAGTGTGCATTGTACATGGCAAAATATTGTAGTTTTAGGATTGGAAAATTGTCAGTAGAGTTGCCATTTCATTGAGGTAACATTCTGGCAAGACTTTCTCTACTCTGGTTCTAGCAAGACTTTTGAAGGTATGTTCAGGCGCTAAACCTATGTTGGAAGTATTAAAAATATTAACAGGGAATAACTATTGATCAATCACAAAGTTGATCAGGGATCTCTTCATGACAATCTGATAATTTGTACTAGCTTTTCTCCTCATTTTAGCCCTGGCTATGGTTATGTTGAGGGGTGCTGACAGCCACATCATATGGTGGATTGACTACAGTCTGCATGGAGATACTCTGTTTCTTATTTCTGCATTATGACTCTCCCTCTAGCATGCGTTCTTTCATTGAATAACAATTAATTTCATAACCACCCTGTGTCAAACTCATTGGCATCCTAATAAACAGTTCCCATCTTAGGACACATCATTTATCCATGTGTTACCTAAGACATAAAACTTAAAACATTTTTACTTTTAAGGCTGTGCCATAGAGGCAGTGTTTTGTTGGAACAAATTAGAAAAGACTTAAGAAGTGATTCCAGAATTTTTGATAGCAGTGGGCTCAATGAGTAAAAAATTACTATCACTATCCCTGTTTTGCAGATGAAGAAGTTGACTTGTTGATTTAGGGACCCTTCCTATAGCTGATATTGCTGCTAAGATTTAGAGATGAAAACAGACCTCAGTTCTAGCAAATATTTTGGATTTTAATAACTAATTTCAATATTTAAGCTTTCACTGAAAGAAAGATGATGGAAATTGTTTGATTTCAAGATATTAGTTTCTCTGCTTTTTAAATATTACAAAGGCTGATGTCTTAAGGCTTTAAATATTTCTTCAGTTGTAAGTATCTTAAACACAATTTCTAATGAGGCTTGTTAGACCAATTGAAATCAAGTATTGTTACATAATTAAAATGTATAATTTCTTTTTCTAAGGACACACAACTTGCAACACCCAAATAACTTTTCTCTGAGCTAATTCAAGTCTTTCCTCTCATGTAGGTAATGTTTACTCTTTGGCAAATGTTTAATAAAGTAATTGAATAATTATTAAGATATTTTATGGTATATCTGCATGTTTTGGTGCCTTGTACCTAGCTATAGTTTGTAAACAAGTAGAGCTTAAGTTAAAAATATGTTATGAATGTATTCATATCTTTATATACATAGTTTGTCAATTTGTCAGAAAATGAGCCATTTCAATTTATAAGCTGGCTGATTGAGCCAATTAAAGAAATAATTAGATTATGAGAATCAGTTAACCTATTTTTTTTCTCTAAATTAAAATTTATTGGGGCTACAATTGTTAGTAAAATTACATAGATTTCAGGTGTACAATTCTGTAATACATTATCTGTATCTTACATTTTGTTTTCACTACCCAGAGTCAGTTCTCTTTCCATCACCATTTATTAGAACCCATTAACCTTCTTCTACAGCCCCCTTCCCCACCTTACTCTCTAGTAACCCCTAAACTATTGCCTATGTCTTTGAGCTTTTCTTCCTTCGTTTGTCTTTTTCTTTTCTTCTTTTCAGTTTTATAACCACACATCAGTGAAATCATATGCTTCTCTACTTTTTTCTGTCTGACTCATTTCACTTAGAATTATAATCTCAAGATCCATCCATGTTGTCACAAATGGTACTATTTCATCTTTTCTTACCACAGAATAGTATTCCATTGTGTATGTATACCACAACTTCTTTAACCATTCATCTATTGAAGGGCATTTTGGTTGATTCCCTGTCTTGGCCACCATAAATAAAGCTGCAGTGAACATTAGAGCACACTTATCTTTATAGATAAATGTTTTCAGATTTTTTGGGTAGATACCCTGGAGAGGGATTGCTGGGTCATGTGGTAATTCTATTCTTAATTTTTTGAGGAACCTCCACACTGCCTTCCATAGCGGCTGCAATCTTCATTTCCACCAACAGTGTATGAGGTTTCCTTTTTCTCCACAGCCTCTCCAACTCTTGTTACTATTTGACTTCTTGATGATAGCCATTCTAACCGGGGTGAGGTGATATCTCATTGTGGTTTTTATTTGCATTTCTCTGATAATTAGTGATGTTGAGCATTTTTTCATATGTCTATTTGCCATTTGTATGTCCTCTTTGGAGAAATGTCTCTTCAGATCCTCTGTCCATTTTTCAATTGGGTTGTTTGATTTTTGTTGTTGAGTTCCTTGTATATTTTGGATATTAGTCCCTTATCAGAAGCACTGTTTGCAAAAATCTTTTCCCATTCAGTTGGTTGTCTCTTTATTTTGTCGATGGTTTCTTTTGTCGATGGTTTCTTTTGCTATGCAGAAGCTTTTAAGTTTGATATAGTCCCATTCATTTTCTTTAGCTTTTACTTACTTTGCCTTTGGAATCAAATTCATAAAATGCTCTTTGAACCCAAGGTCCATAAGTTTAGTACCTATGTTTTCTTCTATGCAGTTTATTATTTCAGGTCTTATGCTTACGTCTTTGATCCATTTTGAAGTAATTTTGGTACATGGTGACAGATAGCAGTCCAGTTTCATTCTTTTGCACATGGCTTTCCAATTCTCCCAGCACCATTTATTGAAGAGGCTGTCTTTTCTCCGTTGTGTGTTTTTTCCTTCTTTGTCAAAAATTATCTGTCCATATTTATTTGGATTTATTTCTGGGTTCTCAGTTCTATTTCATTGGTCTATGTGTCTGTTTTTCTGCCAATACCATGCTGTTTTGATTATGAACAATGCTGTTTTGTTGCCCTGTAGTACAAGCTAAAGTCATGAAGTGTGATACCTCCAGCATTGTTCTTTTTTCTTAGGATTGCTTTGGCTATGGGGTGTTTTGTGGTTCCATACAAATCTGATGATTTTTTGTTCTATTTCTTTAAAATATACCATTGGGATTTCAAAAGGGATTGCATTAAATCTGTATATTGCTTTGGTTAATATGGCCATTTTAACTATGTTTATCCTTCCAATCCATAAGTACGGAATGTTTTTTCCATTTCTTTGAGTCTTCAATTGCTTTTAAAAATGTCTTACAGTTACAGTTTCAGCATCTAGGTTTTTCACATCCTTGGTTAAGTTTATTCCTTTTTTTTGCAATTGCCAAAGGAATATTTTTTCATTATTTTTTAATTTCTTTTTCTGAGATTTCATTGTTAGTATATAGGAATGCAATGGACTTTTGTACATTGATTTTGTTGCCGCAACTTTACTGTATTTGTTTATTGTTTCTAATAGCTTTTTGGTAGAGTCTTTAGGATTTTTCTCTATATAGCATCATGTAATCTGCAAAGACTGATAATTTAACTTCTTCATTACCAATTTCGATGCCTTTTATTTCTTTCTCTTGCCTGATTGCTCATACTACGTTGAAAAGCAAAGGTGATAGGGAACAGCCCGGTCTTGTTCCTGAACGTAGAGCAAAGGGCTTCATTTTTTCACTGTTAATTATATTTGCTGAGTGTTTGTCTTATGTAACCTTTATTATTTTAATGTGTTTTCCTTCTATACCTATTTTATTAAGTGTTTCTTTCAATCATAAATGGATGTTGTATCTTGTCAAACGCTTTTTCTGCATCAATTTACATATTCATATGATTTTTGTTCTTTCTTTTGTTTATGTGATGTATCACATTAATGGATTTGCCTATGTTGAACCATCCTTGTGCCCTTGGGATGAATCCCACTTGGTCGTGATGAATAATCTTTTTAATGCATTGTTGCATTCGATTTGCTAGAATTTTATTTAGGATTTTTGCATCTGTATTCATCAGAGATATTGGTCTGTAATTCTCTTGTTTTGTGTTGTCCTTACCAGGTTTTGGTATCAGTGTAATGTTGGCCTCATAAAATGAGTTAGGGAGTACTGTCTCTTCTTCAATTTTGTTGGAAGAGTTTGAGTGGGACAGGTATTAGATCTTCTTTGAAGGTTTGGTAGCATTCACTAGTGAAGCCATCTAGTCCCAGATTTTTGCTTTGGGGAAGGTTTTGGATGACTGATTCAATTTCCTTACTGGTGATCTGTCTATTTAGATTTCCAATTCTACATGATTCAGCCTTGGAAAGCTATATGTTTCTAAGAACTTGTCCATTTCTTCTAGGTTATTGAATTTGGTGGCTTGTAGTCCTTCATAGTATTCTTGGATGAACCTTTGTATTGCTGTGGCATCTGTGTAACTTCCCCTCTTTGATTTCTTATTTTCTTTATTAGTGTCTTTTCTCTTTTTATCTTAGTGAGTCTAGCCAAGGGTTTGTCAATTTTGTTACTCTTTTCAAAGAACCAGCTCATTGTCACATTAATTTATTTCTATTGTCTTTTTGTTCTCTGTTTCACTTAGTTCTGCTCTGATTTTTATTATTTCCTTTCTTCTGCTGACCTTGGGTTTCATTTGTTCTCCTTTTTCTAGTTCTTTAAGGTGTAACATGAGGTTACTTATTTGGGATTTTTCTTGTTTCTTGAGATAAGCCTGTAATTTTCCTCTTAAATCTGCTTTCGCTGCATCTCCAAAATTTTGGTAGGATGTATTTTCATTCTCATTTCTTTCTATGTATCTTTTGATCTTTCCTCTTATTTCTTCTTTGACCTGGTTGTTCATTAAAAGTATGTTGTTTAATCTCCATGTATTTGTGGTTTTTCCTGCTTTCTTTTTGCAGTTGATATCCAATTTCAAAGCCCTGCGATCAGAGAATATGCTTGGTATGATTTCAATCTTCCTAAATTTGCTGAGGCTAGTTTTATGTCCCACTATGTGGTCTGTCCTTGAGAATGTTTCATGTACACAAGAAAAGCATGTAAAGTCTGATGTTCTAGGATGAAGCGCTCTATAAATGTTAATTATGTCCATTTCATCTAATGTGTCATGTAGGGCTGATATTTTTTTATTTATTTTCTGTTTGGATGATCTATCCAAAGTTGTGAGTGATGTATTTAGGTCCCCTACTATAATTGTGTTTTGGTCAATTTCTCCCTTTAGTTCTGTTAGTAGTTGCTTGGTATATTTCGATGCTCCCTGATTGGGAGAATAAATATTGATGACAGTTATGTCTTCTTGTTGTATACTCCACTTCATACTTCTGAAATGTCCATCTTTGTCTCTTGTTACCCTTTTTATCCTGAAGTCTGTTTCATCTGATATCAGTATGACTACACCTGATTTTCTCTGGATACTATTTGCTGGGAGTGTCAATTTCCACCCTTTCACTTTGAGTGTATGTTTGTCCCTGTAGCTGAGATGCATCTCTTGGAGGCAGAATATGGTTGTGTTTAGTTTTTTGATTCAATCTACTGCTCTCTGCTTTTTTATTGGTGAGTTCAGTCCATTTACATTTGGGGTGATTATTGATTTGTGAGGATTTCCTTTCATTCTACCTTTAATTTTCTGGTAAGACTGTGTCTCAATTGTTTCTCTGCTTTTTTGTTGTTGTCTATTATTTCTGTGTGGTGGTATTCTACGATTTTTCCCTCTGTTTCTTCTTTTATTATGTTACGCTCTTCAGATCTGGATTTTTTTTTTTTGAGTGGTTACCATGAAGTTTATGTAAAAAATAATTTGATATTTAGAATATTCCATTTTCTTTAGCATGCTTACTTTCTCCACTTCCATATTCTGTTTCAGGCCTTTACTCTCCCCCCTTTTATGTTTTGGTTGCCACAAATTATTCCTATTGATGCTGGTCGAATAGCCTCCTTCAGTGTAGTGCATGTTGTGTGTTAGGAAATTCCCTCAGCTTCTGTATGTCTGGAAAGGTCTTTATTCCTCCTTCATATCTAAAGGATGTCTTTGCTGTATATATTAATCGTGGCTTCTAATTTCTCTCTTTCAATAATTTGAATATTTGGTTCCACTCTCTCCTGGCTTGTAGAGTTTCTGCTGAAACATCTGATGATACTCTAATGGGCTTTCCGCTTAGGTTACCGTCTTCTTTTCCCTGGTTGCCTTGAGGATTCTTTCTTTGCCGTTGATTTTTGACAGCTTTAATACAAAGTGCCTTGGAAAAGGCCTGTTGGGGTTGAGGTAATTAGGTGTTCTATTTGCTTCTTGGATTTGAGGATCCAGTTCTTTCGACAAGTTTTTGAAGTTCTTGTTGACTATTTTTTTTGAATATACTCTCTGTTCCTTTTCTCTTTCTTCTCCTTCTCATATGCCCATTATTCTTATGTTGCTCTTTCTGATGGAGTCAGTAAGTTCTTGTAGAGTTCTTTCATTTCTTTTAAGTATCAAGTTTCTTTCTTCTTCCATCCATGTCATTTCCAGATTTCTGTCTTCGATGTCACTGATTCTTTCCTCCATCTAGTCAACTCTACTGCCTGAGCTGGCTATTTCATTCTTCAATTCTTTTATTGAGTTCTTAATCTCCAGATCCTATTTGGCTATTTTTTTAAATTTCAATATCTTTGATAAAATATTCGTTTTGTTCTTTGTGTTTCTGAATTCATTAAACTGACTGTCTGTGTTTTCTTGCATCTCATTGAGGTTTTAAGAACTAATCTTTAATTCTCTGTCATTTAAGTCAAATATTTCCATATCTTTAAGTTCCTTTTCTGGAAACTATTCGTTTCATTTTGAGCTTATATTTGCCTTGGTTATTCATGGCAGTTAATGATTTATTATTTCTCTTCCTAGACATCTATAGGAGTAGGTTCTGCAACAGGTTGATAGAAAGAGGTCTTTCTTGTTATTTTCCAGTACGTGTTGGTAGAATGTTTTATTTTCTCTTTGACTGCAGCCTTTTATTCTCTTTCACACTGTAGTGTTATGTTTTCTGTGCAATATTTTGGCTTTTCACACACTATTTTCTGTGCACTATTTTGGGGATTCTCTGGAAGGCTGGCTTCTCCTCTGTGAACAGTTCACCTGTGTCATATGGCATCACCTCCATGGGGGGAAGTGGAGAGCTTCTGAAGTTCCAAAGCTCTACCTGCACCAGATTCAGAGCTCCAGTGTTTCAGCAGCTCTGTTTACTCCTGCAGAGAACCTCACAGATAGGTGGGGACAGGGGTAGGGTGGGTTGTAAGAGGTGGCCCAGAGCAATGGTGGCGACCACCACCACAGCGAGTCGGGGTTCCACCGCTTCCTCCCCTTTGCTGGAACTAGTTAGGCTGTGAGTCTGTATCTGCCGACCACAGTTCTCAGAACTGCAATTAGTCTATTCTTTTGATCTGACCCTGCTACTGTTCCTCTTCTAGCACTGGGCAGGTGGATGCGGGGTGAGATCTGGGAGGGTAGGGAGTGGGTGGCTTGTCTCATTGCCTAAGGCTTCCGTTCTCTGCTCGGCAGTGAGGGCTTAAACCACCGTTTTCAGCCTTCTTCCCTAAGTCTTTGCTCCGAGGTCTCTGCCGTGAGTGTTGGGTTCAGCTGTGTTATATGCTGTCCGCTCAGCCCTGTGGGCCATGAGCAGAGCCCTAGCAGTCCGAGTTCTTCCCTCTCCATTTAAACTATTTGTACATGTAGAAACAGGTAAGCCATTTGTAATCTTCATCTTGATTTGTTAAAGTAATGAAAACATGATGATGCTATCAGGTCCCAGAGCCCAGGGCAAATATCCTACAATGGCATATTGATAACTTTGAATTAAAGTTACTTGACAAGCAGCCAATGTCATAAAGGCACCTTCACCCTTGCTTGTCTCCTTGGATGCAGGAAGTAAATCTCCCCCTTGGAAGGTGCCCTCTGCTCCACAGGGGCTGAAAGATAAAACCTTCTTCCTAAGAGATCCAGGGCTGTAGAAGAGCCTGTAGAAAAACCTTCATTAATTTACTACCCAAGCCCAAACTTTGTTTAGATTTCTCCCTAATGAACACCCAAACCTTGCTTAGGTTCATTTCTAATGCACACTAACTTTTTTCTGAACCTGTCAATTCTTCAAAAATTTATTGTTCTTTATCTAACAGTATAAAAAGCTGGCTGTTCATCATTTCTCTGAGCATTATACGTGACTCTCCCATGTGCATGTATTGTTTGTTTGTTTTTCTCCTCTCAATCTGGCTTTGTGTCGATTTTATTATTAGTCCAGCCACAAGAACTTAAGAAGGGGGCAAGTTTTCTTCTCTTTCTTATCAATGCAAAGTTGGTGCCATCACTGTTCTCTTCTTCATGGCATCACTAATTTTTTACAAAACTCCAGGGGTCCTATTCACATAGTTTGCATTTATTTTTTCCTCCCTCTTTTACCATGTGTTCCTTTTTCTACTCAGTTACCTTGAATTAGGACTCCAGAAGTATCTTACAAAATTGAATGATTTTTGATGACTTACTTGAGTTCCTACACAGGAATAAGACTTGAACTTCAAGTCTGAATAATGCCTTTGGACTTTTAAGTAATAACTCAGGATTTGATAGATACACAGATCCTGTAAACGTAAAAATAAACTGAGTTATCATAGTTGTCTTTACAAAAGATATTGTTTATGCAGGAAGAAAGGGATAAAAATACTGCTAGAGGTATTGGAAATAATTATTAAATAGATAAGTACTCAGAAGAATTTTTATTTTATCTGTTGTTAGAGAGGAGAATATTTCCTTCTAGTATTCTAAATACTTTGACATGTCTACTAATCAAATTAACATTAGACAGATTAACAAGACAAATTCAATTTTAACAATGTATGTACAGGGGTCCCACGATAATAGGAGACCCACAGACAGTCAGGGAATTGAGGCTTATATGCCATCTTGAGCTAAGGAGAAGGGGTAAGAGTCTGGGACTTCCAAGGAGAGGAAGACAATTTATAACAGGTTGGGAAGAACAAATGTTTGGTAAACAAATGTTTGCTATGCCATGAAAAGACAATGGGACACAGAAAGGAACTTGATTTCCAGGCTCTGCTAAGCTCCCCCCCAAGTTTACCACATCTCACCCTTATTTTTTGTAGTTGTCTCTGATGGTAGTTTTCTTCCTGGACCAGGTCCTCTATCTAAATTTTTTTAGGCCAGTGAAAGGGGAGGTAAAAGTGCTCTTCCTGAGTTTCCTGGGCCTTAATTGTCTTCAGCTCAAGGTAGTTCATGTGCCAAAGTGGCACATTCTGGGTAGATGTGTTCTGAACCCCTTCACTGTCAAAGTATTCTGGAGTTGCGAAGTCATTTTGTATCTCTTTAAGAGAGACGGAGCTGCTTTCTTCAATGGCTTATGAGACAAAACAGTGCAATATCCAAAGAACAGAGAAGAAGGTAGTGATATTAAAATATTTGTGTTATTTCTCCAAAAGAGATTTTAAAGTATTAATAAAAAAATCTCCCTGAGAAGCTAAACTTATTAATGCTAAAAGGTTGACAGAATGATTTAGTGTTTTTATTTGATTTCATTTGAAAATATAGAAAGGATTATATCTTAATTGTTAAGGTTTTCCAGTTTATGTTTTTCCGCGCGCATGTGTGTGTGTGTACGTGTGTGTGTGTGTGTGTTCTTTCAACTCTAACTCGTTAAAGAGATGTATCAATTTACTGCTCTTTGATATACAGGTACACAGATCATTAGAATATGTGAAACCTGACTGAATCACTTGGGTAGATTACTGATGCATTTGTTTACAGAGAAGACTGCCTTTCATCACAATAATATATATTTTAGGCATTCAGCCTGCAGGAGGATATATCTTATCACCTCTCTTTCATACACCCATAAAAAAATCATTTGTTCCTTTGCATTCTCTTGATACCATCCAAGAATGTTTGTATCACATTTGTTAAAGAACAATTTTCAGGAAAAGGTAAAATCATGAATCTCATACAGATATAAAATGAACATGTGATAAAGATTACACTTAATTCATTATTAACGAGGAAACTGATAAATGTTACATAACTAGTTCAAAAAAGAATGCTAAGAACAGACAAGTTTTGAAATCAAGAATATTAAAATGAATGTGAAAATGGGGGCAAACTGACTTCTAACACAGTGCAGAAGGGAAATCAATTGAACTTTTACCAGACAAAATTTATGTTCATGCCTTTAAATAAGAACTATTTTGTATTAGCATGAATTATTTATAACTTAAAGAATTATCTGTAACTTGTAAATAGCTAAGAGGCAGTAAAAGACTAGAATCAGATAACCAGGAAAGGTGTGTGGTGAAAGACAGAGTATTCCACTGGAGATATCGAATAATCTTTCATACTTATTCCAAATTGTCTCACACAGTGTCATCTTCTGTTTGACATGTTGGCTATATTTCTGATGATTTTCTGCATATATGTACACCTTTGTTTTTCCCTTCTAGCTAGATATTGAACTTCTTTGGGGCAAGAACTACTTTGAATTATTTTTGTCTCCCTGTTATTCAAAATATAGGAATGGGTGAAAAACTGCTACTTCTTAAATAGGTAGTGGCATGAAATTATAACAGTACATGTTATTGGCCAACCAAATGGAAATTTGATTTCCACGGCATATTGTTCAATAAGACACTATATATACATATATATGTGTATATATACATATATATAATATATATATATGTATATATACACACACACATATATATAGTGTCTTATTGAACTATACATACATATATATATATATATATATATATATATATATATATATATATATATAGTGTCTTATTGAACTTATATATATATGTTCTTGGAAGCCTAGGGAAGAATGATGCTTGTTTTGTTGGGAATAAGGAATAACTCTTCAATTGATAGCAACACTCTCAGCATTGCTTCATGTCCTTTATCTATGCTCTCACAGATTTTTATTGGTGACAGTTCTTTTGACTCCAGCTTAGCCTAAGCATCAAACAAACAAACAAACAACAAACATGGGTAGAACTTAAGCTCCACAAATCTATATTCAAATCAAACTCGATTACTTGACCCCTTAAGGACCGTGTGACCATAGAGAATGGTAATTAAATTTTCTGAGATTTAATTACCTCATTATTTAAATTGAGATAATAAAAATGTAACGAGGATAGTTATGAAGATTATATAACATATAAAAAGCTTAACCTAGTGAGGAATTCATAAATACTATTTTCCTTCTTTCCCTTCTTTTTCTATTTTAATTTAAAACAAATAAGAGAAAAACAAACCAAAAAACACCAAAATGAAGACTTGGACAATGCTGAACACAATTTAAGACTTTAAATTAGCCTGAATACTCATCCAGTAGTTTTTAAAAAAATGCTTGAATCGTTTTAGTTTATAATATTCGTGTGTAAGACTACTAACTTGAAGACTAAAAATGTACTTTAAGTTTAGGACAACTTTCAAAAACCAATACCTTGACTCTTTTAGTATTAATAATTACGAAAATCCTAGTTTGTTAAAGGGCTTTCTCTCCTTTCACCTTTCAGAAGACAGAAATATCAGATGTCTGGAATGCAAATTTTCAGTCTGCCCTCTCATTCTCTGTCTCTCTCTATCTCTCTCTGTCTCTCTCTCTCTCTGTCTCTCTCTCTCTCTCTCTCTCTCTCTCTCTCTCTCTCTCTCTCTTTAATTAAGGGGATTTTAGTTATCTAATTCAGAAAACAAATCAGCCATTGTATTTACATTCCAGACAGAAAATACCATCATTCTAGCAAACATTCAGTGTATATGCCGAATTGTCTAACACTCTCATATTTCTTTTATATATGAAAATAAAAATTAAAAACCAGTGCGCTGAAATGCTTAATTACATGTAAAGAGCAGTATGTGATATTTTTTTTGCCAATTCAACACACACACACACACACACACACATACATACACACACACACACACACACACACACACGAGGTCTGGCAATTAAGTTCATGAACTTGTTACACTAATGTTGCTAACCCTTTTTGATATCAGAAGGGTATCATATTATCTTATTCATTATGAATTTGTATTCATATATTATTCATTATGAATTTGTACCAACTGGACAAACCGACTTTACCATTTGGAAGTGCTGAAAAGGCTGCGTGTAAAAGTTAGATGACCTGAACTTTTCGCCAACAATTCTTGTATCTTTCCTGCATCATGACAATGCACCAGCTCACATGGCACTGTCTGTAAGAGAGTTTTTAGCCAGTAAACAAATAATTGGAGCACCTTCCCTACTCACCTGATCTGGCCCCTAATGACTTCTCTCTTTACCCGAAGATAAAGGAAATATTGAAAGGAAGACATTTTGATTATATTCAGAACATCAAGGGTGATATGATGACAACTCTGATGGCCTTTCCAGAAAAAGAGGTCCAAAATTGCTTTGAAGGTTGAACTATGCACACTGGTGTAAGTGCATAGCTTCCCAAGGGGAGAACTTCGAAGGTGACCATAGTGATATTCAGTAATGGGGTATGTAACAATTTTTCTAGGATGAGTTTCGCGAACTTAATTTTCAGACCTCATATAACATATATATAATATATATTATATGCATATTTTTATATGCTATATCTTCATTTACAGTTTAGAGTTGGCCTTTTGGCTGCCACAGCAAAAAGACAGCATGGGAGCTGCACACTTTAATATAATGTTAAATAATATTTATTTTCTCTAAAACATAGAGAAACAGAAATAAATTTTGCCCCTTTTTTTTTTGGTAGTTTTATGGCAGACATGCAATTACATGGGTTCCCCCCACCACCCTCCCCCCCCCAAAAAAAAGAAACTGCTTCTGCTAAGGAGTGAAAGCATTTGTAGGAACTTAAATTAATGCACCATTTATTTGTCAGAATAGTTGTGTCACCATTGTCTCTTCAACGTTCCCTACTATTTAAGAATAAACACAACATTTAAAAAAAAGGATATAACATAACCTGTGAAAAGCATCTAAATAATGAGAAATTAAATGCTGAATTCCCCATCCACGTATATAGAGATTCCTGGGCACCAGTGGATATTTTAAAGCATATGTGAAGTGCATAGTTCTTCAGTAGAAGGTTTCTCAGAGACTTAAGAATTCCCTCTAAGATCCAGTCACAGGAAGGAAAAAAAAAATCTCCAAATTTTGCTGCAATTCTAATCCTTTAGGGTTTGGAGCCCAGAATTCAGTAGACTGTATCAAGAGTATCCCAGTCTTTAGAAACCTCTCCTAGGGAAGCTGAAATAACAAGGTGGGGGCCACATACTGCAGAGAGCTGACGATGCTCACGTGACCAGCATTCTGGATGATTTTGATTTATGGGCTGCTCACATGAAATCCAAATTCTGCTTCCTTCTCATTAGTGATAATTAACAATTAATGGAGCAGGAGAGAAGTCAATCTGACACGATTCCTTTCTTTCCTAACAGATCTGATTGTAGGTCATGTTTTCCCTTTAGAAAATTTACCCACACTAAAATTGTGTTTAATACAGCAAAACAATGCCGGCATTTCTGAATTAGTTATATCACATAGCAGTAAAACCTCCAAAAATATTAAGAGTGATTTCAGAAAAAGGGCAATTTGGAATGGAGAAAACTTTGCATTATCCCCCCTTTTATAGGATGAAATGCAGTCCAGATATATATATATATATATATATATATATATATATATATATATATACACACACACAGATACACACACACACACACATATATATATTTGTTATATATCTGTATATAATATATATATTATATATATATATATATATATATATATATATATAAATACTGATTAAGAACGAAAAGTCATGGTGAGAGATGAACATTGATTTGAACTGTAAGTCCCACTGTAGGGCCCAAGTAATTCAAAATGGAATTCCTCATTCTGTCCCCTACTTTGCTCCTACTCCTGTAGTGTACATATATATATATATATACACATAAAGTAAAGATTGTTGCCCTCAACTGCTTTTACCTGATGTTTTGAAGCTTTTCTTAATACCTTCCTCACTCACAACTCTTTAGGCTATTGTGGCTACTTCCTAATCATTGTTAGAATTCATTCACTTCCCTTTGTCTCCCTCCTCCTCACTCTGGTCTAAACTACTAGCATCTCTAGTATATCCTGCAGAAATAGCTTGTAAGTGGCCTCTCTGCCTTAGGACCTTGTTCCTCATTTAATTAATTATCAAGCATGTAACCAAAATGGTCTTCAAAATCTGATCATGTTACTAGAACTCACTCTACCTCACTCCTCTCCCCCACCCCAAATCACCTAATACTCACACATATACAAACTCTCTTAACAAAGATGCTTTTGAAGGAGAAATTCTCAAATATGCAGCGGGTTTATTGTTCTCTGACCTCCGTAGGTCACTCCAGTCTCTGGAATCACTATATCTAAGCCTACATATCCACTCTTAAAGTATCTTTTTTTTTTTTCTTTTTTAAGTAGGGCACAGCTCACAGTGGGCCATGCAGGGATGGAACCAGCAACCTTGGTGTTATTAGCAATACACTCTAACCAACTGAGATAACTGGTCACCCCCTATATCTACTCTTTAACCAACTGACTTTGAAGAAGAGAGTTTTTGTGCATCATTCCCAGCAAAAGTCCAGATGCTCACTCTGATGGGATGTGTACTTTAGTTTAGCGTGGATCATGTAGCTACGTATGGAGTTACCTTGCTGGAAGTATGTGTTTTTCTAAACCAAAATTATAAACACGTTATGAAAGGATAGAATGGATGCTAAGAGGACAACCCACCAGTATCCACTAGAATAGCATTTCTAGAATTTCAATGTGTGTAAGAATCACCAGTATGTCGCTAAAATCAGATTCTGATATAGGGTAGGCCTGAGATTCTGTATTTCTAACAAGTTCCTAGGTAGTGTTGATGTTGCTGGTCCTCAGTCTCTGAGTAGTAAGGCATTGGAATGTTTTACTCACATGTGTATCAGATAAAGTAGTCATTAGAAGCTAGGCTTTGAGGTCAGAGAGGCTACAATATTCAAATACTAAATCAAATTCTTATCTTTTGGCTAACTTTAGGAAATTACATAAAATCTCTAAACCTAAGTTTCACATTTCTTAAATAACACTACCTACCTCAAAAGAATGTTTTGAGTATTATGAGATTGTATTTTCATAGTACTTCATACAGGTTTGGGAGCAATTAACAAATGTAACCCCTCACATAGTAAATGTCCAATATGGTTATATTACTATTGATTTATGAGATAATACATACAATAGTAAACATTACTCTCAAAGAAGTTACTATATTCAGAGAAAGAACGAACATAGCTATGCAAAAATCTGTAAGATCTCACTCAACTGAAAAGTTCCATTACCAAAAACGTAAAAACATAATTATTAGTAAAATCAATAAAACATGAGATATTTATAGTTCATTTAAATGGAGGCTGAAGTAATAAAATTTCTCTAGGCTATATTTCTTTTTAAAATCTGTTAGAAAAAGACAATTTGGAATACATTTTTTTCCTAAAGATCTAAAAACATTTAGTCTTGATTTATCTACTTACAGCATTAATGTAATAATTGAAAAAAGAAACTAAGATTTAGATGTTGGCCAGCTGAAAGAAATATATTTATAAAATTTTTTTCAAATATGCTTAGAATTCACTGAAATAAAGTACATGTACATAAATCAAAATGCACTTAGAAGTCAAATTATAACTTACTTTGGGAAAGGTAGTTCTTGAATTTTCTGAGAAAAGAAGACTGTTAGTAGTTCTGCCTTGTTTGTCCAGCAGATGATTGACTAAAAGATTAGAATGCTGCTGTTCTATTTTCCCTACAATTACTAGTTCTGATTGAAATAACTTGAGTCTTTACTTTATGAACTCATTGGCATTTGGCTACAAATTGAGAACAAAATCAGGGCCAAGGAATTGGTGGGGATTGCTTTTAGAAAAATTTGAGGTGAGTATAAAGGAAAGAGTAACTATAACCTGATCGATGAAAATGCCAGGAATCTTCTAACTGTCTGTCCTCTTTGGGCTAAATTAGGAGGCATGTGCTTCGATATTAAGGTCCTTGAAAATGATAATATTTTGCATTCAAATGATAACGCTTAAGAATACAATCCTATCTTCATGTTAAAATTCATTTCTAAATTTACAAAACATACAAATGAAGTGGGAAATACAGATATAAATTGGGATGAATATTTAAAATGTAATATCTGTAGTAATATCTCTTAATTATTCATGAAAGAAGTTAATATTTTATGCAAAGTGGATGTAATAGACCTTATTGAATTTGAACCCCAAACTTTGGAGAAGGAGAAGGGGAGGAGGAGCTGGAGGAGGAGAAAGAGGAATAGCGTTTGATAAAGGTGTGATGGTACTTGCTTTTTGAACTTCATGTAAGTTTGATTTTCATGAAGCTCAGTTTGGGGAGAACATGGTAGAGAGTTTTAAGACAGTGAGATGTTCTGGACCAATCCTCTCACTCCCAGCTGTGACGTGTCTCTATCAATTGAACAATACAAGCAGATTGGAAACAAAATTAGAATTATTATTCAAAGAGTGTAGGACTGGAGATGAGAGTGGGGGTAGTGCGTGTGTTATGGGGATGAAAGTGGGGGAACCCAAAAATCATTTCGTGTCAAAGGAGAAAGAAAAGAGAAATTAGATCTATCAATAAGGCCACAGGAAGCAGCCATCTCTCACCAGGTTTTCTTCCTTGTTTCAAAGGTTGCTTTATTTTATTATCTTGCTTAACAACACAGCATATGAGAAATACTTTTATAAAGATAATAAAGATTAAAGATAAAGATAAAGATAAATAGGACTTTAAGGTCACATCATTTTTCTTTACTTTGGACAGTGATTTTTGCCCCCAGGTGGCATTTAGCATTATTGGTTGTCACACTGGGGGAAACGTGCTATAGGTATCCAAAGGATAGAGTCCAGAGAAGCTGCTATATATCTTACAATGCACAGGATGGTCACCCACAAAAAAAGAAGTATTCCATACAGAATGTTCAGTAGTGATGAGGTAGAGAAAGCACTCACTGCTTTTTTTTTTTTTTTTTTTTTTTTTTTAGTAACAAAAGTTAAGTTCACCAGCTGTGGGTATCCCATTCATGTCTTGTTGTCTTTTTAATTACCTTCTGAGCCAGAACAGCCAACTGATTTTTCTCTATATATATATAATTGTCTTTTAAAAGGTCAACTTTCTTATTATAAATAACCCAAACTGATATAATAGGTTGAATGATTTTCAGGAACTCTTTGAAGCAGGTGTTTAGATTTACGTTTTGTCGGGATCATTGATATATCACTAGTTCCAGAGTCAGCATGATCTATTGTTAATCCTAGCTCTAAATTGCTCATCTGTGAAATGGACCTATACGTTGAACTATTTTCCAGGGTTACTATATTGAGTGATTAATTTAAATTATTGATATAAAGCACTTAGAATACCATACAGCATAAGTTAAGTGCTCAGTAACCACCCACCATAATCCTCCTCATAGGCTCTATTTATCTGCGAACTCCTCAACATCTATGTCATTATACGGACTATGTGCTGGTGAATTGAATTATTGAAACCTATCAGAGAGGATTAATTGGGGACCGAAAAGTCATAGTGGATGTTATAACTAGAAACAGAACCAACAAATTTGCTAGATTACCTGAAATTTTATGTAGCTGAGGATTATTAAACATTCTTTGCTGAGTGATAATAATAAAATTAGAATATATTCTATGTAATTTTCTTATTGGACTAGGTTTTGTTGGTACTATTGTAGAATATACTTAATCCTTCTTCCCCTTGGTTGTCTTTTTAGATATTTAACTGAGCACAGTTGTGTCCTTCACATCTATATTTTATACTACATGAATACACAAAACCAATGCTATTTGTGTATGAAAACCACTATTTATTCAATAAATGGCATTGTGTTAGGTGCTGAGAATACCGAGCCAAGTAAGACAAGCCCTAACCTTGAAGCATACGAGGTGTGATCAACAAATATGGTTAATGATTAAATTAAAAAACATATATATTACAGTAAAAGACACATTGCCTTTAATCCCCCTCAAAATACTCCCCCTTGCTTCAAACACACTTATCCCATCATTCTTGCCACTTTCTGAAGCAGTTCTGGGTGTTCTCTTTAGTGAGTGTCTTTAGTTTCACTGTCGTGGCTGCCTCAATGTCCTGAATTGATTAAAAATGTTTACTTTTCATGGTCATTTTGACTTTGGGAAAGAGTCAGAAGTCACACGGTGCCAGATCTGGTGAATAAAGTGGATAAGGACACAGTTTAATGTTTTTATTTGACAGAAATTGCCATATCAGAAGTGATGTGTGACACGGAGCATTGTTATGATGGTGGGTGATTTACAACACTCTTTAAAACACACCTTCTCTCAACCATAGCTCATACCCAACTGACTACGTGGAACAAGTTGCAACTCTTCATATACACCTCATACATACCAAGGTTCCATGTGCCACTCCCGTATTGAAGATCCCCATCTTTCCATTGGATGGCACTCAACAGCAGCACTCGCTGTATTTTGTGATCAAAACAGAAAGGCTCCGTGTCACACATCGCTTTTGGTATGGCGATTTCTGTCAAATAAAAACATTATGGTATGCCCTCATCCACCTTATTCACCGGATCTGACACCATACGACTTTTGGTTCTTCCCCAAAGTCAAAATGATTCAGGACATCGAGGCAGCCAAGACAGTGCAACTAAAGACATTCATGAAAGAAGACTTCCAGAACTGCTTCAGAAAGTGGAAAGAATGATGAGATGAATGTGTTTGAAGTGAGGGGGTGTATTTTGACGGAGATTAATGGTGATATGTCATTTACTGTAATTTTTTTTTTAAAATTTAAACATGTACTGTATTGTTTGATCACACCTCATACATACATTTGAGAGGGAGATACATATAGAAAAGTTGGAGTAAAGTATGGTAAATAATATGCTAGACACATGAATAAGTACTGCGGTTCAAAGGTACCATCTGTGTACTAAATTTAAGGTAATGAATATAGTGGGCAATGACTTTAGGCATTAAAAATTATAGAGAAAGGTAAACTCCTACTTTTGTTTAATTTTATGTAAATTCAGACAATGGTGGTCAGCAGTGGTAGGGATGGGGATGGATTTACTAAAGTGTCTCCATTTGACATTAACTCTCTATATTGTAAATTTCAAAGATTAAAATGAGATGTCAGTTATAGAAGTTTGTTGTAACATCACCCACCACTAGAAAAAAAATGAATTTAGTTTGCATACAAGCAAGTATGATGGAAGAGGGAAGCTCTGTTTTTCCTTTGTTACTTAGACATGACACAGCAGATATTAGATTCAGTTCTGGGTTATAAACACATTGAGGGTAGAGAAAGTAGGCAAGATACCATAGTAGACACAAATAATATAATATGTACATAGGTTAGAAAACTGGGCATAAATATTCCAGCTGTAAATCTTGTGGGGCAACTTAACAATGGTTTTAAATATTATAAGAGGGTCTACACCATGAAATATATTGTACAATACAAGTGATAGAAGTATTATTGTTCGGTATTGTTTCATCCTATATAGGAATATTAAAATAAAGCTTTAAAAACTGTGAAATGAGTTGTCGTTGGATGTAGAGAATTCTCCTTTATTCAAAGTATTTATCCACTGAATGCAGGTAATATAATTACTGTGGAGGTATTCAAATATCATATGTATAGTAATAAATTACTACTCTTTCCAGCACTAATAAATTCTGAGTTTAAAATGGGAAACTAGATTAATTTGTACTTGACAATATTACTAATGAAAGTTAGGAATGCATTAAATTTTGAATACTATTATGGGCTGCATTAAAGTATAGAGAAATAAAATTACACCACTGGTGACCCTTGGGTCTGTCACAGAAATGAGATGTCTATCTCATGAGGCTATTACAGTCAGCAAAAAAATTTAAATAATGACAATTAAAGGGTGACTGGCTTCCCTAACTAATGAAAGTTCAATATCTTCTAATTATAGTGGTGGCACAGCACACTTGCAAAATATGACTTAGTATCTGTAATGCAGTACTGTAATGAGTCTTTTCATTTCAGCTCTATGTATGTTTTTAAATCTCTTGGGCATATGAATTGTGCCATTGCCGCAGGACAAAAAAACCCAATGTTTTTGACATGGTAGAAAAAAAGTGGCTGTTTAGGGAACAAAACATTTTGAAATTCAATTTATTTCAGCAATCCTTTATTACTGGTTACCCTAACAGTAATGAACAACAATTTCAATCTACTAGGAAGTAGGTGAACTCTGGAATTAAAACAAAGATTGAAGAAGATAAGTTTAAGATACTACCTGATAGAGTAAAACAAAGGTCAATAAGGCAAGAAACTTGCCCTCAAGGTGCTCACTATCAAGTAGGAGAGAAAAATATGTTAAAATATGTTACAGAATGGGGAAAGTGTTAATGAAGCGATGCACAAAAAGCCGTGGAAGTGCAGAGATGAGAACTATCATCTGCTGCCGGATGGTGATGACGGAGAAAGGAGAAGGTTGGAAATCTAAGACGAGGAAGTTACATTTAGAGCTGTGTTCTAAAGCAATGTATAATTCATCATATTAAGCCTTATACACCCTTAAGAGTCGGCGCAATAAACACAGCTAACTATATGAATGACAGCATGTGAGAGCATGACCCAGTTTATGTGATTAGCCATGAACTGTCTATTTGGCAGAAATGCAGAAGTGAAACGGTAAGGTTTAATGGAATCATAAGCAAATGAGATTGGATCCATGAAGGATCTTAAACTTCTCTTCCTCAATCTTTCTTTTTTATTCCAGGGTTCACCTGCTTCCTAGTAGATTGGAATTATTCATTACAGTTTCTAGGCTATTAATAATCCTGTATCCTGATATGCTGAAAACAGATCCAACAAGTCTGCTCCTTTGACATGCATTCCATTCTGCAATATTGAACTTTCCACCTACTCACCTATTGATGCTCTCCTGCTGTCTTCTACATTTCAATCTCCAGAATGTATCAAAAACCTATACTATTTGACTAAAACACATATAATTTTTATTGATATCAAGTCTATATAGATGATAATTCTCCCAATGTTTTGACCTCTCAGTTTTCTTGATGTCCCAACCCCCCAAGGACCTCACTTCACTTCAGCCAGCCACATACAAATTCCTAGCTTTTCATTGATGATTTGTTGTGAATTTTATTCCTCCAAAGGTATTACTTCAAACGATCTAAACTCTGATCACAAGCTTCTCTTTTCCCAGATGGCAAGCTTGGTTATGTCCAATACAACCATTCTTTACCTTCGTTTCCACATCCAGGCAACTTCTCCTTTCTTCTTTTTAATCCTTCAGCTCTCGAATTTCTTCCTTTGTCCGTCTAACCACTACAGGTTGTTTGGTCCATCATTTTAAAAACACACTTGTCTATTCTCTAAACATTTTATGTCATTGTTCCTACAGAGGCATTGACAGTGACAGTAATTGAATTAATCAAAGCAATAGAATATTGGACTCATTAAATCTTTTCTCACCTCAGTCAGAAAGTTTGGACCAGAATGACATCTACCACTACTTTGAGAAGAGAAACAAAGAGATTTTTTATTAACCCTCCTATAGAAAGCGTTCCAGGGCTTACTTATAATAGAGCTAGTAAAGTGAATACACTTTGAAGTTGTTACTATTGGTTGGGAGAGTTAGATTTTAATATAGGTGGTTGAAAAAATAAAAGTAAACTGAAACTTGTGAGGCTCTGTTTGGACATAGAGACTCACAGACACATCTTCATTTTTTTTTTTATACACAGACTGACGTTGTAGATAGTACGTATCACAGTGAAAGAATAATTTGTTTCTGACCATGTCTTATTAAATTTTTAGCTATTATCTTCCCTTCATAAACTTTATCTATTGTGTATTATAGACTTTATCTTCTAATCAGCTTCTCTTACTATCTCCATTACAATTATTTTAGACCAAATTGTCATCACGATGAGACTACAATATGCTCCTAATTGATCCCCCTGTTTCCACCTTTTCATCCTTTTCTTCTTCTAATTCACAGACACTAAAACTGAAGTTATATTTTCCAAATGTAAATCTTTCCCTTTCACCTTTTAAACACTTCAGTGCCTACCTGCTGTTCTTCGAGTAAAGGTCTGAATCATTCAGATAGCCTAAATGGTCCTTCCCTAGTCCCTAATTCCTCTTTATTCTCACCTCTAGACACCATTTCTTCCTCTTTCTGTCAGTGACTTGAGGAGTAAGAGATAACGCTGGAACACTCTTTTATGAAAAGGTTTATGTGGCAACCTGTATTCTTTCACAGCGATTAATAAAATATTGACACGTTTACAATGAATGGGAACTTACGTTTACTGTAATTTGTTAACATCCACTATTTTATAAAGTTCTGGACAATTTCATAGATTTTTTTTTCCTCGGCAAAGTCATAGAATCATAGATAGTCAAATAGGATGTTAGAAATCATACAGTCCAATTTTCTTATATTGAGGATACAAAGTTAAATGATGGTTAAAATGAGTTACCTCACAATTTTCAAGGAGCTACTTACAGATCTGACAGATTCAGTGTTTTTGCCTTGTCTGTTGATTCTATGTTAAGTTATTCATTTCTTGATATTATCTGGGAAAACTGTATCTCAGCAATCTGCTTTTGTACTAGAAAGAGTCTGGAGTCTTAAACAGAAGGTTCTAAAAGTATACCAAGATGGTAAGAAGTTCCTGAAGCCTATTTTATCCTCTCTGTTCCTGATAACTTGCCTACCTGCCATGTGCTCTGGGGCCTATGATTCAAATGAGTTCCACACAAAATCTGGTTACTAAAAATATGCCTGGCTTCAGAAAAACCTCCTCATTCACCCCTGCCACCAAAAGGAGGGGGGAAAAAGCCATGATTAACAGCCTTCTCACAAGGAATTTTTTACACTTCATTTTAATTTACTCTGAGCTTCTCATAAATAATACAAACCACCAATGCCCTTAGAGGTTTCTGATTTTCCTGTATTCCAGTTAGAGTCAACGTGTTTTTTTGTTTTGTTTTGTTTTGTTTTAAGCTTTATTATAAGTCATTCAACAGGAATTCAGATTGGCAAGTTGAGAAGTCCTCAAGGGGATGTACTCTTTTTTCTTTTTTCTCTATTGGTTCCATCACTAGAATAAAATTTCTAGAAAGTTGACAAGCCCAATGACTAGACAACAGTTGGTATTTAATAAGTATCTGCTAAAATATAAACAAAATGGATAAAGAAAAGATTATCTTTCTTCATTCTGGAATTGAAATGAGTTTATAGTCTGTGCAGAGCCAAACATTAGCACCAATGTGAGACCTTCAAACAGTCTTTGTTGGGGACTTCGTTTGGGGAAGATTTCTTTAATACCAGTGCTCTCTCTCCACTGACAGTGGTACAACGTCATGTACCACTGACTCAATGGGTTTAACAGGAGGAAAAAAAAATCATTGTGTCAAGGATCAAAGAAAGGGTGACTTCAATTCCAAGCAAGCTAGATAATGGGCAGTGACACACAGCCATTTCTATGTTCCCCCTCCCTTTGTCTCCCTCTCACTATATATATTTTTTTCTTTCTTCATATCAAAAATACCTTTAAAAAATTTAAGAGATGACTCTGGGTGGTGAACACACAATGTGATATATAGATGATGTATTACAGAATTATATACCTGAAATCTAAGTTCTTTACTAACAATTGTCATCCCAATAAACTTTAACTAAATACACACACACACACACACACACACACACACACACACACACACACATTAGTTTGTATCTGCATTTCTCTTCTGAATGACCCTGGAGTCCCTGCTGGGAGTTTCAGAATAAAATTAAACTGAATTATTTATGATTGTGGTTATATAGAGTGATTACTAAGAAAGAGGTGGATTCTTAAAATCTATGAAGTATCCAAACAGAAAGCTTTGGAGACTCACAGTATGAAAGGATTCACTGCAGCCTATATCAGCAGATTAAGAGATGAACTTTCATTTGGGTTTGTGGTCAGTGGTAGGAATTATTCAAGACCAATCTTCTCCTTTACCTTAACTTTGGATGGAGCAATATAAGCACCAACCCAAATGGAAGGGAGTCGTTGGGTTGTATTTTTACTCTTTCAGGCTGAAGTGTAATGACAACATGTGGAAAGTTGAATGCTGGACTTATACACCATTTTTGAATGAATTGGCCAGTCTAAGGGTGTTTTATTAGAATGTGGCTATATTCAGTTAATTTGTTATGATAATCCAGTGGATTGTTGTCTAGAAATGTAATAAGTACAGCCACTGTCTCCCATATAATGTTTGTTTAAGAGAATGATATTTGATACTTCCTGCTATATGTCCTGCTTGGTTGTTAGGAGACGTATTTTCCTTCCCATTGTCAATTTCTCCTTTTCTGGTTATTTCTATGCCGTTCTTCAGTTGTGCATATCTCTCCTGAGCAGTCCTCATGTTTTGACAAAAATGATTTCAACATTGGTTAACTGTGGAACATGTGGTTGAGGCCTAAGCTAATCAGTGCATAATCATCTTTTGTATTATTAATTCAAAGATAAATAGGTACCCCCATGGAGGCCAGTGAGATACAAGATGTTTGTGGAAAATTTCTTAGAGGGACTCTTCCTCACTCTACAAACTCTTCTTCTTACTATGGACTTCAAGGTGGAAGAGGTAGGAAGGGATTTTTCAACAGTCATCTTGGGACTCTAGGGGATGCTTTTCTTAGAATGATGCTGATACCATAGATGGCAGAGCAGAGGAGCTGAAAATTAAAAAGTTGAATTCTGGGTCAATGAATCAAATAAATTGTGACACCCGACCTGCTTCTGGCATCTGCAGTTGCAAGGGATAATAAATCTTTTTTATTAAGTCAGTTCAAGTTGAGTTTTCTGTTATAGGAATCGTAAAGTCCTAACTGCTAGAATATATGTTGAACATGTTTGACATAACTAAATAGAAGTGAGGCTTATTAATAGAACATTCTTCAAAAGATACTACTTACATTTTATTGTAGATTTGAGAATCATAATCTGATCTTCATTGTTCACTTTATGTCTTGGTGACCTGTATCTCTATTTAGATTAAACACAAAACTCTTGTGAGTGATGATATACGATAAATAATGAAAATTCTACACATTCTGTTGTATCATTAGGCATAATATACAAATGTGAGTATTGCGTTTTTAGGACACCTCTGGAAACTCTATGGATAAGGAGAAGTGTCCCTTTGGTCTGCCAATACCAGCTAGTTTGAATTGTAGGAGAAAATTGTATATTCTATATCTTTTCCATGACATTGCGTCTTTTTTCATTCTCTGCTGTAATGTGGTAACAGCGGTCTCTCAAACTCCTTTTGGTGAGAAGAGTGATTAGAATCAGAGTCATTTTCATAAGAACATGTCACAGACCTGGACTTTACTATGGTACAGGTTCCAATGGAAGAACTAAGGCAGAGGAACTAACGCAGAGACAGCATGTCATGTGTGCTCCAGAGATACACTAGTCAGTACCCCTAGTCAGCCTGCTCAAGGGCACTTGCACATCATCATCTGCGATAGATGCCAGCTAACATGTTACCCCCACATCAAAATCAAGCAAGCTTTACCAATCTCAGATTGTCTGGAGATTTCCCCACCTTGTATCAATCTGTTTTTTTCCTTTGTTCCATGAAAATAGTTCAAAGGCATTCTCCCACATATGGGTAGGAACTTTTACAACAGCCAAATAATATCGCTGACTAATATAGCCAAATATTCTTTTATCATTTTTTATTAGTTTCAGGTGCATGAAGCAGCATGCTAGTTAGACTTTTACACCTCTTACAAAGTGATAAGCCCCTCCTTCAAGCTACTACCCTCTGATATCTTATATAGGTGCTACAATGCCATTGACAATCTTCCTTATGCTATACTCCACCTCCCGTGCATACATGCATGTATATATATGTGTGTGTGTGTGTGTATATATATATATATATATACTTGTATATATATACACACATATATTTACTTATAGTTGAAATACAATATTATTCTACTTCTACTTCAGTGCTTTAGTCATGCATCTACACAGTCTATGAAGTGATCCCCTTGATAAGTCCAGTGCCCATTTGGCACCTTACATAATCTTTACAACATTGTTGATTATATTCCTCATACTGTATTTCATATCCCGGACACAATATAAATATGTTATTCTTTAATGAATAAATAGTTCTGAGTTATTCTTTGACAGATCCAAGCTGAAAATATATTTCTATTTCGTCCCTGACTCTGCTCAGAAACATGAATTACTATGAATTTTCTATACCACTAGGCTAAATATTTACTCTTAACTTAAAATTATCCACCTTGTCCTATGACACTCGCATGTCTGACCTGCTGTATTTCAGACACTTAGTGAAGTTCAGTCCTCTGAGTCTATCTAATATCATGGAAAATTGCACATTCATACTGCTCTGTATAGGCCATATTCAAGTTGGATTCATGTCCTATACTTCTGACCCTTCTGCCACAACGATTGTTCCAAACTCCTTTACTGTGCTTATTGAGATTTGCCATCTGTCTCTATTGTTGATTCTCATTTGACTTTATTGCAGTCTGAGAGCAGACAGTGTATGACTTACAATCTTTTAAATTTGTTCAGGTGTGTTCTGATAGCCCAGAATGTGGTTTATCTTTGTGAATGATCCAAGTGAGCTTGAGAAGATATATTCTGCTGTTGTTGGATAAAGTCGTCTATAGATGTGCATTCTGTCCAGTTAACGGATAGTATTTTTGAGTTCAACTATGTCCTTACTGATTTTGTACATGCTGAGCTATTTCTGATAGAAAAGTGCTGAATATTTAATATAATAGTGGATTCATCCATTTTTCTTGGCAATTCTAAATGTTTTTACTTACGTAATTTGATGCTCTGTTGTTACGCACATGTACATTAAGGATTGGTATGTTTCTTGGACAACTGGTTACTTTATCATTATGTAATGCCCTTCTCTATATTCCAGCAATTTTTCTTGCTTTGAAGTCTGTTACCTGAACTTAATATAGCTATTCTATTCTCTTTGATTAGTGTTTAGCGTGATATATTTTTCTCTATCCATTTACTTCTATTCTATATGTGTCTTTATATTTATTGTGAGTTTCTTATAGACTACATGTAGTTAGGCCTAGTTTTTTTTTTTTTTTATCTATTCTGGCAATACGTCTTTTAATTGGTACATTTAGACCATTGATATTCAAGTTATTCTTGAATTATTGATGTAGTGGATTAAGATCTACCATATTTGTTACTGTTTTATATTTGCTGCCCTATTTATTTATTCCTTTTTTCTTTTTTTTTTTCTTTTTTTTTGGTCTTCCACTCTTCCACCCTTTTTCTGTCTGTTGTGGTATTGAGCATTTTATACATTTTCTCTCCTTTCCTAGTATATCAGCTATTCTTTTTAAAAACTCTTTTTAGTGGTTGCTCTATAATTTGCAATTTATACTGGCAACGAATCCAAGTCCATTTTTAAATAACATCACACTGTTTTCTGAGTAATATGCCTTCCTTATAATAACAATGTAATCCTAATTCCTCCCTTTCATAGTTCGTTCATTGTTGTCATGCACTTTTCTCATATATAAACATATATATATATATATATATATATATATATATATATATATACACACACACACTATATGATGTATAAATAAGCATAAATGAATATATTTTGCTCTTATTATTTTGAACAAAACTGTTATCTGCTAGATCAATTAAGAAAACAAAAATAAAAGTTTTTATTTAAGCTTCATATATTCCTATTTTAATCTTTCTTTTTTTGTTTAAAGCCAAGCTTCTGACCTATTTCCCTCTCTTAGGAACTTTTTTAAAATACTTATTGCAAGGTAGTTTTATTGGCAACAAATTTTCTAATTTTTTGTTTGACTGCCAAAGGTTTTATTATTCATTTACTATTGAAGGATAATTTCACAGAGTATAGAATTCTGGGTTGGTATTTTGTATTTTCCTTTCAACACTATAGATATTTCACAATATTCTTTTTTGCTTGCATGAATTTTGATGAGAAATCTTATGTAACTCTTATCATTGTTCTTCTGTATGTAAGGTTTTTTTTTCTCTGGTTTCTTTCAGGATTTTTTTTTTTTTTAATATTTGATTTTCTGTCATTTGAAAACAATAGGCCTAGATTTAGTTTTTTGGCATTTATCTTGCTTGGTGTTCCCTGAAATTCCTAGATATGTGCTTTAATGTTTGACGTTAATTATGGGGGAATTCTCCATCATTATTTCAAATACATCTTCATTATTACTCACTTTCTTTTTTCTGCTGGTATTCCTGTTGTGTATTTATATCTTTTGTATTTGTTCTACTGTCCTTGGACATAGTCTTCTGTTTTTTGTTGTTGTTTTGTTTTCTGTTTTCATTATTCATTCTCTTTGCTTTTCAATTGGAGGTTTCTACTGAGATATTCCCTAACTCAGAGATTCTTTCCTCAGCTGTCTGGTCTACTAATAAGCCAACAAAGGCATTGTTCATTTCTATCCCATTCATTTTTATTTCTTTTTATTTCTTTTTTTTTATTGCTAGCATTTAAAATAATTCAACATCAAATGGCAAGGTTTTCGTGGGTTCTTTTTTAACTTTTTAATTCCAGTTGACATTCATTATATATTAGTTTTCAAGTGTCTAGCACAGTGGTTAGACATTTGTGTAACTTAGAAAGTGATCACCCCTGTAAGTCTAATACCTGTCTGGCACCACATAGTTATTACAATATTATTGATATATTCCCTATACTGTCATTATATCTTTGTGACTATTTTGATGCTGCCAATTTGTACTTCTTAATCCCTTCACCTTTTTTACTCAGTCCCACAATCGCCTCCCCTCTGGCAACAATCAGTTTTTTCTCTGTTTCTATGAGTTTGTTTCTGTTTTGTCTGTTCATTTATTTTCATTTTTTAGATTCCTCATATAATTGAACCATATGGCATTTGTTGTTCTCTGTCTGACTTATTTCACCTAGCATAATACTCTCTAGATCCATCCATGTTATTGCAAATGGTGACATTTCATTCTTTTTTATGGGTGAGTAATACTCATTTTACATATGTATCACCGTTATTCATCATCATTGATGAACACTTAGGTTGCTTCCATATTTTGCCAATTGTAAATAATGCTGCAATGAGCATAGGGATGCATATAGTTTTTCGAATTAATGTTTTGCATTCTTCAGGTACATACCCAGAATTGGGATTGCTGAGTCATAGGGTAGTTCTATTTTTAATTTTTGAGGAACCTCCATAGCTATATCAATTTGCAATCCTACCAACAGTGCACGAGGATTCTGTTTCTCCACATCTTTGCCAACACTAATTGTTGGATTTTTGATGATTGCCTTTCTGATAGGTATGAGATGATATCTCATTTTGGTTTAATTTGCATTTCTCTGATGATTAATGACATTAAGCATCTTTTCATATGTCTTTTATCCATCTGTATGTCTCTTTTTAGAAATGTCTATCTGGGTCCTCTGCACATTTTTTTAAATTAGATTGTTGGTCTTGTTTGTTATTTTGTATGAGTTTCTTACATATTTTGGACATTAACCTTTTATTGGATGTATTATTTGCAAATATCTTCTTCCATTCAGTAGGTTGTCATTTTATTTTTTTGATGGTTACCTTTGCTGTGCAAAAAAATTTAGTTTGATGGGTCATGTTTGTTAATTAACGCTTTTTGTTTGTTTCCCTTGCCTGAGGAGACATATCCAAATATGCATATACTGGGGGTGCCAAAAAACTGTATATCAGTTGACACTTTGGCCAACGTTGCTCAAGAAATAATTCGCCGTAATCAAAATTGTCTGGACACTGATGGTAACCACTTTGAGTACCTCCTGTAATTGCAGAAGTCAATGTGGCTTGTGTTCATCCTTTATTATCGGTATATGCATATATTGAGTATTGCAATTTAAATACGCTTTTCTTTTCGTGAAATGTATATACATTTCTTTATATATATACACATATATGTATATATAGAGATATAATAGAGATAGTTATATCTATATATCTATCTATATGCTATAGATATATAGATATAGATATATATAGGGATATATATAGGGATATATATATATATATATATATATATATATATATATATATATATCTCGTATATATGAACAGTATCAGACAGTTTAGTGCCTATAGTTTCTTTTTGGAGTTTTATGATTGGGGTCTTACAGTTAGGTCTGTAATTGATTTTGAGTTTATTCTTGTGGTATAAGAAAGTAGTCCAGTTTCATTTTTTTTTTGGCATATATCTATCCAGTTTTCCCAAACCATTTATTGAAGCGACTGTCTTAACCCCATTGTATATTCTTGACTCCTTTGTCATAGACTAATTTACCATATAGTCATGGATTCATTTTGGGGCTCTATTCTGTTCTATTGATCTGTGTTTCTGTTGTTATGCCAGTACCATGCTCTTTGAATACTATAGATTTGTAGTATAGTTTGATATCTGGTAACAAGATATTTCCAACTTTGTTTTTCTTCCTGAAGATTGCTTTGGTTGGTCGGGATCTCTTATGGTTCCATATACATTTAGGATGATATTCTCTAGTTCTGTGAAAAAATACCATTGGTGTTTTAATAAGCATTACATTAAATGTATAGATTTATTTGGGAAGTATGGACATTTTAATGATGTTAATTCTTCCTATCCATAAGCACAGTATATGCTTCAATTTGTTTGTATCTTCTTAAATTTATTTCTTAAGTGTCTTAAAATTTTCCAAGTGCAAATTTTATACCTCCTTGATTAATTATTCCCAAGTATTTTATTTTTGGTGCAATTGTAAATGGGGTTGTTCTCTTAATTTTTCTTTCTGATAGTCTGTTATTGGTGTAAAAATATACAGTTGATTTCTGAATATTAATTTTGTATCCTGCTACTTTATTGAATTTATTTGTCAGTCTTAATAGTTTTCTTTTTGTTTGTTTTGTGTTTTTTTGTTTGTTTGTTTGTTTTTAGGTGGAGTCTTTAAGGTTTTCTATATATAGTATCATGTCATCTTCAAATAATGGCAGTTTTACTTCTTCCTTTCCAATTTGGATGCTATTTATTTATTTATTGTTATTTTTTCTTGTCTGATTGTTGTGGCTGGGATTTCCAATACTATATTTAAGGGAAGTGGTAAAGAGGACACCCTTGTCTTGCTTCTGATCTTAGGAGAAACACTTTTTGCTTTTCACCACTGAGTATGATGTGAGATAGGGTTGTCATCCATGCCTTTATTATGTTGAGGTATGATCCCTCTATGCCAATTTGGTAAGAGTTTTATCGTAAATGGATGCTTTTTCCTGCATCTATTGATATGGTAATGTATTTATCATTCATTTTATTTATGTGATGTATCATGTTTATTGATTTGTGGATATTGAACCAACCTTTCATCCCAGGAATAAATCCCACATGATCATGGTGTATGACCTTTTTAATGTATTGCTGCTGAATTTGGTTTGCTAATATTTCGTTGAGGATTTTTGTATCTGTGTGTTCATCAAGGATATATATATCCTTGATGAACACAGATACAAACATCTATGCTTTTTGTATATCTATATATCGTTTCCCCAAAGATAAGACCTAGCCAGACCATCAACTCTAATGCATCTTTTTGGAGCAAAATTAATTTAAGACCTAATTTTAATATAATATAAGACCAGGTCTTATATAATAAAATACAATGTAAGATGGGGTCATATATTAATTTTTACTCCAAAACATGCGTTAGAGTTGATGGTCTGTCTAGGTCTTATTTTCGAGGAAACATGGTATATGTTTGTTTTTTTAGTTGGAAATCAGAGTATTGTTTACCTCCTCATAAAATGAGCTTAGGAGACTTCCTTCTCTCTCGCATTTCTGTTTGATTCTTTCTTATGATTTCCTTTCTCTGTTTACAGTGCTCATCTTTTCT
This sequence comes from Rhinolophus ferrumequinum, assembly GCF_004115265.2. Taxonomy (NCBI): domain Eukaryota; kingdom Metazoa; phylum Chordata; class Mammalia; order Chiroptera; family Rhinolophidae; genus Rhinolophus; species Rhinolophus ferrumequinum. The sequence goes on from NC_046294.1 coordinate 19,521,788, forward strand.
TGCATGCGATCTACTTTTTCCATTGGAGCCCTTATCATAGTTGTTTTCAATTCTTGTGGAAATTTTAACATTCTTGCCTTATCTGGTCTGACACTTGCTCTTTCTCTTCAAATTGTGCGTTTTTTTGTTTGTTTGTTGTGCATTTTGGTATGCCTTGTAATTTTTTTTCTTGATACTGGACATGTTCCAGGTAAAAGAAACTCTTGAAACAGGTCTTTAGTGATATAGTGATAGGGGAAGGGAAACATTCTATTGTACTACAATTAAGTCTCAATCCTTTGGTGAGCCTATGCCTCTGGGTGTGAACTTCACAAGTGTTTTCTAATTGTTTTATCCCCCTTATATGGATTAGAAGGCATAAAGTGAGCTGGAATTGCGTATTTCCATTTCCTTATGTGGAAGTCTACAACTGAATATAGTTGGAACTTTCTTTCCTCCAGGTCAGTTAGACCCTGACAATACCCCGGAAGATTAAGTTGGTTAACTAATTTCTCATGAACAAAGACCTGGTTAAGAACACCAAAATGTTCTGTTGTATTTCAGAATGGTTCCTTTCTCCCTTCCCCTGCCAGAAGCATGAGGATATTTTTTCTCTGATATTTACTGTGAGTACCTGGTAGAGCTCTTGGAAGTAAAACTCACAATACTGTGGAGGCCCCCTGTGAATGGGTCCCTTTTGATTTTTTAACTCTTACAGCTGTCTACATTGAGCTCCCAGCAATTCATCAATTACAGTTCAGGTTTCCTACCCCCGAACTTGTTTCCATGATGATTTCCTCTCCTGAATCTCTGGTCAGGTAAGCCACACCTCCCCATACTTGTCTGTATTTCTTTCTAATCTTGTAGTCAGTAGTTTTCACTCTGTTCTCACCTCTCTTACATATACAAGAAGAGTTGTTGATTTTTTCAGTCTGTTTAGTTCTTACCTGTTTCAGGATGTAGAGGTGATTTCCAAGCTCCTTACATGCAGAATCTGAAACTGGAAATCTCTGCTTAACTTGTTCTAATTTGTCTCATATGTTTATCAGAACTATTAATAATACCTATTTCACAGGTTGTTTTGACTCTAAAATTTTTACTGATAACCGTATATTCTCAACTCTTCTAGAAACTTGGAATAAGGAAATGTGAAGATTGAATGTAAAATCTTGTATAATAAGTGTTGTATAAATGTGAGACATTACATCATTTAATTTTTAAACGCAAAGAATAGATGTGGTAGCCATTAATTGATAGAAACTTATATAATTTATATTATAATGTATTATTCCTCTCAATATCATATATTTTCATAAAGATTACATTTGTTCCTTGGCCATTTTCAATATAGTTTCATTTTATTATTTATGTGGTCCTTTGCCGTTTGGTAATTTAAGTAAATTGATGAACCATAGTTAAATAATTTAAAAAAAAATTATAATAGACAATATAAAAAATAACACTTCTGAGTGACTGATATAAAAAATACTCATGGTACAGGTGATGTTTCCATATTATTTTAACACACGCAGGACAGCGAACGTGTAGACCAACGTTATTTAAGAAAAAAATAAGAGTAGTTTACATTTTATAAATTGTGTTAGAGAAACCTACAGTTTTGTTTTGCTTCCAAACATATATTCAGAGTATAATATCAATGTTTGGGCAAAAACAGTTGAGTTTCTGTTATTTTTCATTATTAAGTAGGTCTGAGTACTAGAGCTTAGTTACCACAGCGCCACATTAGGTTTTCATTTTTTGAAATCTTGACTTAGGTCACACTGAAAAAAAAAGTGGACACCGGAAGATCTTTTGGGATAGATAGAGCCTCATGTAGTGAAAAATATAATTAATGCTCTCTGCCTTACAGGAGGCGCATCGTTCTTCATTACCTGCTGCTAACAGATGGATGTCTATGGTCCTCGACTGGCAGGGGGTGGCTCATTCATTCCCCAGAGGCCATATGTTCCCAAGCAAAACTACTGTCCTATTTGAGATCACTCCATCTTAGTAAAGGAGAAATTGGGTTGGCAAAGCCAGAATTTCATGGATTGGAGTTTAGTTGCATTGTCAGTTGGTCCACATAAAATACATGTTTGGAGAGCCAGAGGTTGCAGCTATAATTATCCCTACTTACAAAAACTTAAAGTCAAAAAATAAAGTACATACTGTACTGTAGGTGTACAGTAAAGCAAGTCATTATACTTAGGACACTGTTTCTGAGAAAATGTGATCACTGACAGATCCTGCAAAAGGATATTAGGGAGAAGGACTTCCAAAGATTAAAATTTGTGTGACAGTGTGCGATATTCATTTCAATGGAAGGGGCTTTCTCTGAAGCAGTCTAGAGATTATTTAACAATGGAATAGGTAATCTGGTTAAATTAAGCTGGGCACATACACATACACTTATAGATGAGATTGCAGAAAATATCTGAATTGACCCTGTGCCAATAATTTTAACAAAGGGATGAGAATTATAGTTATGTACATTTGTAATGCAGTTTCCAGAGTTTTTTTAATGTTGATTATTTTATTTAATTGTCAGGACATCTTTTGCATTACTTCCTTTAATCTTCAACTTTTCAGATGAGAAATGTATACAAATTTCTCAGGATCTCATAGTTGATAAATGTTGGAGCTGGGACTCAAACTCACATCTTGAATTCAAGCCCTGGTCTCATTCTACACAATTTCACAATCAAAATTCATTTTTCTTTCTCTGGACTCATATTTTACTTTCCCTTGAAGAACAGCTGTCATATTTTACTATCATTTCCACAGCTCACTTTGAGGGAATGATAACAAAGAAGAAACAGTATAGAAATTCATGAATACCCAGGGATATTTTCTGATGGAAAAAAAAGGCTCACACATTCCTTCACATTAGAGAGAAATCATAAAAGTTTGTAGAAAAGGGAAATGAGGGGGTTCAAGCATAACTTTTTCACAAATCCTTACCCATCTTAATCCCTGCTTTTCCACCTTCCACTTTTCACTTATTTCTTGCTGTCTGAGGAAGAAAAACATAATCTGATTACTCCAGTTAACAGAGAGTTATTAGTGATCTAATAAATGATCCCTCTATGATTCTGAACATTTGTAAAACTATATAAAATATATGTAAAAAGAGAGAACCAAACAAATAAAATAAAACTCATATAGTTCAGGAAAGAGGAAAAACTCACTATAAAAAAATGGAATATCTAATAACTATTAACATTTGGGAGTTTGGCGACTGTATGATTGTAAAGTAAGCTCTTATTTTTCTGCGCTATTTAAGTTTGTTCTCTTCACATCTTAATACATTTATAAGAGAAAACTAATAATCTCACTCAAAATGCCAAGCAGAAAGGGCACAACATAGTTCTTCCTATCCCTGAGATATCACAGATAGGGTGCCGTAATAAGAAAAAAATATATTTATTTATATTTGTCTCTTCTGTATTGACAGCATCTAGAACGCAAAAGGCAAATGTGCGACTACTGGGATTTTTAATTTAAGAGGTATGCCTACTTGAAAATTGTCAAGAGCCACCTACTTTTAATCATTTCTTCTGTTCTGATTGCAGAACAAAGAATTTTAACAAATTAAAATAATGTCTTTCTACATAGAACATAAGGCTGATATATATATATATATATATATATATATTATATATATATATATATATATATATAATTTATTTTTATTTTTATTTTTAAAAGTGAAGGAAGGTATTCAACTTGTGGAGGTTTTTTCCCTCCTAACCAAAGCAAAGGAAGTTTTAAAAATACAAAATAATTATACAGATAAGATTCAATGAGAATAGCAATTTAGGAAGGTGCTCAAGCAGAATCAAATCAATATTACTGAATCTCCTGTGAACAGTTTTAAATAGTACTAGCTATCCCTCTAGGGTTAGGTTATTGATTACAAAATTGCTCCCAAACCTCCATTCTGAATAATTATGCTCTTGTCTGCTTGTCTTTTTCCCCCAGTGCCATGAAAATTACAGCAATCTGATCAATAGGATATAAAATGAGAGGAACCGAAACAGTGATTTCTGACTCTCCCAGACATTTCACATTTTTGTAAACACAAAACATTTGTCTGCAGTCACTTTCCTCTGAGGGTTGTGTTTTCTGAAGCCTTTTCAAATGAGAAATATTAGAATAAGTACTAGAAGTACTAGATAAGTTTTGTTTTGTTCATTTTCCTTATCACATCCCATTAGATTGTCAGCTAGATATGTATACCAATATTCATCTCTCAGATGTCTGCATGCCTAGCTTCTTTTGTTTACCTCATGTCCAAAAACATAATGGTGAGAATACGAAGGCAAGTTTTGCCTGTAGTTAGAAATGCTACAAAAGACCCATTCTAGTTATTTTGATCATAATTAACATCACTACTTAAAATCAGTTAAGCATTCATATGAGTGACTCAAATTGGCTGCGTTTAGTTTTAAATTCTTTATGTGAATGTTCTAGGCTGATCTTAACTGTTTTGGGTATTACAAAACCAAGGATAAATTGAGCCATATTTTCTTTGGCTAAGTGCAAATTTGGATTATTTTAGTGATTCTAAAAAATACTGTAAGGGAAACTCAGTCACTACTTCTTGACCTTAAGTAGAGGCATATCAGAACAGATAAGAGTTGAAATCCTGCTTTGGATTGAGGTTCTCTAAATTGTCAAAAGAACCAGGATGAGAATAGGTGCTTAAAATAAAAGAGATCCCTCACTAGAACTTTATTAAAGACTGTGTGTTATAGGTGCTGGAGCACATGAGTTTTGAATCTTTAGTACTTGCCGGTTGTATAATTTTGGCCAAAATGTTTTAAACCTCTCCAAATTTAGTTTGATTCTTTGTACAATATGATAACATTAATGCTTCCTGATGAAATTGCTAAGATAATTAGATAATTTACTCCTTATAAGTGATTAACAGAAAAGCATTCAATAAATATTAACTCCTTAATGTTGTAAGTATTGTTACTGAACAGTCCACAGTAGCTGTCCGCTTCTCTATCTCTATAGCTGATGAATTTGCCACAATACCTGACAGGCAGTAACTTTTATTGAATGAATGAACAATGGTGATTAAAAGGAAAGATATAATGAGAAAAAACAAAATTTATAGTACAGCCTGTCTTCTTTGTGTATCTACATATTTTTCTACGCTAAGAAAGTCTACTTGAATCATCATAAAAATATCTTCAGTTTTTAAGGACTGATTGCCAGCCTTGATTTTGCTGCAGCCTAGGGTGTTACAAATGATCTTCAAATGTATGTTTGCTCACTCCTAACCTTTTATAAAACTGCCATGCCCCTAAGAAATGTTCCCCACACATTTTTGATTCATGGAATGCATTCAGCTAGGTGATGAGATGAAGTTAGACTGGCTTGATGACTGCCCAAGGTTTCCTGAGAAAGAACAGAGTTTGCCTTCCACAGTCTGTGAAAGTCAGATGAAGGAAAGAAAAGAGGAAATGCACTAGACGGCCAGAAAGTCAATGCCCTTTCCAAATCGCTTTTTTCTTAGAATGTCTTCTCTGCTGTCCAACTTTCTTTTCATCACACCAGTCTAGCTAACTCTGTGGTAGAGATAGAGTATCTGGTATCAAGAACATTATATTAGTTCAAAAGAGCATCGTCTCTGCTATATTATATTAATAGCATTTCCTGTCCCCCACACCCCCGCCTCCCATCCCATTCAGAGTGAAGAAGTCACTTCAAGGGGCCTCTTACTTGTACAAGCTTCTGATATTATCCAGTGATCTCTCAGTTGTTTATTTTGAATGACAAAATTATGCTTGGGGATACAGTATGCATTCATGAAAAATTGACCTCAATCTGCTTGCTTAGATGCTTATAGGAGCCACCTGACACAATCAAAGTAACAAGAAAAAAAAAATGAAGAGGACTAAATTTAAGTCACTGGGGATTGATCTCACAATTGCAAGGATAGACAGCAATTGTCAGTTAAGTCTTTTAAAAATCGCTTTATAAATAGCAATAGAGTAAGTGGTTACATTGTAGACCTCATAGGTATAACTTTGTGTGATAAGTAAAAGATACACCTGTGTTGATGGGGTAAGAATGGATCCCTGTGGCTTGATATAAAAGTTTCACTCATGGAAGCATGAATCATAAATCATTGCAACAATTTTGATGAAACTGAAAATTGAATGTTCTAAAAACCTAGGTGACTCACAAAGGGGACCCAGTGAGGACCCATAACTAACACAGAAGAAGCACAAGGGGAGTTTTAATACAAGTTTTTATGAAATATCAGTATAAAACTAGCAATATCTCTAAACTGCTACACTACTTTATGTAATATGTAATTTCATGTATTATTATAATGGAATTAATAAACTAGTATCTTACGTATGCACTCTTATCTTCTCATACTTTTAAAAAGTGGTTGTTCAAACATGTCAACCAATAAAATGTTAAGCAATACTCTCACTGTATATACAGGAGATTGCATTATTGCCTGAACATATAAGCTCTCTGCAGAGTGACCAGTTGCTGTGTGTGTGTGTATGTGTGTGTGTGCCGCGCGCGTGCTTGTAAAGTGGAGAGGACAGTTTGAAACGTCCCTGACGGAGAAAGTGACTTGATATTACCAGATATATTTGATTCCTTCTTCCCATATTTTTTTCCTATTTTTTTCTTTGATATTTCAATTTAATGTCTCCGTATGAAGCTACAGCCATGGCTGACTCAAAAAATTTATAAACTCAGGTGAGTGTGTGTGCTTGTGTGGTGTATGTGCTTCTCCATGTGAGTTTTGGGGTGAAAGAGGGCTATAAATATCTAATAAGATTTTTTTTGTCCTCAAACAAGAAGCCAAAGAACGTGTTGTAAATTGAAACAAGGCGTTTTACCAAATATCAAAAAAAGCAGAATAAATCCCTTTTCTGAACAGTGATGTAAGTGTTCAAGACTAAAGAACAACTTCTGTTTCAGCAGTGAAATACTGTACTTTATGGTGAAGGGCTGTGACGGACGTGGATACCTAATATTGTCTTCAGCAGATTTTTTTTTTTTTGTGATAAGATACTTCTAGTATCTTATTTCTAGTTTTCTAGTTAGTATGTTATTTCTAGTTTTGAAAGACTTTGTTTGCTCACTTGGAAAATCCTGTACCAGACTAGTCATAAAACTGCAAATCTGAAACGTGTTATTTTTTAATAACTGGACAACTTTGAGCATTAAAAACAAAATGCATTCAAATTGAGGTAGAATATATAGAATGATTTGATGACAAGGATGCCATTAAATCCACACTACTTTAAGTAGAATTATCTTATGTGGCTTACCCAATAGAACTGTGTACTTTGAATGGTGATTACAGTTAAGTCTTTGATGTCTCTTTTGATAAAAAATATTTCCTGTGTAATGAGCCATATTGCATAATCACCAAAAGGCATATGAATAGAGACTTCTATTGTCAGTTAGACCTGGTGCTTTAAAAATAAAATTAAGAATGTTATCCTTTTACCTGATATTATGTCTGATTGTGTTCTGTGGCCAGTAGATTAGACTACTAGAGTCAGATAATTAGATTAGTTGGATGCTGGGCCACTCCATGAATTGCAGGTAATTGCATGTAACACACCTTAGATAACATTTCTTGTTACTCATTAAAACTTGGCACCTTTGAATTTTCTGTCACTTATGTATGTGATTTATTTCATTTTAGTGGCTTAAACAAATAGATATCTTGCATTGCATGGTTTCCAAATAAGAATGGTAACTCTTAGAAGGTTATCTTTAAAATAATTCATAATCATACAGGACAGTACTTGGATCCTGTCCAAATCAAAAGATAAAACAGTTTTCTTTCAGCATATTTATCCTCCTCCTAAATAAACCTGAACCATCATGGGAACTTTGCACTGACTCTAGAGAGAGACGTGGATAAATAGCTATTTATGTTGGATATTAAAATATAAAATTGTTTCATGAAACCCCCTAATCATTATTTTAGACAGAAAAAATAAAAACTGTGTTCAAAACCCCATGTTAATTACATTTCTGATGTAATAAACTTTAACTTGTGATTTTTTTGTTTTTAGAAAACTCATTAAAGCATGTGATTCCATCATAGAATTTTTTTTTGAGTAAACTCAGTTTTCAATTAAAATGAAATTGGCATTTCAGTGTCTACCTTAAAAGGAACATGGACTGAATTAGAATGCCAAATAAGTGAGGTATTCTTTTTAAATAAATTTGATTTTAGAAATAAAACATATGGTATTATTTTACAAGAGGTTTGGAGAGATATTATAAATGGAATATTTCCATTCTGGGGAACAAAAGCATGTATTTTCACTACCTGTGTTTGGTAGCAAAATAAAGCATCAACTAAGTATGTGATTTGAACATATCTTGATTATGTTATGTGATTTTATGTGCATAAATTTTTATACGGTCATCACATACAGAAAAAAACACAGTAAAATCAGGCATAGAATTTTGAAAACATAGGTCAAGATGGGTAAATATGAAGATTTGAAGTGTTTAAATTTTTGAAATATATGAATACTTTAAATTTACTTAAATTTTTTCTTTTAATTTATCTATTCTCCTTTGTAATATTCCTATATACTTTCTTTTTATTGTTTTTCTTTTTTTAAAATTACAGTTTATTTGGGTGATAATTGTTAGTAAAGTTACATAGATTTCAGGTGTACAATTCTGTAATACATTGTCTATAAATCCCATTGTGTGTTCACCACCCAGAGTCAGTTCTCCTTCCATCACCATACATTGGATCCCCTTTACCCTCATCTACCACCCGCCTCCCCGCTTACCCTCTGGTAACCACTAAACTATTGTCTGTGTCTATGAGTTTTTGTTTCTCATTTGTGACCATTTGTGACAACATGGATGGATCTTGAGAATATAATGCTAAGTGAAATAAGTCAGACAGAAAAAGCATAGAACCACATGATTTCACTGATATGTGGTATATAAACTATATACTTTCATCATACTAATCACTCTATCAATCAATTCCTCATCCCTCTGTTACTATCCCTAGAATTAGCAAAAACATTTTTTGTTTGTTTGTTTTTTAGACAAGTTCTGTATGGCTCATGATTATCTGTGAAAGGGAGCAACTGCTCATGTTATAGTGAGGGAAGACAGGAAATAAAATAAAAAGTAAAATTTCTAGCAGCTAATTAATGCCAAGTGCTAAGGAGAAACTTTAGGGCAAAGATAAGAGGTATGTGCATGTATGTATGTTGGATGGGGATTAGTGTTGACATTTTTGACAGAATATCAAGAAGGTATCAATAAGAAGATAAGTGAACATGAGACAGGAGAGAAGAGGGTGTTCATGAAATTATGTGCAGAAATATCCATCTAGGCAGAGGGACTAAAACTGACCAAAGGAACCCCTTCTGTAAATAGTTCAGAGCAGGTCTGGAGTGTGTGAGACCATCAAAGAGACTAGAAAGACTGAAGGCAACAAGAAAGAGAAAATAAGGTCAGAATGGTCACAGCCGTTCTACCACCTAGTCCCTTATGAATGTATGAAAGACTTTGGTATTTCCCCTATGTGAAATGGGAGACTTGGAAAACTTTTCAGCAGAGAGGTGATGTTTTAATATCTCGTTTCTGTGTTTAGACTAGTTGAACAAGGCTGAGAAAGGAGACTAGTAATAAGGAAATAAATCGTATGGCAGATGATCATGGCTTAGATAAGTGGAATAATAGCGTAAGTGGTGAGAAGAAATCAGATTTAGATACTTTTGACCACAGAGCAAATAGGATGAATTTGGTGCGAAGTATAAAAGTAAAAATGGATTCAAGTATCCCCTTAGTGTTTTTGCCTGAGAAGTGGACAGAACTGCAATGATATTGACTGAGATAGGGAAGAAGTGGAAGAAGCTGAACTGAGAGGTTGAGCACATTAGACGATCAGTATTGGACAAGTTGAGGTTGGATATCCAAGTGGAGAGGTTAAGTAGACTATTGAATTTATGAGTCTTCAGTGGGGTCCTCAGCAAAGAGATGGTATTTATGTATGCCATTTTGCTTTTACCTGTCTTGCCTTTACCTTGGTAAGACGCTGAGAATCAAGACTGGGGTATGGGTATTACCTTAGATGTAGCATGATGTAAACTTAGGTGAGAAAGGTAGGTCTCATTTAATCTATAGATATTGGTCACTTATACAGTCTCCAGCCATGTTTAAGGGTTTGTTTTTATTTTCTATTTTGATGAAAGATTGCCATATTGATAATTACAGCCATAACGGCAATTATATATCTTTCTGACATTTCTTTCACAGTTACAATGGTTAGCACATATGGATATGGATGGGGCTGGGAGAGAATGATGACCAAGGAACCTACCTGACCTTGATTTTTGTTTAGATCTTTAGCCAGAGATACAACAGTGCACATTCACTATTGGCAAGTTCACCATAAAATTACCCTAAACATTGGATAAAAACTTTAGATAGTGGTTGTTTTCCTCTCTCTCTCCTCTCTCTCTCTCTCTCTCTCTCTCTCAAGGGCAACTGTTGTAGGAACAAAATTTAAATGTTCCAACCCTGCCCACACACTGGCACCACTATCTGGGGATACTGTCGTTAGTCGGGTAATTCTCAGATGACCCCTTTCCTCTCTTCTTCCCCCTCTTCTTCAATATGGCAATAAGGCACTCAGTCTATGAGACCCAGAAAGCAGGATGCTTGAGGCAATTCCCCAGATTCTTTTTGCCTTCGGGATGGTTCTTGCCTACACGTGACCTACATGAGCAGCAGAAGCATCATCGTGTTCTCCTCTGATGAAATGCTTTTGTTAATTGGCATAAGTGCTTTCCATACGAAAAGGAAATTGTCGGGTCAGCATTATTTGGAATAATGATTTTATTCCAATCCACTAGCTGTCAGCTCTGCAAAAATTAAAAGACTATTTGTTTATGCAAGTAAATACTCTGGGGAAATATTTAGATGCCATATAATTTAATTTGTAATTGGAAGGATTGGAGAGTGGGTGGACAAGTTATGACCTACAGTAGAGAGTGAATGTATACATAATTTTTATATAAAAACTATATATATATATAATTATATATATAAACTATATATGTATATATATAAAATATGTATATAAAATTTCATGTATATATATATATATATATTTTTTTCTTTTCTTTTTCTTTTTTTTTTTTTTTCTTTTCTTTTCTTTTTTTTTTTCCCCTCCAACTGCAGTTCATGTGACAGGCTTTGTAATCAGAATGTCATTTGTTGTAGCTGGGTCTCAAAGATTTAATCTCAGCTCAAAACCTAGTGAGAAATGCTGCAGCAGTGACCTTTTCAAGGTGATAGTTTGTGAATTGAGAATACTGGCGGTTTTCAGTTCTTCAGTTCTGTATAGATATTTGTTGTTCCTGTGCAAAGATAGGCCTGCTGACAATATTCCTATCTGTGATTGCAAGGATAATGGACCCTTGACATTAAGGAAAGACTCTAACCAGTCCTTATTGAGATGCAAATACTAAGAGGAGCCCAGCTTCACTGCCTCTCTACCTGAATCTGCCTGTACATGGGGCAGCTGGACAGCATATGCTATTCCAAATCACACCTGACGTACATTTTCTTATTTAATCTCAACTACTCTGACATGTAGAAAGCATATTTTCATTACAAATAACTAGACATTAAATGTATTGGTGCCCCTGGATAAAATGCAAAACCTCAATTGTTAAGCATATGAATATAAGAGGTTTACTGTGTGCGTGTGTGTGTGCGTGTGTGTGTGTGTGTGTGTGTGTGTGTGTGTGTGTGTGTGTGTGTGTGTGTGTAGGTTTCTCTGCTCTCTGAAAGCAGCCGAAATGTCCTAAAGATAAGAAGCAATTACCATTCATTTATATGCTGAGATGCTGAGTGTAGTTTCCAGGGAAGGAGCTTGACAGTGAGTGCCACTCTTGCTGTTCTGGATATGCACTGCCTCTATAATGGCTTGCTGCAAAACAAACGCTGAACAGTATTTTCACTTTTCGCCTTTTTTCCTAAATGTGAAAATCCTCTTTGGGTTTCTTTCAATTAGTGAACACAGATACTAATAATGTAGGTCTTTTGTGAAAGTAAAGTGACATAAACTGAACTTTCGAAAAATAGGAGATTTGTTTATATGGCCAAAACACCTAGCTTATGGGGTTTTGCTCCATTGTGTCTTTTCCATAAGTTATTTTTGATGCATCCTGACTTTAGCCACTGTTTTGGAAAACCCAGTGCTACTTGTGGGATCCTCTTATTTCTTGTGGTTGTTGCCAAATCATTTGTTCAAAATGATATATTTCATTAACAATTTCTACAAGGAGTTTTGATTTCCGGAATGTTTCTTGTTTTAATTGTTGAATTTTCCGTAAGTCACTTTGTAGAATAAAGCAGAATGAAGTAAGTAGGTATTTTTTCCTTGGCATGCTTAAAGCACGTATTTTTTCGGCAGCTACCCAGAAAGTGCAAGTCGGTCCTTGACTGCTTGCTCAAGTAGCTGTACAGTTGCCTTAGATACTTTCCACTGAGTTTTTAATTCTGTAACTTAAAATTCCCAGTTTCTGAAGACTGGCTAATTAAAGTGTACTAACATTGTTTTTCAGAAAATACAGTGTCATTCTTGAGTTTATTACCTTTTAAGATAACCTATACAATACCTCCAATTTGTCTACTGCCTAAGACCTCCTTGGCTTTGCCTACGACCTCCTTGGCTTGTCAGTATTAAGTGGTATTACTTAACGGTAACTGAAGATCAGGTCAAAAAAATACCTTAGGTAAGCCAATGTTAAAAATAAAGAAAGTAGAAGTAAACCTAAAAAGGATCTTACAGTAGCATCAGCTTCTTTGCTCATTACTTAGTAGTTTCATTCAATCATCATCCTGGTATTCTTGTACTGTTATTACACTAGAACATTACTGCAAATTATTTCATGAAAATGCTTTATAGGAATTTTGCAACTGCACATAAGTGAACAAAGAATTTGTTTGATATTAATTCCAACTACTTTACTAATGTTTATGATTTTTAAAAATATTCAATAGGACAAAACAAACAGAATAATCCATCTTTTTAACTGTTTTGTTTGCTCCATCCATCATCAGGATGCCTAATGTCATGCAGAAGCAGTAAGAAAATCATCTTAGAATGCTGTCTCACAAATGCTGGGGGTGATCTCAGGCAAAAAAACTCCCATGATCTAGTGACACCATTGCTTGATATATTAGGAATTATCTAATGACTTGGAAGACCACACCATACACAATATAAAGCAAGCAAAATATTTTTCTTTGAAACTTGATAAATGGACGCAATTGCTGGTATGACTTATATACGTACTTTGAATATGGTAGTAATATGAAGTAATAGTAATTTGGCTTCAGATTCATTGCCTAGATACCCAACTAGTTCTGAACTACATAAAACTAGTAAAGATTATGTTGTCAACAAATAAGTTTTATATAGAAATAAGTTCTTTTGGTGCAGCTGCAATGGTAGGATAACATTCTGAGTAATTATCCTGATTATCTTCCTCCAAAATGTAAATCAACTCACTGCTTTCTTCACAGAGAAAGTTTCACAATGGAAAAAGTAAGCAATTATATAACTGTTGTATTTAGTAATTTAGCAAAATTTGAAAATTACATATTAATAAACGGTTAGTATATATAAAAGTATATATTAATAAAAAGACAACAATCTGTTGTCTGTAGTATGTGATAATATGAATGAAGGATGATACATTCTTAAGTATGATGGTTATTGAGAGTAAATTTTCTACCAATCATGTTTGAACTATGCAATAAACTCTTAGGGTTTCTGCTAGATAAGTAAATAGCTTGGTCCCAACTTTTAATATGAATCAATAGCAGACATGCTTATTTTCCTAATATTTTTGTCTTTAATATCCTTAAAACTTCCCTATGACAAAGTCATGTAATATTGTTGTTGTATTTTTGTTTGTTTGTTTTGTTTGTTTGTGTTTTTGTTTGTCCAATGACAGGTGATATCAAAGGTAAAACAAAAGTTTAATTTTGGAAGAATAAAGTATCTAAAAATCATTTGTGCATGCTCCCTCATTTAAAGACAATAATCAGTGAAGTGATACTTTTATCACACATCTAGAAAAGTAATCACTGAACATTTTCCAAATGTGATGGAATGATTTGAATTTTATTTTTAACTGAAACAAGATTCAAATCCTGAAAGTTCATGAATCTGATACTCATTTCTTTCATGGAAATGTAATTTAAATTTGGCTGTTTCTCTATGGCATAAATTGTTGGAATTGGCTACTTATGAGTGACTGAAGTCGAATTGTCAAAATATAGCATTACTCAGTTTATTTGGGGTAAAATAAAATGAATACCCTAGGATTGCTGTAATACATATTTTTCTATTCCTATTACTATATCTCTTTTAATCTAGTTTCTCTGCTAGGAGTGTTATTAAAACAAACATTAAAAGTATAAGATACACATTATTGTCTGTGAGTAGTGTTGTGAGAGTATATGAACTGCCCTGGAGGAGAGTGGACAGATTTCCATGAAGTTGTTTCTCACCTTTCAGTACTGTTCTTAAATTCTATCTGTACTCTGCTTTTCCATGCCTTCTATCTAGCAGCTTTGTACAAAGCATTCCCATATCATATGATATATACAATAATAAAACCTTAATGTAGAAACTTTCCACATAGTATCAACCATAAATTCCACAAAATTGGAGGATACAAAGTGAAGTTCTGCCATCAGGGCTTCACTTTACCTAAGAACTAGGGTACTTTTGAACATGATTAAACAATCCTGTGTGTCAGTTCTTACAGGGAGTGACTGTTTCCCAACACACTGAGGTATAGTGGTATTGGATAGTCATTCGCCATTTTTCACTCTCTATATCCACTTCCTTTATTTTGTGACTTAACAATACCTTCTTCTTGAGTGAGTGAAACAAATTTCCCTAACCCACTGATATTATCTTGGCTACAATACTTTCTTTAACCAATGAGATGTCAGTGGATGTAATGTGAGTAGAAGCTTGATATGTGCTTATATGGTTTCACTAGCTCACATTTGCTCTTGGGATCTGTCACAAGAAGAACATGGCCCAGTAACTGCTGGTCCAAGGAGAATGAGGAAACATTTGGAGTGTAGTTGAATGCAACCCAGAACCTGGTGTTAAGTCCAGATGAGCCTAACAGAGCTACAGCCAATTCGCAGACTAGTGTTGAAAACTACAGCTGTATAATGATAACAGCTATTTTGCCATACATTCACACAGTATTATTGCAGCAAAAGATAACTAATACAGTAGATTCCTAAAATTCAAAAAAAAACCCAAAAAACTTTCATATCTGGTATTTGTTAGTTTCCTATGACTATCTTTTGAAGTCTTTTATTCTAGAAGACTGCAATTTAAGCAGGGTAAGATGAAGGACTCAAGCTCTTATACATGAGTTTACACATTATTGTAATCTGGTGCATTAACTTCTTCAGAGACAACAGTGCTTGTCTTCCATCATTCTATCCTGGCATCATAGATGAGGAGCAAAAGTAGCAATGGTGTTTTTGTAGCAAGGTTCGTTTAGACATTTTAATAGTAGTAACTCAAATATCTTGTTGGATCTCCCAGGTTTCTGTGAACCCTAATATGCTTTGCAAATATCTTTGCTCCTTCAAGTAGCTGGAATGGATTCTATTGTTTATAGCTAAGAATGCTGATATTGGTACCTATAAAGAAATCTCCTTCCTCATCCTTTCTCTGTGCCTGCCTCTCCCCCTCTCTCTTTTCCCTTCCTTCTCCCTCTCCACTTCTCTTATAGATTCTGTGTGGGATGCTAATACCACCTTAAGTCTCACAATGCCCCTGTCTAGATAACTGTCATTTTGTTTCAGTTATCAGCGAACTTGCTTCTTTTACCACAAAGTGCTATCCCCAGTAACATAGGTTCCTTCCATAACTGCTCTACCTCCAGGATTTAACATCACCATCTTTGTGTATATCACATGCCTGTTTCTTTTTGCTATACTTGTATCATGAACCTTCTCTTGGCCATGTTGACATAGATCTTCAGTTGTACAAGGCAGTGCTTCTCAAATATCTCCATTGAGGGGTCATTAAAATTATTTTCCTAGTTCATTGTGCCATTTTGCAAAATATAAGAATGAACTACTAGAAAAATAAAATAAAAAGCACAAACATTCATAACAGAAGCTCATATGTTTTTATTATCAGATTAAACAGAAATATAATTACATCTAAATAAGTGTATTTAAAACAAATAGGGTCAAAACATACTTTTAATACTGGGCACATTGTTTATAGAAAATATGCAGATAGGTGAGTAATCTAGAGAATGTCTATTATGCTTGTGAATTTGCATGTTGCAAAATATTAACTAAAATGTGATGATTAAAATAGAGATTTTGCACAATGCCTGTTCACACACTGAATGAATACCACATATATTGATATTTAAACTTTGTACCAAATGAGTTTGTTTCTTGTTTGTTAATTTATACAATTTTAGATTATAAGATTGGATTATGTGTGAAATTTTTCTTATAATAACCTATGGATCTAAGTTTCTTAATCTGATAGTATAAATAAATTGATCATTAGAAAAGACTAAGTTCAAGTTTTAGTATTTCTTCTTTTCTATGGATCTGCAGATATGTTGCAGTTCTACTGGGATCAGTTAACCCTGGAGCTAGACTGATTTGGTTTTATTTCCTCACCACATATCTTCATGTTCTTTTTGGACTGGCAGCTGCCATAAGCATACAACAGAGCTATATAATTGATGCACAATGTAAGTCTCTACTCAGATCAGAAACACTGATGTCTGTTTGTTCAAAGCAAGTTCTATGGGCAGGTCCAATATCAATAAAGCACAGAACAATATTCCACTTATACTGGGGAAAGAATTGCAAAGTCACATTCAAAGTGTTTGATGCCAGAGGTGACTGAGAATAATTGTTCCATCTATTATACCTGCTTTCATTAGTATCCATTTACTTCGGTGTTAGTGCTGAGACATAAGTATTACTCAGGCCAGTGCAAATCAGGTTAAAAGCATAATGATCCTTGGCCAAAGTTATAGTCATAATAGTAGGACTTTGTATTGCCACCTCTCTTCCTTTGGTATGCGTGATGATGTCTAATAGAGAGTTTTCACATTATGATTATTGTTATACATTATACATAGCATGAGGATAATATACACACAGCCACTAGACGCCACATGAGAGGAGATGGTAGATAGAAATCAAATTGAAGTCAAAATGGTAGGCAAAAAATAATCTTTGAGAAATGTGACCACTCTCTTCTAAGACCGATTGGCCACATAGCCATCACTGACTTCAGAAAGAATTATCCTGACCCTCTTTATAAATCTCACAGAGAAAGAGAACATATGATATCATTATATGCTAAAAGACCACATTATTTTAGTTCATTTAGAAAAATGCGTAACCACATCAATGCTACTATGATTATGAGCTGTAGCAGAACTCTTACATTTGTATTTATAGTACCTAAAGCTTTAGTAGTAATACAGCAATGTAAATTTCCTGAATGTGATAGTTTTGATGATATTGTAGTTACATAGGAGAAGATCCTTATGTGTAGAAAATATACAATCATGTATTTGGGTCTAGGGGGCATCATGTTCACCACTCACTCTCCATAGATTGAGGGGAAAAAATGTAGTTTTTCAACAGTTCTTGCAACCTTTCCATAAGGTTGAAAATGATGTCAAAAGCTTTTAAATCTATACCAATACCGAAATGTAATATATTTAAGAGTAAATGTAACAAAAGGCATGGATACTTTTATGTGCAAATGATCAACTTTAATTCAAAGACATTAAAATCTAAATAAATAGATATACCATGTTTATAGATAGTAACTTCTAATATTTAAATGTGTCAATTATCTTGAAATTAATCAATTTATTAAATCGATTCCAATATAATTAGTAACACAGCTTAATGGAAATGGGTGAGTTGCTTCATAACTTCACATGGAAGAGCAGAAGGCTGAGAATAGCAAAACATCTTCATAAAAATAAATGAGGGAACTTTTCTTATAATATAACTTTTCTTATAATGCTTTAAATGGAGAGCTCAGAAATAGACTTACACACATGTGGTTACTTGATACAAAGTAGATTTGGCCCTCAGATTAGTGGGGAAAAACACATTTTTTTAAATAGGGTTGTGATAACTGGTTATACAATTAGGTTAATTTTTCTCACTGGAAATTTTTAGTGCCTTTTAATTCCCTCATTGCTCTAAAAATCATGAGGATGTCCCTAAAATTGAATTTATTTCCATTCATTTTGTGCAGGAAGTGTCATAAGCATGTCGAATATGAAAACTGATACAATTTATTCAGTATAGTTTTCTTGAATAAATTATTTGGTAATCTCCTACCAATATATATATATATATATATATATATATATATATATATATATACACTTTTTTATGTTTTATATATACCAGTATATATATATATATATATATATATATATATATATATATATATATATATACTTTTTTATGTTTTATATATACCAGTGTGTATATATATATATATATATATACACACTTTTTTATTTTTTTTCTGATTTTCTTTGAGGCACTCCCATTATTCAGATATTGTTCCTTTTGTACTGATCATCTAATTTTGTTTGATCTTCTATTTTAAGCCTATTTTACTTTTATTATAATTAATGGGAGATTTCCATAATTTTATTTCCCTAGCCTTGTACTGAGTTTTAATTTCTTCTTTATTTTCAAAGTTTGAGGGCTGTTTTTTTTTTTTTTAACCTTAAATACCCTTTTCATAGCATGCTGTTCTTTTAGATGTGCAATGTGTTCTTTTTTTCCTTCTGCAAAAATTAATTGAAGCTCCTTTTTGCAATTTTACTCTCCCTACATTGTTTTCACTTATTCCAAAATTATTTTAGAAATTTATTTTGTTTTCTATATGTTCTGATAGAAAATTTCCTCATATATCTATTAATAGTTCAGTGCTGCATATAATTAAAAGGAGAGGTTCTCAAAAGCTGATTTGAAGCTCTATGAGTTGTATATACACACACAGACACACAACACACACACACACATTTTACCTCTGAGAAGAATCTTTCATCTTTTGGCTGTATAGTTTAAGTTTGTCTATCATTATCCAGGGTCCCAAATAGGGGGACAGTATAAGTATTTAGAACATACACAAGATCTGACAATTAAGTTCATGAACTTTTTGCAGCAATGTTGCTGAACGTTTTTGATATAAGAGGGATTATCCATTATGAATTTGTACCAACTCGACAAATAGTTAACCAAGTTTACTACTTGGAAGTGCTGAAAAGGCTACATGGAAAAATTAGACGAAAACAACCTGATCTTTTGCCAACAATTCATGGCTCTTACGTCATGACAATGCACCAGCTCACAGGGCATTGTCTATGAGGAAGATTTTAGCTAGTAAACAAATAACTGTATTGGAACACTCTCCCTACTCACCTGGTCTGATCCCCAATGACTTCTTTTTTTACCCAAATATAAAGAATATATTGAAAGGAAGACATTTTGATGACATTCAGGACATCAAATGTAAAACGACGACAGCTCTGATGGCCATTCCAGAAAAAGAGTTCTAAAATTGCTTTGAAGGGAGGACTAGGCGCTGGTATCAGTGCATAGCTTCTCAAGGGGAATACTTCAAAGGGACAATAGTGATATTCAGCAATGAAGTATATAGCACTTTTTCTAGGATGAGTTCACAAACTTAATTGTCCAACCTCATATAGTACTTATTTTTTTTACCAACCATTGGAATATTTGCTTTATATATATTCACCAATTTCATCTTTATATCAATCTGATAACTATGCTTATACCCA
This sequence comes from Rhinolophus ferrumequinum, assembly GCF_004115265.2. Lineage (NCBI taxonomy): Eukaryota > Metazoa > Chordata > Mammalia > Chiroptera > Rhinolophidae > Rhinolophus > Rhinolophus ferrumequinum. Next base: position 19,541,686 of record NC_046294.1, read on the forward strand.
TTTTTCAGATGAAGAAATTGAGGCACAAAGTAGAAAACTAACTTGTCTAAAGTCATAGTGCTTGTTACATGCAAAACTAGGATTCCAACTCAAGAGACTGTCCTAAATGGGATATACCCTGTTTCGTACCTAGGCATGGACTTCATGCCCCAACCCTGCTTTCTTTTTGATGCAGTTGTCTTCTTCTGTGCCTAGTGTTCCTCCAGTTGAAAATATTAATTGTTGACTCTTTCCACATAATACGCCTTCATTCTTTTCCTAGTGCAGGAAGAGAGTCATTGCCAGTCTGAGCTAGGTCGGTAAAAATCATAGCATACAACACCTTCTTCAACAGATTTTTTAAATATTCTGTTTTTAGTTCCCTCTAGTCACATTGACAGAGGTCTGTTGTTCATCAAATTCTTGCACATTTCTAGGATAATGCAATGCAAACAAGAGGTTCTCTTTCTCTCTGGCTATCTTGTTTCAGTTTTCTCTCATCTTCTAAATTTGTTACCACTATCCATCTGTTTTACATTTCCATATTTTTTTCTTTTCGACTTTAATTGTCCTTGTATGATCTTTCTTAAAATAATAAAACAAACAAACAAACAAACAAAAAAACTCTACACTTATTTCCAGGAGACTTGAGGAGAAAACTAGAATGGGGGTTTGCGTTCTCTCATGTTTAATAGGAACCCACCTTTATCTAATTTTCTTGACATAAAATATTTGTAGATGGTAGACTCCATAGCTGAGAATATGTACTGGATAAAAAAGTTCTCTTTCATCATGTAAAATTTTCTGATTTCAGTTTGTTGAAGAGAATAGCAAATCAGAGTTCTGATTCTAGAGATTGACTGAAAATATTGAATCTGTTGCATCAGTCAGGGGCTTTCTATTATGTCAGGTATAAAAGTTGAGAATCTGAATTGAAAATAGAGGAAGTAAGTATGACTCAACAGGCTCTTCTCAAAATAGCAGGAACTATAGAACCTTTAGGAAGATAAGCAATGATGTAGCATTTCTGTTTGCCTATTCAAAGTCCCTCCGTCTTTCAGATCCTACAGCCTTACGATCATACGTATTAAGTCCATTTGAAAACCAGCCAATATAACTGCTACAAAGAGAAAACTATGAAGAAATTAAGTTGTAACATAGTGGTTGTTACCTCTGCTCCGCATAAATATCATATATGGCATTTATAAAAGTCCTTTTTTATAAATCCAAGGCTGCGTGCATGCCCAATTAAATCTAAATATCTAAGGGTGGGATTCAATTAACAGTATTTTTAAGGCTTCTCGAGTGATTTTTTGTATATAGCTTTGTGCATTGTCTTATGAATGGTTTAAGCAATGTGTATCTAACAGTAAGCCTGCTTAAAAAAAAAAAAAAAACCTACTTGTCAGTTTCTCTTTGGCTATCCTGGACTTTTTGGTATGAGACTAATTCAATTATAGAACAAAACTGAAGATAATAAATCTTAAAAAAAAATTAGCATTTGGCTAGTCCCTTTGTTGGTATTCCATTCAGAGCTCACTCACTTCAAGCATCCTTCTTTTCTGAGAAGTTATTTTTCTAAGAGCTCATAATCTCCTGCTATAGGCGTGTGGGGAAAAATATGTATATATGATTTTTTTTTTTTCTTGCTAGCAAACTTTCTAGCAACTCTTATGTAGCAAGGTGATTTGGAAGGCTGAATATAAATAACTCGATCCTGAGCTGCTGCATTAATTGGTAGAGGTGGGAAGTGGGAAAGTGAATTTCAGTCCTGTTAGATTTTGTTATGAAGCCACCTCTCTCTCCAACAACCATCTTAATTTAATTACCACTTTATCCATTACTGGCTGAATTTGTGACAACGGCAGCTTTATGTGTCTCTCTTAATAGGAACTGAGTCAAGCTCCCACTTGAAGTGTCAGGGTCAGAGGAGCAATGGTTGAAGTGCTTCAGTACATCGCTTGAGTGGAAGAGCTTTCCAGTTAATATACTTAGGGGAAGAATGAACTGATCCACTCCCTACCCTCCATCCCTTCAAAACAGCATCCTGCTGCCTCATAACTGTGTTGGGAACCGCTAAAGCTCATTTAAGTAAACAATTGGTAGGACACATAAAGAGAGAGGAAGGGCATGCAGTTTTAAAGATTTTGAAGAGGAGAGCAAACATTGAATTCCTTGCAATGCTCAAGACCTCAATTCACTCAAAAATTGGAAATAATCATTATGGGGAATAAGCACAATGGAAAAGCTAATGTCTCCTCTGAAAGGAATGGAAACAACGTGGAACAATCACATGCCCATGTTCCGCGTTAGGTCTGGGGAAGTGGACTGAGTGAGGAATCTGAATGCCAAGCGCTCTTTCTCATTTTTATCTCCTGTTGTTATCACAAATTTACATGAGGTTTGTCTCGGGCCATGTAGGATCTGAAAGCATTTTTCAACCAAGCAGATTCAACAGATGAAAAACCACTTAGGGTCTTCGTTATTTCTCACTTCAATCCCAATTCGTGACCCTCAAATTCTTCTATAAGATAAGATGGTGAGAAATAATCATGATAATTTTGTAAAGCTTGGTTTTTAGTAAAATGAGCTTTTGTTTATTGGTGCTTGAAATAAAACTTTTGAAATTAATTGACCATGAATGTAAATACTGTATGAACAAATCACAGAACCCTAAGAAATTTCCATTGATCAGCCTAAGATATGAAGTGGGGTGAGCAGTAGGGAGATGAATAGTGAAGAGAAACTAATGTTCAGAAAACAAAGACAAAAGATGATATATTAAGTTGGTGTAAAACTAATTGCAGTTTTTGCAATTAATTTTAACCTTTTAAACCGCAATTACATTTGCACCAACCTAACACTTATGCTTGCATAAACATTGCCAACTGCATTCCCAAACCACTTTATTAAATAGCCAATGTCATTATAAAATAATTTGGATGATCACAGTCAAGAAAAAAGTAAACAAATTAAAAGTGTTAAAATGTTTATCAAACAGCACAATAGTATAGTTTGCTTTAACATTGTGAATGGATGGCAGTGTTATGAATAGGGTAAAAAGAAAATAGTAAAAACAAATGTGCGAACACACTCAGTGGACTGAGGCAAAACGAACACTTTGCAGTACATAAGAAGTGTGCTGCAGTGTCCCCTTTATTTTTATATTTTGGGTTAAAATGATTTTCTTTCTTTCCGTTTAGGTACACACTATTTTACACTAGAGAGAGCGATGTATAATAATTTCTGATGTTTTTATGTATGAAGATACCCTGTTCCGTATGAACCATTACTGCTTAGGACTGGGGCTATCAAAATCAAATAATGTATGAATCAAACCACAGTCTCGGTCTTGGTTTTTTGTTTGTTTATATGCTTTTGCTTTTATTCCCTTTTTCTCTCCATTTTTATTCTCCATAAAAAGACTGAGGATCTCCTTACCCATAAACACCATTTAAAAAAAAAAATTGTAGAGTGAGGCTTAGAGGAAAGGATAAAAGAAAATGATCTACCTCTTTATCAAGAGCAACAACACTGATATGAAATTCTCTGTAGGTCCTTGGAGGATTAGATAAACAGCACTTCATCCAAGTCAAAATAGAACCTGGGATGGTCATTCTTCAGGACATTTCAGGATTGCCAGTAGGGGGTGTCCACATGGAATTGCAGTAACAGCTCAATTGCTGCTGTTTCCTTGGAGCAGACAACAACACTTTACTCATTCTTTGTGGATATTGTTAAACATGATACGATGAAACAAATTAAAGTAAAATAATATAATACAAAGAGGCTCTACGAAAATAAAATCCAGAAAAAGTACTTGTGCAAATGAACAGTGAGACTGAATCCTAGGAAGCTATGGTTTTCATGAAACTTGAGATTTAAAGTATTTTAAATATCTTAAAGAAAACATGGAATGCCCTAGAGCAAGATGGAGGCTTTAGAAATGTGACTGTATACCTGAATTTCCTGCAGCACTAACAAGAAAATGCAAACCGAGTAGTACAGGAAAGATACTTAAGGAACAATACAGTGAAAGGAGATTCTTTAATGATTATTTTATTCATTTACTTGTTTATATACTATCTATATTATATAATATAATAGTAACATAACTATGTATTGTATATTACATTATATAATGTATAAAACATGTTATATATTACTTCTATATTACTCATATATTATATTGTATATTATTTATATATAATATATAATAGATTATATATACACGCATATATATGCATATATATGCTGGGGGTGCCAAAAAATGTACACACATTTTAAGAAAGAAAAAAACTGCATTAGAATTGTAATATAATGAATGATGCTAGCATTTGTATGATTAATGCCATCTTTTGAGCGAATGTCATACTACACATTACTATGTAATTCAGTTCAACTTTGGAAAGTAATGCATAGATAATATCTCTTAAAATGTGTATACACAACGATTTCACTGATATGCGGTATATAAAACTGAAAACAACAAAAGAACAAGACAAACAAATGAAGAAACAAAAACTCATAGACACAGACGATAGTTTAGCGGTTGCCAGAGGGTAAGGGGGGAGGAGGGTGGTAGATAAGGGTAAAGGGGATCCAATATATGGTGATGGAAAGAGAACTGACTCTGAGTGGTGAACACACAATGTGAGATATAGATGACATAATACAGAATTCTATACCTGAAATCTATGTAACTTTACTAACAATTGTCACCCCAATAAACTTTAATTAAAAAAAAAAAAAATGTGTATACATTTTTTTGGCACCCCCGGGGTATAAAGCACTAGAGGTTAAGCTCCTTGTATGCAGGGATATTGTCTGTCTTTTCACTTCTATATTCTTAACATTTAAGATGGTGCCTGGCATAATTCCAAATAAGTATTTTGAAATGAATAAATAAATACTGGGGCAACGATTTTGAAATATTTAGTTTAACTCAATTTTCTTATTTTTCTGATAACTACTTCTTAGGAGAGTTATAGAATTAAAGTACATAAAAGCAATTAACACTTTACTTGGCACCTTGTGGTTACCAAAACAAGGATAGTTTCCCTTTTTTAGATCACAGAGTTTATTATTCAATCTTATATTTCTAGAATATTATCCAAGCAATCTTTTTCTGTCATGTCTATAGTTTATGTTAGGAAATGTGAGGTGAGTAGTATTACCTATTTAACTTTTGAGGAAATGTATGATTCAGTTTAATTTCTTCATTGCAAACATTTTGTGTTTTTAATGAAATCATATATTGAATTTACAAATTGCCAGTTTCTGAATGAGCAACATTTTGTCTAGAACGTACTTTGAAAAGAGCTAAGGTATTCCTATTTCTTCACTTTTGTTCTAGAAGTGGAGCTGAAAATTTGGTAAGGTGTGATCTGAACCTCATTTGATAAAGCTCAGATTTCTTTAGCTACACAAAGCATTTGCATAGTTGAGAGAAAAATGTTACTTTTAAGACAACAATATGAAGAACAAAGGAGTACAATATTTCAATGCTTCCAGTGTTTTCGAAGTAAAATCAACACAATTAAAAGATGATAACCACATCACAGATCTAAATTATACTCCTTTATTCTGTCAATAATTGTGGCAGCCTCAAAAGATGAAAGACGTTGTCACCTTGCTGTTAAAATTCTCTTAATGACATGCATCCTAGCGTGGATCTGAATCATAGCTATTATTAATTTTTGGAGACTTTAGTGTAAATGACACGGGATTGTGGAGGTCAGGTAGTCAAAGATATATATCGCTGCATACATTTTTTCTATATCTTTGTAATGTAAGAGTGGCAGTATCTTTTCATTAGTACTTTATCTCTAGAATATTTGCTTCTCTTTCTGTTATAATTTTCATATTACTAAAAAATAATTTTACATTTTGTCAATAATTTTAACTTCTAGTATAGCTTTACCTATTATAGATTGAAAAATTAATCCTTTAATCTTTGTCCACTTACCACTACTGAGTTAAATAAAGTACAAAATGGTATATATTAACAATGCAAGGTATTTTAGGTGAGGAAAATATGCTGCAATAAGCTTTTCCTTGTCCAGGAGAACACAATTCTGATGCATGAAGATATACTTTCTTATAATCAACATCTATGATCCAACTCGGAAGCAGCAATTGTTGTGAATGATAAATGGTCATTACCCTATGACTCATTCGCACTTCACCCTTCTAATCAAAAACATCAGAAAATATGGTAATTCATACCAAAGCATGACACTTACTAGATACGCCAGGTTTTTCTTGTCTTTTTAAATGAATGGATTCTTTGTCGTTAGACAGTCAACAACTGTTCATTGTACATCTTGTATGTGCAAGCTACTTTGCTAAATAAGCATAGGAAAATCTTATAAAATGTCAAAAAAAATATTGCTTTTTAGGGAGCTGGTTGTTTAGCTTAAAATAATTGACATACACAAAAAAGATGATACTGGCTATCTAGATTACATTCTACATTATCAGTAAATAATATCAATATCAGTAAATAATAAATATGATAGTAAGAACTGGAACTGAGTACAGATCCTGGTTCTCTCATGTACCATTTTATTCATCTTTATGCCTAGATCCCTTCTTCTGCAAATGTGTATCTTACAAAACATTTGCTGCGGGTATATATTATACTCTATGTAGTATAAACTAATTATCCGTATCTATTTCTCTCTTTCCCACTCTATCTACTTTAAAACACTGCCTGAAATATAATGATTTCTGTATAAGTACCTTTATTTTTCTAAAACCACGTGCTTATTGTTTTAAATATTTTGTCCATATATTTTTTAATTTATTGGGATGACAATTGTTAGTAAAGTTACATAGATTTCAGGTGTTCAATTCTGTATTACATCATCTATAAATCCCATTGTGTGTTCACCACCCAGAGTGAGTTCTCCTTCCATCACCATATATTTGATCCCCTTACCCTCATCTCCCAGCCCCCACCACACTTACCCTCTGGTAACCACTAAAGTATTGTCTGTGTCTATGAGGTTTTGTTTCTCATTTGTTTGTCTTGTTCTTTTGTTGCTTTTGGTTTATATACCACATATCAGTGAAATCATACGGTTCTCTGCTTTTTCTGTCTGACTTATTTCGCTTAGCATTATACTCTCAAGATCCCTGCATGTTATCACAAATGTTCCTATATCATCTTTTCTTACCACAGAATAGTATTCCATTGTGTATATATATCACAACTTCTTTATCCATTCATCTATCGCAGGACATTTTGGTTGTTTCCATGTCTTGGCCACCGTAAACAGAGCTGCAATGAACATTGGAGCACACGTGTCTTTATGTATAAATGTTTTCAGATTTTTTTGGTAGATACCCAGGAGAGAGATTGCTGGGTCATATGGTAATTCTATTTGTAATTTTCTGAGGAACCTCCACTCTGCCGTCCATAACGGCTGCACCAGTCTGCATTCCCACCAACAGTGTATGAGGGTTTCTTTTTCTCCACAGCCTCTCCAACACTTGTTACTATTTGTCTTGTTGATGATAGCTATTTGGACTGGGGTGAAGTGATATCTCATTGTGGTTTTTATTTGCATTTCTCTGATGATTAGTGATGCTGAGCATTTTTTCATGTCTATTTGCCATTTGTATGTCCTCTTTGGAGAAATGTCTCTTCAGGTCTTCTGCCCATTTTTCAATTGGGTTGTTTGTTTTTTTGTTGTTAAGTTGCATGAGTTCCTTGTATATTTTGGATATTAACCCCTTATGAGAGGCGCTGTTTGCAAAAATCTTCTCCCATTCAATTGGTTGCCTTTTTATTTTGTTGATGGTTTCTTTTGCTGTGCAGAAGCTTTTAAGTTTCATATAGTCCCATTCGTTTATTTTAGCTTTTACTTTCCTTGCCTTTGGAGTCAAATTCATAAAATTCTCTTTGAACTTAAGGTCCATAAGTTCAGTACCTACGTTTTCTTCTATGCAGTTTATTTTGTAAGGTCTTATGCTTAAGTCTTTGATCCATTTTGAATTAATTTTGGTACATGGTGACAGATAGCAGTCCAGTTTCATTCTTTTGCACGTGGCTATCCAATTCTCCCAGCACCATTTATTGAAGAGGCTGTCTTTTCTCCATTGTATGTTTTTTGCTTCTTTGTCAAAAATTATCTGTCCATATTTATGTGGTTTTATTTCTGTGTTTTCAATTCTATTCCATTGGTCTATGTGTCTGTTTTTCTGCCAATACCATGCTGTTTTGATTATTGTAGTCCTGTAGTACAAGCTAAAGTCAGGGAGTGTGATACCTCCAGTATTGTTCTTTTTTCTTAAGATGGCTTTGGCTATTCGGGGTCTTTTGAGGTTCCAAACAAATCTGATAATTTTTTGTTCTATTTCTTTAAAAATGCCATTGAGATTTTGATGGGGAATGCATTAAATCTGTATATTGCTTTAGGTAATATGGCCATTTTAACTATGTTGATTCTTCCAACCCATGAGCACGGAATGTCTTTCCATTTCTTTGTGTCTTCTTCAATTTCTTTTAAAAATGTCTTATAGTTTTCAGCATATAGGTCTTTCACATCTTTGGTTAAGTTTATTCCTAGGTATTCTTTTTGACACAATTGCAAAAGGAATTTTTTTTTTGTATTTCTTTTTCTGAGATTTCATTGTTAGTATATAGGAATGAAATGGACTTTTGTACGTCACTTTTGTACCCGGCAACTTTACTGTATTCATTGATTGTTTCTAATAGCTTTTTGGTGGAGTCTTTAGGGTTTTCTATATATAGCATCATGTCATATACTAGGGGACTTAAATACATCATTGACAGCTATGGATAGATCATCCAAACAGAAAATAAATAACATAGCAGCCCTAAATGACACATTAGATGAAATGGACATAATTGACATATGTAGAGCACTTCATCCTAAAACATCAGACTATACATTCTTTTCTAGTGTACATGGAACATTCTCAAGGATAGACCACATATTGGGACATAAAATCAGCCTCAGCAAATTTAAGAAGATTGAAATCATACCAAGCATATTCTCTGATCACAAGGGTTTGAAATTGGATATCAAGGGCAAAAACAAAGCAGGAAAAACACAAATACATGGGGATTAAACAAGATACTTTTAAAGAATGACCGGGTCAAAGAAGAAATTAGAGGAGAGATCAAAAGATACATAGAAACAAATGAGAATGAAAATACATCCTACCAAAATTTTTGGGATGCAGCGAAAGCAGTTTTAAGAGGGAAATTTATATCATTACAGGCCTATCTCAAGAAACAAGAAAAATCCAAAATAAATAACCTCATGTTACACCTTAAAGAACTAGAAAAAGAAGAACAATAAATTCAATAACCTGGAAGAAATGGACAAGTTCTTAGAAACATATAGCCTTCCTAGGCTGAACCATGAAGAACCGGAAAATCTAAACAGACTGATCACCTGTAACGAAATTGAATCAGTCATCCAAAACCTTCCCAAAAGCAAAACTCCGGGACCAGATGGCTTCACTAGTGAATTCTACCAAACCTTCAAAGAGGATCTAATACCAATCCTGCTTAAACTCTTCCAAAAAATTGAAGAAGAGACAGTACTCCCTAACTCATTTTATGAGGCCAACATTACCCTGATACCAAAACCTGGTAAGGACAACACAAAAAAAGAAAACTACAGACCAATATCTCTGATGAATACAGATGCAAAAATCCTAAACAAAATTCTAGCAAATCGAATACAATAATGCATTGAAAAGATTATTCATCATGACCAAGTGGGGTTCATCCCCCGGGCACAAGGATGTTTCAACATCCGCTAATCCATCAATGTGATACATCACATAAACAAAATAAAGGACAAAATCATGATTATATCAATTGATGCAGAAAAAGCATTTGACAAGATACAACATCCATTTATGATTAAAACATTTAATAAAATAAGTATAGAAGGAAAATACCTTAACATAATAAAGGCCATATATGACAAACCCTGAGCTAATCTCAAAATTAATGGTGAAAAACTGAAGTCCTTTGCTCTACATTCAGGAACCCTACTGGGCTGTCCCCTATCACCTCTGCTTTTCAACATAGTGTTGGAAGTCCTTGCCAGAGCAATCAGGCAAGAGAAAGAAATAAAAGGCATCCAAATTGGGAATGAAGAAATGAAATTGTCACTCTTTGCAGATGACATGACGCTATATATAGAAAACCCATATTTTATTAATGTATCTACCACTGAACTTTAAATAGTTTGAGTATACTTCACTGGGTCATACTCATATATACACTACTGATACTTTACTAAATACAAATACTACAAGTAATAAGTTGAATAAATTTTTAATTGAACAGCTAGAAATCAGATCTAGATTCAGACAAGCTATTTTCAGAACAATTAGAAACTGAATGACGACTAGAAGTTGAAAAACAGGCAGCCACAGATAACATTCTACTGGATATTAATTTACATCAGAATTGCCTGATGTTCAGTGTCTTGATAACCCCTGTTTCCATATATCTTATGGAGAAGTGGTTTTGTTTTTTTTGTTGTTTGTTTTGTTTGTTTGTTTGTTTTAGGCCATAGGGTAAATTCTGTCTGTTACTCCATCTTTTATGGGTATCCGTGTTTGTTAAATGGAAGGCTTGTCATAATTATTAAATGAGATTTATTCTCAAATGTGACACTATACTTAGGAAGTTGGTTAAATAATCAGTTTGTCTAACTATGAGTCATTTTGCCCAATTTTATATCTTGGTAAAAAGGAGGATAGATTTTTATCGAATATATGTAAATAACCATATTACCATGAAAATGTAAAGGGTTTCAACAAAGTAGTTCTTAGTTCTGAGGCATTAGTGAGAACAAATTTCATTTAAAATGGTTAATTTCAGTGTGGAAAAGTATAGCTTACTAATATTTAGAGTTAAAACGGCTTTTTCATAATCTAAATTCATTTGGGCTGCCATAACAAAATACCATAGGTGCCTTATGAACAACAGACATTTATTTCCCATAGTTCAGTAGCCTGGGAACTCCAGGATAAAAGCAACAGCAGATTCAGTGTCTGATGAGGACCTACTCTCTGGGTCACAGAAAGCTTCTTCTTGCTGTGTCCTCATATGGGGGAAGGGGGAAGGGAGCTCTCTGGGGTCTCTTTTATAAGGGCATTCATTAGGGCTCCACACTCATGACCTAATCAACTTCCAAAGGCCACGTTTCCCAGTACCTTCATATTAGGTGTTAGAATTTAACTTATGAATTATGGAATGGGGGCCACAAACATTCAGTTTATAACATTTATACACACATACAATTAGAACAATAAGATGACAACAATAACATTTCAAACAAATAATTACAATTAAATTTTTCTCACCATTTCATCCTATGTAATTTTTGTAACTATGGACGTTGAGAAAGAAAAGAGTATGTCTTTCATGAAGTAGTTGGCTTCCAGGCAGAACAGAGTTCTGGAAATACTGACTCAATCCCATCTATATTGTACAAATATTTTCTCATTTTCTAAGTATTATCAGCTTGCAAAATTCTTCTAATTATCTTTTCATTGAAATACCAATAATTTAGAGAATCTGATGGAATCTTTACAACAGGCATTGTGACAGCCTTTTTTTTTTTTTTTTTTTTTTTTATGGGTGACACAAGTCTAACCTAGAGTTTATATAGCAAGTCTTTTAGCAAGCATCAGTAGGAAGCAGAAACCTGTTGATTTGCTATTTTTTAATTAGAGTGAATAAGAATATAAGAAAGGGGAGAGTACATTTTCTATTGGGGTTTAGTACGTTGTATTTCAGGAGTTTGATCAGTGTTTCTCTTGAGGGTAAGAAAATATTATAGACAGTAAAATAATTGAAAAATCTTTAGGACCATAAATTGTATCATTTCTGATTTATTGATTGTAGTAATATTTTACCTGTATAGTCTTTGCTTAAGAAAGACTCAATGCTTCTTCTGTTTTGATGCTTCTTCCCACATAGATTTTACAATAGTGTTAAGCTAATTATAAAATATGGAACATAGCAAACAACCCTAATTATTCCTAACACGTCTATTTTTTTACAAGATGAAATAACACATCTTTGTATGTGTCTAGAAGACCTACAGAGGCCATCCTGAATATATATATGTGTGTGTATATAAATATGTATATATATATATGTACATATATATATATATATTTTTTTTAATTTAGGAGCTGATATTTGAGGCAAACCAAAAAATTAGAGCAGAGATAATAACTGAAGATAGGACCACAGGTGCTGAGAAATAATATTTGATTATCTATTTCACCAAAGTGAAAAAATGTTTTAAATAAACACAAAAGATTATAACAATTTTTAAGAAATTTTAGCTTTATCATATGTGAGGAATTTTTTTTTTCCTTTTTTGTTTTAATTAACCAATTGCATATGAAATCAAACCTGAGCAGGGAAGTTTATTCTGTTAAGGTATGGAATAGCTGCTATGCGGGAAGTTTACACATATGATGATGAATAATATTTTATTATCCCTTAAGGGTTTCTAAGACTTCTTTATCAATTTGACAAAGAAAAAGCCAAATTTTTACCTTACATTGATACATATTTTGCAGCAAAGTTTTCATGAATTTCCCACTCCTTCCTCCTTATCGGGTTCTTAGTCCCATAAAAAATGATTTAACTTTGCCAAAGTTTAAAACTCTTCATAGAGCCTTTCAGGCTCAGGTAAAACCAGGGCAAATAAAATTAATCTCTCTCTATGCCACAACTACAGAAGAAAACACAATTTAATATGTTTGCCTGAGAGATCATAAATGATGCTCTCTGAAATAATGAACCAGCCAGATTTTAATACTTTTTAGACAAAAAAAACAACAGGTTTGTGAAGAAATGATAGAACAAAGCCACTTCGGTTTGGGGTGCTCATTAGTGAGGAAGCTAAACAAAGATTTGGCTTGAGTATTAAATTAGTAAAGGAATTAATATGATTTGTTTATATAAGCTGCTCTGCCCAGGATTTTTTAAGTCTAACAATAAAGGTATCTCTCTCAGCCACCCTGGGGCAAGGAGGGCACTTTTCACAGGGGAGATTTATTTACTGCATTCAAGAAGACAAGGGAGGTCGCCATGCCCTCCTTGCACCAGATGCGGGTCAAATAACATCAATTCAGAGTGATCAACATGACATTGTAGGATATTTTGAGGCGGACTTCCCTGGGCCCCGATATTGGGTTACATAAAAAACTGGTTAATATCTTACAGAGCAATAAAACATAACTGTGAGGTTGTCTATTTTACTGAATAAAAACAACTGGCCTCTCTTCTAGATAAGAACAACAACAAAAAACCTACGATTACCTGCAGCTTCTCTTAGTCTGAACCGTTTCATCATTAGAATGGAGTGAAACTAAGGACATTTCCCTTGCTGTTCCTCCAGTGGCTTTCAATCCCACCCATCTTCTTGACTTATTTACACATTTTGGTTATATTTCACACAGTTTAACGAGAGAACAGTGATCCTTGGTACAAAATAAAGCTGTCCTCATCATTATTCTGAACCCATCCCCACCCCTCGGGCTCAGAAGGAGAGGTTGGGATTATCAGAGGGTAGACTAGGTATTTCCCGTATTTCTCAGAATATAGTTAATATGCAGACTGTTCCTGACTCACAATGGTTTGACTTACAAGTTTTCGACTTTATGATAGTGGGCAAGTAATACACATTCAGTAGAAACCGTACTTCAAATTATGAATGTTTCCTGAGCTAGCAAGCCATCTGCGGTGCAATATTCTCTCATGATGTGAGGTAGTAGCAGCTGGTCACAGGTCCTGGTCAGGCATGTGATCACCAGGGCAAATAACTGATACTCTACAGTATACTATGTTGCCAATTTTTCGTTTTGTTTTTTAATTATGTTCTGAGAATGTTTAAGGTAAGCTAGCCTAAGCTGTGACATTTTGGGTAGGTTAGGTGTGTTGAATGCATTTTTTAATTGACAATATTTTAAATTTACAGTGGGTTTATTGGGATATAACGCCATCATAAGTCGAGGAGCATCCGTTCTTTTCTCTCAAATGGAAAGCCTTGATTATCCTTCTGAAGTTTTCCTGACATATCTGTTGTGTGTTAATTTCATCTGATTAAAAGAAGGGAGGAATAAGGAGCTTGGCATGAGAAAAGTTTTGTGTGGGTAGAGGGGGTTAGGAAAATAGTAAAGGTTAGATCAATTTTTGAAGAAAGAAAAATCTGAATAGAAGAAATTAGGATAAAAACAGGCTTTCTTAATAAAATGACCCTCTCCTCCACCCGCCTCCTTAAAGCTTAACCTCTTGAATACAAACCCTTGTTCTCTAAGAAAATTAGCATGTGACATACATCTTTAAGTTTTCTCATCCTACACTGTAATTACCTTTTATTTTCACAAGGCTTTAATTGTTACACACCTGTATGTTTCGTATGATAGTATCATGGAAAATAAAGCTATAGGACAATGAATAAAGCGTGTTTTGCCCAATAGTAACTATTGAATGGCATTGGTCAGAAGAGTTCTGTGTTCTGTTGAGTAAATAGCAATCATGAGTTCCAGAAAAGGCTGTGAACCAAAGGGAACTCCTCCTCAAGACTTTGGGAACATTGGATGATAAGCAGAACACCCCAAGAAACACTGATATATAAACAACTCAAGAAGAAACTAAAAATCGTCTTTTCTTTTTCCCTGTGCTAGATGATTGTCCATTGACAGTAGTGAGATAGATGCTTCTAGAAGTTTCCTCATAAATGAGGAAACTGAACACTAGCATGTGTGGCTGCAGGCATGGTGCTAGTCAGTAGCAATGGCAGGTAGAACCTGAGATCTTTCCAATCGAAGTGCAATACTCTTCTCACTGGACTGGTTTTCCTGGAAGGGATTTGAGGGGGATACAGCCCTGACAGTTTCTATGTAAGTAGTGTAGAGAAGACACCCTGGCTTCCACAAAGGAGAATGAAAGCCACTACAAAAACTTGGGGTCATCCTACTCTATCACTAATAGGAATGGGAATTTAGGCAAGACACTTTGCTATTTTAAGCCTTACTTATCTATGGAATGGTTATGTTAATACCTTCTGGTTGTGAGGTAAGATTATGATTTGTAAGCCTCAAGTATTATTAATACAAACAGTTCATAAATCTAAAGTACTGATAACATGCATACAATGAAAACATTTTTTCCAAATCTTCGTGCAAATCTGATTTTCTTCCCATTCTTTCATTAAATTTATCCAGTTTGGCATAGTCATTGATTCAACAAACACTATCCTCATTAGCAGAATATGATTTCCTTATCTTTATAACCCCTCCCATCCCACAAATTTAGAAGACCTGCCATAGTAGAAATGCAATATTTGTTGAATGAATAAATGATTGAAGTAATTACTGAATTATTTAGTGCCACGTTTTTCCTGATTCTTTACTTGGTGCTTAGAATAAGAAATGACCCTTGTCCCCATAGACTTCATCATTTTCTCTCTTGATTTTATGGACTTTTTGTCATTGCATTCCAACTTCCCAGTTTACCACCAAATGAGATTCTTTTAAGTAAGGAAATGCACCTATATAGCTAAGTTCACATTCTATGCATATTTAACAAGCCTAGAGAATTGTAATCTGTGTTTATGTGTTGCCACATCAATGTACCATTTCAGATGATTGATTCAAGACTAGTGTGCTTATCAGCCTCTGGTTTTAAATAATACATGTTTTCAATCATATGTTCTCTATGAACACATCTTTGTCTTAAATGTGGCTGCAAAAGAAGAATCTTAGTAAAATTAAATCAGTGGTTTCCTGTTTCGGTTCTCATAATACATAACACAATGGACGTTTAGAGATTCTCCTTCAATAATTCTGCATCTGACCACAGAGGACACACGGCCACTGGAGACCTTGCAGTGTATCATGCTCCTCCTGCTCACGCATGTGTGAGGGTGGTGAAAAGTGAAGGTAAAATAAATAAGGGATAAAAGGTTTTTCTCCTCTTCAGATAATGTCTTAAACTTCAGTGGGTTTCTAAAGGCCACTCCTCAGAGAGAAAAAGGGCCCCTGTCATGTGCAAGCCTGCATTTTAAAATAGTCTCTCTGAGGCTGGTTAAACCATGATTAATTTTATCTTCTCACATCATTTCTCATATCCTCTCATTTTTTTCATTTATGTTATTACACGTTTCCACTCACCTGGTGCTGGATTTTTCTGTTGTGTTCCTACCATTTCAAACACAGACTTATAGTTAAAAAGCAGCAGCTGATTATTTTGGAATTTTCATTTTGTGATAACTTTATTTTTGTATATAAAAATAAAATGGTAGCCCTTTTTAAAATGACAAAACTGAATGCTAAAATATCTTTTTTTTCCACTTATATAGTAACTTTAACTTCTTCAAATTCAACTTAAGCAATTTTATCTAGTTTCATCCCATATGTTTATTTCACTATCAGTATATTATTTGTTTATTTATAGTTATTTCTAATTTTCGATGTAGACAGATTCTGCCCTCAATGAGACCATAAATTCTTGGAAAGCTGCCATCTTCTTTATTTTTTTTCTCTCTCTCTCCTGTGTTTTGTGTTAGTTCATGCACTTAGCTTCTCATCAAATTTTGTTAAACTACAGTGTGCCAGGACAGTATCTGTAACACAAGACATACAAATATAAATAGGATAATAGATTATTTCTTCCCTTAAGGGTGTAATAGTGTAATATAGACGTTTCTAACACATGACCCCTTTGAAGAGCTTTTTGTGTTTTGGAAATTATCTGTAAGATAAATTTTGGATGCATCGGTACATGTTTAAATACAAAGTACACTTTCCAAAATTACTGATTTTAAGATCTCTGCCTCTTAGAAGATAAAACAATTTATAACTATTCTCTGTTCTGTTTTACTCCTCAACTCTTTAACCCCCTTCTCAGTCTCTGTACTTGGCCCACCACTTCTATTCAGTATTGTCCTGGAGCTTCTGTCTAGGGCAATTAGACAAAGGGAAGAAAAAAAAAATGCAACCGGATAGGAAAGGAAAAGTAAAACTAATTTGTAGACGGCATAATCTTGTACATATAGTCTGAAGGAAATCTAAAAAAAAAAAAATCTATTACATTAATAAGCAATATAAATTTAGTGTATCCAAAGGATTCCTCTTAATTTCTACTCTGCCCCCTTTCCCAGACAAACAATATGTTCTCACTCTTCTCTAGCTTCATCAAACACAGTGTCCCACCCAGTTGATTTAGATAAAAATCTCAGTATTATTCTTATGTCTTCTTTATTATCCATTTAACACATCTAATCCATTAATGTTGTAAACACTACTTCCCAAATATCTCTGTATCTGCCTTATTATGTCTATTTTTAGCCCTAACACCATAATCTGAATCAATAAGCCTCCTTTGCCAAAAACAATACAATAACCTCCTAGCATGTCTATAATCTGTTCTGTTAAAAGCCACCAGAATGATCTCCTAATATGTAAATAGGATCATGTTACTCCCTTGCTTAAAAGTCCTTAGTGACACCCCACTGTATTTCAACATCTAATCTTTTTTTCAGTCTTGCAAAGTTATACATGACCTAGTGTATCTTTCTACATCCCTGACGTTGTTACATCATATCCTGTCTTGTCTTTTCAGATCAAATTACAATCTATCTCTGTCTCCTTTGTTATTTTCTACCTTGTTGACTATGCTAGTCTTCTTTCGATTCCTTGAATAGCTCTACTCATTTATTTCTTGTGTTTTTACATTAGTTATTTCTTCTGTCTGGGATGCTTTTACGAGGGATCCACTCAGGCTGTTTCTTAGCATTCAAATACTAGCTTAAATGTCTTTTCTTTAGAGAACACTTTTCTGATAAACCATACATAGTTACTATATGATCTCGACTACTATGTCATTCTTTTGTGTTTATCTGTAGAGCATTATCACTAGATGTATTTTTGGAAAATTTACCTATTTTGTTTTCCTCAGCTAGAGTATAAATGCTGTGAGAATAGATACCTTGTCTTTTTTGTTCACCGTGATCATGTCAAAGACAGTGTAGAAACTCTCACATATAGAAGGCATTCAATAAATGTGAATAAATGAAAGAATTAATGAGTGATTTTAGTTATAGGATATTTTCAATTACTGAACTGGGAATTTGAACACACATAAAATAATTGGGACTTTGTAGTGAAGTAAGTTCTAGAAATCAGATGTGTGGTTGAATTCAAAAGACATGCCATGCTTACCTCAGAGGAAAGGGCATGTTAGTACAGAGGAGTGTCTTATGAGGTGCTTTTTGGAAAAATGAGATGGTCACTAAGCAAAAAGGAGAAGGAAGGCCATTGTCATTGAGGATGTTGTGGACATAGACTCATGGTCATATAAATGAAATGTGACAACTCAGAGATGTGAGTCCAGCTCAATATCACTGCAAAACCCACGGACGCCCTTCTGAGTTTACTTGCAAAAATAAATCTAGTTGTTTGGAAAGTTCTCTTTATAATAAGCATACACATTCTGGCAATCATCTATGTGAGGGAAGAGTTTCCAGGTGACCCTTGATTTGAAGATCTAAGCAGATTGTGAAGATATTTTTGTCTGTTTCTTTTTATAGTGCTGTTTACCAAAAGAAAACATTGGCAGAGATAATTAATCCTGGTGTACATCCAATTTCTTCCTGTTTTGATTGGCTAGGCTTCAGTAAATGATATTCACATAAACAAAGGGATATTGAAATTCTGATCTGGAATCCTGTATTCCTTTCTGATGCTGATATTACTGAGTCAGGATGCTGAAGTTCATGAAGGCAGTGCACACAGGCTATTGAGTTATGAAAAAACATGGTATTAATTTCAGGTTAGTCGTTATAGTACAATAAAATAGACTTTATTTCGACTTGGAGGAAGGAAAGGTAATCATATGCCACTTAAAACTGGTTTCTAAAATATGTTAAAAATATGTTTAAAAAACTGGTTAAAAATATGTTAAAAAACTTTCAATGTGTGATGGTTGGTTAGCTCAGTTGGTTAGAGCGTGGTGCTAATACCAAGGTTTTTGGTTTGATCCCCGCATGGGCCACTGTGAGCTGTGCCCACTTTAAAAAAACTTTCAATGTCTGCCATAATTTTGACAGGTTGTATTCAGTTCCTAAGAATTATTTAAATGTAATTTGTTTACCTATGATTAATCTGTCCAGTTACTTTTGAGAAGATGCAGATCAATGTGGTTAAATGTAATTTAGTTCTAACTGTTATGTTTTAAGAAGACCTGGGCAATAGGGGACTGCAGAAGAAGCACCTCCTTTGAGAAATTGATTTATCAGTTGCAGAAACATTTGGAAAGAGTAAAGACTCTTGATGAACTTTTATAGTTTGAATGTATAATTATTTGTGGAATATAATGAGGAACAGCCCAATATGAATTAGAAACTGCATTGATTGAATAACAAAATAATTTCCCTTCATACATGATGTGCTAATCTGTGCTTTAATTCCTGGGTACATTATACAAAAATATACAAAGACAACTATAATAGGATAAACACCAAAGGTGAACAAATTTTAAGAGGTATAAGGCCATTTATTTGTATTGTAATAATGTCACATTTGATTTTGATTTTAAAAGGGATGAAGACTCCCTGGGAGATGTTGGACAATGAAAGAAAATAAAAGGAGATTAAACCATTGATAATTCCAACATCCAGATATAAACATTTTGTTACACTCTAAAAACTTTTCCACTAGATGGATAATAAATACGTAGATAGATGGATAGAGAATAATGTAAATTGAAATTGAGATAACACATTTGTTTATAAAATTGGCATTAACCTGTCACCCTGCATATAGGCAACAAAAATTTCTGAACTGTCTCTCCTATGATTTTGTAGATTTTTCCCCCTATTAACCATTCTATAATGCATATTCTCTTACCTAAATTGCTAAAGCTATAAAATTTTCCTGAGGACGGTGTTTTGAGGAATTTGGTCTGTCACAGATGATAGAAAATAATTTTATTCTCTCTCTATGAATTCCCAAAATTATTTCCAGACCTGTGGTACAATTTTATCTTTCATCAGCAGTGGTAATTTCTGATCACACCATACCTCTCTTGCAATGAGTATTTGTCCTAATTTTTTTTTTTGGCAGAAAATAGAATTTAATTATTTTTTAATTAAATCATTACATCAGTATCAAAGCAAAATATTCTTCTAAAAGTTATACCCAGTATTTTGCATCTATTTCTATTTTTTGCTATATTTAGTAATAATTTTAGGTTTATGACATTTATTAAAGAAATTAATTTTGATCATATCTATTACAAAATTACAAGCTTATTTTTTAATATTTTAATGCTATTTGCAACTATTCTGGGATTTAAAATATTTATGAAACATGTACTTAAATGTGTCACCCTATGCATCTCTGATGATTTTCCCGTAATATGTCTTCCTTTTATATTTTATTTATGTGGTCTTTGGTGTTTTAAGATTATTGCTTTTTAAATACTGTAACTTTTAAATGTATTGGGTGACATAGTTTAGTTGATCGATGATGTAAAATAAAGTCTCAAACTTAACTTTTTCCAGCCACTTTTATAAAAACTATATGTATTTTTTAAATTAAACTTATTGGGGGTATTATTGGTTAGTAAAATTATATAGGGTTCAAGTGTGCATTTCTATAATACATCAATTATCTACTGCATTGTGTGTTCACCACGTTTGTGTGTGTCTGTGGTGTATGTGTGTGCGTGTGTTTATGTGCACGCGCACACGCGTGTGCATGCGCATCTGCACTTTGTATGTCAGTATTTGGAGTAGCACTTGAACTTTTAAGAAGTGTAAAGTGATATAGTTTTACCTCAGATAGCAAAAATGGGGTAGAAGCTTAAGGACACAGCTCAATCTGAATCAAATCTTGCTGAAATTGACTCTCTCCACTCAACACTCCATATTGGAAATGGGTTTATTAGAACACTGAATATTACAATTTAGGGGAATTTATCTGTGGAAGATTTGGGGATAATGTTGAAGATTTTTTTCTCATTTTTTGACATTTTTGTTGAAGTATAACACATATACAGAAAAGTACACAAATCCTAAGTGGAAGGATCAATTTATAAACTGAATTCACCTGTAACCATGACCAGGATGGAGGAACCAAACATTACTAACCTCTCAGAAAACTCCATTGTGCACTCATCTGTTCATTTCCCTCCCAGGGTAGTCACTACTCTGATATTATAGATAAGTTTTGCCCATTTTTAAACTGTATACATCAATCGAAACATATACTTTTTATATTTGCCTTCTTCTTACTCCTAATAATATACGTGAGATTCATCCATGTTGTTGCAGGTAGTAAGTTTTAAATCATTTATTCTCATCTCTGTATTCTATTGTTTGACCTCATCTTACATTAATTATTCATTCAATTCTTGATGGAGATTTGTATTGTTTCTGTGTGTTTTTTTTTATCTCATATGAATATTTCTGCTGTAAACATTCTAATAATACGTGTCTCTTGGTATGTACATTTGTACATTTGCACATTACTGTTAGTAACATACCTGGAAGTGGAATTGGTGGGTGATAAATTATATTCAGTTTAGGTTTGTACAATCAAGTAATTTTCCAAAGAGTTTGTGAATAATGTATATACCCCCAAACAGTATACAATAAGAATACTTTTACTCCAGTTTCCTGACACTTCTTGCTGTGAGGCCTTTTACATTTTAGAAATGTCCTTGGGTGTTTAGTGGAATTTCATTGTAATTAAAATTTGCATTCCTTGATAACAAATGAAGTGGAATACTTTTCATATTTTTTTTGTTATCCTTAATTGTAAAGTGCCTCTTCAAGTTTTCATTTTATTACTGATTTTCAACCAACTTAAATAAGTTTCTTTTGCTATCTTCTAAGAACTAGATTTTTCACAAATACATGTGTGCAAATATCTTATCTCAGTGTGTTGTTTTCATTCTTTTAACCAATTTTTTGATGACGGAAAGACATTCTTAATTTTTTCCAGTACTATTTATTTGCTTTTTATTAAGTAATTTAATCAATTCTGCGTGAGATAGTTATGCCTAATCCATTCTCTGTGTTTTCTTCCAAAGTCTATATTAATTTACCTTTTGCAATAACATCAGTAGCACATCTAGAATGGTTTTTGTTCTCATATGAAGACAGATCAAGGTAATTATTTTCCTATATGGGTATCAAATTACCTAGAATCATTTATTTAAAATATTGTCCTTTCTCAGTTGTACTCTGTCATCTCTGTCATAAATCAGATGACCATATGTTTATGTACCTTGATTTTGTTCTGTTGGTCGGTTTGTATATTGTTGCTCAATTGTCACATTCTCTTGATAATTATAAATTTATAATAGATCTCACTACCTTGTAGTATATAGTTTTGTTCTTTGAGTGCATTGGCTATTGTTGAATGGGACAATATCTATAAGAAATTTAGGATCACGTTTTCAATTTGCATACATACCTTAACCTCCCCCTCCGCCCCTTTCCCAACACACACACATGTTTCCAAGATTTTTGTTTTTCTTTTTAAATTGGGATTGAAATAAAGCTTAGATCTACTATGGGAGAATTGTTTTTTATTTTTATTTATTTATTTATTTATTTATTTATTTATTTATTTATTTATTTACAAATTTGAGTCTTTCAACCTATAAATATTTTATTTGAGACTCTTTTAACAGAAGATTAAGAAATTTAGAAAGACATAAGCAATAAGAGTGTAATATTGAATACTATTTATCAAGAGGGACATTTTTTATGAGAATGAAACTTGTTAGGTTAAATAATCAATATGTTAATAAAAATAGAAATTGGCAAGTTAGTGAATTGAAGGAAAAAAATAGAATAAAGAGGAAGATACTGTAAAAAATTTGCACTCTTGTGACCATTGAAAAAAAATGAGCTAGAACACATTAGAGTTTAACTGAAGAGAGTAGAAGGACTAATTTAGAAGGAAATGACCTTTCTGGATTTCATCCTTATTAACCCAAATTATGAGCTCTCTTCTCTCATTGTAATGGTCTTATATTAATGGTATTGTAATGATAAAATTTACTCAAAAATCACAATGAGCTATCACCTCACACAAGTTAGAATGGCTATCATCAACAAGATGAATAATAACAAGTGTTGGAGAGGCTGTGGAGAAAAAGGAACCCTTATAAACTGTTGGTTGAAAAGCAGATTGATGCAACTGCTATGGAAGGTAGTGTGGAAGTTCCTCAAAAAATTAAGAGTAGAATTACCATATGACCCGGCAATCCCTCTCCTGGGTATATAACCCAAAAATGTGAAAACATTTATCTGCAAAGACATAAGTGCTCTGATGTTCATTGAAACTTTATTTATGGTGGCCAAGACATGGAAATAACCAAAGTGTCCTTCGATGGATGATTAGATAAAGAAGATATGGTATATATAAACAATGGAATACTACTCTGCCATAAGAAAGATGAAATAGTGCAATTTGCAACAACATGGATGGATCTTGAGATTATTATGCTTAGTGAAAAAAGTCAGACAGAAAAAGTTGAGAACTGTCTGACTTTATTGATATGTGGGATATAAAACTGAAAGTAAAAAAGGAATAAGACAAACAAATAAAGAAACAAAAAGTCATAGACACAGACAATAGTTTAGTGGTTATCAGAGGGTAAGGGGGTGGGGAAATAGTAGAATAGGGTAAAGAGGGTCAGATACATGGTAATGAAAGGAGAACTGACTTGTGTGGTGAACACACAATGTGATATATAGATGATGTATTACAGAATTGTACACTTGAAACCTATGTAATTTTACTAACCATTGTCACTCCAATGAATTTTAATAAAAATGATAAAATTTACTTCAAAATTGTGCAAACACTAAATTATTAGCATTAGAGCAAAATATGGTCAAAATGACTTTACTAGGTGGCAAGTTTGAGAAGGATCTTGGGAAGATTTTTGTTCAATAGACAAAGGATAAAATCCTGAAGGGATGAAATTTGATTAAAAGTAGAGGACATATTGATCTTGAGCTCAGGAGTTCCTTTAGTATGCCAAAGCACTTGTACATTGCATTGCAGTGGTCACCATCAGAATGAACATGAAGAGTATTTGAGAATAAACATTTTATTTTTACAAACTTGGCAGCCATCAGTTCATGAGAAGTCTGTGAAATGGTAAAATTCATTATTTCACTGGTATGATAGCTGTGCTTAAAAAGCTTTGGCTTGGTTTATTAGCAATTGTGACAAAGTAATTCTCTGTTGTTCTTCCAGACCCATACAACTACAGAGGCTTGTTTGTTATAGCAGCTAGATTTACCCTAACTAATGTTAATTCTGTTCTAGTTTATTCTGCTGATGTGGGTGATGGAATGAAGGATTAGAAGAGATTGATAGAAATTATACAGCCAAATTATACAGACCCGGAGAAGAGAGAGGTTTTTCCTAAAGGGACTGTTGATTTTTCAATCAGGTCCTATATCTCTAAAACGTGGAATAAGACATATGTTAAGTCAGGGATGCTAGTTTAAATGTGGGCTGAGTACATGAAGAACCCATTCTAAAAGGTTTTTTTTTTATATATAAGTTGTCCTATTTTTAGCCAAATTTTATTCAGTTTTCCCCAAGGTGATATATAATGTTTAGTACATACTATTTATTTAAGTTAAATTGAAGGCAATTTAGGGACAATACTGAGAAAGGAAGGGTGGTTCTCGCTTGGTGCTCTGTTTCTAGAATAAAAATGTGCAGCTGCAAAGAAATGTAGAAATAATTTTCTGCTGTAGAGCTTAGAATAAGGTGAAATAAGAAATTGAGGCAAAGGGCCAGCCTTTAAGTTTGCAGATTATACTCAACATTTTATGTTTGGGAACTACTGGCCAAATGTAGTTCCCAAATGTAGTTTACTAATTACTGTTAGTAAACTTGATTGTGGCATTATACTAGGTGGCTTTTATTGTTGTTTCAAAATACACTAAATTAACACTAATTGTATTTATAGAGCAGAATGTAATGACTTCTACATATTAACTTCATTTTTTTTTTCCTATGCCAATAGCGTTTTCAATGCCTGGACTTACCCCAATCATGAAAGAAAACTAGAACACTCATAATTTATAACACATCATTTACCATTCAGTCAAACAAATACAGTTGTGTGTTTCTTTTTAAAGCTGTGCTAAGCTTTAATTATTTATCCAATTGCATCTTGGGTTATGAGTTCTTAAAGCTGTGGTGCTAATGATTTCAGAACTTTCATAAGTAACTTCAAATAGATGATAGAAAACTATAGGTACATTTTTTAATCTTTCCCAGTTTTAAGTTTTCATTTAATACATCAAGAAGCTTCTTGTTCTTCTGTTTTTTCAAAACGCTTATCTTTTCTTTTGTTATTACATTTCAGGGTTAGTTCGTCTGAGCTCAGTATTCCTACTAGTCCTTAGGTGAAAACTGTGCTTGAATTAGTTCTGTGAGGTCTGAAGGAAACAATGATTGGACATATTATCATCTAAACTTTCACTAGCCTGTGAGACTGGACCCAAAAGGTTAGGTTCCATTTTTCAGTAATTGTTTGACTGGGTACATAAATAATATTTAAGAGACTAAAAAATCATAGTAATCTATTTATGGCAAATATATTCAAATTATAGAGAATGATGCATTATTTAAATTTTGGAAATAAGTAAATATATGAACAGCTCAACCTGAAAATATTTTACTGAATAATTGTTTAAATTGCCCAAGAAATACTTCAGTTTTTAAGAGAATTTGCCTTGTTTGATTTGACTACTTGCTATTAAGTTTGTAGACTACAGAAGTTAACATGTTAACTTATAGACATTTATGGTAGAAATAATTAGTTTCTAGTAGAAAATATTACTCGAAAGATTACAAGTTCATTGACCTCTACTCTGTTAACCAGTTTTGTCTCTAAATCAGTACATGAATTTCAGAATGCCTTCTCAAATGGACTAGAAATACTCTGTTCCTAAAATGTTCTGTGAACATGCTTATTACTTAATAAGCCGCCTAAATTTGACATAATATTTAATTACATTTTAAAGTTTTTGGAAATTGTATTTTGACAGTTTTGGAGAACCCGACAAAAGTTCAAAGGACTCCCCTGCAAGAACAAGTTAAATTGCCTTGACTGTCTGAGGAGTATGCCTTATGGGCTATTTGAGTCCAGGAAAATCTTTTCATAGCTACTGAAATGATTCTCAAGCTACATTAAAACTTACTTTTGCTCACTCTCTGTTTCTCTAGGTTTGTTTTCTTTTTTATCATTTGGGTGTTTTTGATATATTTTTTTCTGATCAAGTATGTTATTATGTTTGTTTCTTTCCTGACGATCACCTCCATGTCCTTTTCCATAACAGGGTCCAGGTACCTATGAATCTGTTATTTTATCTGGGACTACTAAATTGTCTCATCTGCATAGCAAAGAGTACCATATGCGTATGTCAAGTTGATTTGTACACAGTTGATAATCTATTCCATAATGATGGCAGCAAAGATTGTATTCTGATTTCTTGTCTGATGGTTTGGTGATTTCAGTGAAGTGGATGACGGGATCTATTTTTGTTGGATAAGAGATGACAAAGAATCAAGTTTTTTAGCTTATTTTACCTCAGTCTATTTGTGAGACTTATTGCCCACTGGAAAGGAGAATAGCTCTTTGAGATTTGGAAATGTGACTTTTTATGCTTTTGTGTTTACTTTGACCTGAGCTAGATCTCTAAGAGTTTTGCATAGCTGCTGTTTGGAAATAGAAATGCCTTTATTAATTTATATTTAATTTTAAATATTTAAATTAAATTTTAAAGTTTGTACTTTTTATTTTATTTTATGAATTAACTTTTTATTTTTTTTATATTCATTGTATTAGGTTGGTGCAAAAGTAATTGCAGTTTAAAAAGTGAAAAATATTGCAAAAAATGTAATTATATTTGCACCAACCTAATATAAATGTGAAATATTTCTCTATTTTTAAATAAATTAGATAAACATATGTCTTAAGAGAACTCTATTGTAATTGTTTTATATAAGAATGTATATAAACTAACTATTGCTAATATTTCCAAATGATAATATAAATTGCTAATGCTTTAATTGTGCTAGCTCAGTATTTCTGAAAAGTGTGGTTCAACGTCATCTATGGACTCCTTTCATGAATGACCGTGAAGTCACGACTATCTTCATAATATTAAGACATATGCTTTTTCAGCTGTCATTCATTTGTGGGAATATAATGGATCTGTCTAGAGACTACATGATGCTTGATGACAATAATGTTCAGACAGCTAATAGAAAGTGTTCTTATAATTTCCATGATTTTTAATGTTAGTTTTTGTGTATAAATATGTGCATATTTAGAAATTAACTCAGTGTGTTCTCAGTAGTACTATTAGTCTGTTACTATACCTGCTGCTATCTATATAAACTCATTGTCCATTGTTACTTGACAAAAAGACTGAACAGACAAATAAACAGTTATTCAGACTTAAATATTTAGGAAATATTTTCTTAAAAAAATGCACCTATTAAATTAAGAAATACAGGCAGTCTTTGTTGCCATTGATAAAATTTGAGCTTTCAAACAAAAATTATAACTTTGGATAACTTGTGTCTGCCATCATTATCTTAAGAGCTTCCTAGTAGTAAAATATGTTTCTAATGAAATCATGTGTGGTGTTAACTAATACAATTTTTGATATTGTATCATGAATTGTGTTTACATTAGGAAGATCTACATAATCCAGTGAACCAATATTTTCCAAATGACCAATGGAAGATCTTGATAATGTAAGGATGAATGAAAGATCCATTCAAAAGATAGAATACATCCATGGGTTTTAAAGAAACAGGTTATGAAGAATTTACTGATGTGGTTTCAAATTCCACATTGCAAATAACCTTTAGAAATAACAAGTCGTGTTTTTGGTGTAGTATAAATATATATAGTGATCTGAACATACTATTCAAATACTGATTTTCCAACTACATATCTGGTTAGGAAAGATGTTTTGTATAAATTTCCACAATCCATAAATCAAATACAGAAACAGAAATTTTATTATGGCAGGCATGAAGGAGATATACAGAAATGTAAAATACCATTCTTCCCACAGTTTTTTTTTTTTTTTTTTTTTTAATTTTAGGAAATACAGTTTCTTACAAAATAAATCATTATATGATTAATGTCATTTATTATTATTTGTGGTTGCTATTTTAAAATAAATATTATTGCTATTTTAAAGTAAATCTTTTAAATTATCATTTAACAATGACTAATACAGTAAATCTTGAGAAATAAGACCTCCAAAAACACTTTGAAATCTTCAGAAATTTGTAGATGTTGTAAAGGGCTCTTGAAACACATTTGAGAACTGCTGCTGTTTTAGTCTTTTGAGAGAGAGGGAGGGTGGCTGTCAGAAACTGCTAGCTCAGAAGCCTTTTTATATAAGATTGCAAGTTTTATATTACTAAGGAGAATCCTTGGATGAATCCGACTGGTTTAATAATTTTAGTTGAAACTAGGAGAGAGAAATTCACCAAAGTCAAATAGCACTTATAGAAGAAATCTAGTGGAGAGACTTTCTTTGCTTGGTTAGACTCCAAATGAAAAACATAATAATAGAGGCTTTTACATTGTCCAATCTGAGATTCCTTAATGAAATTTTGAGACAGAAGTTAATTCTCTTGCTTCAGAATGTGCTCAATACTGCACACTGAAGGAGTTCTATATGGTTAATTAAAATTCTTGTAGCCCTATATAAATAATTAAATCAAAGCCTATTGGGACTATCATTTATTTTTGTGATCAAGCATCTTTAGAGATTATGTATTAGCAAATTGGTGGGGTCATTAAGAAAAATTATTCACAGCTTGGAAATAAAGTAAAACTGAACAGTAAGGTCTTTCAGATTTACACTGAAACGTCCACAACAAATTATGTAATGATCTAGAAAACTATACCTGTGTTTGATGTCGCTGTTAATTAAAGGCTCAGACACTCAAAAATTACAATTTAACTTATAGATCCTTGCCAATAGAATTGCAAATAATTCACGTCTAGTAGAAAAGTAACCCCAAAGGTCATGTATTGGCCATTAATCATTTGTGTTTCTGAGTTAACTATCTTAGAATGCATTTCATGGTGGACTTGCAATTATCCTTCCTCTAGTTCTCATAGGTTTGCCATCTGATTAGCTCCCTCCGTCACTGAATTGAATAAATTTTTGTCATGTATTCATTGCATATGTGTCTGAAAATCACATTTTAAACTTTTTGAAACAAATCAACACTTTTTTAAAAAATTACATTTATCTTTCCTTTGTAAAAAGATTTAGTTGCTTTATCACCTACGAACGCAGTGATATATTGGAGCCAGTGAGTATTGTTGCCAAAGAGCTCATTGTTTGCAATTATTTCCCAATTTCACATTAAATCTGCAATGTCACTAGCTAGGAAATCAGTCATGGTGGAAATATTTACACCACAAAACTAGGTATAAACTAAAAACCATAACTTTTTAATGATTTTTGGTAGAGCCAATTAACCAATAAACCACTTTATGCATGTAGCTAAATAGCACTTGCGTAATTATACTTGTTTTTGGTATTTTAAAATGGTCTTCTTGGACTTTCTTTTGTTCACTTAACATGTTTCTGAGAATTATCTTTATTACTGTATCTAGGTGTGGTTCACTCTTTTATGCTGATGTACTGTATCTAAATGTAAATATTCCATTTATCCATTTCCTTGCTAATGAACTTTTGTGTTGCTTCCAGTTTATTTCAAACATTATTGTTTCCATTGTTATAAACACCAATGTGAGTTTTTTATGAAATGCCGGTTTAAACCTTACCCATTTTTCTACTTGGTTTTCTCTATTTTAGACTGATTTTTAGGATATATATATATTTGTTTGTGAACTATATTTGTTGCAAATAATTTCTCCCACTTTGTGGCTTGCATTTTCATTTTCTTAGCAGGGGTATCTTGATGAGTTCAAGTTGTTCATTTTAATGTAGTCTAGCTTTTCATCTTTTCCCATTAATTTTAAAAAATCTCTTTCTGTCTTATTTTTTTAAAGTATTTTCCTATCCTGAAGTCAAAAATATAGTTTACTGAATAATCTTATAAAGAACACATGATTTTCTTTATGTCAACATTATTTTACACACACTTAGAAAATCTATCACAACTTAATTTTTGCAAAAAATCTGAAAAAGGATTATGTTTCATTTTTTTCTCACCTTGCTAATATGCCAGTAACTTTTACGGAGAACATAGCATTTCCCTATCACTCTCCAGTAATGCATTCAAGAATCCATACATAAGTGTTTGTATCTGAGCTCTTTATTCTGTACATTTTTCCTAGCTCTTTATTTTATGCCCAAGCCATATTATCATATTTATTAAAGCTTTATAATTAGTCTTGAAATTCAGTAAAGCAAGTCTTTCCACCTTGTCCTTATTCTTTAAGAATATTTTGACTTTTCTTAGTCATTCCTATTCCAAAATAAATTTTAGTTTTATCTTGTCAAATTCCTCCATTAGATTTTGATTAAAATTGAACCAAATTTAAATTTGGAAGAAAGTGCCAAATTCAAAATGTTGTATTCCAACTAATAAATCTCACATTTTATAATGATGAAAGCTTTATGGGTTTCTGCATAGAAATCTTTCACATCATTTATTAAATTTATTCCCAGGTTTATGATACTTTGTACTGCAATAAATAGTACATATTTTTATCTTTTATTTTGTGTTTCTTACTACTACACATAATGGAAGTATATCTTTTCAGATATTTGCTTCATGCTATCCTCAAACTAAAATGAATATATAGAATATTGGGGTCTCTGTGTTTTCCTACAGAAAACTATAGAGGTTAGCAAAATACTTCTTTCAAATTTTTGAAATCATCACAAGTTCTTTTCTATAAAACTATTACATTCGAAGGTAATTATTGATATAAATAATATGATATGGAAGAAAATTAATAGTAATATGCTATATAGGGTATGTGACTTAGGTACTATGCAGTTATGTACAATAAGGCTGAAAGAATTTCAAGAAAATATTTTGTTATTGTTTTGCTATTCTTTAAAAATCAACCAGTTTTCACAGGATTGTCAATCAAGCCAATTAGGCTCATATGTATTTGCTATTCTTTGGAGATGAAAAGACTAGAGGTGAGTATGTTGTGAAGGAAATATTTAAGTCTTACTCCTTGTACATGCAACTTGAGATACTTATAAGACAGTAAAGAGCATATTTCAAGAAGCTTAAAGCTCAGAAAAATCTTGGCAAGGGATAAGAATTTGTGCGTTATTGTCATATGAATGGTATTTAAATCCATGGGCATGGATGAGATCACTGGAAATAAACATCATTTTCACTAGTCCATTCACATATTTCCTTATCTCACTGTCAGTATTTCCACTTAATGCAGCTGTCATTCAGTAATGTCATCCCATTTCATCTAGGTGCCTAATTGTTAATTACCACTGAATTTAACAGAACTAGGGGACAGCCACAAAACAAGTTTGGTTAAAAGGCATTTGCTGAAATCTCTGAGCTGTAATAAACAGTCCATGCTTACTAGTATACTAATAAAGGTCTAGTTTTGCTAAAATAATTTAATTTTCTTTCCCCAGAAAGAGTTTAATAAACATTTGGATTAAATTGGTAGTTTAAAATACTCAATATAATCAGTGTTGCAATAGGAAATGTAATTGTGACTCTCAGGCTTAAAAGTGAACAGTAATCGGTGAGCAGGAAGAAAAGAGAACATATATGGAATAGAAGAGAGGCCCCTGGTGCTGAATAAACAATTCCCATGAGGTCAGAAGTTAGTATTCTAAAATCAAAATGTGCAGTGCATTAGTGCTGATGATATTTTCTTCTCTTACTTTGTTCCAGTTACCTATAGAAATTGAATAGGAGGTGAGCAAATTGCTGATAGTTTTCCTTCCATTCCTTATTTACAAAATTTTATTTTGTAAATAAAATTTCCCAAATTCAACTCTCTACTAAACTAATTTTTAATTGTTCATGAATGGGAGTTTACAGACAACTGTCCCATTGGTAGGTGAGACATCACATATCCAACACTAAAGACTGAGCATAATCAAGGCACCCTCATTTTGATTCAGGAAAATTTGGAATATGGAATTTTTAATTAGATTGGCAGGACATTCATGTGACTTATTACAAGTGAGGCAGGTTAAGTACAGAGGTATAAGGCTGCATTCAACTTCTTGAAAAACCTTGAATCAAAAGTCTTAAAAAGTTCTGTAGGTATATACTCCAAAAAGATACTTTAGTTATATTTTTCTGTATGTTTGAGGACAGAAGGGATTTTAGGAGAGAAACAAGTGAACTACAAGGATGGGATGGGGAGTTGCTGAATAAATATAATCTATATTGTCAGGACTCTACATTGTATAAGTATCATTTATTGAATACTTCCTTTATGTTAATTACTGTATTATTTGCCCCACTTTATCTCATATAATCTATTCAACAACACTATAAAATAGGTAATATAATTGAGTTGATTTTAGAGATGATGAAAACTGAGGCTCAAAAAATCATACAATTATTAAATAACTAAGCTTAAACTTGAACTTGAATCTAGGCCTGGTTGGCTGCAAAGCCTACATTCTTTGCAATTGTATATTTTGATAAAAATGTGTATTTCGGCAAGTCTATGGTAGAAGGTGCACAGAGAATTTGGTTTAGTAATATCTGACTATTTTTTCTTAAATCTGATCACCTGAATACCCTTTACTTATATGACAAAAAGGAGATTATTCAAGTAAGTGTAATCTAATCACACACACCCTTAAAAGCAGAGGCAAAAGTGGAAGTCAAGGAGATTTGAAGTGTGAAATGAATTTGACGTACCATTCATGGTTTTGAAGATAAAAAGAGCAATGTTAGAAGAAATGCACTTGGCCTTACCCCCACCCCCAGCTGTCTCCCTACAGCTGCCAGCAAGTAAGGAAATGAGGACTTTAGCCCAACTGATGCAAGGAACTGCATTTTGCCAACAAGATAAATTAGCATAGAAGCAGATTCCTCTTCAGATGCTCTGGAAAGGACTAGCCCATCCAGCCTTTTGAATTTGACCTGGTGGAACTGAGCAGAGGACCCTGTTGAGCCTGCCTGGATACCTGACCTCTAGAAACTGTGAGATAACAAATGCATGTCCTAAACTTCTAAATCTGTGATAATTTGTATGCAGCCTCAGAAACTACCATGTTTCCCTGAAAATAAGACCTAGCCAGACAATCAGCTCTAATACATCTTTTGGAGCAAAAAATACTATAAGACCCAGTTTTATTTTACCATAATATAAGACCGGGTCTTATCTAACATAATATAATACAAGACCGGGTCTTATATTAATTTTTGCTTCAAAAGACGCATTAGAGCTGATTGTATGGCTACGTCTTAGTTTCGGGGAAACACGGTAGAACAAAGAGAGAACATTGAATACACAGCACCCTCATTTCTTGTTTCTGATAGTCACATGAGGCAATTGGAAAGCCTTCTCTTTGAAATCAAAGATAAGATGGAGTCTCAAGAAGCTTTCAGTCACGTACAATAAAGATGGCAAAATAAAGTTTCATTTTTATTGTTTTAAATGGTCCTCAGCCTCTACCAATTTCTGTTTCCAACATCTAAATGATAACAAACCTCAGCTGAATATTGTGACATCTGCTTTGAATGAGGTTAGCATTGTGAGGTGGGAACCAGATATGAACTTTGCATCTCTTGGCTGTAAAATCAATTGACAAAGCATAGACCTGTCTAATGAAAACATAAGAAAGCTCTCCCTTTGAAAGTGGATGCCGTGTCTTTAGAAAGTCCGATTAACAAAAAATATTGTCATGAAAAGAAAAGAAAAGAAAAAAGGGGCAGTTGTCCAGTTTTGGGACATACCACATTAATTATCTGATTTTAAAAATTGAACTTTTTTGTTCAAGTCTCCATAATTTAATATACTCATAGATCCAAGCACACACACACACGTACACACACACACACACACACACACACACACACACAACTTGAAATATTTTAAGCTAACCATTTTACAAATAGGTATGTGCTGTTTAATTTTGATATGTTCTTAGTGAAATGCTAATGTAAGAAGAAAGATTTGCCTAAGTCACTTACTTTAATCAAAATAAAATGAATTTCATATGGATGCTAATGGAGCCCAGCCATTCTGTTCTCAAAATTATTTTCACTGTACCAGAGATGCTTCAGAAACAGATACTGACAAAGGAGCTCCAATTAGATGAGTAGGAAATAATCTCAAATGCAAATGTTGGTTTTAACATGGATGAGCCCTGAGAAATTATGACTGTAATAAGCTTCCGATATAATGACAGCACTTTATCTCTAGTAAGCACGCATTAACAACATGTCCCTTTTTCATCTTTTTTACTTCATAAACTTTTACACCCCGGGTGGCCTAGTGACTTCCCTAGGAAGGATGACTCAAATAATTGAAAACTGAGGCCCAGACCATTCTCGTCATGGCCTTGGAGCATCCATTACGCTCACATTCGTAAGGAACACACCCAACGCATGAAACTATTTATTTACGCTGCCCACAAAGAAAATTCTGCTTTGGAACTAGAGAAAGGAAAACAGGTTATTTCTTAGTTTTGTTAAAAATGTGTGGATATATGAGCAAGCTTGAAAATTTTCAATAAATCGATCTGAAAATATTTCACATTTATATAGCTCTTGCTCCACTGGATATCCAGTAGGTATTAACGACTTCTTCGTTAGCTCTGTGTCTTCAACACAAAGCACATAGATGGTAAATAATAATACTTATGATCATAATAGCCAATGACATTTTTCATTATTACATGTTTTGGGCATACATACAATATGCTTTTGTCCATTTATCTTGTCTACAAATCTGTATAATAGATGCCAGTCTTAAATGTAGATACTGAGTTTTAGAGAGGATAATTGTTTTAACTAAGATAAGAAAGTCAGCACATTTCAGTCCCAGATTCTTGATAAATTTGGTAAATGAATGAAGATTGATCTAATCTCTGCAAGATTCCTCTACAAACCCCATTATGATTGGAATATCATTGGGATCTGTGGAATATATTTTTTTTCTAAAACAGATAAATAATGTCACTAATTAAATTTTTATTGTATATTTTCAATGTTGATCCCATGACTAGGGCCTATGAGATTATTTTTATACA
Organism: Rhinolophus ferrumequinum; assembly: GCF_004115265.2. NCBI lineage: Eukaryota > Metazoa > Chordata > Mammalia > Chiroptera > Rhinolophidae > Rhinolophus > Rhinolophus ferrumequinum. Next base: position 19,576,956 of record NC_046294.1, read on the forward strand.
CTTCTATACAGGCTTTCCAATTATCCTTCTTTTCTTTTATCTACTCAATTTTTGCTTGCTTGACTCCTAATTTCTTTAAAATTAAAATAGATTTTCTTTCATCACTTTACGTATATTGCCATTTGGCTTATGTATCTTTATGATTCTTCATTTCCTTATATATTATGTAGAAATCAGCACATTTTAAAAAATTCTTCACCCATTAAATAGGAATACAATGTAATTATCAAAACCATTCATATTATTATAAATAATACTCTAAAAGGAGGCAGTGTATATTTTGTTTTCATATTTTATTTACCTAATTTTATTTTATGTATATATTAATAATTTAACAAATATTTGATATGATAGTATATTAATTATTAAAAAGGCAGTGACTTCTAGGATTTTGCTTGTTTGTTTGTTTACATGAGTTAGTAAAGCCATTCAAGCTAAACAACCTGGTGAGATTTAATTGACATAATGAAGACTTTTTAATACTAATATATTAGTTTAAATCGTATTTATTATGTTGAGTAGAAATTCTAAGGGATACGCATCATCCACATTTGTATTTTTGCATATTTGTGCTGTCCACACCATGGAAAAATGTGTTCCATTGTCAAATAAATTTTAAAAATTGGTGGGATGCACAGCATAAATCATTATCTTTGTCGAAGAATTTATCACAGTAGTTAGTACATATCATGACTCTCTTAAAAGGAGCTCTCAGATATATTTGCATACGTATAGTAAATGTAGAAGTTATGTTAATATTAGCTATATCCATATTTTTATCAATATCTATAAATATTCCTAGTGTATAATTAGGGATTATTTATCACTAGGGCATACATTACAAGTCAAACCAAGTTTAAATAAACATGGGTTTTCAGAATGCAATCATGAATATGTTTTTATATTCACTTATTTTGGCAGTTCCTAAATACTGTGATTAATTAAAAAGGGCTGCTGATATGTAAATTATATGATTTAGCTTAATATTAGCTTGAAACATATAGTTCATGTAAAATATCAGTAGTATGACAATTTTCACCATAGGTTATCCTAAATCTGTATTATTAGTAGTTTGTGTGTGAGATTTCCCTAGGGCCATTTAATTTAAAAAACCTTTTTATAAATGAAATTATCAAAAATATTTTTAAAAAATATGAGTAGTACTATAATGAAGCACTGTGTACTTCCTTCAGCTTCAACAATTATGAACTTTTTCCAGGCTGTTTTATGTGCCCCTCCCTCCTAATTTTTTTTTTTTTTTTTTTTTTTTTAATGCTGGGATATTTTCAAACAGTCCCAGACAGTTTGTTATTTCATATTTTCAAACATTTCATTCATTCATAAAGACATATATACTGAAATGGACTTGGATTTTATTTGTTAATCAACATGATATAATCAATCTTTAAAAAAAATTAACATTGATTAGTTAATGCCTTGTAACATCAATCCCACATTTAAATTGTCCTAGTTGAGTCATTGTGTTTATTTCACACTTACTTGGCCCAAATCAATTCCCAAAGAAGGTCCAAATATTGCATTTTCTTACTATGTTTTTTGAGTCTCTTTTATACTAGCCATAATAGTGCTCCTAGCTTTAAAGTTATTTTCATTTTTTTGGAGAAATAAATTTGTTTTATAGAATCTCCACATTTTTCTCTGATTGATTGCTTATTAATTTTATTGATTGAATTGTTCTTCCATTTCTTCAATTTTTGGTAGATTTATAATTATATGCAGAGGCTTGGTTAAATTCATATTCTGATATTTAAGGCTAAAATAATTTACACATGGCAATGTGGACCTTCTTGCATCACTTCATGAAGCACATATTGTCTGATTGTCCACATTTGTGATGCTGAGTTTGAATTGGTTTCACTCCCACTCCCACTCCAACATTTTATTTAGAATCTTCATGCTATAATGGACACTGAGTGTGGCCAAGAAATCTTTTAAGGATTTGAATCCTGGCTCTGACAACTTGGGTGAGGTTTTTTGGGGTTTTTTTCCTAGTAAAGAATGGGGACAAAAATAATCTGTTACCAACTCTTTAGTGCTTTGGTTTGGTGTTCTATATAAAACACTGACAGTGACTGCCACATGGAAAGTCTTTATAAGTGTTTGCTTTTCTCACTATTATCATTGCTGCAATCCAATGTTAAGTCATTTCCAAGAGGTGACACATAATATGCACAATCTTCCTCTTTTCCAACTCATCACTTCCAAATCTGTTATTAAGTACAGTTTTAGTAAAGCCTGTCAAAATACACTTTGAAGGTCTTTGAGCTTTGGGAAAAACAGGATTTAGATCTATGCCCATGGATAGGTGACTACAGAAATGGCTCAGGAAACATACCAATAAAATGAAGGATGACTATCAATAATTCAATGAGCAGGAAAGGGAAGCTAGATGCACGAGGACATATCTGAGACCCCAATAATCTCTATAAATATTGGTATCAACTCCACTTCCCATAATATGTGGGGTTATAGTTTGAGTGTTAATAGTTAAATCTTAAATTTTAAAGACAAGATGAGCTCAGCACACTGGAGAAGCCCAGCTACTGATGTGTTCATTGAAAAATTAATGTAAGTCCTGTTATCCAGTGAAACAGTTTTAATACTGTAATGGGCTGAATGTTTGTATACACTCCCAATTCCAATTCATCTTAAAATCTAGTGCCTTAGTGTGATAGTATTAGAAGGTGGGGCCTGTGATAGTATTGGGGAGGTGATTAAGTCATGAGGGAGGAGCCCTTATAAATGGGATTAATGCCTTTATTAAAGGAGACACCAGAGAGCTGTCTCACTTCTGTTGACATGTGAGGAGAGGTAAAAAGAACACTGTCTATGAACCAGGAGACTGGCCCTACCAGACAATGAATCTGCTGGTACTGTGGCAGCTTGACACCTTGATCTTGGACTTCCTAGCCTGCAGAACAGTGACAAATGTTAGTTATTTAAATCAGTCTATAGTATTTTTGTTATAGCTATAATGAACTAAGACAAAGTCTTTACCTTTTTTATTTTTTAAATTTTTATTTATTATTTATTTATTTATTTATTTATTTATTTATTTATTTATTTATTACCTAGATAGTTGGCATTTGTAAACTGAAAATTATGCATCGTTTCCGATGAAAATAGTTTTCAAGTTACTGAATACAAACCACGGTAAAATTAAAAACGCACAAAAATTTTGTTTTCAGGAGGTATCAGTTTTGCAAGAGGAAAAACAAAGTCTAGTGTTGTATTTGCTTGAGGGTTTCTTCTGGTTAAGTGATGGTCTGCAGGTTTATGAATTGTTACTGTTCTTCTATTTAAAGTTCAAAAAATTAGAGGTACATACACACTAGCAAGAGAGATATATTGCAATACTGAAGTGCAAATTTGCCTTTTTAAATAGAAAAGTCTGGGTTGCTGCAAAGTTTTCAGTATGTTTTACATTCATCACTTCATTTAATCTCCAGGATAATACAATGAAGATACTAGATGAGGAAACTATGCTCATTGTAGATAGAAGTGTGCCAACGTCACATTATATAGTCTTGTCACCAACAGAGTTGATTTTAAAGCAAAGATTTCTGACTCCATTTTCAGTGCTTCTATTTGTCACCACTAAATTTGAAAATAATGACAGAAAAATTATCAGAAAAAACAGAAAGTGTTCACAATGTAAATTAAGAAACAACAAGTTAACATAGAAGTTTAAATATTAAAAGATGTATTAAAAAGAGATTTTGTGTTTTTTTTAAAATTCCTTACATGAAAATAACTATTGACTATAATCTTTGTATTACTGAAAAAAATAGAAGCCAGAACACCACAAACTTGCTTTAATGTTTTCTAATTACAATGATTTTTCTTTAGCTTTTGCAAATACCAAAAATGCAATGCAAAATATCTTAAAGTTTTTTTATATTTTAATAAAAAATAAAAATAGTTTTAAGTACATAGTAATTATATTTATTAAGTACAATTTAAATATATGACACATTTTTTATAAACTTTTTGAATCCTATATTATATATTTATAATTCATAAAATGTAAATGAGTGTCTATAGTTTTGTTTTGGTTGGCTTATCTTTGAACTTTTTAATGTTTCCAATGTTTGTTCCTATGTTAGATAGGAAAATGTCCTCTAGAACCGATCTGCCTTTCAGTATTTCCAGAAATGTTCATTGCTCTTTGTGTAGCTCTTTCATGCGCTGAAGGAGCATCTGTCAATTGCATTCTGACTTGAAGAAGTTGGAGTACATGCTTTCTTTTTGATTTGCTATATTACAAGGAGGCAGACTGAATTGCACTTGATTTGTAATTTGGAACTAGGCCATAAATAAGACTTTCTTGAGTTAGCTTATGGTTGGTCCCAAATTCAGATAAAACTTGCCAGTATAGTGGGTGACAATAAATTCTGTTTTTTTTCTAATTTCAGCTAGAATTAGTAACAAGATTCATTAGCAATTTATTAACAATTTCTCTCCATGCAACATAATATTCTTGGTATTCTGGGCGGTTTAAAAAACTGTAATACAGAGTCCCTGCCCTATAGAACTTTACACTTTATGGGAGAAGACAGGTATTTAAGCGTATACACAGTATGTGAATTAAACTACAGCTTCTCCCAATTCAGTTCATGACAATTTGCCCAGTGAATGAAAGACATAATAAAATCTATGAGCAGAGATATTTCTAATTTGTGATGCATTTTTTTATTATCCTACCCCACACCAAAAAATAAAATAAAATATTTCTCATTTATCCAGGTGAAATCTGAAAATCCATTTCCTAGTACCTAGCATGGTAATGGGACTTAAATATAGAGCAATAAGCAACCTGAACATTGAAAGAACTAAACTGCTCCTGGAGGCTGAATGCTGGGGCCATTTGCTAGCTTTGCATCATATCAACAAATCTTCACACCATCTCTGAAATAAGTGGTATTGACTCTATGTCATTGCTGCAGTAATTAGAGGTGCAAAAGCCTTGTTATTTCTTGCAAGCCAAAATAAGAACCCAGATAATTTAGACATGAACATTTATGGTTCATTCTACTGAACTATTCAATGTTGTTGTCAAATAGTCGTATTTAAATGTCATTCAGTTATTTTTTTGAAGCTTTGATATACTGAATGTCTCTTTAAAGCCTATGCACAGAGTCCTCAGTAGGGACTCCTTAAAGAGAAATAGTTCAAGATTATCCCTCTGATTTCATAAAAAACTGACAGAGGAGCTGTAAAATCTACATGGCTTTCCCTATTTGGGATCTATACTTTTTTTTTTTTTTCCTATTTCGTTTTAGAGAAAACAATTATCAGAGGAAAAAAGGATGTAACGTCAATTAAGATAGTGTGTTTTCTTGACGACAGATTAAGTATCCTATGACAAAATGCAGATACTATGCATTAATATTAATAAAGGGAGGAAACATACGGAAACTTTTGCTTATTGCTGTCTCCTGCATCAGGGGGCGCCCTAAGGATCTGAACGTTGGCACAAGTCTAGCCTCTCTCCCTTCTTCTTTCCTGCCTGCCTGTCTGTATTTTTTCCTTCTTTCAGTCTTTTTCTTTGACTGTTTTTTACTTCCTCACTCATTTTTCTCTTATTCTTTCTTTCCCTTTTGCCTTCCATCTCATCCTGTCTCCTGTTCTCCATTCTCTCTTTATTTTTCCCCTTTTTCTTTCTCCCCACCTTATTCCCTTTTTAAGTGTAACTATTTTTTTTTAATTATACACAGTCAAATATATTGTCTTTCTCAAACTATTTCCCTGTTATTCCTATTTTTCACTTGGACCACTATTTAAATTTTATTTATGTATTTATTTACTTATTTATTTATTTATTTACTATTCACACTTATGTGTTTAATATATGACAAAATAAGCATTAAAAATTAGTACTGAAAGGCTAGAGCACCAATACTTGTTAGAAAAGCTATTTGGAAAATCATTAAGTTAGGTTTTCTTCTCTCTAATAACCACTGGCCTATTTGTTGTCTCCTCAGCCTCAAATATTTCACATTTCCTGGTAAGTACCCTTCCCCTGATTCTTGTATATGAAATCTGATCCTCAGAGAATGCCCTACGTGGGCTACTTTTACATGTTCCTGTGGTGGAACATTTGATGGAAACAGCTGCATTCAAATGAAAAGTTTCTGTTAAGGCAGAAATAAAGGAAAAAAAAAAAAAAAAAAAACCTTCCAGCAATTACTTTTTCGACTCTGATTAAGCCAGAATTTGTTTTGTGTTGCTGTTGCTCTATAGCAAAAACTGCCATCAATGAGCAATGCTTTCCATTCTTAACACATTTAGAAATTATGTGAATTAAAAGAGGAGACAAAAATATTCTGATGTACTTGAGTATATCTCAGTGTAATGACCACAGTTGTCCTATTTATCTCTTCAGACTGTCAGTATCAGAGGCTTCCAATGGAGAGCCCATATTAAAAAGGCAAATGAATCATAAATAAGCTTCCGCCTCCTTTCTGCAGATGACTGTCTAGCCTTTTGCTTTCGCTTTATTTGATATATACATGTCTGGTGGAAGCTAATGTGGGAGTTGGAAGGGATAATGAATAGGGAATGCATCTATTCATAATGGTAAGAGAGACTTTAAGTATTGAGGCTTTTAAATTTCATTTAGGATCTGATACACACACCACACATATGATTTTTTTGTATTCGGATGTAGAGTTATCAAAAATCCATGAAAATGGCACATGAAAAGATAGTGGTTTGAAATATGAATACATTCTTCAAGCCAATAAGTAAATATTTCTTGTGGCTAACATAAAATTGTATATGTTGTAAATAAAGGTATTTTTGGTAATAGTTTAATCTTGCCAGATTAGTATCATTAAATAGATAAATATGGTGAGACCTGTTGTGTGCCTGACAATGTAGATCGCCTACCCAAAAGATATCACACTTCTTTTATTCATATGTTCTTTAAATGTCTGCAAGGAATACCTGAGATGCCTCAGCTATCTTCTGATCATGAGGATAATCATCAATGACTTGGTTAAGGTGACATAGTGAAGAGATAGAAAGCACCAGGAACCTTAGTGGGTTTCTGAATTGATTTTGGAACTGTTCAAGCTGAATTTTAGTTGTGCAAGACTGAGGCTGGGAGACCCGTTTTAGAGATCATAGTTTTTCCAGTTTACTGTGAATCCGTTATATTCCTGTGGTTTTATTTTTGCAGCAGAAATATAAAGCAAATGGTTGGATTTTCACAGCTAGTGTAGCATTGACTTTTGAGGACTCCTGTCACATTCCCTTGAAATGATGTCTCAGCCCTTCGTTGTTATCCAGAAACATTTAGAACAGCCCCAACTTCTCTGAGATCCTGGCAGAATCAAAACCCTGTTGCCTGCACAAGTGTCCTTCATGACACATCTTTATCGGAACTTCTTCTCCTTCCCTAGCCCACTTTTCCTGATCCTCTACTCCTGATTTCTAGGAGACCTTTCAAAATAATCAAAAGAATAATCTACGCCAATATTCTTGTATTAGGTTCTGCTCTTAGGTAGACCTCAACTTATACACCTATTGTCAAATATATCTAATATCATACTTTTAGGAAATTTAATTGTATCATTATCACAATGATTAGAAATATTCAAACTAGGAAGTATTTTATTTTGCTTAGTTAAACTAACTGGTGGAAGATAAACTGTTGTTAAGGTCTACAACATTTTTTTTAGGAATATTTATTTACTTATTACAATTTTTTTATTAAATGTATTGAGGTGACATTGGTTAGTAAAATTATATAGGTTTCAAGTGCACAATTCTATAATACATCATCTACATATATTGCAATTTGTGTTCTCCAACCTAAGTCAATTCTCCTCCCATCACCATGTATTTGAAGGTTTACAAATTTTGCACTTGTCTGGAGAAAGTGGGTGAGTGTGAATAGGGTGAAAACAAGTGCAAAACATATGATACTTAGGTAAAGATCACCACTGAGAATAAAATTAGATTCTAGACATCTCTGTCTCCTTAAGTATAATTACTTAAAAACCCAGTTAGAATTCTCATGTGCAATTCAACAGAAAACGTAGTTTTAGTTTAAATGTGATTAAGGAGTTTGAAAGTGTTTCCTCTATTCTGCTCACTTCATTTTTACCACTGACTTTCCCACTTCATGACTCCCTCCCTCTTATAACAATATTCTGTATGGAGTATTATATCATCTTAGGTGAGTTTAATTGGCTATTGGCATATGCTATGTGTAATACCACATATGGACATTATAGAAGTCTTAAAACCATGAGATACAATTTTCTTATGGAATGGCTTAGTTGACTTTATGCTTTAAATGTTTTCTTTTTGTGACAAATAATGGATGTGCAAACAAGCTATATAATACGAAACAAATGTATAGGGATTAAAGTACAACTATTGTATTTTTTTATCCACTGTATTTTATAAATATAATTCAGACCCTGAATATATGAGACATGCAACCAATTCCAAGACAGTCCCTGTGGTCATAAGACATTCTCCTCCCTCATGCTCACTTTTCATAGAATCATCAATATTTTACTGTGTGTATATATATTCTCTGTCAAAATCATATGCTTATTGTGTGATTAATCTTTGCTGCACTCAGTGCATATGAGCATGTTGCTTTACATAAATACACTCTACCACCCCGCTTACACACTCCCCAACAGTTCAGATTCGTATTTCCAATCGCCTACTTTGCATCTGCCCTTAATGGCTATAGACAATCCAAGCTACATGTCCATATCCAAATTCCTGAATTTGCCCTAAACAAAATATATTGTCCAGTTGTTCCCTCAGCTTAGTAAATGTAAATGTCATGTTTTGGTCGCTCAGGTCAAAGACTCAGGCATTTATCCTTGACAACTCTCTTTCCATCACACTTTAATCCTTAAAAAAAAATGAACTCTATTAGCTTTACTTTTATAGCTGATCTAGATCTGAACTTTGACCACTTCTTACCATCTCTACACAACATACTTATCCTAATCACCTTGGGTTTCATTGAATTACTGCAGTAGCCTCCTCATTAATCTTTTTCTTCCCACTCTTCCTCCTTTATAGTGTATGCCCAACTCAGCTATCAGAGCTGCCTGGATCATAGGGTCAGATCTGGGTCATTAATGATCTGGCCCTCTATTACTTCTTACCTTATCTGCTGATACGCTTTCCCTTGTTTACTCTGTTATCAGAACATTGCCCCTTTACTGTTCTTTAAATCTGCTGAGAATACTCCTGCCTCAGGACTGTTACACTTGTCATTCCTTCTGTCTGATATGTTCTTCCTTTAAATATCATATGGTTTCTTCCCTATATTAGTCTTCTAGGACTGCCATAACAAAATACCACAGACTGGGTAGCTTAAACAACAGAAATTTATTTTGTCACAGTTCTGGAGGCTGGAAGTCCAAGACCAAGGTATCAGCACGATTTTTTTTTTTCCCTGACAACTCTTGCCTTGGCTTGTAGACTGTTGCCTTCTTGCTTTGTCCTCACGTGTACACTCCTGACTTCTCTCCTTCTTTGTATAAGGATATCAGTTCTATTAGATTTGGGCCCTAACCTGTGGTTTCATTTAACCTTAATGACCTCCTTCAGGGCCCTACCTCCAAGTACAATCACGTATGGATTAAAGCTTCAATTTATGATTGTTGCGAGGATACAATTCAGTCCACAATATTCTCTTTCTTCATGCCTCACTCTCTAAATGAGGGCTTTTAGGTTTAGCCTGTGAAAATTGCATGCCTCTCACCATCACCTTCTCGCCCCCATCCCTTCTTCATTCTTTTTTATATTAATTATTGCCACCTATACATGATAAACATTGTTTATTATCCATCTCTCTCATTAGGGCATACACTTCATGAAATCAAGGGCTTTTTATTATTATGATTATTTTCATTTCTGGTAATTTTATTCTTAGCACTGAGATTAATGCCTGGCCTAGAGCAGTTTCTTAATACATAATTGTGTAAAAAAATTATGAACTATGTAAAGTGGTGTACCAGTAAGAACTTCAGTAAGAAAAACATGGGATGTTCAGAAAGATTTAGCTGAAGTGAAAGTAGGAGAGCTATTTAGAGTGGAGTAGGCAGAATTAAAGAAACCAACAAATCATGGTGAAGCACCAAGGACCAAGACACAGTAGGAAACCATCTCCCTCTCTAGACCTGAATGATTAAAGACAAGGGCAGCTATAACTGGAGTCAAGGAAGATGACTAGCCTAATGGATCCATGACTGCAGGGAGAGGAGATTTTGCTGGCCATAGTGAATAGGGAGGTTGAGGGGAGAAAAAAATAGACATCTCTCTTCCTATGCTCTCTAATCTCCTTTTGGTAAGATCCACTATCCTAAAAGAATTGGACATTGGAGAGCAAGGGAGGATGAATGAGTCAGTGTGTAGAAGTCAACCTCCTGAGAGACAAAGTAGGACAGCAAAGTAAATGAATTTGCTTGGAAAGGGGGAGAGGGGAATGGATACTAGACAACAAAAGGGTTAAGATTTTAGAAGTTATTAGTGAAGTTATCTTTCTAGTTTTCATTTTATCTCTATGCCCTTCTCCCCAGTAATCCTGAGACCTATAACTAGGTCATAAGGCTAACATCCTAGAATAGTAGAATGAAAGACCAAGGGATAAGCATTCCATCCTAGAGATGGTGACATGTATTTGTTAAATGGATCCCTCCACCTAACACTAAAATGAAGGAGCTTTTCTTCTTATTCAATGTGAAACTCTGGGAGATAATGTTGCACCAAGAGGGCTAGTGAAATGGATAGTCTATTAATGTAAACTCAGTGGCATCACATTGTTAAGTGGGAAGACAGCCTGAGTTTAGTTCCTTCCATTCCCAGATAGCGTGGTTGCATCCATTGTCTTTTAGGAGTGATGGTAACATGAGAGTTAGCTTAAGATCTGGCTTAGGATGTTGGCAGAAGATGGGGCAATAGGGGCCCTGTAGGCAAAGGCTGTGAAGAATAGACCGTTTGGACTGGATGTTACTACCGTTATGGATGTTACTACCAGATCTCGAGCCAATAGAGAGTCTCACTAGGAGTTGAGATGGAGCCCAGTTAGCCGGAGAAGCTTACCTTGACCAAGCTTATAAATACAAAACTACATATTATGTCAGTTTAACTGACACCACCAGAGGATACAGGGATGGGACAATCACACTTTAGGAGTCCTCTGTCCAGAGAACAGAACAATGCACCTAAATCAGTTTTGAGACCCTTTTTTTTTATGGTAATTGAATAAGTAAGCCCCTTCATACCAGCATATATCACCTTGAAGTGCAGAACAGCAAAGGACGAGATGTGTAACATGGGATATTTGTCCCAAAGAAACTAATCTCTTGAAACCATATCTCAAATTTTAAAATTAAACTGAGATGACCAGATATGATTCTCCCCCCTCAAAAAAAAAAAAAATTAGCTTGGATTCTTTTTTACTCTTCTAACCTGCTGGTGACATGAAGTGCAAGTGGTACATGTGAGGGTGATATTTTAGAGAATTAAGAACTATGTCTGCACTTGAGTGTAGTATGCTTAACTCTATAATTACAGAAAAACTCAAAATCCTATTTAATGCTAAGGATCACATTGAGACTTCGAAGTATATACATGTTTAAACTTGCTCAGACTCAGCTATGTATGAAGTTTACTCTTGGTTCTGTCAGATCATTGATTTGACAATGATATGATTTGATTATATTTAGATAGATGATATCAGCTCTATTATTGAGGAAGTAGACAATGCAAAGCAATTAGTCACACAGCTCTTTTGTAAGCCTCCAATATAATGAACTCTGGACAAATTAGTCCATAAGCATAATATCTCCCATTTTAATTTGATTTCTGAGCTCCAGAATTAGGAAGGCCATCAAGTCAGATCCGTTGTTATTTCGCCCAATATAATTAGAGGGTCAGCAATTTGATCTTGCCTTGATGACAAAACAGTTATCTATGGCATCCCCTTTCCCATTTAGGAAAAATAAAAGCCTGTGCTTACTAAGGTTTCTTTTCTAATTAAGTAGAGTTAGTCCTGCTTTTGTAGGCATGGAACAAGCAAAGCAGAAACGTCAGAAATGAAGTTCAGTGTGAGTGTAAAGAATATCCCAGGCAGGAGGAATAGCAGACCTAATTCTCTACTTTTGCTTTATTACCCTTCTCTTTCCATCTGTATAAGCTGTCAGGTTTTTCTTTTATTTCCAGTGAGTGTGGCCACCGCGTTCTCCACACATCTGGCCTATATTTGCATGGTGAGCTCCCCAGCTATCCTGGTGTATGTCTGGTCCTTTTATAATTCCCCATTCCTTCTGTTACTTGTGTTGGGAGTTTTTCAATGGAACTTCTCTAGAAAATTCTATGAAAATATAAATGAATACATAATGTTATAGCAGTTTAAAAAGTCACAGGTTTATAGTGCACAGAATCCCTAACTTAAAGCAGAATGAAGTCCTATAAAGCTCTGCTCGTGTGATAAATTTACCATTCACGTGAACCACCATCTCCCCTTTTAATCCTAGCTTTACCTTACTTAGTTACAGGAAAAACCCTCCTCTGAAGTAGAGTTACCTCATATATAATTTACGGCAGGTATCCCACCCCCTTAACTGCCTAAAATAATATAGATAGGGGTCTGATCCAGGAAGACAGCTAATACCAGAAATAACCTTTTTATCACAAAGACTTCTCTGTATGGCAGGACAAACATTTGTTTATCGGACATTTACTCTTCTCATTCCCATTGAAAGCCCAGAATCCTACCCCCTTATTCTTAGCTCAGGATTGTATGTACGCCTCAATTCAGTGACTGCTGGGGAGTGCCATATTTTAATTGGACTCCCATTAAGTATAAAGGTTTTTTTTTTCTTTTTCCTGTTAATCTGTTTTATGTCAATTTAATTGTTAGACCAGACTAAAAATCTAGAAAGGAATAAAGGGAAAGTTTTCCACCACTTCAGAAGCATATAGGTAAGCCCTAAAGCCATAATTAAAGGTTAGTTTCACATATGATTTTGGGAAAATAGGTGTACCTGGTAAGCCGTTTTTTTTTTTTTTTTTTTTTTTTTTCCTGGTGCCATGTGTCCTTCTGGGTCACTAGGTTGCTAGATAGATTCACTAGATTCTTGCCAAGTGAGCAACATCTCTTCCATGCCTATTACATTGGGTCCCCCACAAAGTGCCTATTTTGAGCTTTCAAAAGAGAGCAGACATGATTAATTTTTCCTATATCTATTGAGTTGTTTGAGCCCTGAGATAATTTTAAAATACAGTTGATAATTCTTTAATACTCCTCCCATTGACAAATAGAGTTTATGTCCTCTCCTCTATAATCTGTGCTGACTTGTTACACCCTAACCAGCAGAGTACAGCAGAGCTGACTCTTTGTGACTTCAGAGGCCAGGAAATACAAAGCCATGAGGCTCCTGCTTTGTTTCATGGAGACCTGAGCTACCATATGAGAACTTCTACTCCAGTGAGGTAGCCATGCTGTGAGGAAGTCCAAAAAACAAGGAAGCAACACTTACAGCTCCAAGAGACAGTTTCAGTTAAGATCAGTACTCAAGTCAGCGTAGCCCAGGTGCCAGGTATGTGAATAAGTAAGCCTCTGGACAGATGAGTTTAGGTCACCTAACTCCATTAGGTCTCAGCCCTTCAGTCATATCCAGCTATTTGACTCTCCCTAACAGAGTCTCCGACAATGTGAAACAGAGTCAAAACACGTCAGCTATGCCTCATCCAAATTCCTGACCCACAGAATCTACGAGCATAATAAAATGGTTGCTGTTTTATGCCGTTGTTATGGGGTAGTTTGCTGTACAGCAATTTACAACTGGAACAGTCTCAGAATTTAAGCAGATCTGCTGGGGCAGCGAGGTGGTTGAGTAACAATCAGTCAAGGGTTTTCTAAGGAAATCTATTAATATGGCATCAAGGAGAGCTGGAAATGGTCAGTATTGTTAAACAAACCGTTTCAGGGGAATGTGTCATGGGGTAATATGTGGGATTTGAGAGTCTGACTTCAAGCAGATTTTGAGAACTAATATAAGAACAGAATTCCAGTCTCCTAAGGAAAAGGATATGGAGGAAGATACTAAAGGGAAAAACAATGCAGAGGTGTAAGAATAATAATGCAAATAATCAATTACTGAGAGACCAACAAAAACATGGTTTGAACTCTGACTTCTATCAGCGTTAATCTACACAGTTTACTGATTATTGCCAAATTCTTTTCTTTTTTTTAAGCATTTCTGAAACCTGAACTATTTTTTTAAGTTTTTTTTTTTGAATGTTGGGGTACAGTGTGTTTTTCCAGGGCCCATCAATTCCAAGTCAAGTCATTGTCCTTCAATCTATTTGTGGAGGGCGCAGCTCAGCTCCAAGTCCAGTCGCCGTTTTCAATGTTTAGTCACAGGGGGTGCAGCCCACCATCCTATGTGGGAATCAAACCGTCAACCTTGTGTTAAGAGCTCACACTCTAACCAACTGAGCCATCCAGCCTCCCAAATTTCTTGCTTACAGTCAGGGTGCTTTGTCTGTAAGGCCTGGAGGCTTAACATGTATTAGTATGTTTTAAAAATGTAACTGGGTTTCTGAAAAGAGACTGTTTCTTCATGTGAAGTGTGTGTATCCACCGAAACCTTACTTCAATAATAAAATTTTAAAACAAGATAAAAAACTTACCTTTCACAACAAATGGATGGTTGCCAGACGGGTGCGGGGGAGGGGGAGTAAGGGAGCTGGGTGAAAAAGGTGAAGGGATTAAGAAATCCAAATTGGTAATTACAAAATAGTCATGGGAATATAAAGTACAGCATAGGGAATATAGTCAATAATATTTTAATAACTATGTATAGTGCCAGGTGGGTACGAGGCTAATCAGGTGGATTGCTGCATAAATTATATTAATGTCTAGCCACTCACTATACTGTACACCTGAAACTAATATAAAGTAATATTGAATGTCAAGAAAAATATGTATATACCCCTGAAAATCCTTATCGTAATCGAGATAATAAACATTTCCATCATCTGAAAAAAATATCCTTCACAAAATTTCATATGTACCTTGAAAAATAAGATCTACACATAGCAGATTAGTCAATCCAAGACCAATAATAGCATTTGTCACATGACAAAGTAACTCCATCAGGGAATGGTGGCAGTCAAGAATAGAAAGACCTTTATTTTCACTGAATTTTTAAACTTAAAAAAGTTAAAATAGAGACCAAACATTTCAATTGAAAAGACAATAAAGACATGAGAGTTAAAAAAAACAAAAACTGTTGCTTTCTTTAATCTGATTTGAGTGTTTAATAAATGAATGTAGATGCTTTTTCTAATAGAACTATTTAGAATTTTTGAAAGATACATTGTACACATAAAAGATACATCATGTACACATAAAAACAATATTGAGATATCTATCATGCCCTACTTTATCACCAAATTTGAAACCATCTGCAGCTGATTACTCCCATATTAAAGTCAAGAACCTAATAGTTTGTAGTTTTAGATAGGGAACTATTAATTTCTCTGCTATTGTGTTCCATATTTGCCTGTTTCTGTTTACACATTTTATTGGTGAGCCTCTATGCTATTATTAGATAACAGTTTACTACTGGCTAAGATCTCTGTGATATAAAGATTATTATCCACAGGCAATATTCTTTCTTCAAGAAGCACCTCCTTCAAGAAGCACACAAAAAAATCGAAGCTCCGGAAATGTTACATTCTTCACCTGTGAATGGGTGTGCAAATTTTGCCTAGAATCTAAAATTGTAGATTGTACCTTCTTAGAGTCATAGGAGAGTCACCTTGGAGTTGTGCCATTTATAATACAAAAGGCCTTTCTTACCCTTTCTGGTTTACACCATCGTCCTCCATCAAAATTTTACCAGAATTCTGCATAAGGGTTCAAAATTTGTAAACCATTTTATTTTTATTTATTTTTAATTTTTTTCAGCTGCATTGAGGTATAAATGACAAAATCATAAGACATTTAATGTGTATGTCGTGGTCATCTAATATACATATACATTGTGAAAAAAATGTCTACTTGATTTTTCTTTTGCCTATCAGTTTTGCCTAAATTGGAAACCCATGATTGGAAGAAAGCTTGAATGATAAGATTGTTATTAATCTTTAAACAAAGGCCTGGGAATATTTTATAAACTGCTTGGAGAAAGTTGGTCCTGCATTTCCATAATAAAAGAGGTGTTGGCTAACACTCGTTTAATTGCCAGGTCTCCCAGCCCTTTTGTTTCATGAAAGTGAGGGGCTTGATTGCCCAGTTTGGCAGCTTCCCAGAAGAAAGTTCAGAGGTAACCCTTTGAAGTATTGTTGCAGATAACATCTATATTCCATGTGAGCTTCAAAACAAGCAGCTGAGCATATGTTTGACATATTACAGAAGGACAATCCACTGATAGTTTGAGGTTCTCTTCATTGAGTACACGTATAATGGAAGGCATAGAATTAATTGTCATATGTTCCTGTATTAGTTTCCTAGGGCTGGCATTACAAAGTACCACCAACTGGGTGGCTAAAACAAAAAAAAATGTGCTGTCTCACAGCTCTGGAGGTTAAAAGTCACAAATCTAGGTGTTAGCAGGGCCATGTTCCCTCATGAAAACTGTAGGAAAAATCCTCACTCCTTCCTAGCCTCTGGTGGTTTTCTAGCAATCTTTGGAGTTCCACAGTTTACAGTTGTCCATCTCTGTCTCAGTTGTCACATGATATTCTTCCCTTGTATCTCTGTGTCTCTGTGTCTCGTCTCCTCTTCTTATCAGAACACCAGTCATATTGGATCAGAGGCTCCCTTACTGTAGTATAACTTCATCTTCACTAGTTACATCTGCAATTACTCTCCTTACAAATAAAGTCATATTTCTAACGTACTGAGGATTAGGACTTCAACAGAACTTTTGAGAGAACGTAATTCAACCCTTAATGGTTCCCTAAGAGTAATTCTTTATTTTATTTTTAGTACTCAGTTTTAGATCATATTTTCTTCCCATTTCCTAAATTGCAATGGTTAGAGCAAATTATAGATAGGCACATTTGTGTGTAGTTTAGTATTTGCAGAATATAATGCTTTAAAGAAACACAATTTAAACAAACCTACAAAAAAAAAAATGTAGGTATCGTAGAAGCTCCTTACCTGCGTCCTTCCATTTTATTTTTTTGCTTATCTTTGTCCTTTATAAAGGGCAAATGATGCAAGAATACATCCCCAAATGATTGAATTTATCTGCAAATTGCTTCCAGGTGCTCATACCACTTTCTCTCTATCTTCAAAGGAAAGGAAAAAAAAAAATAGATTCAATGTCGCTGAAGAGCAAATCATGAGGAATTCAAATGGTTTTGGTTTTGCTTCATTTTCTATCTGAAATATTGCTTGCTGATACTTCTTCAGTTTACATTTAGTTATATTTACCAGTTTATACCACTAATATAATGTGAGACTCTTGAACATTCTTCATTTCTCAGTTGCTAACATAACACGTAGCTCACAACAAGCAATGTGCAAGTGTTGATAGACTTCAATATGCAGTTTTCAAGTGCTTTAAATTCACTTGAAGGCATCTAAAGTATCAGGACCTCAGAAGGATGTCTTGGGAAGGAACAGTTCAGAACAAATTAGTCATAAATACATAAAAGAAAGAGTTTAAATTCTGAGGACCTCTGTTTATATTCCACTTTCATATTGTAGATATAAATGGTACTTTACATAAGTTTGAAATAAATATTACTCTCTTCTAAACTCAACATATGACTTAATTTGTTTGGCATCTCTTCAGTTCTATTCCTCATAAGAAATGCAAAGATAAATATGATAGCAGCTAAAGCATCATCTACCACACGGACTAAATTGTTTCTTTTTCTGGTGTTCCGCATTTCAGGAGATCACAACAAAAACAAAGGCAAAAATAAACTAGCTACAAATAAATCTGCATAATTCCAATGACTTCTAAATTAAATATGGGCTGATACATACATATGTGTGTGTGTGTGTGTGTGTGTATATATATATATATATATATATATGTTGTCTACATTTGGAGCCTTCATTAATTGACAGTGTTGCTTAGCTTCAATCTAAATTAAGAAAAATTCTCAATTTAATGACCTCTAAATTAATGAGATAGTATTATTTCCCATTTAATAGTCTCAGTTCATTGGAAAAATGTTTAGCATGTTGGATGATGTTTTGAAATTACATGAACAATATTCACAGCCTTCAAATTCATATCAGGAGTTTTACAGTTGTATATAACTGAGGCTCAATGAGCTTTAACTAAGAAGGGGATTCCCAAAAACTGTGCAATCAGGGAGTAACACTAGTCTCAAGGATATCAGAAAAGCAAAACGTCATTAGAACCATTTTCTCTATCTCTCCATCTACGTGAGTTCTTGAATGTATTTCCCCATTTGATTTTTTGTTTGTTTGTTTTTGTCTTTTTCCTTTTCTGTGTTGGGGATCTAGGAGTTGTGGTGGTTATCATGAGCCCAGAAAGTTGGAATATTCATACTTCCTATTTAGCAAGGTTAGAGGAAAAAACAGGTTCCCTCAACCTGAGTATGCGCATAAAATCCTAGAGGAGGACTCTGATTTGTTCAGTTTATATACCTGTCACTTGACCTACAATGATGGGCTCATAATTTTACCCCAAATCAAGTGTCCACGCTGCATCAAGAGGGTTTGAAACTATGATTGGCAATTAACTAGAACCTCATGGAGTCCAGGATTGAGCAAGCATCCCAAAGGGGAAGTGATGGGCAAAAAGGACTCTGTGCACACAAATATAACATATCATCCTCTACAAAGAACTAGTTGAATGGATGAATGTCATTACAGATCTGAAAACATGATTCACCTTTAAAATTGCAGTGAATCAGAAGTGTCAAAGTGCTGTCAATTTGACTTCAATGCTCAAACACTTGTCATTGTTATGGTGAACAACTAACATATAGATGCAGTGATTTTGCACTTCAAATGTTTATCTACCTATCTAGTCATTCTCATCCATCCATTCATTCATTCAGCCATGTGTTTATTTTCTTCCACTGGATACTTAAGGGTGGTCTTAATCTCAGTTCAATTTATTTATTTTACATCATTTTTCCTTTATTTGAAAAATTTAAAAATCTATAGAAAAGGTAAAAGAATACTACAGTTAACAATCACAGATATTTGCCGAGATTTGCTAATTGTTAACAACATTTGTTAATAATTAACATCCTCCACCCCCGCCCACACCCCCGCACCCCACTCCTCATCCCCACTTGGCTGATCTTGATAGACTCTGGGATACTGAATGTAAACTGAAGGGATAATAATTCTTTGTTTCAATGTACTTTAGTAAGCATTACATTACAATAAGGACATTTGGTTCAGCACCTATTAAAAAGTAACATTAGTTCACTAATACAACCTAATAAAACAGTTCATTTTTAGTTTTCACCAAAATTTCATTTATCATTATTTTAAAATCCAGATCCAGTTAAAGTTGATGATTTAAGATTATTTGTATTTGATTTATATTTTTTATTAGTTATTTTAAAACTAAGACAGCATCTTTACCTTTTTTTGGCGTATAATTTTTCATAAAGTTTAGGCCACTTACCTTGCAAAATATCCTACATTCTATATTTATCCATTTATTTCCTCATTACTACGTTTAGGTTGAACACTTTGGGAAAGAATATTACAAAGGTGATATTTGTATATTTTCTTGCATCAATTCTGGGGGCGTGTAACATCCAATTCCACAATATTAGTGATGCTGAATTTGGTTACTTGGTTAGAGTGATGTCCAATAGAATTGTAAAGGCAGTCTTTTTTCCTTTTTGAAGAGCAGTATTGTGAATATTCAGTTCCTCAAAAACCTTTCATCAAATGGTTTTAGTATCCATCAATGATCTTTACCGGATTCAATTGGGAGCTGCATTGGGAGTTACAAAATAGTGATTTTCTAATTCTATAAAGGAGAGTTTTCCCTCTTTGTCTCACCTCTATTATTATCATTACTATCATTATTATTGTTAATTTTTGCATCACTGTAGGTCTATTAATTTTTTTTATTCCATGTGTTATGATCTGTTTCCATTATTATTTCTTATTTAATGCTCAAATTGTCCCATATTTGATTCGTGGAAGTCCCACCATATGGCTCCTTTGTCCTTGTTTTCAGGCACAAGTTATTCTAAGCTCACTTTGTGCTTTCTCTGTCCAAACCTGAAACCATTCATTTCTCCGAGAAGCCTGGTTTCTTTCATTAGGGATGGTATTAAGAAACCAAAATCTGGGACCTGCACATGCTTACTGATACTAGAATATTATTGTTACTAAGCCAATTTGGTGGATCGAGATAGAAAAATATTTTTACCAAATATGAACTTATATTGATATGTCTGTCCAATTCTCACTCAAATCTATAGCATTCGTCCTCACCTTCCCCATTTGCATTTACCTTAAAAATCAAAGAAAATACTGATTTCCCAAAATATTCGTATATACTCATTTGCTATATTCTACAATATATATAAAACATAATTTTGAGAGGAAGCATGTTGGTATATGACGTTAAACGGTATCAAATATATGGTGATGGAAGGAAACCTGACTGTGTGGTGAACACACAATGTGATATAGAGATGATGTATTAGAGAATTGTACATTTGAAGCCTATGTGACTTTGCTAACCATTGTCACTCCAATAAACTTTAATTAAAACAAAATAATAATAATTTTTGAATAAAACCAACATGACTACCAACAAACCTGTAAATCAATATTGAGATTTTTAAAAGATCTTTTTGCCCTTGGAACATATTCCTTGAAGTGTAGAGTGTTTAACAATTATCTGAAACAGTTATTTAATCTGTATTTCATGCTTTCAATTTGATGTAAATTTTTATAATTTCTATTTGTACTCAATTTTAGTGTTTGTTTTTTTCTCTCGATTTGGTTTATTTTATATTTTGAATTTGCAAAACATTGAGATGGTATAAATTCTAACTACTTTAAAAAGTATACCTGGAAAAGTCACACTCCCATTTCTATTTCCTCACTATAAGTCATTCACCCTTTGTAAGTAACATTTTTAATTAGTGTTTGGTTTATCTTTGCTACGTTCCCTTCTTTTTGCAAAAATAAACATAAACATCTCACACACACACACACACACACACACATTCTTATTTTTTCTTCTATCTCATGCAAAATGTAGCCTACTATATACATTATTTCATACCTCATTTTGATTAAGTTTCACTGTACTGCATTATGTGAATGCCCATAGTTTATTCAGCCCAGTCTCTTATGTATGGCATGTATGTAGTTTCTGATATTTTAATTTTCAAAAAAATTCCACAATGAATAGTTTTGTTGCATATATTATTTAATATTTGGGAGAAGTGTAGCTTCGTGATAATTTCTCATAAGTACATTATTCTTATAAATTCTTGTAAGTGCAGTTTTGATGGAACTTTATCCAATTCCCCTCAGGAGTAGTGTTTATACCTTTTTGTGCTCTGGCAAGCCAAGTCAGATAGAGACCGTTTGTTTATTTTTTTAGAAATTTGCTTAGAAGTTTACTGTTGTCGTTTAAAACTTTTTGTCAAGTTGTTGTTAAGGTGAAAAATATCTTTGTGAAGTTCTACTCTCCCTTTCTTCTACTATGAGTAAATTTCATTAGCTTTTCATATGTTTAAGGGGCATTTGTGTACATTTTTCTGCAGATGCTTGTCTTGAAAGTTATTTTGGTCTATTTTTTCCTTAGAATGTTTTAAGGGTTATTTTGAACTAATTTAGTATTACAGAAAAGTTGCAAAAAATAATGCAGAGTGTCCTTATATATTCTTCACCTAGCTTTTCTTAATGTTAATATCTTATATATCCACCGTGTTCCTATAAAAACCAGTAAATTAACAGGTTTTTAAACTACACCCCATATTTAAATTCCATCAGATTTTCTACTAATGTCTTTTTTCTGTTCTAGGATCCTATGTACATCTTTTTTATTTTGACACAGTGTATATATTAGGGAGATTGGCTCTTTTTCTGTCATATGAATTGCCAACATAGTCTCCAATTTGTCATTTGTCTCTGACTTCTCTCTCTCTGGAACAGCTTCTTCCTTTCACTCCACTCCACTTCTATGTGCCTGGATATTTATAAGCTAGTTAAATTCTTCTATTCCTCTATCATAACACTCTCAAAGCCTCCTTTCTAACATTTATCAACAGATGGCTATAAATATTTGCTTGGTTTTTTTTTGTTTTTGTTTTTATTTTTTCCTTCTTCCTCACTCATCTCTAAAAGCCATGAATGCAAGATTTGTGTTTAGTCACCACCACACAGCCAACTCCTGGAAGACTACCCGCCACACATATTAATTTCTTACCATTACCTATTGAGTTCATTAAGGAAGTAGATCATCAAGAGACCATGCCATAAAAAGGATCACTGAAGAAGCAAAAGTATTTACTTTAGGACAGAGAAGATTAAATAAGTACATGGTAGAAATTTTCAAATATTTATAAAATAATCATGTATAAAAATTAGATTTCTTGTATGTAACTTTAGAAACCAGTCAATATGGCAAAACTCAGCTAATTATGTTTTTTTTTTTTCCCAAAAAAAATTAAAAAAAAAAAGTTTTTCTAACATTAGAAAAATAAAAAAAGCTGTCTGACAATGAAAGTGTCTTCTGAGCCACGGAGTATTTTCAAAGAGAAAGTAGATTTCAGTCTGACAGAGAGGTTGGAGAGGAAGTTCATATATAAAATTGGTTTGACTAAATAAATTCTACTCAGTATATTTCCAAAGCTATGATTCTGGGAAGCCTTGAAAAAGAACTTTAAGGGTAAATGTTGACATAACCATTCTTTTAGAAGAAAGACATAATTCAGGATTCTACCAAATGAATGTATTCTTAACAGTGAACTTTTAACAATTAAATAGATAAGAGGGAACAAATTTCTGGTCACCAGAAAATAATGCAATATCTGTAATCTTTTTGTCTGCATATTGTTATGGATGATACTGAGTTGCATGAATCATGAACTAATCTGATGCATTCTTTAATAAATGAAACTATTTGCATGTGTTACCAGTCCTTCTTGTTTTTTGTCAGATAGATCACACCAACTATAATCATATTAGGCTTAAGCTGCGGTTTTGGAATTGATATATGAATTTATGAATAAAGTTAAAAACTGAGTCTTAATGCCTGTAATACACATTTCTACATTGAGTATATCTTCAGGAACATGGGCAGTACCTGCAGTGAATGAGCTAATGCAAAATCTTGAAGAATAAGAACTTATTTTAGTATTTTAACTGAAGATTAATGAAATGAGCTTTTGGGAAATAACATGTCCCCCTAATTTTGCCAGTGCTACCTTGGCATTTTAGAGTACCTCTGAAGATGTTTCATTCAGGGACTAACCTGTCTATAACTCATACTTTACGCATTGACTCATGAGAAATTCAGTACTGATATGTAATTTAGTGCTCATTTGAAGGATATAAACCCACTAAACATAATCAAGTATAGAACCTATGGCTGAAACAGCCAAAATCTGGGGAAAGGCAGTGAAGTGAATTATTATATCATCAAATTTTGAAACCTAGGGGCTTTTTTGCCTATGGCTGGCTACCAGGTTGCAAGGACCAGTTATTTGTCAGTTTTCTTTAAGGCAGTTATTCTGCAATGACCATATGCTCAAAGATATTCTGAAGTTTCATAATCTGTTCTACATTTCTTTAGTTCCCTGTATTTGCCGCAGAGGGTGAGTTTGCAAATGCACCTGCATAGTTTGTTGTTTATAAAAATGGCAATTATGATGATGTACCATTGAAATAAAACTTTGCTGGATAGAAATTAAAGAGTGAAAACAATGATCTGCTAAAAACTATTATTTTGTCAGGCATTTTATTCATCAAAATTACAATTAATTTCTTCCTCTCCGTCATCATTGTAGTTGAAACAAAGAACAGTAATCTCACATCTGGTTACAGATTTAAAAAGAGAACACTTCCTTCTTTCACAAAGCTCTGTAAGTGTTGTGTTTACATTGTAGATGAGATAGTTAAAATTCTCTGGCGTTCAATGTTTTATATTTATTGTGATTTAGACTCCGGAAAATTTGCAATCTAAGTATGGAAGCAGTGTTTGATTAAAAATAAATGTCTTAAAACAGCTCTCTTGCTTTTCAGTTACTTTGGGGAAAAAAAGCTATATTATTAAGATTTAAAAAATAATGCATGTGAATTGTTAGCATTCACTTTACACTTCATCTGAAACAATGACTTTGTTTTGTACATAAATAAAATCCCACACTTCCATGGGTTAGTACTTATCTTGTCATCTTACTTGCCCTTTGTGTGTATCTGTGTCCAAATTTCCTCTTTTTATAAGGACACCAGTCATGTTGGATTGGGGCTCACTCCAATGGCCTCATTTTAACTTAATTACGTCTTTAAAAAAGTGATCTTCAAATATGGTCACATTTTGAGGTACTGGGGATTGTGATTTGAACATATGAATACTGGAGGACACAATTCGGCCCACAGAGCTATTTAAATTCCATTGTATTATTTCTCTTAATTCTTAGCTTTAACTAGAGTCCCTTTATTTAATTCTCCATGCAGCTTTTCCTTGATCTTTTGTTTCCATCTTTCCTCAATTGACCATTAAAAAGGGGGATTGTAGAACCATTTCCATGTCAGTCCACATCAAATCCAAAATAAATGGACTCCATTACATATTCAAGAACTTATTAAGTACAATTTGTCTGTGAAGCCTTGTTGTAGGTATTGGAGATACAATAGTAAAGAAGACAGACAGTGTTCCTGCTGATCAGAACTTACAGTCATTTGAGGAGGGGATAAATTCTAAAGGAAGAAATAAAAAAGATTGGTCAAATTATAAAAAGAAAGTTATGAAGGAAATAAAGGATTTTATATAAAAAAGAACCTTGGTTAGGGAGCAAGGCTGGGAACATTTTAAATAGCTGCCCAGAAAGAAATTTCTGTGGTGTGATCTTTGGTATAAAATCTGAAAGATGAAAAGAAGCTAACCACACTAAATATTGGGAAAAGGACATCACAAGAGGACACGGCAGCAAGAGCAAAGGTCTTAATGCACAAAAGAGCTTTTGGTGTGTTCGAAGAACAGAAAGAAGGTCAGTGTGACTGGAACACACAAAATGGAGTAATGAGCTTGGTGAAGTTGGAGAGAGGGACAGCCCGGGATCCTGTAGGACCTCGTAAACCTTGATGAGAAGTCTGGCTTCTGATCAAAAGCTTAGAGTTTGGCTCCCACACAGAACTTTCAGGTGCCTCATAGGTTGACTCTTTTCTCGGGATGGTTTTTCTGGCTTCTTTTTAGATAATCATCATTGTAAGTCATTCCAAAACAAAAACAGAATTTGGTAACCCCTTTTATGTCTGTATTGCTGAGGAAGATCATGTTTTCAAGCTGAATGCTGTCACCGTTGTCAAATTTTCTAGTGTGCTGTGTAGCTGTATCTGTCCTTGTCACCTACCATATTCTGTATGTTTCTCTGTATGGTGCTAATTTCAAGTAACTATCAGAAGTCATTTCATAAATTAATTGAGTAATGGAAACATTTACTAATTATCAACAATATGCTGGGCACATTTTAGGAAACTCAGAAACAAGAGTTGGATATGAGATGATTTTCCCTCTTACAGAGTTTACAGTAGCAGAGGGCAACGAGACATTAAAACAAAAGTGATCAACTGATGATGATGGATGTGATTAAAGATTCTGTTCCCACAAAGGGAATGCCTAAATAGAAAAGGGATTCAGAATGGCAGTCAAGAAAAGGGGGTTGAGATGCCTCTGTTTTTAATAAAAGTACTATTCATTAGTTAGCCAAGTAAATAAGAGAAGGGAAAGTCTTGGGGGTAAAATAAAAGGGACCACACAATGTCCTCTGAGTTATTTTCTTTAGTACATAGTATGATAAGAAGTTTATGGTGCCATATTGCATTGACTGTAATGGGTCCATCTCAATATGCTTCGTTTTACACCAGAAGGCAGTTCTATCACTTATAATATAGATCAACTTCTCCAACAGAGACTCAAAGTAACTGGTGTAAGCAAGGCTGGGATATATTTCTCTCAAGTAATCATATATACATATAGTAAGCAACTGAGGTCTAATCTGTAACACTGTGGGGTAGACAACTAGACTCCTTGTCTTGGAGCTGGGCCATCACTAGAGTTTCGTCCTCATCCATGCAGATCAAAATGACTTACCACCTAATGTGCATTTCTGCCAGCCAGGAGGGGAAAATGTGAAGAGCGTGCCTCTTCTCTTTCAGGGTTGCTGACATCAGAAGTTGCCAACATTACTTGCACCCAGTGCATTTGCCAAATGTGAATCACATGACCATACATAAGAACCAGAAAGTTGTGAAAAAGTCTTTATTCAAAATGGCCAACCACTAAACGAAGCGTTTGAGGATGGATATTGAAAATGAGCAAACGCTACCTCTGCATCAGAGCGTAAAAGTGTTCTAGAGAGTTGGGTTTGAATTCTTCAATTTGTGACTGTGGGCAAGTTATTAATAATTGTAAACCTTTGATGTTGTCTCTAAATTAGATATTATAATATCATTTACCTTTATGATTGCTCTCAGAACATGGGGTAAAATGAATAGAGATCTTGTCACTTGGAAATTCCTTAGTAAATACTAGTTGCTGTAATTATTTTAAATCAAAATATTAATTCTGATGCTATAGATCATACATTTATCCTTCCTACTCGTAAATCCTTTTGCCCTATTATATTGGTTGCTAATGGTTCACTTTATTTACATGCAAACTCACTTGATCCCTTTGGGATTTTGTTTCTTCCTCTATAAAATAGCCTTAGTCTATAAATACACTTCTAACTTCAAAAATCAATTGTTAGACTATACACTTATTTTAGAATTGTGATAACTGTTTAATGGCTAGTATAGTTTCTCATTACCTGATGAATCCATTATTGGGCTAATTCTTGCATCCATTTGTTCTATCAGGAGAATTATCAGATTTGAACTATATATTAAACATATAAGATTCAATATAGTAAACTAGTGCAACAATTTCCTACTTTTCTGTATCTACCACAGAACAAATGCAATTGGTTATACTACATGGTAAGTTTCCTGGGCTTCCAGAAAGTGAAAAATTAATATTTTACCTTTTGGAATAGTGGAAAAGAAGAAGTTTAAATATCGAAAGACTTGAAATTTAATCCCTCAGATATGTTACTTACTATTTATATGAAATTAGCAGTTATTTTGCCTTTCCAAGTATTAGTTTATGCAATTGGGATATGGATGTAAAAAATCCTATCTGATTTTCAGATTTAAGGGAAATAATGTATGTAAACAGTTGTAAATCATGAAGAACTGATGAAAATAAAAAAATACTTATTATCAGAAATTGCAATAAGTAGCCTGTCTGTGATAACATTGCTTTAGATTCCAAGTGAGATTCAAAACACAGAATGGCCATATCTTCTTTGTCTTTCCTTCAAATGTAATGAAGACATAGCTGTCTTAGTGCTCTTGGATTTAAGCCTCTAAATCTTGGAATTTATTTTCTCTACAGATCCAAGTCTTTTTCACAAATCATAGAGAATATGTAGCTGATTCAGAGTTTATATGGCTGAAACCATTATATTTTTATGATATTATTGGGATATCATAAAAGAGTTTTATCTGTGGGTCATTCCACATGATGCATTTTAATTATGCCGTTTGATTAGAGTTTAAGAGGTATTAGGATTACAGGTGTCCAGCAATCTCTAGTATCAATGATGAGAGCAGTCACCACAGAAATGGGCAGAAGCCAGAAAATAGGTAGTAAGAGAAAGGGTAAGATGGCTTTTTTTTCCCCCAATGGTGTATAAGTTATCAGTTTATTGGCCCTCAGCTCCTTCAATAATCCTCTGTAATACACAGGTAAACCACAAGCGGGAAACTGTGCTCTAAATTCTTCCTCCCATCAAAAAGTAACATTTACATTTTTGTAATTTAGGAAGGGAGAAAATAGGTGAACAAAAGGAGAGGAAAGGAATACAGTAAAAAGATACATATACCATTCTCTTATACCATTTTCCCCTTTTAAAATGACTGTTTTTTTAGAGCATTTTAAGGTTCACAGCAGCATTTAGAGAACATGGTACAGAAATTTCCCATATACCACCTGTCCCCATACATGCTTAGATTCCCCCATTATCAGCATCTTACACTAGAGGGGTACATTTGTTACAACTGGTAAACCTACATTGATACATCGTGATCACCAGAAGTCCATAGTTTCCATAACAGTTCACTCTTGATGTACATTCTACAGATTTAAACAGAAGTATAATGATATTTATTCACTATCGTGGTATCATACAGAGTTTTTTCACTGCCCTAAACCTCCTCTGTACTCTGCCTATTCATCCTCTCTCTTCAGTAACCACTGATCTTTTCATTGTCTCCAAAGTTTATTTTTCCAGAATGTCATACAGTTGGAATCACATAGGTTGTAGCCATTTTAGATTAGCTCCTTTTACTTAGTAATATGTATTTGAGTTTTCTCCATGTGTTTTTGTGGTTTGATAGCTCATTTCCATTTAGAGATAAATAATAATATTTCATGGTGTGGATGTACCACAGTTTTATTATCTTTTTCCTACCGAAGGGCATCTTGGAGTAAATACTAAGGAGGTAGATTGCTAGATTCTATGGTAAGAGTGTGCCTAATTGTGTAAGAAAATATCAAACTGCTGTCCAAAGTGACTGTACCATTTTTCACTTCCACCAACAATGAATTAGACTTCTTGTTGCTCCACACCCTTGCTAACATTTGACATTTTCCGTGTTTTACATTTTGACCATTCTAATATGTGTGTAGTGGCATCTAATTGTTGCTTTAATTTGCATTTCCCTGATGATATATGATAGTGGAGCATCATTTTATATTCTTATTTCCTATCTGTATCATTTCTTCTGTGGGGTGTCTCTGAAGGTCTTTGGTCTATTTTTAAAATCAGGTTCGTTGTTTTCTTATTGTGGAGTTTTGAGTGTTTGTGTATTTTGTATAACAGTTCTTTATCAGATATGTCTTTTGCAAATACTTTTCTCCAGTCTGTGGCTTGTCTTCTCAATTGCTTGACGTTGTCTTTCGCCACACAGAAGTATTTAATTTTAATGAAGCCGAGCTTTTTAGTTATTTATGTCATGGAACATGCCTTTGGTGTTGTATCTATAAGATCATTACCATACCCAAAGTCATTCAGGTTTTTACCTATGCTATCTTTTAGAAGTTTTATAGTTTTGCCTTTTACATTTAGGTCTATAATCCATATTTAGTTAATTATCGTGAAGGGTGTAAGGTTTGGGTCTAGATTTTTAAAATTTATTTATGTATGTGGATATCTAGTTGCTCCAGCACCATTTGTTGAAAAGACAATATTTGCTCCATTGTATGGCCTGTGCTCTTTTGTCAAAGAACAGTTGACAATATTTATGGCTTATATTATATCTATTTCTTGGCTCTTGATTCTGTTCTTTTGATCTGTATGTCTCTTCTTTTGTCAGTACCACACTGTCTTGATTACTGTAGCTTTATAGTAAGTCTTAAAGTCAAGCAGTGTCAGTCCCCTGACTTTGTCTTCTTGTTTAATATTTTGTTGACTCTTCTGGGTCTTTTGCCTCTCTATATACAGTTCAGAATTAATTTGTCTCTATGCACAAAATAATTTTCTGGAATATTGATTAGTATTGCATTGAATAATCATATAGGTCAAACTGGAAATAACTGATAGTTTGAAAATAGTACGTCTTCCTCTCTGTGAGCCTATCTTGTTTCTCCACTTATTTAGTTTGTTTTTGTTTTTGTTTTTTTAATGCATCAGAGTTTTATAGGTTTCCACATATCAATTTTGTACAGTTTTGTTAAAATCATATCTAATTATTTCATCGTATTGATTCAATTTCTTTAATAGATGTAAGCCTATTGACATTGTCTATTTCTTGTTGTGTGAGTTTGGCAAAATATGTCTTTCAAGGAACTGGTCCATTTCATCTAGTTTATCAAATCGGTGGGTATAGAGTGGTTCATAGTGTTCCTTTACTCTTTATTTATTTATTTATTTATTTATTTATTTATTTATTTATTGTCAGGAGGGTGCAGCTCACAGTGGCCTGTGGGGACTGGCAACCTTCGTGTTAGTAGCACCACGCTCTAACCGAGTGAGCTAACCAGCCACCCCATCCTTTACTATCTGAAATCTTCAGTGATACTCCCTTTTTCATTTCAGGTATTAGATTATTTTTTCTCTCTTTTTTTCTTGAGTTGTACTGGCTAGAGACTTATAAATTGTATTAAACTTTCAAATAACCAGATCGTGCTTTCATTGATTTTGTTCTACTGATTTCTTGGTTTCAATTTCATTTATTTCTATTGTAATTCTCACTATTTCGTTTCTTCTGCTTACTTCGGGTTTCAATTTCTCTCCTTTTCTATTTTTCTAAGGTAGAAACTTAGATTATAAATTATAGACCTTCTTTCTTTTTTATATATTCATTCAATTATATAAAGTTTCCTCTAAGTACTGAATTCCACAAAAATTTGATTTGTATTTTTGTTTTCATTTAGTTCAAAGTATTTTAAAAATTTATCTTGAGATTTCTTCTTTGACTCGTGTTATTTAGGTATGTGTTGTTTAAGTCCTTGTATGTGGGGGACTTTCTAATTATCTTTCTATTACTGATTTCTAGTTTAATTCTGCTGCAGTCTGAGAGTAGGTATTGTATGATTTTTTACCCTTTAAACTTTTTAAAACTGTTTTATGGCCCAGAATATGGTCTATCTTGGTGAATGTTCCATGTGTCATTAAGAAGAATGTATATTCTTCTGTTGTTGGATGAAGTAGTCTATAGATGGTCATTATATCCAGTAATTGATGGTGTTTTTTAAGTTCAAGTATGTTCTTTCTGATTTTCTGCCCATTGAATCTCTCCATTTCTGATAGAAGGTTGTTGAAGTTTCCAACTATCATAGTGGATTCATCTGTTTCTCCTTGCAATTCTATTAATATTTGTCTCACATAGTTTAAAGCTCTGTTGTTAGGTGCCTACATATAAAGATTGTTATATCTCCTTGGAGAATTGCCCCTTTATCATATGTAATGCTCTTCTTTATCCCTGATAACTTTCCTTTGCGTTGAAGTCTGCTCTGTCTGAAATTAATACGGACACTCATGCTTTCTTTGGATCAGTGTTAGCATGGTTTATCTTTCTCCATCCATTTACTTTTAATCTACTTAGGTCTTTATATTTAAAGTGAATTTTTTGTAGACAATATATAATGGGTTTCATTTTTTGATCCATTCTGACAAGCTCTGTGCCTTGATGTTCAAAGTGATCTTTGATATAGTTGGTTTAATGTTTACCATATTTGTATGGTTTTCTATTTGTTGCCCTTGTTTTTTATTTCCATTCTGTCTCACACTACTTTTCATCTTTTATGCTTTCAATTGAGCATTTTATATGATTCCATTTTACTGCCTTTCTTAGAATATTGGTTTTACTTATTTTTTATTTGATTTTTTTCAGTTGTTTCCCTGAAGTTTGCAATATACATTTATAGCCAGTCCAAGCCTACCTTCAAGAAACACTATATTACTTTACAGGTAATATGATATCTTATAATAATGAAAAATCCTAATTATTCTCTTCTGTCCCTTGTGTCATTGCTGTTATTCATTTCATTTATATATAAACATATATAGGTATAACTATCTATTGTATATAATAGATATACAGAAGCATATGTAATCAAATATATCACTGGTATTATTTTTAACAAAATATTATGTGTTTAAGAATAAGAAAAATGAAAGTTTTTATTTAAACTTCTTTTATTCCTTCTTTGTTACTCTTCCTTACTTCATGTAGATTTGAGTTTCTGACCTATATCGTTTTCCTTCTCACGATATATACATATATATATATATATATATATATATATATATATTAATATTTTGTGCAAGGTAGGTCTCTTAGCAACATTTTCCCTTAATTTTTATTTGTCTGAGAAAGTCCTTATATCTCCTTCCCTTTTGAAGGATAATTTCACAAAGGATAGAACCTATATGGGTGTTTCTTTTTCTCTCAGCACTTCAAATATGTCACTCCATTCTTTACTTACTTACGTGGTTTCTGAAGAGAAATCGGATGCAATTCTTATCTTTGTTCCTCTATATGTAACGTGTTTCCTTCCTCTGGCTTCCTTCAGGATTTTTTTTCTCTTTCTCTTTATTTTTCTGTACTTTAAAAAGTATATGTCTAGAAGTAATCTGTTTTGACATTTATCCTGCTTGGTGTTCTCTGAGATTCTGGAAAATATGGTTTAATGCCTGAGATTAATTTGGGGGAGATTCTCAGTCATTATTTAATCATGTTTCTTCTGTTCTCTATGACTTTCCTCTCCTTTTGGTAGTCCCATTGTAAATATCTATACCATTTGTGGTTGTCCTCCAGTCCTTGAATGTTCTTTCTTTTTTTATTTTATTTTTGTTTTGTTTGTTTTTTTTTTTTGTTTGTTTGTTTTTATCTTTGCAGCTTTCAAAGATTCTATCAATATATTCATTAGCCCAGAAATTCTTTCCTCAACTGTGTCTACTCCACTAATAAGCCTATCAAAGACATTTTTATTTCTGTTACAGTGTTTTGTTTTTGTTTTATGTCTAACATTACTTGCTGGTTCTTTCTGAAGGTTTACGTATCTCTGCTTGCATTGCCAGCTGTTCTTGCCTGCTATCTAATTTATCCATTAGAGCCCTTAGAGCAATAATCATAGTTTTAAATTCCTGGTCTAATAATTTCAACATCCCTGTCTTGTCTGGACTAATGTTTGCTCCCTACTCTTCAAGTAGTGCTTTTTTTTTGCTTTTGGGTCGGCCTTGTAATATTTTCTTGATAGCTATACATTATGCACAGGGTAGAAGAAACTAGTATACATAGGCCATTAGTAATGTGGTAGTGAATTGTGGCGGGAGGTAGTGTTCTATAGCTTATGATTTGGTTTCAGTCTTTTAGTGAACCAATTTGTTGGGATTATGAACTTCCTAAGAGTTTCACAGATTTTGTTTTCCCCCTTGGTGGGAGAAGATGACTAGAGTGGGCTGGAGTAGGGTATTTCCCTTCCTCCAGGTCAGTAGGCTCTGATAATACCCCTCAGGTTAAACTTAGGTTAGTTAATTTCACCTGAAGGCAAGCCTTATTAAGAAGAATAGAATGACCTCGTGTATTTCAAAATGGCTCCTTTCCCCTTCCCTCTGCCAGAAGCATCAGGAGATTTTTGTTTGGTATTTACCTTGAGAACCTGGTCAAATTCCTGGAAGTGAACTCTCAGACCTTTCTACACTGAGCCTATCACAAGTCATCAATTACAATTTATATCTTCCTACTCTGGTCCTGATTCCAGAGGTCGTTTCCGCCAGCGCGTCTCTGTTCAGGTAAGCCAAGTTTCCCTGTATTCACCTGTCTGTCAGTCTTGGGAGCAAGGGTTGACCCTGTGCCTTATCCCCTCTTAAAGATCCAAGAAGATTTGCTGTTTTCAGTCTGCACAACTTTTTACTTCTTATTAGGAGAGAGTGGCGACTTTAAGGCTCCTTTTGTGTGGAACCAGAAACTAGAAATATTTAGAAGATCGTTTTTTGGATATAGAGGAAAAGAAGTTCTGGGCCTATGGAAGTCCTAACTTGGTAGATGTCACCCTACTTCAGAGTTAGGTTCATGTATTGGGCTTATGATTTATGTCATTCTTTTTCTGGTTTTCTGCTTCCCTGATTATAAATGTTGATGAGGAATCACTGCTGCCTATCTACAAAATTCTGAATCAATCCTGTGTCATTGTAAGACGCTTAGATTGACTTTTATAAGTAACACATCACAGGTAGTTAGTGCACTAATGAACACTTATAATGCACTAATGGACCTTTTAATTTCACTGACCTACTTAATGTGGAAACACTTTTTTGGGGAAGCCCTGAGATAACTTTAAAAAAAATAATTTGTTAGTTTTATTCATTTCTCCTCTTACCTTCTATTATATTGGCTTTTAGATTGGGCTATCAATCCCTGAAATCTAAATCTGCAGAATATATATTTTACCAGAGGCAAAAGGAAGTCACTTAATGGTGGAGATACTTTTGCAAGTACCCTATTTGGATACTTATACTATCCAAATAGTTTGGTGTTTCCTTGAAAAGAAAGTCTTCATATAGTAATTGCAGCATTTTAACCTGTCTCTTTTCCCCATTAGAAGTAAGCTAATGACATATATACATATGTAAGATTATTTTTTTTCTCCAAGGCTTATTATCTCTTTCTTAATGCTTGGGAATTATAATCATAATGGCTTTCTTGCTGCACTTAATGAATGATTTGTCTTGTTCTACCTGTTTCTGTCTAATTCTTTATAAAGAGGAAAAGTCTTTCAGGACAGCCATAGATACACGTGTAGTGATTCTCCATTAGCAGAGATTGGCAGTGTGAAGTACTCCAGTTCAAGAATATTATACCTGTCAGCCAAAGGGTACCACTCAAGCTAATGGCGTCTTCATTTCCCGTAATCACTATTCTACTCTTTGCATATAAGCAAAGGACAAGTAGCAACGAACTACTTTAGGGGAAAAAAAAAAAAAAAAAAAAAAGCGGTTAAGGAAAAAGAAAAAATGAGTAAACTTTGCAGATATTTCTGGGTACGTAATACTTTTCCTATCCCCTCAATATTATCTCTCTCAATGTACTATTTCTTTTGGTTCATATTAGGATGCTTATGTACTTTAAGGAAATTTAACTTTGGAAGTAGACATTGTTTTTCATGTATCCCAAAGTAAACAAATGAACAGCAACCTAAATAAAACTTAAGAATTTTGATATTTCTTTCTTTTATTTGAGGAATCAGAAGCCTTCAGGAAAACATAAAAAAGTGAATTTAGGAAAAGGAAATGGTAATAGACTAAACATACGTTTACCTAAGAAAAGCCTATTTTAAATGTCATAAAACTGCCAGCTAAGCAATTTTCATAAATTGCGCAAAAATGTGCCACAGAGAAATGCAACTGACTACATATGTAATAGTTTCATAATTAATATGTATGTCAAGATTACAGTTTCTTAATAACTATAAAATATAGTATCAATCATGTTTAGTTAGTCCATTTCACAAGTGATAAAATTCAGACTTACAAAAGTTCAGCTTTTTTAAAGTAATACGCCAATGATCTAAGTTGGAAGATCTGAATCTGACAACTTTCCCTTGGTACTTATTGTAATTTTAATACAATTTGAAAAATCTTCCTATTTTATTTTTATTCATTTGTAACCTTCCTCATGCACTTAGAAAAGTTTTGCATTTCTCCATGTAAAATATATTAAAATATTTGTTCTAAAATATTTTTTATTAAAATATGTTCATAAAATAGTTTTGGAATATTCATTTCCTGTGGCAAGTTTCTAAAGTTTCAGCTTGGTGAGGGGGGTCTTTACCATCAAATGCTACTCGTGAAATTCTTCACGGGGTTCAGGGAAAGAGGATTGTATGATTTCCTTTTGATTTTTGAGAGAATAGTCAAAACTATTGTTTACTTTTCACAAGGTAGAAATTTACTCTAAATCTGTATTTATTTAATTTTGCTTCTTTTACCTTTTTATTTTTCTAAAGATGTAGGAAATAGAAATATTCTAAGATGATTGAAACAAAGTAAGTTACTTCGGCAGAGTAAGTAAGTAACTACTACTTACTTTAGTAGTAGGCTAAATATCAGACAAAAGTAAATATAGTAATTAACTACTACTTACTTCAGTAGTAGGCTGAATCTAAATATCAGACAGGAGTCAGAAAGGATTATCTTGTCAAACCTGTACAATGAAATGATGAAGAAAAAGAAACTTTGAAATTTTGAATCACTTCCCTAATTACCCAAAGCCTTATGCCTTCTGATTTTGAGTTCTTCATTTCTCTGACACATTCCGGGTTACCGGTACTTATAGTAGTAAGAAAGAGCTTACTCTTTTCAAATAAGTATGTATATATGTATGTATTCATTTGTTTCTAGCCAATATCCTAAAAGTTGATGACACAGTTGCTAGAAATTACTTAACTTTACTTAATTACCCAAAGCCACAAAGCCATATATCAGTTTCAGAATATATAAAATTGAAAGTCTGTATTCAAAAATATAGAACTACTTTATTTCAATTCTGGGCATGGGAAACAGTGCATTGGTAGGTAACAGAGCTTAGTGGAAAATTCAAATTATACCTAGACATTTGCTCCTTTAAAAAAACCTATCCTATAATAATCATTTTAACCTGTTGTATTTGCAAGCATTCTTATTACACATTTTTATAAGGACTTATAATATTTTCGAAAAAGGGAAAGGTCAGGAAAAACCATAGTTGAATGTAGTTTCTAAGTAAGCATATTCTTATTCAATGAGACAACAAAACTTTTGTAAACAGAGGCAACTACTCTCATTTATCAGTAGCTTTGCTTAAATGCCATGATTCCTAAAGAGAAAACCAAAGGAAGACCAAACCAGCCTCAGTAAACATTACCATGTATTCTGTGGAAGAAATAGTTTTGTATTTGTTTTTAATCAGTGACTTGTAGGTTAAGGGTAACTGTGCCTTCTTTTCTCTCTTAAACTCTTACAGTGAATTGAATCTTAATGAATCATCTATAAATGATAACTTGTGAGTTCTGATGTATAACTTTTATGACTATGCTTTGCATCTGAGCCACATCACCTTATTTGTCTTTATTTCAATTTTTATTTCAAGTATTTGCTTGAATTTAAACAATGGGAAGGTGTTTTGTGCTGCTGAAGTCAATGCTTAGTTGACATGTCATTTCACAAAGCACAATTCAGATAGAAAATGCATTGTTCTGGAGAAATCATTGGCTTTACATGGAGACAAAGCTATGTGAAAATCCCAGCTGTAAACTTTTCTAGTTGTAAATATGTAGACAATTGATTTAGCCTCTCTCTCTATTCTTAGTTTTCTCATCTAAAAAGTAGAAATAGAATATTGTCTTCACTCTTCAGTTAGAAGTATTAAATGAGTTAACATATTGGAAATTTGTGCTTCACATACATTGACACAAAATAAGTAATAAAAAGTGCAACTTTTCCATTCCTTTATTTTCTTCCCTTCAGCCCTTCCTTTTTCCTTATTTCCATGATAAAGCTTCCATTCATTCCTGGGGATGAACTGTTCTGTTGGCTATTTATTGGTGACATATATACCCAAAGTCCAATCACTATTTGGTCTCTGCCATCTTCAAATGACTAAGGGGACGTTTGCTCTTTCCTACAAGTGTGAATAGAGCAGATAGGAATTTATTACTTGATTGATTCCTGCAATGTGAGCCAGGGCAACTGAGGGCTGGCATATAAATATATCTAAATGTATGTTTTCCTTGGACAATTAAAGTGGGAGGAGACCGGCAGCATTCAAGTCATTTTAGCTCCAATTTTGATAATGAGTTAGTCAAATAAAATGTGCCTGTCTCATAAAAATATAGGAATCCAAAAATGACTAAACAATTTGGATAGAAATCTGAACAACACAATTCCTTCCAACTCATTGGTTTTACATTAACAGCATGTACCTATGTCTCATGTACTATTTTGTTATTTAATATAAAATTCTGTTTGTAAAGAAGTAAATTTGGCTTAGAGAGATTTGCTGTATTTTGTCCAAAAATTTGAATGGAAGAGTTGAAATCTGAATGAATAACTTTATATTAAATCATGAGTGGTCAGTGGTGACCATAGGTCTTCCAATTAAAAGGGTCTCTATTGCTTTTAGATCCAAAGCACATGATAGACTAGAAAATTATTCAAAAACCCCCAATTACTAGAAGCCCTGAATTACTTTCTGAACTCTCAAAATAATTTCCCCCTGTTTTTGTTTTAGTTCAAATACTATTTTTCAATTATTGCTGTATGAATGTGTAGCAATATAATAAAATTGCACAGAATTAAAGAAGACAAAATATCTGCATCATATTTGGAAATTCTATGGATAATATTTGACAAGTAGTAATAATATATAAAAACCAGTTACTGGAGAATGTTTGGCTTTCACATATTATCTAGTTATATAAATTATCACTGGAAGAAATTCCATATTTTACTTGTTATGATCATGAAGAGAATAAAATAAAAAAAAATTGTATTGTAGGTCAGCGAGTAAGATAAATGTGATATTTCAGTGAAACGTTAAGTATTCTGTTTATGATGGATTGATTTCTTGTCTTCTCTATTATCAAAGTTGTTAAAGCTGAAAGGCTTTGAGACAAGAGGTGAAGGGAATACAAATGCATTAGAACCTAGTTAGAATATGACTTATATGAATCGTGTGTGACACGAATTAATCATATTTTTATAGATAAAACTACATAGAAAAGATATCTGATTGGTGTAACAGTTATTATGTCTTATATTTATGTCTTACCATGGCAATCATATCTCGTTGTCATTGAGGTTCCATGCTCTCTGGTCTATAGTTCCCATCCAAAGTAATTAAAGTGTGGGTTAGGTCATATTACTCTATGCTTACTTTCGTATAATCTCCTAAAATAGGCTTTCTCAACCTTGACACTCTTGACATTTTAGGCAGGGTATTTCTTTGTTGTTGAAGAGTTGTCCTGTGTATTGTAGAAAATTAGCAGCATCTCTGGACTCGTCTAACTACGTAGGTGCCAGTAGCACCTTCCCTGCCTATTTGTGACAACCAAAAATATGTCCATATGGTCAAATATCCCCTAGATGGAAAAATCATCACCTTGTTGACATTCGTAGTGCTAAAGACTTTATATTGAATTCTAAAGAAATTTCACACTCATTATATTGACTTAAGAAAACACATGATGGTCTGTTCATATGCAGTCTCTCACACAACTTTCTCCCAATCTCACTACACTCCAGACACACTTGCCTTCTTGTTTTCCTCCAAATTGCCAAGGTTATTCCCCAAACAAAAGCCTTTCAATAGGTTTGTCTCTCAACTTGGGCTGACCTTCTTCAAGATATTCATGTAAGTAGTTTCTTCATGTCTCATATCAATTGTCACTTCTTCAGGACCTTCCTTGTATACTTGATTTTAAATAGCCACCTAGTCTCTTCTATTGTATCACCTTGTTGTGCACCTTTCACAAAACACATTGCTATATTGTGTGGCTTATATATTTTTTAATCCCCTTCCACTGGAATATAAGGTACATAACAGGTACTTTGATTTGTCCAACACATTTTTATTAAACCTAGCATTATTCTAAGCAGGGATATAGTATTAAAATGCCAGACACATAAGTCTCAATAAAAACATAAGCTGAAAAAGCAAGTAGAATTTAATCAAATAGGTTTGGAGCAGATTGTAATAAATATAAGACATGGATTCAAGTTTTATAAACCTGTATTGAAGATGAGAGTCATTAAGAAATATTTAATTTTTATCTCCAATAAGATAATAAGCTTCAATATCATCTATGTAAATGATAGGACAATTAATTGGAATATCACAAGAGAATGAACAATATCAAAATGAATAAATGACAAACTCTGTAACTTCTCCAGTTAGTAACAGCTGCTCTACAGCTGCTCTATCTTCTCCCCATTGCACCAATGTATTTCTACTATAATAATTAACAAGTTGACTTCAATTGGTTATAAGTTTCTTGAGAGCAGAACCATAACTTCTCGTCCAGATATCTGCAGAATTTTCACAGTCTTGGTATAAGTAGGCCACCAATAAATATTTCTCTATTGACTATGCCATGAATGTATAGCTTTTGGGTTTTGATTGCTTTGTTAGTGAATCTTGATTTATTATTCAATCAACACTTACTGCTTATTTTATAACCATCAAGCACTGTTCTAGGCCCTGGGATTTCATCATTGTGCTTTTTTTTTTTTTTTTTTTTTTTTTTTTTACCTTTTCCTTCTCCTCTCTGAGGTAAAATTTAAAAAGCTTCAACATTAAGCACCCTACCCAACATCTCCCATCCCCCCCAAAAAATAATAATAATAAAGAAAAATTGATAATACTAATGGATGGAATGTTGTCGTTTGAGATTTTCTTCTCTCTAATTTTAAAGGCTGCTACTCAGTCAATTAAATTAATGATGGGGAAATTGAGAATCAATCAAAGGAAATAGTTCTCTGCCTTGTGTGTAGTCAAATGATAGAATTCTCTGATGCAGATGAGATAAAATCAAGTATATACTTGGATATGAAAATAGAAGAGCTAGCTTTATCTTTATTCGTAGTGCTTGTAGTTATTACTTCTATTGATCAAAAAACGGGAAATTCATCTTTTGCTTCTAGGCATATCGATATGTTGATTGTCTGCAAAGATAAATGTGTGATATTTTGATCATCTGTGGCCTTAACGTTTCAGTGTGGAAACAGGAGAGGGCTGATGTATGAGACTGATCATAGGACTTCCAAACAGTTAGAGAGCAGACGCCTAAACTGCACCTGTGTGGCCAATAGAATAACCAAATTACATTCTCTAAAAATAAGCAACGAACCAGTTATTAAAGTAAAAAATGAATTGAAAGATAAAACTTATTTTGATTGTAAATTACTTTCTGTAGAATAAAAGTAGATTAATATAAAAAAAAGAGGGGAAAAATGTATACTGAGTGTTGATTCTGTCCTAGATACAATTTAAGTAGTGTTACCTAGTTATCCTAATGATTGCAGGAAATAATAGAGGAAAATGCTAATTGAGAATAATCCATGTAGTAGCAAATGTTACATGCTTTATGTATTGGTACCATATTTTAATATTCAAAACAATACATTGAATAATTTTGTTATATGTTTTTAAGATTAAAATAACTAAAAAAAAAAAAAGTGACTTGTATGAAACCAGTAAATAAACTCATCTTTCTGATAACTCAGATTATGTTTAAGCCTCTCAACACGATTTTGCCAAATAAAAAATTGAAGCTCCTGATAGATAAACAATTTATTAATAGTTGTGGCCTATCACAGTAGAAGAGGAGGGGGAAGATTTTGTGAATCTATGGGGACGAATGACTATATTGCCTTCTTATCTTCTATTTAGAAGCTGCCCTGGGCCATTACTTACCACAAGAGATTAAATTTGAACATTTCAAATATGCTTTTAACAGAAAAGCCAGTTTTAAAAAAGGAAATAGTCATTTGAGACTAAGATTTTGTTTAAATATTATCCTGCAAACATTCTAATAGTGTTTGCTATAGACCTGAATTTCACAAGAAGATGCATCTATATTGCATCTCACTGCTCATTCTAGTACCCCAAAGCCTTTATTCAGAGTAGTTTAAGTATCAGGAACCAAGATCACATAACCAAAATATACAGATATAAACTATTTATTTTTAAGAAAAAGAAAACTGCAAAGATGGCCTGTAAGAGTTTGCCTCTAGTCTGAAGGATCCGGAAGGGTTTCCTAAGAAAACGTGTTTTTTTATGTGTTTTTTTAATTCTTTTTATTATTATTATTGTTATTTTTTATTAGTTTCAGGTGTACAAAACAATGTAAAATTAGACATTTATCATTTATATCCCTTGCACAGTAATAACCCTCTCCACCATCTACTACCATTCTGACATCACGTACAGTCATTACATTTCTACTGTCTCTATTCCTAATGCTGTACTCTACTTCTTGTAAAAGAAAAAAATATATATATATATATGCACACACACACACACACACACACACACACATATGTATATTATAGTTGACATTCATTATATTTTAGCTTCAGCTTCAGGTGTACAGGGCAGTGATCAGGCATCTACGTCATCCCTGAGGTGGTCTCCCTAATGAGACAAGTGTCCATCGGATACCCTGCAAAATCTTTACTACATTATTGATTACATTCCCCAAATTGACTTTCCTATCGCAGTGGCACTCTTCTGGTTACCGATTTTGCTTTCTAAACCCTCATCTTCCCCCTTATCCCCACCCCCTGCCCCCATCTAGCAGCCATCAGTTTTTCCTCTGTGTCTCTAAGACTGTTTCTGATTAGTTCATTCATTCATTCATTCTTTTCTTTAGATTCCTCAGATAAGTGAGATCATGTGGTATTTGCCTTTCTCCGTCTGACTTATTTCACTTAGCATAATGTTCTCTAGGTCCATCATATTGTTGCAAATGGTAAGATTTCATTCTGCTTTATGGCTGCGTAATAATCCATTGTATAAATGTACCCCAGTTTCATCTACTGATAGGCATATTGGTTGTTTCCATCTCTTCGCTATTGTGTATAGTGCTGCAATAAACATAGGGGTACATGATGTTTTTTTGAATTACAGTTTTGGATTTCTCCAGACAGATACCTAGGAGTGGTATTGCTGGGGCATAGGTTCTTTAATTTTCATTTTTTTGAGATACCTCCATAGTGTTTTCTATAGTGGCTGCACCAATCTGCAATCCCACAAATAGTGAGCAAGGGTTCCCTTTCCTCTGCATCCTCCCCAGCATTGTTGTTTGCTGATTTATTGACGATAGCCATTTTGACTAAGTGAGGTGGTATCCCATTATGGTTTTCATTTGCATTTCTCCAATGATTATGATGTTGAGCATTATTTCATATGTCTGTTTGCCATCGGTATGTCCTCTTTAGGAAAATGTCTTTTCTTGTCTTCTGAACATTTTTTAATTGGGTTGTTTGTTTTTTTGAAGTTGAGTTGAGTGAGTTTTTAATAAATTCTGGATATTAACCTCTTATTGGATATATCATTGGCAAATATCTTCTCCCATTCAGTAGGATCCCTTTTTGTTTTATTGATGGTTTCCTTTGCTGTGAAAAAACTTTTTAGTTTGATGTAATCTCACATTTTTTTTCTTTTCTCTTACTTCCCTTGCCTGAGGGGATATATCAGTAAAAATATTACTTTGAGTAATGTCTGTAAACCTTCTTCCTATATTCTTCTAGGAGTTTTATGGTATCAGATCTTACACTTAAGTCTTTAATCCAGTTTGAATTTTTTCTTGTATATGGTGTAAGGAGGTGGTCCAGCTTCATTTTTTTGCATGTGTCTGTCCAGGTTTCCCAGCATGATTTATTGAATAGACTTTCTTTACCTCACCGTAAATTATTTATTTCATTGCTGTAAATGAAATGACCATATAGGCATGGATTTATTTCTGGGCTCTCTAGTCTGTTCCATTGATCTATGTGTCTGTTTTTATGCCAGCACCATGCTGTTCTGATTACTGTTGCCTTGTAGTATAATTTGATGTCAGGTGTCATTATACCTCCACTTTGTTCTTATTTCTCAAGATTGTGAAGGCTATCTGGGGTCTTTTATGGTTCCATATAAATTTTAGGATTGTATGTTGTATTTCTGTGAAAAATGTCCTTGGTAGTTTGATAGGAATTGCATTGAATCTGTATATTGCCTTAGGCAGCATGGACATTTTAACAATATTAATTCTTCCTACCCACATTCATGGTATGTGTTTCTATCTATTTGTATCTTCTTTAATTTCTCTCTTTGGTTTCTTATAATTTCCTGAGTACAAATCTTTTACTTCTTTGGTTAAATATATTCCTAGGTATTTTATAGTCTTTGAAGCAATTGTAAATGGGATTGTTTTCTTAATTTCTCCTTCTGATATTTTATTATTGGTATACACAAATGCAACTGAATTCTGAATATAAATTTTGTATCCTGCTACTTTACTAAATTCAATTATCAGTTCTAATAGTTTTTTGGTGGAGTCTTTAGGGTTCTCTATATATAGTGTCATGTCATCTGCATATAATGACAATTTTACCTCCCCCTTACCAATTTGGATGCTTTTTATTTATTTTTCTTGTTTAATTGTTGTGGCTAGAACTTCCAGCACTATGTTGAATAGAAGTGAAGAAAGTGGGCAACCTTGACTTGTTCCTGATCTTAAGGGGAAGGGTTTTAGCTTTTCCCCATTGAGTATGATGTTAGCTGTGGGTTTATCACATATGGCCTTTATTATGTTGAGATATGGTCCCTCTATTCCCACTTATTTTAGAGTTTTTATCATAAATGCTGCTGGATTTTGTCAAATGCATTTTCTGCATCTATTGATATGATCATATGATTTTATTTTTCATTTTGTTTATGTGGTGTATCACATTATTGATTTGCAGATGTTGAACCATGCTTGCATACCAGGAATGAATCCCACTTCATCATGGTGTATGATCTTTTTAATGTATTGCTGAATTCTGTCCGCTAATATTTTATTGAGTATTTTTGCATCTATGTTCATTAGGTATATCGCCCTGTAGTTTTCTTCTTTTTGTAATGTCTTTGTCTGACTTGGGGATCAGGCTTACAATGGCCTTGTAAAAAAGTGTTTGGAAGTCTTTCCTCCTTCTGGATTTTTTGGAATAGTTTGAGGCAAATAGGTGATAATTCTTTTTTGAATGTTTTGTAAAATTCACCTGTAAAGCCATCTGGTCCAGGGCTTT
Source organism: Rhinolophus ferrumequinum (assembly GCF_004115265.2). Lineage (NCBI taxonomy): Eukaryota > Metazoa > Chordata > Mammalia > Chiroptera > Rhinolophidae > Rhinolophus > Rhinolophus ferrumequinum. The sequence goes on from NC_046294.1 coordinate 19,621,539, forward strand.
TGTTTGTTGGGATTCAATTTCCCTGGTGGTAATCAGTCTATTCAGTTTTCCATTTCTTCTTGAGTTAGCTTTGGAAGGTTGTATGCTTCTAGAAAATTGTCCATTTCTTCCAGATTGTCTAATTTGTTGGCATATTGTTGCTCATAGTAATATCTTAATTTTTTTTTTTTTTTGTATTTCTGTGGTGTCTTCTTCTTCTCTTGCATTTCTGATTTTATTAATTTGGGTCCTCTCTCTCATTTTTTTTTTTTTTCCTGAGTCTGGCTAAAGATTTATCGATTTTGTTTATCTTCTCTAAAAACCAACTCTTGGATTCACTGATCTTTTGTATTGTTTTCTCTGGTCTCTATTTCATTTATTTCAGCTCTGATCTTTATTATCTCCTTCCATGTACTCCCTTTGGGCTTATTTTGTTGTTCTTTTTCCAGATCCCTTAAGTATGAAGATAAACTGTTGATGAGTGATTTTTTTGTTTCTTTAGGTAGACCTGCTTTGCTATGAATTTCCCTCTTAGGGCTGCTTTTGCTGCATCCCAGAGATTTTTGGTCATCGTGTTTTCATTTTCGTTTGTCTCGAGATATCTTTTGATTTCTTCCTTGATCTCATGGTTGATCCATTCATTATTTAGTAACATGTTATTCAGCCTCCATAAATTTGTTTGTCTTCCAGTTTTTTTCCTGTAGTTGATTTCTCATTTCATAGCACTGTGGTCAGAGAAGACATTTGGTATGATTTCAATGTTCTTAAATTTATCAAGACTTTTTTTGTTGCCTAACCTGTTGTCGATCTTGGAAAATGTTCCATGTGTGCTTGAGAAGAACATGTATTCTGCAGCTTTGGGGTGAAATGCTCTGAAAATTTTGGTTAAATCCAAATGTACCAATGTGTCAGTTAAGGCTGTTGTTTCAATATTGATTTTCTGTCTGGAAGACCTGTCCCTTGTTGTCAGAGGTGTGTTGAAGTCCCCTACTATGATAGTGTTACTGTTGATCTCTGTCTTTATGTCAGTCAATATCTGTTTTATATATTTAGGTGCTCCTATGTTGGGTGCATAGATGTTTACTAGGGTTATGTCTTCTTGTTGGATAAATCCCTTTATTATCATGTAGTGCCCATCGTTGTCTTTTAATGTATTCTTCATTTTAAAGTCTATTTTTTCAGATATAAGTATTGCAACTCCAGCTTTTTTCCTCATTGCTGTTTGCATGAAATATCTTACTCCAACCCTTCGCTTTCAGATTGTGTGTGTCTTTTAATCTGAAGTGAGTCTCTTGTATACAGCATATACAAGACTTGCTATTTTATCCACTCAGCCTCCCTATGTCTTTTGATTGGAGCATTTAAAGTGACTATTGATAGGTACACAGTTATTGCCTTTTTTTATTATTTGTGGTTAGATTGTTTTCATCTTTCTTCTGCTAAAAGAAGCTCCTTTAATATTTACTGCAATGCTGGCTTGGTGGTAAAAAATTTTTTTAGCTTAGTCTTTTCTGGGAAGCTCTTTATCTCTCCTTCGATTTTATGATAGCCTTGCTGGGTAAAGCAATCTAGGTTGTAAGCCTTTGTTTTTCAGCACTTTGGGTACCTCCTGGCCTGCAAAGTTCCTGAAGAAAAGTCATTTGATAGTCTTATAGGAGTTCCCTTGTATGTAACCTGCTGTCTTATTCTTGCTGCTTTTAGGATTCTCTCTTTGTCTTTATTCTTTGCCATTTTCACTCTAATGTGTCTTGGTGTGGACCTGTTTGCGTTTATCCTGGTTGGAACTCTCTGGACTTCCTGGGCTTGTATGTTGGTTGCCTTCACCAGGTTAGGGAAGTTTTTGGTCATTATTACTTCAAATGTGTTCTCAATCCCTTGCTTCCTCTCTTCACCATCTGGTATTCCTATGATGTGTATGTTGTGCTTGATGTTATCCCATGGGTCTCTTAAACCATTTCCATGTTTTTTTAATTCTTTTTTCTTTCTGTTGTTCCGTTTGGGTGATCTCTGCTAACTTGTCTTTTAAGTCGTTGATTCGATCCTCTGCCTCATCTAACCTGGTGGTAATTCCTTCAAGTGTGTTCTTTATTTCAGTTACTGTATTTTTTAGTTCTAACTGGTTGTTCATTATGATTTCTCTTTCCTTCTTTATGTTGTCACTAAGCTCCTTAAACATTCTTATCATCAGTGTTCTGAACTCTGTCTCTGATAGGTTGTTTACCTCTGTTTCATTTTGTTCCAATTCTGGAGGCTTCTTTTGTTCTTTTATTTGGGACATGTTTCTTTGTTTCCCCATTCTGGCTGACTGTGTTTGCTTCGATGTATTAGGTAGATCCCTTAGTGTTCTAGGTTTTTGCTGGGTTATCTGATGTAGTATGTGTCATTTAAATATTTGACTTGTACCACTTTTCTATTCTCCTTTGACCCTTGTCTTTTGTATATTGTCCAGTTAAAGTTGAACTTTAATTGCTTTTGGCTTGTCAGTATGTGGGATTGACTCCTAGGTTGACTAGTTGTGAGACTTGGCTCTGCCCACAGTGGATAATCTGCTGCGTGAGGGACGACCACTCAAATAAGGCTTGGCCCCTAGGGGCTCTTGTGCCTGTAGAGAAGTCCCTCTGGGTGTGTCATTTGTAGGTCAAACCCGGTAATACTCTGGTTTGGTCTGGAGTTGGCCTCTCGGTGTATGGAATCTTGTGTCTCTTGGGCTGGGCCCTACTGTAGGGCAATTTCAGAACAAAGCAAATCACCAAGCACAACAACAGCAACAACATAACAACAAAGAAAAACAAATTCACATGTGAAAATAACCGATAATCCACACTCAACACAGGCAAAAATATCAAAAATACAAAAGCAAAACAAAAAAAGCAGCGCCAGTCTTGGCTTAAGCCCACAAGTAATCTCCAGTTTGTCCTCTGCTGTACCAAAGAGTCCTCTGCATCTTGTGCAGGCAGAGCCGGCCACCTAGTGCTCAGAGTGTCCCTGCGACTGCAGTTCTGGATGAGTGGGTCTATGGGGTCTGGATTGTATTTTTTACAAAGTCAGTGCAGTTTCTGCTCTTGCCTGCACATATGCGCACTGAGAGTAACACAGCCAGCCCTGTGCTCAGGTCTCCTGAGTCATAGGGCACTTCTTCTGTGGATGTATGTATGTGAGAGAGTGTATATGTGGAGGGTGCAAGATTTCTGAGCAGCTGAAAGCCCAGAGCTGCCTCTGCTATCTGCTGCTGGCCCCTGGAAGTGTCTCTGCAGCTGTAATTGCCGTGCCCTAAGCAGGCCAGATAAGGTGGGGACTGGGGATGGAGAAGTCTTCTCTCTCTCTGCCCAGGCTTGTCACACTCTTCCCAGCCTCTTTCCTGGGTCACAACAACTGCAAACCGGGTCTTCCCAGATTCTGAGCGCTACTACTCCTCTGTAATCAGATACTACTCCTCATTTCAGGGAACAGCTTGAGTCTCTGGAAGTACAGGGGTAGGATTGGGAGAAGGGGGAGGGGCCCTGGTATGGTGTTTACGTCCTTTGTCCCACCTAGGGCCCAGCTGGAGGTCTCAGCTGAGGTTACTGCCTCAAATGCTGGATATTCTGCTCTCTCAGCAGGAGAAATCAGCTGTGGGACATAGGGAAAGAGCCCACCTCCTGGCTCTTGTGGTCGCTGTTCTGTTCTGGGACCACCTGCGTCTCTGCAGCCATGGATGTGGCCACGTCTCCACTCCGCTCCCTTCCCTCTCCCCTACTCATCCAGTTTGTCCATCTTCAAGTAATCCTCATATGAGTCACTTAGCTGTTCTGTGTAATGAGCAGAGAGTCCTTGGATGGGTTATAGATGTACAATTTGTGGTGAGTTCTGGAGGAGACACAAGAAGACCACCTTGTTGCCGCTATTCCTATGACATCACCCAAAAAATGTTTTTTGATGAGAGGTGAAGAATCTCTATGGAAAGTGGCTGTGGAATTCAGATATGGGCAGTGCATTCAAGGCAGTGTGAAAACAAATTCAAAGGGACTAAAAGAAGAGGGGAAAAAATGTTGGAAGGCAGTGAAAAGGATAGGAACTGTAGAAAAGCTGTAAGTGACTCTATCCCTGTTGCCAAAACAACCTCCGAATTTCAGTCTCTTCCCAGAACACATACTTACTTTTTGTTATGTAACATGAATGCTGCGGGTTGGCTGTAACTCTGCTGGGTACTCTAGTCAGTTCTTCTGGGCTCTTCTGGGATCAGTCTTGGGTTGACATGACTCTTCATGGCTTCCCATTTTGGTATACAGCCACTCTGGCTGTTCTCATGGTGGGAAAATACACTCTCCTTACAGGACAGCATGATAAAGGAGAAGTGCAAATAGATAAATTGTGAACAAATGATATAATTTACCATTGTCTTCTTTGTTATCAGAAATACTTGCTTTCTGTCCTGTGAGCAAAAAGCACTCATATCTTACCCAGTACATTCAGGAAGTTCAATCACATCTGGCGCAAAGTAGAGGATACTCTGATCTATCTAAGTTGGTAGAGATCCTCTTGATCAAGGAATATACATACTCAGATTACAAGTTATCCAGAGATGTATGAGCTAAAAACATACAACACACAGAAATTCAGTGATAAAAGGAGAGCAATGCCCCCTGTGAACATTTTCATTCTGCAAAGGGAAGAAAGGGGCAGAGCAGAATAGTCACTGGTTCTAATTATTTCGGAAATCATTGACAAATGTTGTAATTCTCTTGTCTCCTATAATAGGGAACTTTGCTCCCCATAAACAGTTGGGGTTTCCTTAAAAATATTGAAATATTTGGTTCCAGTCAGTTCCATATGCCCATAGCAATGCCAACACTTCTATTTTGCTATATTCTTCTCTCAAAGACTGAATAAAGAGTAATTTGAACTTATTAGACTTCCATACAACCATGTGCTTGATTTCTTTTTTCGAGTCATTTTGTCTAACGAACAAGATTTATCGGGGAACAACTTAATGCAACGAGACCTTCATTTGGTCTTTGCCCATAGTGTGGGTCTTACTTTGAGAATCTTTTACAAAATGAAGATTAAAAAAGAATTGTCTTTTAACACTGAAACCTCTCCACTGTGGAATTTCTGGTTCCTTTCCTTTCTCTTTCTTTTCTGATTATGAAAATGCCAACTGTTTTATAAACTTACTTAAGTGCACTGAATAATTCACAATTCATCACCCTAAACCACAGATTCATTAGGTACATTTTATGTTTTCCTTCCAGTTTATCAGTAATGACAGATGTATCAAATATTTTATCACTGCAAATTGCAATTTCTGGGTAGCATTTTTCATCTTCATAGTTCACTTTTTTCCTGCTACCTAGTCTTACAACCACTGCCATATATATGTGTGTATATATATATATATATACACACACACACACACACACACACACACACACACACACACACATATTGACAGCCTCTACTTTTAGGTAATGATTTTATACATTAGCTGAATTTTGCTAGGTAATTGTTGTGTAATACCCTACCTCATAATCTTACTTGGTTATAAGAACATATTATTTCTAATTCACATTAGACAAGAATTATGTGCCAGCTATCTTTCTCCTGAGTTCAACTAGATTCTGCAGGGCTCTGCTGATCTCAGCTGGCCTCACTTGTGCTCTTGTTAATGTCACATGTCTTTGCATTCTGGAACATAGATTAATGAGGTACACCCTATTATGGGCTACTCTTCCCATAGGAAAGTTCTAGAGAACAATGGTTCAAACCAAGGCATCCAATTATGTTTATATTTCTGCTCAGATATTATAGATCTTACAGGCAAAAACATGTCACATGGCAAAACTCAAAATTAACGGGTCAAGAGTAGTTGGCAATAGTATGAAGGGAACAAATAATTATAAACAGTATAGTACAATCTACAACATCCTGCAATTAAAAAAAAATAGGGAAGAACAAAGGATTTGGAATCGTATACACCTAATTTCGTGAATTGTTTCTGTTCTGTGTGAAGTGTGAAATCTTGAGTAGTGCCATGATATTTATAAAACTTGCTTTTACCTGCAGGGAAGAAATAAAAATTTATTCTCTGTTAAATTTCTTCTCTGTTGGGTATTTGGTGAATTAAAAACTAGAAAATATAAATACAATTTAGAGCATAATGCTTTACACATATTAGATGCACAATAAGTGTCACGTAGGATTCATTTACTTATGAGGTTTGACAATTAATTTTGCGAACTTCTTGCAATGATGTTATTAATTTTTTTTGATATCAGAGGGATTATTCATTATGAATTTGTACCAATTGAGCAAAACAGTTATCCAAGTTTACTATTTGGAAGTGCTGAAAAGGCTGTGTGAAAAAGTTAGATGACCTGAACTTTTCGCCAACAATTCATGGCTCTTGCATCACGACAATGTACCAGCTCACACGGCACTGTCTGTGAGGGAGTTCTTAGCCAGTAAATAAATAGCTGTATTGGAACACCCTCCCTACTCACCTGATCTGGCCCCCAAAGATAAAGACTTCTTTCTTTACCCAAAGATAAAGGGAATATTGAAAGGAAGACAGTTTGATGACATTCAGGACATCAAGGGTAATACGACAACAGCTCTGATGGCCATTCCAGAAAAAGAATTCCAAAATTGCTTTGAAGGGTGACCTAGTGCTGGTGTTGATGTGTAGATTCCCAGGAGGAGGACTTCAAAGGTGACAGTAGTGATATTCAGGAATGAAGTATGTAGCTCTTTTTCTAGGATGAGTTTGAGAACTTAATTTTCCAATCTCATATTAACTTATAAGAGTGGAAACTGAGTGGCAACATATTTATTCTATTTCTATTCATAGTGAATTTAAAAATAAGGATAGGTCTTTAATAATTTATCTAAAAATTAATTTATATGCAGGGAAAAAGAAGCCTGCACACAAACTTGTGGTTTCTGAATACTTATTGTCAGCTAATGTACCAGATGGTTTCATTTCCTACAATTAGTGATAGGGCTATAACGTAGGAGAAATTTATTTTATATATGTATAAGTTCTGCAGGAAGGCATGATGTTGTTTTTTTTTTGAAGGATATAGCATTTATTATCATATTTGTAAGTTCATCTTACATCTTATAGAATTGAGGAGATTCTCAAAAGAGTAAAAAATCCAATGTCAAACTAATGAAATTTAGAAAAGAATATTTTACATCTTGTGCCTTGTTTCTAGTGAAATTGTGATATATATCATTATTCCCGTGTTAGCATTGATGATTTTTTTTTAATCTCAGGTTTTTAAAATTCTAAATTGAATGTCAAACTTTCTAAATATTGCAGTTCAAAAATCAAACTTTATAGTTTTCACTTATATAAAACTTAAACTAAATATGTTTCAGTATCTCAGAAAACTCCTTCCCAATCCCTTTTAGAGGTAGAATTGTTCAGTTACAGAAAAAAATAAGCAAAAAAACAAAAATAAAAACAAAAAAACCTCTCTGGAACCTAACTGTACAAAGATAATGCTCTCCAAATTGCATCATTTATTGGGGAAAAAAAAGGCTAACAGTAATTACTTGACAAATATAACAGATTTTGATTAAAGACCTAATAGAAACCTTCAAAATTACAGAAATCAATACAGAATATCAAATCAATGTTGGAGGATTCTTTTCCTGGTTCTGTTAGAAACTAGTATGTACTAGTTGAAAGGCCATAAACTTTAGTGAAAAGTTTTATTTCCATAAAAACATTTACTAATTTCCTGATGAGAATTATACTGTGTCACATTTAACAATTGTATTATAAACATTGTGACACAGCTTCTATGACACAAAGCTGTATAACAAACAATTCCAAAATCTCAGTGGTGTATAACCATAAATTTTCTTTGTTTTTCCTTTTGCTAACATTACATTTTGATTGGAGGCTCTGTTTTAGTATATTTCTTTGTCTCTCTAAATTTGTGGGTGGAGGTATAGCAGAGAGAAAAGGAAATGTGGCAGACTACTCAATAGCTATTAAGGATTCTATTTGAAAATGGCATGTCTCACTTCCACTCACATTGTATTCAACAAAGCAAGTCATACGACCATCCAGGAAGTACATGGTGTAGGGATATAAAATCCTTCTGAGGAAGATGGCTGGTGTACACCATAAAGCAATAAAGCAAATGTATTTATAAATAATAATATTTACCACAAACATTTGTCAGAAGTTAAACATTTTCACTTACTTGACTTCCATTATCAATGATTGTGAATTTTTATTAAATGTCACATGTAATTGTTTCAGTGTATATGCATGTGTGGTGAGAAATGTTCTCAGGGATTTAAATACTTCAATAAAAAGGTTACAGAGATTTGAGATGTTATTGTGATGTAATGTGATATGAAAACTATACTGATGGAATGAATGCTGTATTTTCTGCATATGTAAAAAGGAATAAACAAATAAACTTTCAGAGTCTTGTGACTCAGAGAACAAGTTTACATTAATTAGTGTTGCCCTCAGACTCCTGTTTGCCTCTATGTAATGAAGTGCAAAATGAGATGTTGGACTGTGCCAGTAAGCCATTTAGCTGAAAGACACTCTATAATTGGTTTGATGTGCTTCTATTCAATCATGTCATGTATGAAGGACTGTATTGGTGTTATAGGATTAGAAGGTTATCGGACTGCAGTCCAGGCAAGAAACATGAGCTTTGCCTTTCCTGCTGTATGAAACAGGTCTTTGGGAGACTCTCCCCAATTTTATTCTGTGATATAATGAGCCCAAAATAGCAGAGAAACTCAAGTAGCCAAAAAATTTTTGCAGTTAACCTTAGCCACAGTTGTTATTTCTTTTTTTTTTTTTTCAATTGGGAAATGTTGGGGAACAGTATGTTTTTCCAGGATCCATCAGCTCCACATCAAGTCATTGTATTCAATATAGTTGTGGAGGGCACATCTCACTGGCCCATGTGGGAATCGAACTGGCGACCTTAGTGTTATGAGCACTGTGCTCTAACCACAGAGCCAACTGGCCGCTCACTGGTGAGCCAGGTCCAAGCTCAAGCCATTGTTTCTCACTGGCCCATGTAATTTTTTAAAAGCTATCCTCACTTAAATTATCTCTGATCTTTCTGATCTGCACTACACTTTGTTCCACTGTCTGTTTATGTTAAAAATCTTATGTGATCTTGTTTGCCTGTGGATTTATTGGACAATTTAAAATGCTACATGAAGCAGACGATATAGCAACATTTGAACTTGTATTGTTTAGACATATATGAGATTAATACTCAGCTTTAAACATAGCAAACTCCATATACTCGTAGTTTATGTGTTGTCCATAGAAATATAAGAATTAAAACCATGTCATAATATAAAAATGATGACTTTTTTGGGACAACCCAATCAACGTATTATGTTCATAAAATTTTAAAGTAGAAAGGCACTAAGCAATCTAAAACCTATATTAAATTTTATATATGAGATCTTAAGAGATATGAGGTGATTTGTATGCCTGAATCACACAAAATTAGTGACAAAAGTGAGATTATTCATTTATTTATAAATTTGTCTATTCATTTAGGTTTATTCATAATAAACATATTTGAACTGCATATACCATGGTACAGTTAGTTATAGGTGTTGGGGATGCAACTGTGAAAAAATCCCAAAATCACTGGCATTTTGGAGGTTACAATCTAATTAGAAAAATATTGAAAATTACTTAGAAATTTATGATTCGTAGCGAAGGAGAAATAACGAATATCATAACAAAGAGAGACAGAGAGAGAGAGAGAGAGAGAGAGAGAGAGAGAGAGAGAGAGAGGAATAAAACCCAGCAGTGATTACTCTTAGTCCAGGGCTTATTCTAAAGCACCCAGTATGTATTGTGATTCATTTTTATAGTTCCTAACTCGGTCATTATCTGGTAAAAATATGCTCTGATCCTAATCACAGTTCTCTGTGTCTGTTCATCTTTTTCTCAGGCAATCCCCTTTTCATGGACCTTTAAACAATTTTCAATTATTTGGCTATTATTGCATAATACTTCAGTTTATATCCTGTACATGACTCTTTGCCATATGCACAAACACATTCCTTTTGAAGACCATGATACAGCATTGCTGGGTATAAGAAATTACACATTTAAAATTTTAACTGAAACCATCAGAACCCCAGAAAAGTAGCTGTACCAATTTATAGTCTCAGTGTCACACACCTGCCAGTAGTTGGTATTATTAGGCAATGAATTTCTGTGAATCTTTTATGTGAAAAATAGTTTCTCATTATTTTGAGCATTTGAAGAAATCTGCTGGTTGCATTGAATTTATTTTACTGCTTTGTGCTGCCATCGATCTTAACACTTAAACATCCCTCAATTTTGGCTACATCATTTTACGTCCACCATTGTAATTCTGAAAAGTGGCTGTGTTTTCTCACAAGGATTAGTGCAGTATCCTAACTGGGGTCCTGTGTTCTGTTGACCAACACCACCCTTCAATCAATTTACCATGTGTAGCTAGAAGGACCTTTTTCAAAATGTAAATCTGACCCCGGCATACCTTTTCCTCAACTTTAACCATTTCTGTGGTTCCACCGTGCTTTTAAGACCAAGGCCACTGTCATAAACATGGACTAAAGACACTATTTGAACTTGTCCCTCACTTTCTCTAATGCTTCTCCTTAGGTCATGCTGTCTTCTAGCCACACAGTCTTCCTTTAGCTTTTGCAAAGTGCCATGTCCCTTCACCCCATTGTGTCTTTGGACTCGCTCGTGTCTTTTGGCATACCTATCCCATTACCTTCACCTGGTTAACACTTACTCACTCTAAGATCTCAAGCTGGTCTTAACTTCCTCAAGACGTTTCTGAACTCCTCAACTAAGTGAAACTCTCCCATTAGATGTTCTTCTTGTGATGCCTGTCTATGCTTTGTTTATAAACTTTTTGTTGGCCTCTTTAGTGTCTGGCTTCCTTAATAGACTCTAAGCTTACTTAGTTCAGAACTGGTGTCTGTTTTTGGTAGCCATTGCTATGTTTTAGTGCCTGGCATATAGGTACGAGTATTATATGTTCAATGATTGAATAAATGAACAAATGAATCACTATCCCAATGAATACAGTCCTTCTACATCTTCCAGCTCTTGTTCTGGATTCTTGATTATTTGCATAATTTATTTTAAATCTTTCTATATCCTAACATATTAAGGGATATAATTTTCCTAGGGGTTGTGTTTTGGACACGTTACATGGGTGTTAATATGCAGTGTTTTAACTTTAACTTATTTTTAATTAGTTTCCAGTGTTGCTGTTCTCTTTAATAAAGATAGTAATCTATGTGGAGAGATTTAATTTTAATAGCGGATGAATTTTTTAAGCTCTTTTTTTACTGTTAGTTTCTAAATCAATTGCATTTTTGTCAGATATTATGAAATATGTGACTTATGTTGTTGGTATTTTCTGGTTCTAATAAATAGTGAAATAGTGGGATTTAGAGAATGATCCACAAGTATTTGAAATAATGTATTCTCTGTTTTTAGATAGAAATTTAATATCTAATAGTATTTGTTAATTGGAATATTTAAAAAGCTTGTATCCATTAAATTATTAATATCAATCAGAAGATTTCATGTCTTTTCTCGGAGAAGTCTTTTTCTGGGGTTCATCATGGCATTTTTCTTCCCTATAGTATTTGGAAAGACATGTTGGAAATTTTTGTGTTTTGTAAAACTTTTCTTTTTACATTCCTTCCCTTTGGTGTATGTTACGTGTGTTCATTCAATACATATTTATTGAAAACTCACTAAATGTCATCTGGGAATTTAGCAGTGAACAAAATAGGAAAGTAATTGCTCTGATAGAACTCTCATTCCAGTGAGGAGCACACAGTCAAGTGTAAATTGCATTTGACATTCTAGCGTCACACTGGCCTTAAACTTTTACATCACAAATTCAGCTTTAAGAATTTTTTTTCTACTAAACTTGCTTCTCCATGTGTTATTTATTTTGTTTGGTAAATTGATTCCTTTCCTTAAAATTGTTAGACTTCCTTCAAAGTTTGATGATTCTTGGTTGTCAACTATCATTGAAATCGAATATCCTTTTGTTCCTGTCTTGTCTCAGGTATTGCTATCTAGAACTTGGCTTGTTGACATGGTGGAGGGAAGGCCATGAGAGTGTGCCCAGCGTTTGCCTTCCTTGTCTGGAGCTATACTATTCTGGTGGGTTTTTGCTAGGGTCATTTCCCTGTCTCTCTGAATCTACTAAAGGAGGCAAGGATCTCTTTCATCTACTACTCAAGTCAAGCAGAATGTAGTTTCATTTATTTCCAATGCAATTTTCCAAGTGATCGTGCTGACAATGACCCCAGGGACCTCTGCAACTCATTATATCATTATTCATTAACTAAACTGAGAATTTTTCCACCATTTCTTTGCCAATATCCTGTACTACAAATTATTTAAGCCATGTTAATTCAATGTTTTTACTGTGAATCTGAGTCCTCTTTGGTGATTTTTTTCAATATTATGAATCCTTCTTATTTTTCTGTTATGTATTATTATTATTATTGCTGTTATGTATTCATTATATTTTAATTTTTGTTATATAGGAAATAATACTGTGAGATGAATATGCTTAGCAAGTACTCAGTATTTTATCTTGCTAACCTCTGAGTTAGATACTTTATCATTATTTTATAGGGCAATTTGTCAAAATGTATGAACTTTTAAATTCCCAGTGTCTCTTATTAGGAATGGATTTTATGATAGACAAAGAGATTTAAATGTAATGGACAGATTTCAAAGCAACATTTCTAAAACTATATTTTCTTGTATCCAAAGAGTAAAAACTTTCACAAATCATATTATTTGATAATGCTCAATAATATGGCAAATATTCAGAATATATTGTAATTAATAATAGTTATGAATCAATGTTATGAAAATAAAGTCTATATGTGTGTGTAAAACTATAGCAAAAAGATATGAATGTAAAATATATATATTCCTATCTTTTTTAAGTTGTACATAATAAACATGTAATGGTTTTTAATTAATTGCCAACTAAAACATTCTGATATTTATAATCATTTTTAATATCCATCACACCTGACATTTGGTTCAAAGTCACATGATAACAAGGCTTTTAAAGAACGTTATATCCTACTGTTATATGTATTAGACCAATAAATAGGTGCATAGTGGATAAATTAGATAATATATCAGTATTAGATATTAAAAGTAGACTTAGTTGTATGTCCTTTTGATATTGGTCCAAGACATGTTCTCAAAACACTGAGAAATATGTCTTCTTTATAATTTATCAATTATAATAATCAAAAAGAAGAGTGAGCATAATCCATAAAAAAAAAAATACATGTGTGTTCTTTTATTTACTGAATTGAAGAATTCCCTGGAGGTTATGCAGCTAAATACCTTCCAAATTAACAAAATAAGCAAAACTACCTATTTTTTATGATCTTCATTTCAAGGGAAAATTTCTGACGATGCTTTGTATGGCATCTGTGTCTGCATTTAGAGGTAACTATCATATCACAATAGCTAAATATTCACAGAAGCTATCCAAAATAATTTGAGATAAAATTAATGTATTTTTACAATCTGTTTATGAAGCAGATTCGTGCATACATAAAATCTGACAGAGTTTATCCGATTGCTGTGTAAGGGAAGCTCAACTATTTTAAATATTGCTTTCCTTTAGGATTCTTATAGAGATTCATATTAAACAAATGAACAAAACAAAAATGAACTTCTTATAATTACTTGCCTCTAACTTTTTAAGGTCACTCTTGTTTGCTATGTTTCTGTAATGCTTGAGTACAAGAATAATGCATAATATCAGAACTGTCTTATTTCATAATAATAAGCTTGCAATCACTATTAAGTGAACGTTTTATTGAGTAAAATACAAGAAAAAAAAAAGTTCAACATTTTACCCTTAGTAAGACTGAAGAAAGAGGAGTCTTTCAAAACATGACAGTGTAAGCCAAACAACATGAGGCATAATTAGGAAAAGCCTTTAAAACTCAAAACACACTGTAGAAATCAAGAACTGTGTTTAGTGTTTGCATGTTTAAACATCGTTTGAGCATGTTACTGTTCAAAGAAAACAAACCCAAAGAAAACTAAACAACACACACAATTCTATTAACATCTGAGTTAGATTGGGGACATTACCCATTGATCTAAACCTTTTACTCAGCATAGATTCTGCTTCACATAAGTCTTATTGTAACTTTAGATTTTTTTTTTAGTCTTTTGTTTAAGCATACAATTAGAACATGTGATCTCTTCTTTGCCTTTCGTTTGTTTTTTGTGTACAACAATGAACAAAATGAGATTGAACATTTAAAGGTGAGTTAACATAGGAAACAACCCATGAGTCCTCCTATGTAAATACATGAAGACTACAAAGATAAATAAGACTTAATTAGTACTTACCACTGTGTTTGCCCGAAAATAAAACCTACCCAGACAATCAGCTCTAATGCATCTTTTGGAGCAAAAATTAATATAAAAGACCCTGTCTTATTTTACCATAATATAAGACCTGGTCTTTATAATATAATATAGTATATTATAGTATAGTATAGTATGATATAATATAATATAATGTAATATAATATAATACTGGATCTTATATTAATTTTTGCTCCATAAGACACATTAAAGCTGATTGTCCGGCTAGGCCTTATTTTCGGGGAAACATGGCATGTTTTGAATCTTAGAAAACTCTGATGTTATTTGTTTGTTATTTTTATTTTATGGAAGGACACATGGATTTTGAACTGTGCAATCATTTGGTTAATGTTACATTTGTTAACAGTGAATAGATGGTTAATAAAGCTTTATTTTCAGGGTTGAAGTGACAATCATTTATCTAGGGCAGTACCTAGCATATAGTAGACACTGCACAGTGATTTTTTTTTTCTATTTGTGATTAGAGATTCCTGAAGAAAACAGTAGGACTCAAATGATGAGTGGTCAAAAGGAAATATACAACAGCATAGATTTCTCATAAATTGTAGAAGCAAATATTCAGAGAATCTATCCAAACAATGGGAAGTAGGTCTCAACTGATATCAAAGCAGTAATGGGTCTTTTTTGTCAGTTACCTTGCTGATATTTGGGTTCAGAAAGGAAGTTTGTTAAAATAATTAATAGCATTTGGTCTGTGTGTAGAACTGTTGGCTCCATGGCTGTACCACACAGATTATTTTCCATTCTCAGCCATTTTCTATGAGCAATCTTCTTTCCTAACATATGTTTCTCTGAAATTTATGCTGAAAGGATCATGACCAGTTCATCTTTAAACAAAGTTACTTTTAATTTAGAAATGACCAGATGCTTTTTGGTGTAGGCTGAAATTTATTTGAATATAAATAATTACAGAAAACGTTTGATTTTTTTTTCTTGGCTTAAGATGATAAAATTATTTTTAAAACGGGTTATTGAATTATACTCAACATATTGAGTTTTCACAATTAAGTTTATTAAAAAAGTCTCCATCCCATTTGTAAGAAATAGTAGGTTTAAAAAGACATGAAATTAATTTTATTCACCTATTGAATTAAACGGAAAGAATGCTTTAATAACCTAATTGTTTTTTTAAATAGCAAAGATTAATCTCAATTATAGTATTATATAAATTGATTTGATTTTTATTGAAGCCGTGAAGCAAAGTATTCTTTTGCACATTTCCATCTGATAATATGAGCAAACACATTTTTCTTTCACGAACATAAAGACACCTCTGGGTGGGATAATATGCTAGGGAATTTCTAACAAACTTTAGAGTTGCCAAATGAGAAGCTGAAAGACTTAATTTATATTTTACTGTTGTGTATAGGGAAATACTAGTATAACAATTATCCAACATGTTCCAGTCATGTTGGTTTCCTGTAGAGGCCAGACTCAATGTTGAATGAATGAACGTCTTTTGTATGCTAGCAACTAGGCTACCACATAAGCTATATACTTATTTAATTTTCACAAAAACACTGTCAAGGTAGGTATTATATTCCTATTTTACACTCTCAATAGTTCCATAAAATTTAAAAAATATGTGAGAGATTAGTAGATTGTTAGTAAAGTTTTAAAGTCAGTTTAACTTGACTCCCCAAACCATGTAATAAATATCAGTAAGAATGAGACCCTATGTATCACAGTGTGCTATTTTGTTTGTTTCAAATGTTTTCTCTCAATCTCTCTATTGCCTACATAAAGTTATAGAAGACATTCATTCATCCTTATTGTCTTGCTGATGAAATTAACATTAAAGGCAGGTTTTATAGGGCATCCATATAGATAATTCTTCAAATGGGTCTTGGAGCATCAATGCTTTGTCATTTAAACTCACATTAAAACTTATTCCACATTTAATCTTTTATGAGCAAAGTATTATGTATGAATCTGCCTATTTAGACATTTACCCAAAGTTCTTCTTTCTGCTTTCAAAGGTTTCAGTATGACATCATATTCTTGACACGTAGCTTTAAACTTCAGGCAATTTTCCAAAACAAAAGTGAGGAACAGAGAACTATTGGGGGTAGAAGATATTGCCTAAAAGTAAAAAAAAAAAAAAAAAAAGCAAAAAACGAAAACAAACAAACAAAAAAACATGATGAGATCTAAGGTACATGTTTTTGCTTTGAGAAACTCACTATAGCTCCTAAAACGGCACCTAGCTAGATTGAATTTTTATAAAAATGGGTTTGTGATTCACTTTGAACTATGACTTGAAACAAAGCCAACACATTGTATTGCTTTCTTTTAGGTGCTTTATAATAATAGCTAATTTTATGAATCAAAGTTTACTTTTGCAGATAAAAGGATCAGATTCTTCTCACCGCCCTCCCCGCCCCTGGGCAAATGAAACTTTCCATCAGTCATTTGTTATTTATATATAAGGAATTAAATTTCCACCTGATAAAATATATATTTTGTGTAATATTAACTAACCATGTCAAATTTTTACTTTTAAATTTTTACTTTTAAAATGTAAATTTTTACATTTTACATTTAATATGAGAATGTATGTATAAGGTGAATACCATAGCAATGCCTTTCAGCTGCAGGGACAATTATTTTACTTGTTTTGGTCTTGTCTGTAGTTTCTGTGACATTATATATGACATTTAGAGCAGCCTGAAAGAAGGAGCTAACAGTATTTCAATGAACAAAAGGAATTAATAGATTGACACATTGTAGAACACAAATGTTCACAGAAGCTTTAAAAAGTACTGCATGGATATGAATTGCATTTATTGTTGGCCTATGACTGTTTGAGTTCATCTCTAATTGATTTTTATTCTTTTCAGTTTGACAAGACTTTTACTTTTTTTTTTTTGTCATGCACTGTTTTTTTTAAAAAGTATCTTAGCAGTATTTCTTGGTGCATATTCTCAGATGGTTTTGTAAAATCTCATATGATAATCATTTTGAATTTTGTAAATATATAAAATATATACTTGTACCTGATCATGGTCTAAGCCATAAACTCACCAAAGAACTCTAATTTTTCACTGTAGCCCTGAGCTAAGTTTTAAAATTAGAGATATTCAATAAGTACGTTTTAATAGGTATTTACTGAGTGTATATTAACACTAGGACAATATGCTACATAGTTTTAGGATTACAAAAAAGAGAGATAACCAGGTATAACTTCTAATAGTGCTTTAGATATTTGAAATTAGAAATGAGCATACTATGTTAGTTAACATCACTCTTTACAATGAAAGTATTTCAATGAATAATATAGAAAAGCATGGTGATAATAAAATATTAAAAGTAATAAATTTACCTTCTGAAATCAGACTTAATTATATATTTTTTCAAGTTATCTGTGTGGAGAGTGCAAAGCTGATTTTTCTAACCACTTCATGTTTTTATTAACTCCGTGCTTTTGTTACCATAATTCCATCTGTAGTGGCTTGTATTTCTAAGGATGTTCAGCCAATTAAAGATGTTGCTTTCTCCCTGAGAAGTCCTTTGGATTTAATTACTTGGCAAGACAAAGCATGAAAAGCAAAATCTATTGTCTAAAATACACATGTAAAGGACAAGAGAATATCAGATGGCAATGTTCTAAAGGTGAAGAGTAATTCAACTTAGAATTTAAAATACAGTAGTTGTACTAAAACTGAGACTTTCTACTTTCCACCCTCTTCTCACCTGCTAACTATAAATAATACTGATCATCTTTTAAATGCTTTGTGCACCAATCGTTCAAAATATAGTTTTATAGAAGAGTGATATTCCTAATTTTTAAACGCTAAATTAGAGGAACAATACAGATTTCGTAGAAATTAATAATACTCCAATTTTCTTTTGATTGTATATAAATAGAACTAAAGCCTGCTTGGGATAAAGCAGGGATAAAGCAAACTGCTTGTGGGGTCTCTTGAACAGAAGAAAAAAAATGTTCTTTTCTCCAATTTGATCAGCGAGAGCTCCATGAAAGAAACTGGATTTATTTTGAAAGAGAGCAGTGAATTGACATTTTAGGAAAGAGTCTTTTAGTCAAAGGGACCTTGTAAGAGGTAGCAAAGCTACAGGGTTTTAACAAAAAAAAAAAAAAAAAAAAGGCAAAAGGGAGAGAGAGAGAGACAAGAGTACAAGCTATGAGGAGATAAAATGAGTATAAGGGACAGCTAAAAAAACCATCACTAGGGAAAAAAGAAGAAAAGCATTCCTTGAATGTGGTTTCAGGGGGGAAAAGAGCAATTTTGATAAAACAGGTATGACCCCAAATTGCCTCTTTTTCAATTAAACATAAGCTTTTATTTGCTGGAATTAATTATTTATTTATTTACAATTATTTACTTCAAAACACATAGTGTTTTCAATGCTGAGTGATTGATGTGAATTTAACTTCTAACATTTATGTGAATTTGATATTGGTGTTATTATACAAGTATATATGTATGTACATATATATATACTAAATTTTTTAGGTAAGAATTTTCCTCACTCACATATTATTTCACAATTAATATGGCATAATTTATGACTTCACATGGGCTATGAGTATTTTTTTCCCTATCCAAGTTAATACTACCCAGGAAAAAAAACAAAATTACTTTTGCTAGGTGGATTTAACACTGGTGAAAATTACACATCACTCATAGATTCATAGGCAATTTTAAAAAAGGAAAAAAACAAAACAAAATGAAACCTTGATGTTTATCTTGATGCTCAGAATTCAGTATAGTTATTGTCAATTTGGTCTTTTATGGCTAAGTTACAAAATGCACGGGGATTTTTGAATGGGATCAGTGAAAAGATGAGAAATATCACCTCCTTACGATGAATTGGTCGGGATCCTGTTTTTATTCCATTTGCCTTTTCCCATTACATCAGATTACCACTTACAGTAATTCATATATGAGCAGAGATATAACCTGAACTGTGAAGGTTTATAGGGGAATCTTTAGAGATACTACGTTGGAATATTGAGATTGTGTTAGCTTCTCAGCTTTGCATTTTCATGTATTTCAAAGTTTGATGAATTTACCGTAGGATCTTTTCTTTCAAACAAATGTCATATGAAAGCCCGAAACCCAAATTCTTCCATCTTTTTTTTTTTATTTTTTATTTTTTCCCAAAGCAGAAATTTGTTGGACTACTTAGTTCTCACAGAAAATACAGGGATGAATAGTGGATGCATTCCAGTGAATACTTCTTAAGGCTCTAACATTAATTATCTTTGTACTTTATATATTTTTGTAGAAATATATTTTGGCTACATTTCACACATATAAGTATGCTTTTCATGGTTAATGTTTTTAATTTCATTGAAACATATGACAAATTGACATTGATGATGACAGAAGTTACTTGGTAGAGAGAGACTGTTAGAGACATCAAATCTTGGATCTAGAATGGAATGTAGGAAGCATGTAGCCTAGCCCAATCGTTTTATAGATGAACACATTTTGGTAAAAAGAAAAAAAAAAAAAAAAAAAAAACAAAAAACATTATTGAGGATTTTTCTTCCCTGCTCTGCTAATTCTCCCAAAGTGAGATTTACCCTAAATACTTCAAGCCTTTGAGAATCTCATTTCCACAGATGTGGGCATGATTGCTAGGTTGAGAAGAAGGTACTGGGACTAAAGTTTACCATCTCTTATGCATGCGGTCAGACAACTAAGTTCACAAACTCATCCTAGAAAAAGTGCTACACACCTCATTGCTGAATGTCACTAAGGTCACTTTCGAAGTGTTCCCCTTTGGAAGCTATGCACTGATGCCAGCGCCTAGTCCACCCTTCAAAGCAATTTTGGAACTTTTTCTGGAATGGCCATCAGAGCTGTCGTTATATTGCCCTTGATGTCCTGAATGTCATCAAAATGTCTTCCTTTCAATATTTCTTTTATTTTCGGGTAAAGGAAGAAGCCATTGGGGGCCAGGTCAGGTGAGTAGGGAGGGTTTTCCAATACAGTTATTTGTTTACTGGCTGCAAACTCCCTCACAGACAGTGCCCTGTGAGCTGGTGCATTGTTGTGATGCAAATGCCATGAATTGTTGGCAAAAAGTTCAGGTCGTCTAACTTCTTCACGCAGCCTTTTCAGCACTTCCAAAAAGTAAACTTGGTTAATTGTTTGTCCAGTTAGTACAAATTCATAATGAATAATCCCTCTGATATCTAAAAAGAGGTTAGCAATATAGTTGCAACAAGTTCACGAACTTAATTGTCAGACCTCATATTTCCTGAACCAGGTTGCTTGATCCACTCAAAATAGTAACAAAATAATTTTAGCCTCATAGATTTAATACTGCACAAAAATCATACGTCTTTAAGGTATAAGCCTTAAGATCTCTGTATGGAAAAGCCTGTGATTAAGCAAGCGTGCTTGTAATTGTTTTTGCAAGTTTGGGGGTCACTGCTAGAAATACCAAGTTGTTGTCCATCTATACCACATTCTCCAGTGTCAGTTCTATCAGAAATAAGAGTAACATATTAATTTTAGTTGCCTATTTATCTGGGTATAGGAACTGCTGGGCAGCTGTGGCCAGGACTGAAGGCTGGTTTCAGAACAGACTAGAAGTGTCTGAGCACGACAGCAAAATGCTCCCCTAAGCACCTGGGTCACTGGCAGCCACAGACCATTCTCCTGGTGCTCTGAATTCTCAGGGATGGATGCCAGGCAGGCCACAGTCAGTCCTAGCCTTTCTCAGGGTGCTGGGGAGTCATGTCTGCAGGCCTCACTACAGAATGCAGCCAACAGGCCTAAGTGAGGTTGTCTCCCTTCCTCGCAAGCAGGAAGTTGAGGAGATGCTGGTCCATAGGAAGACCGCCAGCTACCTCCTGCCCAGACTGGATGCTGGGACACCAGGGATTTTGAAGAGGCAGAAGAGGATGAGGAGGTCTGCAATACACCCAGATACAGTACAAAAACATACTAAAGACCTGCTGGTGAAAAATGAACTGGGACCAGCATACCAGGGTTACTCTCCCCATCTGCTATCTCTGCCACAGTGCGTATCACATAAATTCTGGAGTCACAGGTACATATAACTCAAATGGTAGCTCTGTACGAGAGAGGTCCAAAGCTTTAATCTGTTTCACTAGTATTTTTGCCTTCTTAAAGGCAGCTTTTTGCTCTGATCCCCAGTCCCACATGTATTCTTTCTTTATCAAGAGGTATAAGGTCTCTAGGTGCTGTGTCACATGGAGAATAAAAGTCCTCTAAAATCCCCAAATCCCTACAAAAGCTTGCACCTCTTTTACAGTCTTGGGAGGTGGGTAGGCTAGGCTTGTACCTTGTCAATCTCAGCTTCTGGGACAATGCTCCTCTCACCCAATTATATGACATTCCAAAATTAATGGCAGTGCCTGTGCCTTAAATGTTCTGTGGATTTACCATCTATCCTCTCCCTCATAGGTGTTCTAGCAAAGTTGGCAGAGTGTCCTGCAGCAAAGACAAGTCTTTACATGTTAACATTATGTCATCAATGTAAAAGGCCCATTTACTGATGTGAAAAAGGAGAACAGGGATAGATCTTGGGTTACCATCCCATGACATATTGTTGGGCTGTGTGGGTAGACTTGGAGAAGCACTTGGAATGTCCATTGTTGCCCCTACAATGTGAATGTGAAAGGAATGTGAAGGAAATGTGAAGGAAATTGATCTTGGGTCTCAATGGCCAAGGGTATAATGACAAACACATTTGTTAAGTCCAGTACAGCATGGTAAACTCGTAGGACCATACCTTAGGTATTTAACATGGTGGCCATATTGGACACAGCTGCACAGATGGAAAGAAACTATCTTGTTCAATTCTCAGTAGTCCATGGTCATTTGCCATGAGCCATCTTGCTTTCTTACTGGCCAAACTAGGCTATTGAAAGCACTATGGGCAGGGTGTACAATACCCCTTGGTGCAGTTCTTATATAGTTTCTCTAATCTCCTTATGGAGCCCCAGGCTATATATATATATATATATATATATATATACACACACACACACACACAGTTGCCATTCATCAAAGGGATGGTAGACTTCTTGGTTCACCACTGGAATTTTCCTACAGTCCTTGTTTGATTAACCCAGAAGGAGAATTCATCAATAGAGGTTCACAGAATTTGACCTTGTAGAATATCAATGCCCAATATGTATTCTGGTATTGAAGAGACAAAACCTTGTATTTTTGTGGAGAAGACCCAATCTTCAGTGTCAAAGGGATATTTCTGACCATAGCCGTTTGCCTGACGTAATCATCAATGGTGCCAAGGGGGCCAGAAAACCCCTAAGGATTATCACGTATTAGATTACATTTGGCTCCATTATCAACCAGAGTTATCACCTTTTGTTTATTTCTGCGGGAACCACTCATTTGTGAGCTCAACATGGGGCCTCCAGTCATCTTCAGTGGCCCTCACCTGAAGGCAGTCTTGGCCTACATTTTATACCTGGGACATGGGCATGAGAGATATCCATCCCAAATAAAACTGGATCCCTGAGGTCTCTACTGTAGCAGCCAATGCATCAAGAATGACAAGGCCAGGTGGGGCAAGTCTGAACTGTTGTTCAGTTTTAAAGGTGTTCATAAGCCAACCAACATAGCACTTTGTTGCTGGTCTATCTTTTCAGATGGGGTATGTCGCGTCCAGCGCAACACAGGCAGTGAGCGAATGAGAAGGGGCGGCGAAAGGTTAAGAAAGAAACTGAAATCAAGAAAGTTATGAAATGGGGCTGAGGGTCTCACAGCGTCAAAGGACTGAGAGCCCCTAATCGGGCCACCCTGTGGCTTTTATTGATGCACACACAAGGAAATAACACTGTTGTCGCCACGGTCGGTGAATTTCATACATTATACTAGGAACTGATTCGAACTAATCACTCTTGCATGCAAGCAGCAGAACCGTAAGTCTCAGGATATACCTCCCCAAGGGACAGAACATCTATCCTGAAACTTACTGATATGAATAGATGGAGAACTGATGTTAACACATCATTGAATCTCTTCCCAAGCAGGTTGGGGGAAGGAATGCAGCCACAAAGGCAGAAGCTCTCCTTAGCCAGGAGAAGGTGGGGGTCTATGCCCACCTCTGTCAACCCTGGTGGGTTCTCCTGTTGTTCTCCATGTGCCTGTGCCTGGCTTAGGTTGTTCCCCCCATGGGGAATTTTGTCTGTCATTGGCTGACCAGCCATCCCCTGGGGCCAAACAGGGAGACAGAAGGTGTAAGCACAAAGGTGAAGCAGAGTCCCTGAAAGGATTACTCTCACAGACTCTCCTTTCTTTAGGGGTAGGTATGAGGGGACAGACGGGTAGGCTGCTGTGTGACAACAGGGGTATGGGCAGCAACGAGGTCAAACCACATTTGCTTCCAGGTCACTTTTACTGGATCCTTAAAGCCCTTCTTTTCTCTTGCAACCTTTTGATTTTTCTTGAGTTAATAACAATTTCATATTTTTAATATGCTTAATGTCCCATGTACCTATTATTAACATTTTTTCTTTTTCTTCAGAAATGTTAAATGATTCATAAAAATTTTGGGACTGCAAGAACAAACATGATAATCCATCAGTTTCTTTTCTTTCTTTTTTTTCTTTAAGTTTTTTAGTCATTGCCTAGTCAGCTGTTTTCCTGGGCCCCTCCCCATACCCCCACCCTTTTTTTGCAACTGTTTTATGTATGGCTCTGCTTTTTTTGGATTCTGTCATTTCACCATTTTTGATTTACTGTTTTATTTTGCTAAAATACAATTTCAAATAGCTAAGAATGCTTTCCAGTATTGGACAGACAATTCATTGAAGGAACCCTTAAAGGTAGTAAAACATATAAAAACTCAACCAAACTAGTAATCAATGAAATGCAAATTGAAGTCCCATCATGGCACATATTTCAAATTGACAGAAAGTTAAAAATGGCATCACCAAGGGCCTGATGCATACACAACTGATGGGAGTATGAAAGGGTGAATTTACTTCTGAAAGCAATTTGGCATTATCCAGAAAATGTATATTGTGGTGTTTATCCTGCAAAATGAGACATGCACAAAAATAAATGCTCAGCATGTCCATGAAGGAAGAAATAGATGAATTGTGGTACATTCTTAGGTTGGAACACTATATAGCAATTAAAACTAGTATGAAAGATTTACATGCATCAATATGAAAAAAGTATAAAAATATGTTTAATTAAAAGAGCAAATTTCAGAGAATCCATAATGCATATCATCTATGTCAATTAAATAGCATGTAGAATAATATAATTTTTAGATATACTCTATACGATGGATTATATGTATGCACACATACATATATATGTATGCACACATACATGTATATATATATATTTACTATTATACACTACGTTTTATATATATGTGTGTGTGTGTATGTATACATATACATACACACACACACACACATATAGCTTGTAATTAACCATATATTTTTATTTCAAGTCTAAAGTTGTTAAATATTTCTTTTTTCTCCAGACATCATCATGATTTAAATACAAACAGAACAGTTTTTCATGTTTTTTTGTTTGTTTCAAGTTTAGTTTTAATATATTCCAGACAAAAAAATGAATTATTATTACAGTTTGTAGTTAATTAATTAATTACATTTGCCAATATATTCTGTTAATCTGTGTTCACAATTTTTATTGTTATCTCTCCTCTTCTTATGTGTTCACATTTGCTGAAGAATTAATTGAACAGTTCATTTAGTCTGTAAGTTGTGAACTCTCTTCAACTTTGTATATCTAAAAATGTCTTCATTTTTTCGTCACTCCTGGGTAATTTCATTTGGTATTAAATTCTGGATTGTCAGAGATTTTATCAGTATTTGGAAGATATTCTCTAGTAGCTTCTGAAATATATTGTTGCTTAAAAAATAGCCTAGTCAGCCCAGTTAAGGTTTTATTTTAGTCATTGATGTTCTAAATTTTGTCCATGATACATCTGGGTGTCAGTTTATAATTTTCGGGTGCAGTATTCAGTATTCACTTTCAATTTAAAGATTCATGGGTAATTTACAGATGCTATGTCTTCGAGATTTCTGTACAAAATTTTATCCATTTTTTTATCCACATGTGTGAATATGTTAGTCTGTCTTCCATTGATGGCTAATCTTCCCATAAGGCATTCTTAGTGAATCAACATTGCATGGAATTTTATTATTTTTCTCATTAACGGTACCCTGTGTAGTTTTATTCTATTTCATTTTTTTATTCTTGTGATTGTATTTTGTATCTCCATTTTTTTTCCTGACTACAGTTTCTTGAATCATGTATGTCTCTTTTGATTTCATAACTGCTTACTCTCTTTTTTCCCCAGTTGCCTATAAGTGAATATTCATGCAGCAACAAAGGAATAATAAAACAAGGTTTTAATCTACTTATACTTTAATGAGGAGATAAGTCTAATGAGTGGTGAGGGAATGAAAATATAGACCCTTTGCCGAAGTACAAATGTCATAATTTTTGAGTATGAATTCTGTGCTGGGTTCAAATAAAGAACCAGGAGAATTTTTTGACCTTTATAATTAGAATTTACCCAATCAGATGTAGTCTCCTTCTTGATTCTCATCTCTCTAAGGAGGATTTTCCCTTTCCAAGCTGTTGCTGAATCTTCATGGTGCTGAACTAGGGTTCTAGAGGAGATGAGGTAATAAAATTGAGAACTGGAAAGAGAATGAAAAGAAGGCATTAACAAAGAGAGAAAAGTTTATCGAGGTGAGAGGTTAAGATTATGCACATGATGTGAAGATGGGGAAAAGAGACCCATAAGCTCACAGGCTACTTGGGCAAGGGAATTTTAGGAATTTGGTGTATGAGATGTTCTGAAGAGATTCAGGGAGAAAAGGAATTAGAATTTTAAAGTGCTTGTCGAAGACTATAAATCAAATCCTATTTAATCATTTAAAATACAGATAAATAATGGACTTACTATTCGTTTACTTCTGGCTGCGAACTGAGTTTTAAATGTAACCTTGGATGTGAACAGAGCTTTAAATGTACTTTACAGACAGTGGGCCACAGGAGACCTGGATATTATTAGGGTTATATTCTTAAACATTCCTTATCACTGTGGTAGCTTAGTGTGTTATGGTATAATCATTTGTTGCTTAACATTATGCTGGCTCCTTATTAAGTAACTGAAACTATGAAATATTAATACTACTAATGATTTTCATTTTTATTTGAGGTTATCTGAGCATCGTTCCCTACTATCTATCTATCCATCCATCCATCCATCCATCCATCCATCCATCTTTTTAATTTACTCCAAGCTTATACAATTATGGAGAATTTATCCTGAGTGATATGTAAATGCTAATGTTCTAGTTGAACAGAGTTTCAGTATAAATTGTGGTGAAAATTCTGCTTCAACTAACCTCTCATCATAGGTTCTCTCATAGGACCCTTCTTGATAGTGGAAAAATAGGCAAAGTGGAGATATTCCACTTACTCTATTGAAATGTGCGTTAAAATTTTAATGAAGATCGTGAAAGAAACTAAAAAAAAAGTGATGTGAGAGAAAGAAAAAAAAAAGGCAGGGAAGCAGTGCATTTGCAAAGGTTTGATGGTTTGGGATAGTTTCTCTGAAGAACTGACTTTCAAACTGACCAGAATGATTAAAGGGAGCCAATATTGAGACAAGGATAAATATGTTCTAGAAAAAAGAGACCGCATGTTCAAAAAAAAAGGAAGAGTTTGTTATATTCAAAGAACTAAAAAGAACCTAATGTAGCTGGAGGATAGAAGCAATAGGGTAGAGAGGCGTGCAATGAACGTGAGGGGAGTACGTGATGGTGCAATGCCTTAGTGGCTAAGTTTAGAATTTTAAAAAGCACATTATAATTATTTTAAGTGTATTGGAAAATCTTTGAGAGTTTTACATAGATATAAGTGACTGTGTAGAAATGAAAGTTAGTTGAGAAAGTCTGTTAGTGTGATGAAAACAGTAACTGACCTGAAATTTGAGATTGCTGGATATAAATTCTGGATTCAGTGAAATGATTCAATTATTTAAAATGTGATAATACTCATTTACTTCATTTATGAAGTGAGGGGTAACATTGGATGGCACCTAATTTCTTGGGACAGGAGAGGACGGTGAAGGTGGTCAGTAATTTCCTCGTCTGGTGAAATTATCTGCTTTTAAAAGACCAAAGCAATTCTGAAAGTGCTAGTTACTCTGTTTTGAGGAGTCATTTCTTGCATCTGCTCTTTCTTGGCTGGTCACTCCAAAAGCCGTTCATTATTTATATTAACTTTTTAACAAAAAGTCACCTAAAGCAACAAAACATTTGCATAGTTTATATTTTCTACATATAGAAAAAACGTAAATACATATCTGTTGGAGGTGAGTAACGGGGATTGAAGTTAAGATTATATGGTTTGTGTACATTGTTCTTAAGGTTGCTTTGAATTGTTTTGTTGTAGAGACATTTAGTCCAACATTTATCTCTCTTATATACATTTATAGAACCAACGTTTAGATATTGCTTCTTGGATTTAACATTTTAAAAATGCTACAAGTAATTGAGGTTTTAAATTAGGTCAGGTGCTGGGGAAAGCAAGTGCTTGGTTATTTTCCAGCCATGATGAAATCTAATGAAAGCTATATACCCATATTGAGAAATATATACATATATTTTTATAAAGTTTCAGAGATTCACAAACTCTTTGAAGCCTTTACATGGGACATCCACATGCAAGCCATATAGGGTGAATAAGAACCAAGAATAGGTACCATCCAAGTATCTGTGATTCTCAAGACTAGTTTCTGCCCTAAATTTAATAGTTCTAATTAAGGTAAAGGTATATTCTGTTAATTTCTCCATAATACCATAACTGTGAAAATATTAGAAGTGCTTCTATGAGGAAGTAAGTGGGAACATAAAGCGAGAACTCACATATAGAATTTCATGAAAACCCGGACGTGTTAATACAGTTTATTTTAAACATGAGTTAAATTGTTTTCTCTCCCACAATATTGGCTGAAAGAGCCTTGTCTTATTCCTGGCTAAAATTGATTGAAATATACAGACATAAATCTGTCAGGTTTTGTTTTGTTTGTTTGTTTGTTTTTTCCTACATCGTTATTAGTTTCTATGCAATTCTTTAAAATTGATGTTACCAATATGCAAAATCCCCTTTGGAATGCAGAAATGAAAAAGATAGTCACCACTTTTTCTCCCAAGGTAAATGACTGTATTTACAACTGTACTTGCTTTTCATATCTATCACTGCTATCTTTTATGAGCAGGTGAGCCATCATATTTTCAGGTTGATAATTTGAAAGATATGGTGCTGAAGGTATTTAGGTCTGCAGTAAAGTGTGGTAAGGTAGCAATAGACTGCTGCCTGTTTTTCTACTTTCTTCGGAAAAAAAGGACTTAAATGTACAAAGTACTGCAGTTTATAGTTATGCATTTGTTAACACATTATAATTCTTAGAACAACCCACTGGGGTCGTTGTTGTTGTCCATTGACCTTGGACGTGCAATGTAAACTCTGAGTTTCAGTATCCTCATCTAAAAAATGAGGGCAATTACACCTCAGTGGGTTGTTCAAAAGATTCTAATGAGGTAACAAATCTCTCGCTGACCAACAGCTGCTTGTGCCCATTATTGCTGCTTCGGATCACCATGCAGCCAGGAGCCATAGAGAAATGTGGACCACTGGATTCAAACTGAAGGTCTTCTGTGCAGAGCAAGCTGAGATTGTTTCCGAGCACATGAGTCACGTGTGGGCAGCGGGCACGAGTAAGCGATGGCGAAGTCAACGCAGACTCATCTTCTCCTGCTCTTCAGGACACCTGTCTACTAGTCTCCAGGGATTTGTAGGCGCTCCAGGAACAATGTCCCCATGTCGACAACTTTCGTGTATTTTTAGGGAATGGAGGTGGTTTGTAAGCATACATGCAACAGAAGATCAGGTTAGAGATGGAGCTCCAGATAAAGTAAATTCCACTTAGTGAAAAGCGTGCTATACCATCTGAACATGTTTCATTCAGAGGCAAGCTTTTGAAATATCTAACACATCAGTGATGTAATATATCTTATTTGACTTATATCTCATTTATGCTTTGGGATCTATGGTACTTAAGATAGCTGTAGAATGATTTAGGAACATACTCGGCAATGAGATCAGGCAGAGTATTTCATTCCACTCCACAAATTCCAGACATATTCTTTTACATCAGAATCATATTATTCTTTTTCACTACATTCTAAATTGCTTCACAATGTTTTTCTGTGACTTGAACGGACTCAATATTAATCTTGAATGAACACTGGACATCTGAATTATGACATGGCATACTTATGCTTTTCCATCAAGAAAGAAAAGAAACAAATAGTAGTGAAATAGATCTTTTTGCACACTTAGTAACTCCAGAGAAGAGCACACTCATTGTGACACTCTGTTTCTCCTACAGCACATCTGTTCGTGTTCACATCAAACATACAAAACAAAACTGCTACTAGTTATGTTTTAGACATGAGGCTTTGGACTCAGGATTATAGCCAGCTCAATCCTTTACCACCTTTGAGTTTGGGTAAATAATTTGAACTCTACAAACCCGTTTACTCAGTTATGTGAAAGGAGAAAATACCTCTCTTGCAGAGTTTTGATAGAGATTTGAGAAAGCATGGAAAGGGCTCAACATAGAGTAATTATCCAGTAAATATTAATAGCAGTTATTATTAATAGCAGCTATTATTGCTACTGTCATGTTGCATATCGGTACTGCATAGAAACACCACGGAGATATCTCTCAACTCTGAGGATGAGATTTTAAAACTCTTTTGTAAAGCGCATTGTCCAAAT